>NW_026562380.1:10587500-11787500 GCF_027474105.1 Poeciliopsis prolifica
GGGGAGACTTCTCTACAACCGCGCCCTCGCCCTCATGTTCCGCCGTCTCTGAACAAACTTCCCCCGCCGGGTCAGTTTGTTCGTCGACAGTCGGAATCCCCTCAGGGCTGTCTGGCACAGAGTCCACCACACCAGTTGTCTGCTCTGAGCAAACCTCCCCAGCCGGGCAGGTTTGCTCAGAGGCAGTGGTGTTGTCCTCTGTATGGACGGTCCTTGAAGGGATAGAGGCCGAGGTCCCACTCACACCCGCTTCACGACAAACCTCCCCCTCCGGGTCGGTCTGTTCTGTGGAAGTGGGTGTTGGACCCTTCCAGAGCAAATCCTCCTCTCCACGTTGATTGGCGTTTTCTTTCGAATCCTTCCCGGAAAAGTACTGGTCCGTGAGCTTCTGCATGCTGGTGGTAACAGCATAGCCAATGCCCCAACCGAGGGGGATGAGAAAAGGGACGAATGCTTTAGCTAGGCCAAACATGGTTCTGCTGTGTAATTATGACGCTCTACTCTGATGCTCCAGTATCTTCATCTGGCTGATGCTTTCAGATTCAATCATTTAAGCATCAGAACCTCTTTGATCTATTGTGATGTAAATGTCATCTATGACCTCATCAGTGACCTCACTGGACTTCAGCCGCAACCTCTTGCTTCTGATCGTTTCCATAGCAATGATCAGATCTGTTCTGCATAACTCAAGCTGACATAAAATACTTAAATAAAAAGTAATATTTTTTTATTTACTTAACATGAGATTAATAGATTTGTATATGATTTCATTTTTGCATTTGGTCTTAAGCTATTTATCCACTATTATTTTTAATTCTTATTCATTTATTATGATTATTCATGTATTATTCATGTTTTTTTTTTCTTTTCGCAGACAATTTACTGATGTGACTATTTTACCAAACATAGGAAACAAAAGCAGAAGAGAGATCTATGTATGAAATTATACATCCTTTTATTGAGTTCCAGAACCCAGAAGTTCTTGGTTTGGGTCATTCAGGTAGCTTTGGGGATGAAAGTGCTTCAAGAGTTTGGTTCTTGTGTTATTCTGGGATGTAGACGTGTGTAGGAATCCCCACGATGTCAGTAAAACCGAGTGGCATGCCTTAGTAGGTGTGTGTGTGTGTGAGAGAGAGAGGGGGGGGATGTGTGTGTGGTGTGTGTGTGTGTTTGTGTGTGTGTGTGTGTGTGTGTGTGTGTGTGTGTGTGTGTGTGTGTGTGTGTGTGTGCGTGTGTCTCTTTCGCACCTTTAGCCTATCCCTGATGGGCCTCGCTGTTTACACTTAGAGGAAGTGACGTATTCGACGTTTTGAATCGTGCGGGCTAACGAGGTATATCGAGCCTGCATAACCTCTGCACTGTCCGTCTTCCCCTTTCACACATCTGGGGGGAAACTGCAAACTTCATGTATCCATAATCTCTGACACGGTAAGTTTTACACCGTCAAAATCGTCCAGTTTTAAATAACTCAGGTTACAGTTACCAAGGCAACTGCAATTCCTTGGGTCGCTTGCTGCTTGTTTTTGTTAGCTAACAGTGCTAGTTCTCCGTTATATCTATTATATAATCTTTAGCTTTTTTACGTGCAGTACGTTGTTTGCTTGACATTGACGAGTGCAATACCATTAACATGCTTATATTATTTACAGAGACCTTTGTAAGCGGTTTATATTTTGATAACGTAGCCGCTGTAATGACCATTAGCTCTCTAATGTGCTAACAGGACAACAAAGCTAACACAAAAGAGGTCATCATGTTATTCAAATGCTGCTCGACATTTACATAAGATAGCTGGAGGATTAGCGTCAACATTCCAAACTGTGAGCACAAAGCTTTCGGGAAGACGGGGTTTGTAACACCTCCATTAAAGTCTTAGTCTGCAACCGTACTTGATAGATTAGTGACAACTTTAAATTAAATGACCAACGCGAAGCTTGGTTATTTTTGTCGCTGGCTGCTGTACCGCATGAATACTCTGATCATATTCTGTGTGTCGCTTTATAGCACCGGGAGAACAGCATGGACCTCCACAAAATCATCCACAGTGCCCTGCACGAATTTATCCAGACGTACATTCCCGATGCAGATCTCAGGTGAGAAAGCTCTCCAGACTTACTATGCTTAACAACAACAACAACACATTTTTGGTTCATTTGCAGTGTTAGTTTATACCTATTATCCCTGAGCTTCTGGTTACCCCATAGACTTTATCAGGACTGGGAAAACAACAAGCACCGAGGATGCTGAATGAGCTCTCCAGTTTACCAACAATGTCTTCCATGACATGGGAGACGTTGCAAAAACAATGATGGTATTTAGCCAGAGCTATAGTGAGTAAATGTGGCAGTACTACCAGCAAAAGCTATAACCTTCTAAATAAATTTCATTCACTCTGTGAGCTCATCTTAAAAATTCACAATAAAAAAAATAGTTTATACACTATAAATTAGAGATTTTCACACAGCTTCTCAAATGGACTCAAGAAGTTTAACATTTTTTCCATTAGATTTGAAAGTTTACATTTGTGGGGGGGGGGGGGGGGTTATTTATATATATATTTTTTTGTAAACTAAGATTTAGTTTTTTAATCCTGCAGCACACTGGATGATGTTCTTCTGTCATACATCACTGGGGTCCTGGAGGACCTGGGGTCCCAGCAAAGCGTTGAGGAGAATTTTGATGTGGAGGTCTTTGGAGAAATGCTGGAAGCCTACATACCCGGGTTTGCCGAAATAGACAGGTAACACGGCCTCTGTTCTGATCATGCAAAAGCAAGACCGGTCAGCTGTGCTGCTGACAACTGATGTTGATTAAAGATGATTTTGTTTACGCTCCAGTGTCAAAGTCTGTGAAATGATGTTCAGTCTGGCTTCAAAACTGGCCACTGCTCGGACATCGGGTAAGTGTTCGTTTCTATTTTTCTAAGTGATAACTTTGTGGCAAGCCTGTTTCACAAGCAAAGCATTAAACTTTATCTTATGTTAAATTTTAAAGAAAACAGTGTGCCTAAGACAGGGACAGAAGAGGTTTCTTTGAAACTCAATGCCCTGACCAGTCAGCCAGAACCAGGACAAGAACCTCCGTGCCTTAAGCCACAGACAGAGGGCGCTACAGCCAAGGTTAACAAGCCAACACACATTAGCACTGACTTCTTCAAGCTTTAAAATAGCTCTTTAATTTTAACTATGCAAATTCAAACCATAAATGTGGCCTTTTTGTTTTAGCTGTCAGCATCTGAGTGGGAGTCCCAAGAGCAGCACCTCCTGGAGATGTTCCCAAAGTGCAGTTTGTCCGAAGCTCGCAGCGCTCTTTCCATCGCCAAAGGAGACATGGAGGAAGCAGTGCGCCTTATCATAGAGGGGGACGTCCAGCTCAGCCCCACTCCTATTAATGTAGGCCTCTCTGTCACAGAGAAACGTTTTGCTTCATCAATTTCTAACGTCTTTAAGCTGCAGTGCTTGCAAAAGAATTCATGGCCCATAAATCTATTGATTATGTCATGTTATTTGATTGCCATTTTGACAGACAAACAAAAAGCTGTGCTTAATGTTGAAATGAAAGAAAAAGACGCTTAGAAACCTTCAGCCTACTGAGTTATCTTTCGTTCACCAAAATTACAGCTGCATATTTTTTTAGGAAAGTTCTCTACCAGCTTTGCACATATAGAGGCAGAAGATTTTCACATTCTTCTTTGCTAAGTGGCTCAAGGCCAGCCTGGAAGTTTGGCTGGAAAATCATTCCCATTCCCAGTAATTTCAAAGGAAATCAGGATGTAAATTTTCAACTCTTAATGATGCAATACGGTCCGTAACTTGAAAACCATTCACGTTTCTATTTGTAGCGTAAATAAAAACTGGTAAGAGACAGGAGTATGTCTACACAGAACTATAAACAACTAAACTCATCTTATTCTGACGCTTCAGGTAAACCAAGGGAAGAGCATTTCCTCACTTGCTGACCAGAAACTTAAAGAGAGCATCCTAGAGAAGTAAGTGAAACTATTAGCATTATGGTTGTTGATCAGAAATATCCTCACAAGCTTATCAACGTGTTCCATCTGAATTCTGCAGGTACATGCTAGTGGACAGTGAGGAAGATAACAAAACCCATCGACCCGTTGCTCCCAAAGACGTATGATTCTGGGAATATTCCCTTTTTTATACGATTCTTTGTATTGTGCACTAAAACAGTTTTTTTCCCCTTTCATCAGGCTCCAAAGAAGCTTGTTCGCTACCACGGTAACCAGGTGGTGACAACAAAAGGAGAGCGATATCAACTTGTGAAGAAAAACGAGACAGACGACATGAAGAAGACCTACGTCAACCTGAAACCGGCCCGAAAGTACAGGTTCCATTGATGACGAGCACAGCACTGTAAGAGCAGATAGTGACAGCATTGTTTACACTACTTCTTCTTTATCCAAGTCCTTCAACCAAAACTTGATTTATTCCCTCAAACCCCCAAGTATTAGGAAGCATTCTTCAGTGTGGCAGTGGCTTATTTTTAAAATGTTACTAACCATCATGCCTTGGATTAAGCCGTTGTTTTTTAAGTTGCACCGATGTTGTTTTTCATCTTTTTTGTCTCTTTTTTTAAGTCGGTCTGTTGTGTTCTTGTTTGTGTAACAAACAGCCTATCTGATTTGTTTTGGCCACCTCAGCAGGTCTGATGTCGCACTGACAGCTCTTTTTCTTTCTTCTTTTTTTGGGAAAATGTGGATCCATGATTATAACATTAACTTGTGAACATTTCTTTCATCATCTTTGTAAATAAGTGGTGCTGTTGAAGTTTGTTCTGAACATTACAGGTCTTAGTGTATTTTTTCCTTAAGTTTTCATCAAGATTTTGTTGAAGCCTTGAGGTTAAACGCAGTTTGCGCTGCCCCAAAACTTTATTACATCTGACAGATTCACACAGATTAATTTATTTCTTGCACTGTTCCACACTGTAGAACAAATATTTAAAAAAATGTCTTTCTTGTAGGAATTTAGGGTTTACTAGAAAGCAAAATTAATACCTAAGTTTGCTGCACAGTAAATACATTTTTCTAGAGATGGATGTGCTATAACACCTTTTTGTGTAGAATACCAGAATAGAGGATTGTGGGTATCCCCCAAATAGTGAAATATGAACCTGATGGGCCTCGTTTTAAAGTCCAGAATATTTATTTTTGATATATAAGTGGTTCGATATGCAGAATCTTAAATCCATTGCATCTAAGTTTCCAAAAAATGTTGGCTGACTGCATAAGATGTGCAGGATAATGATTTGCAAACGTGCCCTAAGCATTTTATATACTTTAAAACAGAAATTACATATTTGATATCCATATTTAATTTAAATAATCTTTATTGTTTCTTTTTTTTCTTCTTATTTTTTAGATAATATGTAATTGTGAAAAACAAAACACCCATTGAATTTTTAGTCCTTTCCGACAGAGTGTTCAAATACTGGAACTTGGAAATTCCCCCTAATTGCTAGTCTTAGCCCTGTTGACTAAAATAACTTCAGTGAGCTGCTACATTGGTCTGTGGAAGGTTTTCTCCATTCCTGACTTTCTCTCTGGCAAAAATGTAGTCTCCTTTGGTCTTTGTGTGCACACTACAAGCTTAAGTGTTATCAGATTTTCTTAGCCTCAAGCACACAGTTAATGATCCATCCATTTTCTTTACACCCTTGTCCCCAGTGGGTCAGGAGGGTTTCTGGTTCCTGTCTCCAGCAAGACATTTACTGACCCTGGACAGGTTGTAAATCCATTGCAGGGCAACACAGAGAGACAGGACAAACAACCATGCACACACACACACACATGCACACTTAAGGAAAATTTAGAGACCAGTTAATCTGGACTGTGGGAGGAACCTGGAGAGAACCCACACATGCACAGGGAGAACATGCAAACTCCTTGCAGAAAGAACCTGGGCTGGGAATTGAACCCAGGACCTTCTTACTGCAAGGTCCTGGTGGATATAGGATTATTAACTATATCTACTATAGTGAATAATCATAACTGATAATTCTGCATGTGTTGTATAAAGGAAATTGCTATGTGAAAGTGATCCATGTTTGTTTTGGGCAATTTTTAACTGCTGCTTTTATTATTTACTTAGAAATTGCTACAAAGAGGGAGAATTATTTATGCTTGTAGATTTGAACAAAAATTTAAACTGTAGATCCAAAAACGATGCACATAAAAATGTTAAGACATTTTAGGTAATTCTAAATTGAGGGAAGGGTGTTGGTAGTTTAAAGTAAAACAAAAATAATCTACTCCAAACATCTAGTTGTTGGCCTCTAAGCAGTTTTATGTTCAAGAGAATGTAAAACAGATCTGCACATTGGGGATTCTACAGGGTTTGCAAATCATCATTTTAGTTCTCTTTCTTTGCAACGTTTTGGAAACTGGATTGCATTAATGAGGATTTAAGGTTGTGTGCTTTCAGGTAAACATAATACTGCTGTGGTTCTCATCTCATTTGTGTTTGTATGTGAATTTTGCTTCACCCGAGACTGTTGTAAAAAATGAGTGATCTCTTTTATTCTTTAGTTGTACATTTAGGACAAATAAGCTGACCCAATTTTCTTTTCCAGGATTTAGTATTTATATTCCGCTCCTATTTGTTGTAAGTAATATGCAGCTATTTGAAACCTGTGATATATTGTTTCCCTGAATGTAGTTTAACAGAACTGGGTTTTCAGGTGATGTGATGTTATATTTATCATGCAATGGTATTATGTAAAGCATGGAGCGGACTTATCTGAAACTGTTCACTAATTTTCTTTTTCTCCTTTTCTACCATGGCTTCAAAAATCTCCTGGTAATTTATAGTAAATACATTTTGTAGAGTACCATATGCTTCCTGTTTAGGTTCTCACAGAACTCAATGCAAGTTATTTAGGTCAATCAGAATGGACCATTTCAGTCTACATATTGCCATCTGACAGGGTTCGGTTCATATGTAGTCTTGGAAAGTGTGGATTTTGCGTTTTCATTTTCAGTTTTCATTTTCAAAACAAAAATTGAGTTTGAAAAAAATTGTTTTCCAGAATCTTTTTTTTTTTGGTCCTCTTCCCATTTTCTAAATGACAAAAACCTATTAATGCTTAATAAATGCGGTTTTGTATTAAAGAAAAAGGTTTCTCACAATTTGTTCCACAATTGTGAAGTTCTTCTAATCAGTATTTTGACTTTCGACTCACTGATTAAAGGTGGTTATTCAAAAGTTCAAAGAAGCATTTTACCAACAGTTTGTCTTAGAGCCAACTTTACCTTTTGAACGGATCAGTTCTTGAGCTGGATCTAAAATGTCAAACAAACAACCAACCAAAACTTATTTTTACAAACTGAATATAAGATACTTCATTTCTTATTTGGCAGGTCTAAATCAATTCCTGATCTTGAGTCCTTTTCTTGTCTGACAAAAAAAAAACCCCAAACACCTCAATCTTAAAGAAAAGTATTTTATATTGAAAACTGAATCATTGAATAGACTTGACATAAAATAAAACGGTAACAATTTCAAATTTACACCTTTTAATGCCAAAGTGAAAACAAACACATTCACCATAATAGAAAAGTTTAACATCACCTTCTTTTTTTTTGCCATGTATCAGGCAAATGCATTCAGTAAACAATTCACATAAAAAAACCCACCCAGATCATTTTTTACACATGAATTAAAACCATTTAATGGAGTGCAATTAGTAAAATATACATATGCACACCATCAGTTAACAAGAAAATCTGTGTCAACCAACTTTCTGAACATGGAGCTCAATTTGTTTGGCACGCCACACAATATTATGCTTCTTGTTTCACTCGGATCTGAAGCATCAAAAAACTTCTCAGAAACATTAGAAGCAAAGAAACTCTTGTATCGACCTGTCCTAGAGACCATAAAAGAAACATTTAGAGTAAGTTAAAGGCTGACTAGCCTTTACCTTTACACAGGCTGTGAAAAAAAGGTCAAAACAAGTGTATGTCAGATCATTGATAACTTCAAGATTACAATAATGGAGCCTAAATATTGCTTACTGATTACATTTCTAGTTTCCTATTCTAAAAAAATGGGACAGCTTAACAAGCTATTTCAAATCTGACCAGTAGATGGCGCTTTAAGCTTCGCAACATTTGCTTTTACAAAGCTTCATGCCAGCACTTGGTCTCACAAGTTCAGTCAACTGGTAGAATATAATTATTATTTGTACCTTTTAACTTGGTGTAATTACCATTTAAGAGAAACTAGTACTAGCAACTAAAGTTGCAACATTTATTTTCAGCAATCCTCTTACTGGATTTCTTGGCTGCAAATCCAATGAAGCACTTAAGATACAAATTAAAGACAACCAAAAGCATTTATAAAAAGTATTACTTTCCGAGGCATCCTCTCTTTCTCAGCCATTTATCATCATCATATAGCAACTGATTTTGATACTTTGAAATCATGGCCAGTCTTGCTAATAAATGACTGCACATTAGTACGAAATTACCTAATATAGATAAATTATCTTAGAACGCTCATTTCTAAAGTTGTTTTGCTATAAGAACTTAATATTGAGCTGCAACTGTTTATTCCTTATAGAGAAGGTATCTCTTTATATGTTCTCTAAAGTCTGTTTCCTCGCAGATACAAATATTAAAACTTAAGGCCAAAAGCAGAAATTGTAAGACTTAAGGAAACACTGATTCAAGGAAGTGTCCTCATTTCTTCTCTCCAACAGCAAAACAACCATCTTCAAGTTGGATGAAATCCCAATGGTTTGATTCATTTTTCTTCCTTTACTCGGCGCAGTTGTTATGATCACGGTGTTCTGAGACCGAAACTGAATTATTTCATTATGGCTGATTACGGCCACGCACTGTCACTTAGCTCCAATGACAGAATGCACACTAAAAAAAAAAAAAAAAAACACACAGACACACACTTCACATGCAAACAGTTTGTGGAGCAGTCCATTCAGCAGTTACAACGTTGGAGCTCTAACTGAGGCCCTGGTCATATCGCCCTTTGATCATTGATTTTAGTAACGGCCCGACCTGCAGGGGAGAAAACAGAGGGTTTCACAGCAGGACGATCATAGAGTTACATCTGATGTAACTCTGTTCTAAATGGCATTTCCACAGTACAAAAATCAAGTTAGCCATGAATATTCACTGGAACTGGGTTGTTGGGAGGGTCAGGATGCCTGAGGGATTCCAATGTAACTAGTGACCTAAATATAGGTCCTATTTAAATATTCTAGAAACGGACAATGTGACATTCATGTGCAGACGGAGCTCAGATGATAGCTCTAGCTTCGTTTGATGGCTGGCTTAAAACTAAGCATTTACCTCATGGGGATCTCCAAGTGCTTCTCCAAGCATTTTCTCAATATTCCTCATGATAGCAACTTTTTGATGAGCTCGCAGAGGGTACTCTATCTTCTTTGGTGTTGGAGCTCCCTAAAGAAAAGAAATGCAGGTACAAAAGAAGTGAAGTGGGAAAGTTATGCATTGTGCGACAGCAATGTGATGATTCAAATATACGTACTTTGTACCAGAAGTTAACTGTGACAGTGACTCCGCCGTTCAACAATGACTCGATGTGATGCCACCTTCAAAACCAAGAAAAATATGATTGACTAAAAACTGGAAACACATCACTTTTTTTTCTATTTTAAAGTGAAATTTACATCACAGGTTGCAAAACCAATCCAAGTGTGTTTAAATGTAGAATTTCTTTTAATCAACAGCAAAACATAAAAACACTTAGAAATTGTAACCATTTGCTTACCAAGATTTTATACAATATTTAATTTGAATAATCTGACAACTGAGTATACTCAAACATTTTTAAAGAAAAATCTTTCAACTTTTCCAAAATAAAAGTTTTCTCTTTTTAGCAAATCAGGACTGCAAGAGGACAAGTGAGCTTTAACACTTTGCACAATATCTTAGTGTTCATACAGCCTGGTGTTTGCACAATCCTGCTAAAACAGCACCTGGAAGGTAGTGGTAATATTTCCACATATTTGGAGGTCAACTACACTAAGGGTGCTCCACCCCAACATTCTCAGAAATGTTTTCTGTGCACCTAAAAACTCCTTCATGTAGGAATGCAATACATCTGGTTTTCCTGAGAAAAACTAAATGAAACGGTGCACTCAACTGGTACAGAATCACTGCCTTTCTGAGGTTAGTGTGTGCTTAGTGAGCTCAGCTGGGTTTGATATATGGCTTCCACCTTGAGTGATACAGTTTCAGGTAACATCACTGGAAGCAGCAGACTCTAATTACAGGAGGCAATCAAAGCGAAGGCTATTTTCATCTGGTGCTGCATATTCCGTTGATAAAGTAATAGACGAACTGACGTGTGAACTCTTTGACGGTTGAAAGTACAAAGATCAAAAAGGTTTTCAAAAATGGTGAAAGGGAGAAAACCTGCTATTCTGATAATATTATTTTTCTTTTAAATCTAGGGGGAAGCACATCTTACCAATACATAGGGATGTAGAGAACATCTCCAGGTCCCACAACAGCTTCATAGCCAACAAGGTTTTTAAAATTTGGAAACTTCTCATAGTCAGGGTTATCAAAATCAACCTAAAATAGAAGAAACGTTGGTGAAAAAATATGAACAAGCCTATCAGCAAAATTAGCCAAACCTTAAATTACGTAAGCAGCTTAACTTACTTGGCTCTGTCTGTCACACGGATGATGGACAGGGTAAGGATAGAGACACTCAAACTGGTCTGGGGGGAAGAGGATGCATCTTTTATGGCCTTTTATCTGTGCAAAGAAGTTCTGCTGTTCGTCATAATGTGCTGGTGTCACATTGCCTGAAAAAAAATGATAAACACATACAGTAATGTGAAAAAAAGAAAACCTATGAGGCTTGAAGACAGTAAAATAGATATATCTTTGGCATCTTGTGTGATGGAGCAGAAGCTAAAGGAAAATGGATTATGTTATTTACTTTATATATATATATATATATATATATATATATATATATATACAAATAAAAACTACCTTTCACTTCACCTACACATTTGAGTGACTGTTTCTACCAGCTCTGCACATCTCAGTCAAACTGGATGGAGAGAATTAGCAAAAATTAGTTTTCCCAAGCCTTGCCATGGATTGTATTGACATCAGAACTGAGTTCTTCTCAGACAAATAATTGATCTAGATCTGGCTTTATGTTTTGGGTCACTGTCATGCAGGAAGGTGAACGTCTAACTTGTTTTGTTCAGGACTGCCCTACATTTAACTTCATCCATTTTCCCCTCAGATTTAGGCAACTTCCCTGTCCTGGTGCTGAATACACAGACATGTTTCACAGACAGACATGGTGTATTCAGAGCGATGAGTACATACCCTGAATACACCCTGAATACTCAGGGCACTTATACCAGTATTCTGCAATATCGCTATTCTGCCATTCAGGCTATTATGGATTATAGGGAGGAAATGAGAGGCTCACCCTCCATGCCAACCAGCAGCAAGTTGGACGTCAGCGGTCCCCAGTTCAGCGCGGCTTGCTGTCTATTGATCCAGTTCCAGTTGAAACCAAGAAAATCAACAACAATCTTCTTTCCTACTGTGTCATTCAGGGTTTGCTGCAAATAGACTCTTGAAACACATGAGGAAAGAGACATGCTTTAAGTATGAGTCATGCAGTTTCACATGCAGAGGGCTGAAAAACAAGCCCTGGTCCTGCTGGCATTAAAAATGGTGTAAACAAGAGTGTAAAAAATAAATAAATCACTGTTTGCCAATACTTGAAGGTGGGGGGAATTGCATTAATACAAGTGGAAATTATACTAAATAACTACTTTAAGGGTCAGCGAGTTAAAAGCGGGTGTCTCTTTGGTATCTGATCTGAGTATGAGCTGCCAGATCAGTCAAGTTACAGAAATAAGCCTTCATCACATAAGTGCTTAGTCACTGGTTCTGTCACAGGCATATCTATTCCTCAATACTTTTGGCGGTTAAAACCGCAGAAATGTGCATTTCTCACATCACGTCTAACAACTTACCTATCCTCTCCTCCCTCTTCTTCTCGTTTTTGCATGGTATCCACAAACTCAGAGAATTTCATGTCCACTCGACGAGACTTGGGAACAAAGTCCATAAAGTTACACATTTTCTTCTCATCATAGTAGAGAAATTTGTGGTTCTCCGAACTGTAAACAGAGAAGTCTCCATTTCCAATGTTTTCCAGGAGGTATGGGATGTCCCACTTCAGCGCTGGATATACGAGGTTGGTGTCCGTTAAAACCACCGGTTCCTGGAAGAAGATCAGGAATACTTTGTTGAAATATTACAACAAAGAATGGTGGTTGCTATACACCTCAATGCTAAGAAGATCTAATTTATGATCTTTTAAAGTTGTTTTCTTTGTCACATTTCATAATTAGTTACTTTTGACTTAAGGCATATTTAGTTAATTTCTCATCCTTACAAAACCATCTTAAAAGGTATGGATTTTGGACGACAGGCTGTGTTCCCGTTAAAAAATAACCAAATCAAAAATATAAACAATAACAAAACATAAATAACAGAAAACAGTTCAGTGAAATATCAGATGAGCTCAGAGGGGGGTAAAGCCAAACTTTACTTAATAACAGAAGTTATTTTCAAACATTTAAACGTTGGTTAAGTCTAGAAGATGTCCAATAAAACTTGATAACTTTTATTGACATGCATTTATACACTGGTAATAGATTATAGTGACATCTGGAGCAAATACACTGACGTGAGCAGAAACATTGAAATAATGTTTCTGCTGTCAGTGCAGCCATGTCAGAAATAGCAACTCTTCTAACATTAATGTCATGTTATACTTTTTAATCATCTGAATATGAGAAAGAATCTGAAGCACATTCTGTTAACAGTAAATAAACCTGCTTACAGTAAATCTATTGAAGGACAACACGCTGTATCACGTAATAGTGACGTGTTTGAAAACGCGATTGTATTTTGTTGGGGGTGGCGGGTGTTAATTAGTGCACTTTATTTTCATTATTACTCTAATTATGACAAAAATGCATGGAATAAGACAAAGTATGGGGGGAAAAAATACTTGCTTGTAAGATCAAAACTCTTCCAATCGGCTACCAGTACGTTCTGTCATTTTTGCTCTAATCATATTGAGAGTGCTTTAAAAGCTGAATGTTCTTTGTGCCTGGTATTCATGCAAAGATAAATAAAATGTTATAGTAATAAACTTGAACTTTCAAGTAACATTTATTTTACAAGTCACATTTATTCTAAGCCCAAATAAGGTTCAGGTTAAAGGTTCAGATCAGTTAAAAGTTTATCTTTTGGGGGCAATTGAGCTTTATTTCCTTCTCATATTTGGGCTCAAGCACTTTTTCCAGGTTTCACAAAAAAGCTGAGGGGCAAGAACTGTCCCAAAACTTTAGCTTTTAAAATGAAATGCATGCTCTACTGTAGTACCTGTAAACTCCAATCTACCTGCCTAGCACACATGTTTAATTAAAAGCAGCAGCAAGAAAACCCTACATAAGGGGCACATTACATGGAAAATACAGTGAACATTGTTTTACAAATGTCAATTACTCAATGAATTGTAAAAACGGGACATTCAAAAGCATTTCATGTGTTGCTGCTTATTTTTCAGTCAATTTCCCAATAATCAGATATGAACTGAAGCAATTGATGTTTTGCATCCCAAGCAGAAAATGAGGCTCGCCATCGTCGAGGCTGCGCAACAACCGTCTCACACAGTCAGTCACGTACACGCTTTAAATCATGCAAAGGAAGTGTAAATCGATTTCAAATCGATTTTAAATATATCTCGCGATTTTACGTGCACGTGAGACGCGAGCTTGGTCGCACGCACGCGCCCGGAGCTCGGAGGCCTACGTGACAAACCGAACGTAGCCGGCTGCGCGCGCTCCCGCGGCTCGGCTGCCTGCGCTGGCTCTCGGTTTCACTTCATCGGAGGACGCTGAACTCTGCGGCTGCGAGGAGATGATGGGGTTGGAGGGAGGACTGTTCAGACGCACCCGGTCTGCTTTGAGTTTGGCTTTTCAGCTTATTATTAGCTGCGGCGGTGAAAGATTATGTTTCGCGACTTCTCAGTAGATGAAGCAGACTGTACTGCTCCGTGGTGAAATGACGCAGGGATTAGCCTGGTAGCTTTAATGTGATGAGTTTACACAACCTGTATGTAGAACAGCCAGGTGTTCAAAGACGCCTTCTTTCCTCATACCAACTTGGATCTGCTTTCAATTATTAACGAAAGTAAACAGCTGAGAGAGAATGAATCCCACGAGGAAAAACTACCTGACTTCTAGCTTTAAAATCCATTCATCAAGCCTAACATCTGATATTTAATCTCCTGCTAATATTTAAAGTCGTGTTGCCTTTTAAACGCTCATCGAGTTTTGGGTCTGAACAAATGAAAACGATCCAACAGGAAGGATTTAGAGGTGAATGTTTGACACATTTGTCAGCACAGGAAAAGCTCACATTCAGCTAAATCAGCACTGGCTCAAGTTTGCATTTGCATCACTTGAGCCAGTTTTTGAAGGTCATTTAGAAAGGAGTTCACTTTTACACAGTGATTAAAGCTATTCTTGTAAAACAGCTCTCAGGAGATGAACATTGTGGTAGGTTTGTGTAACAGAGCCATATAAAGCAAGGTAGGAAAAGGAAACCTGCTCCCTTTTTGAGGATCGACTGTGATTCTCCAGGTTGCAACATGCATCTCTTGCAACCTGTTTTGTGTAATCTGCATTTGGATTACACAAAACATAAAGTCTTAAGCAACACATAAACCTTGGGACAATGCAAACAGCTCATGGAAGCCGGGTGTTTGTGAATATTTGAGTGACAAACTTGGGCCACTTCATTTTTAATCAAGTAACATACTCTCTTTAAAATCCTAAGAGAACAATGTCCTTTGCAGAGAATGCACTATTAAGTCTTAATGCTATATCATGTTGAATCAAAGCAGTGCCAGAATTCTCCAAGCTTTGAATCATAAAAACCCCAGGAAGACCAGAAAACCACCAACTTAAGTAAATGAGAGATAAGTCACTGGAACCTTTAGGAGACAGGTGAAATGGGCGAAATTTCATTTGAAACTCAAACACCACATTCATGAATAATGACAGACCCAAAGGGAAATGTAAACAAAGGCTGTCCGTCCTGCCAGGTGAAGTATTTCTGTTAAAACAAATGGCAGTGAAAACGGTAACATGAAGGATGTCTGTTGTGTTCAAATGTCGTTTTTACAGATCTCTAACTTCTAGTGAGTTAGAGAAATCAAGAGTTTCAGAGCAGCGCACATCAACAGAGCCTCCATCTGTTAATGTGCACTGCTAGTCAGCTGGCTGAAAGAACAGCGTCACCCTCATCCCTCATGTACAAAAAAGCTCAACTCAGCAGGATTATTTAAAAAAAAAAAACAGGACGAAAATATAGTATAAAATGGCATGAAATAAAAAAAATATTTGAAATGTTCAGCTTGTATTTATTCTAAAATGTTCCTATGAAAAAATTTTACTACACCACATAGAAATACTTAATATTTAACACTTTCATCAGTAAGAGCAAGCATTTGCATTTGCTACCCTTGACTCTTTTGGTTTATTTGATCTAAGTAGTAAAAAAAAAATCTTCTCAGATCTGTTTTTAGCTGTTCCAGGTAAACTCTTCAGGACTAAACACCCATTTGTCTCCACACTGGATTCAGCAGGTGCACTCAAGCTGCTGATCAATACTCTGGATTTATCTGACCTAGATACTCAACGGGCTTCAGTTTTGACTGAATGAAATAAAGACAAAAAGTACTACTTAATCTTGCTTTAAAATTAGACTTATTCACTGTAAACAATTTCTGACTTGTCCAGTGTGAAAACTGGCAACCAAAAACAGAGAAATAAAAAAGGCTTTTATACAAATTACACACCACTATGCAAACCAGTTACAGAAACTCCTCTCCACATAATTTGGGTGTTATGGTCCGTATGTTCTCCACTGAATCTTCTAACTCAAATCAACACCACCCATATTTGTGACATCAAATACAGGTGGTGTCAGCTTTTGACCCATAAGTATAAAAGCATACAAGACTAATGACCCCAACGACTGATTTATTTTTCTTGTAAACCAGTTACACGAGGACATGCCACAGGAGCAACAACAACTATGTGTTTCATATATATTTAAAAAATGCTTTTTTCATATTTACCTCATGTTAGACTTGTATGAATGAAGAAATGTTTTAGTTATGTCCCAAGCTTTGGAGGCTACTGTTGCTCGTGACAGATTTTCCCTGTTTGTAAAACATTTAAAACCATTACGTTTATATATTATTTAGCAATAAAAACCAGGTCTTTTGTTAAATAGACCTCTTTAGGTCCAGCTGTGGACCTAAAGAGGTTGAGACTGGACCTGGGGCATTTCTTTTCCAAACAGGAATACAACGTCCTTTTTCAACAAGAAAATGAAAGTACAGACCTCTAAAATAATAAGCCCAAGATATAAAGAGTTAAATAACGCATAAAAGATCATCTCAGTGTAGATAGAAGAAAATATACATAAAAATTTCTATTTGTTTTTAGAAAGCTGTATGAGGAATTAAGTCTGGAGAGTTGTGGGATTTTCTCTCTCGTCTTTCTTTTATTATGCTTTTGCATTTTTCCACATTAAATATTCGATGACTCTCTCAATTATAATGAAAAGGTTTGTTTAAATGAAAATATAGTTCCAGTGACCTAACCCTGCAGCCGCGTTACCTCGTTGTTCATGAGCGTCTCCGCTCTGGGATCCGTGGAAGACAGCCGGGGAATGGGCTTGGTTGGGAACGAGTATTTTCGGAGCTGGGACTCATCCCATCCCCGGCTGTGCACGTCGGAGAAACCCGCTCCGTCGTCGCTTGTCGCCGCATCGGCCTCCACAACAGTCGCCGCTGCCATCGCGGTTCGGCGAGCCCCCCTTTAGCTGCTGTACCTCGGTCCACCTCACAATGAAAGCGTCCACCAGCTTCTCCTTTTTGTTTTTTGTATTCATGTAAACATACAGCGGAACTACCCGGGCAGCCTCCCTCCCTGCTCAGGTTTATTGATGAATAAAACAAAATAAGAGGGCTTCTGCAGAACCTCTTAGCGTTTCACCGCGGGTTTGTACCGTGTGTGAATGTTTACACGCTGTGGTGACAGGCGGTGAGCAGCCGTTTGGATTAATTCAGGCACTGTATATTGTACAGCGACACCTGGCGTCCGGGGTGACGTACATCTATGGATCATATTGCAGAAGCATGTTATTGCCACAAGAGGGAGCAATTTCTTTGTTTTTCCTTATTAGTTACCACAGGATCACAATTTAATATTGCAATGTGCTGGTTAACAAAAGATTTCAACTTAAGATATATATACTGCTCACAAAAATAAAGGGAACACTCAAACAACACAATATAACTCCAAGTAAATCAAACTTCTGTGAAATCAAACTGTCCACTTAGGAAGCAACACTGATTGACAATCAATTTCACCTGCTGTTGTGCAAATGGAATAGACAACAGGTGGAAATTATTTTCATATTTATTTCATTCATTCAGATCTAGGATGTGTTATTTGAGCGTTCCCTTTATTTTTTTAGCAGTGTATAATATATAAATGAATATTTGTTTTTAATATAAATGGCGAAACTCTACTTCATAAAACTCTGAAGTCTTTAAACATATTGAGCCATGATATATAATTTCATTGTGAGGTCACTATGCCTGGAAAAGTATTAAATTAGTTTTTTGATTGTTTTCTTTTTTTATGGGTGGGAGGGGTTTGCATGGTTTGCCATGTTTCAAACGTAACTTGTGTATTTATGCTTTTAAATTTAGCTTAAAAAGACTGAAGTTTACTGTTATTAATGTGAAAAACTTTGACAGTAAAACTGTACAGAGCATGCATGTGAGCAGAACAATCAAGAAGAAAATCTCATTAATAGAAAAAAAAAAATATATATATTAATTATTAACAAACTATACATTTTGAAATTTGAAAAAAAAAATATGACAACCTAAAATGAAGGTTTTCATTTTGGAAAAGTCTGGAAATTACTGTCTCATTACAAAGTACTTTCACAACAAAAGCATTTTGATCCATTTCACCTTTTCATCGTTCCTTGAAAATCTAGAATTTCCTATGAAGAAAATCCTAAATTTGATTTACCAAGTTGTGTTGGGGTAGCCTTACCTTCAATTACTTACTGGAACATTAATTGCAGTCAGTATTCCAACTTTTCACCACTTTCCATCTCTGCAAGGTAATGCTTCTTGCTTGTTTGTATTTCACATTTCCATCATGTAAAGCACAAATTTAACTTGCTTTGCCTAAAATCTCACTGAAGTCCATAGCACAAGCAGTGGTGTAAAGGGGACAGGGAACACAAACAGAGAGACTTGTAACAAAAGCAGGAGATCTCAGTCAAATCCCACAACATGCAAATAGCAGTGACATCTTATGTGCTGTAGAGAAGATGCTTTGTTATCCAGAAAAATTAGGTTCAAAGTGGTTCAAAAGATAATCAAACATAGCTGACTTTATAAAATGCAATTTTGATACTCTATGGATAAAACCAGAATTTTGCCATCACAATTTTGCAGGAGCACGAGCCTGCCAACACTCATTTTATTTGATCCAGTAGAACATAAAGTAATACAATTATGGACTTACATCACATGAGACAGAACGTTGTCTTGTTTTAATCATTTCGAAGGGTAGGTTGCAACCCGGTTTGTCTATTTCTGGATGAAAATGTTTGGATAACAAAAAACTAAGCAAACACCTTTGATAATCCTGAACTAATATTTACTTGTGGTCATCACAGTCCTGGCATTACTGTTCAATCGCTGTTCATGTGATCACAGAGGAGTGCGCTCTGTACCTTGCTCCTGTGCACTGATTAACTAATGAAGACTTGCTTTAAATATCACCCTGGCTTTGATGTAGATGTGACGCTTCATGTCAGTCACTTTGATCATTGCCATTTTGCAGTTTTGATCTCATGCCCCATTTCATTTTGGTGATTCAGCAGCATTTCCTGTCCGGTCATGTGTGTTTTATCTTAAATAAGGACTTAGGGGCAGATTTAAATTGCAGGCACCGGGTGAGGCTCCCTGTTGGGTTCCCATGCCTGGTGTTTCCTGTGCAGATCAGTGAGGTGACCTGAGCAGAGCTGATCCCCTTCACCCTCACCTCTCGGCCCCATTCTTTGGAGATACCAGTGACTAGGAGGTAGGACTCCCCAGTGAGCCTCAAGAAGCTTAGATCTCATTTCTGCAGATTCCAATACACCCATTTACCCCTGCGATCCCTTTTCCATCTGCTGAAACAGCATCTCTTCGAGAGCCACTGAATGCTCCATAGAAGAATTGTGTAACTGATGAAAAGCAAACGTTCTTCATTATTAATGATGAAATTTCTTACATAAATGGAAAAATACAAGTGGCACCAAACTTTTTCAGAATTTTGTAGCTTGTTGCTCGTTCAAGTGCCTTTTCATCTGTACTCATCTGCTTTCTCTCACATTCTCTCTGACCCTCGCCCCCTTTAGGTGTTGTGGGTCTAAAACCTCCAAGTCAAAAATCCTATTAGTCAAGGATTCTGAGAGGGATTATGAGTCTTTTTCCCAGCTTCAGGCACACAAAATATCACCCGTTAGCTGAAACATAGCAGTTCCTGATACAAAGTTCTGGCTTTTTTAGTGTGATCTTACATTTTAAAGGAATACTCATAAAAATGAAACCAAACATTTGATATTTTATAGTGTCACTAAGATATTCTGAACTATGTAGGACAATAACTTAACATCAGTTATTTCTTTGCTTGTTAGGCTAAAATTGCTACTCAAATCTGTTAGCACACTCATCTGCCTGAATTCCCGGCGTTCCTCTGGTTTTGTCACCTCTCCTCCCATCACCTTGCACCAACGTGTCATCACAGATTGGACATGGCAGAGTCGGCCTGATAAACGGAAGTTTTGGCCCCACGGTCAGAGGTCGTGTCACTCTCTGCGTGGGGGTAGATTGTGCGTTTGAGTCATGATTGGCGTTATGTGCCGTTTTACATGATCATCCACCTTGTTCACCACATAAAACGGAGAAGAAAGTTTTAAAGAAACTAGCAAAGAAAGACTCGTGGCTAGTGTGTATTACCTGTAATGGTGGGATTATGGCCCCTTTTTCATCTCAGGTAAGTCAACAAATGTTTTCAGCACCAACAGGTGATACCAGTACTCATTTTCCAGAAGCTAAAAACAAAATTATTTCAGGTACTGTTATGTGCAAAAGCCTTAAGACACAATTTTTTAATATTTCACTTCCCATGAAGCAGGCTTTGTTGGAATGTTCAAGTAAGATCAAATCATGCTTTATACAGTCCTTAGGTATTTCAAAGTGTATTAAGTATGAGCTGATATCTTGTCTACTGATAACTTTACCTTTTGTCAACAACAATCTGTCACTAACTACCACAGTTTGTTCTCTTTACATGAATCTATAAAAGTGTTGTGTGTTATAGACTACGTCACAAACGAACCAGCAGATTTTTATGACAAAAATTAGTAGGATGCAGTTTACATATCAACTCACTGGGTAAAAATGGCATGCACTCACATTTTCTTTCAATTATTGGCAAAATACAAAATTGCAATTCTCATATTATAATTTAATATATTATGAGAATAAGCTATCCAAAACAAAAACTTAATCACCTCTTCCCCAGTGACGTAATATACTTTTTATCAGTTATTGGAAATGTTTGATGGTAAATGCTGCTGCCAACATTAAGGCACAAGATGTTATTAGGTTCTTAATAGAGAGCAAGATTATCTCAGGCAGGTGTTTTCTCTTCATAAATTAAATAATCATTTTTGTATTTACTGAAGTTTGATGTAAAATGTCTGACCTAACTTTAGTTACACATTGCTTTTCATGGCAATGAAAGACGTTTTGGCTCCTTTGCTGTCCTCCCTTACGCAACCGTTTTTTTACGTTCTGCATGGCTCCTTTGTTGTTTCCCTGGCAGAGCAATCCAGCCGGCCCACAGGGGTCATCAGGGGAAAGACGAGTTCCAATTATGATCATTATTTGGTAAATAAGATGTCAACAAGGTGTTTCCTTGACACTTGGTTGTGTAAAAGGAGGAAGGTGCAGAAATGAACGCCCTCTTCTCAATGGGACCTCTAATCTCCCCTTTCATGCCCCCTTCTCATCTGAAGGGTCTCAGCTTTGGCTGCCATGTGCAGGTCTGCCTGGACTGGCACTTCTTACTCGCAGGTGGGGTGAGTGTCCTGGCAAGCATGTGTTTATAAAACTCACTTGTTTGGGCACAATACTTGAACTAACTTCTTTTGAGGGAACAGTGTGAATCTGTGCAAAGCCTTTTCCCAAAGTTCTTTAGGAGGCGACGGCCCATTGAGAGGACAGAAGAAGGGATTACCTTCTTCGACAGTGGTGCATTTCCGAGAGAGCTGATTAGCTCTGCATTCATTGTTAAATTGAGCAAAGGAAGGCCCTACAGGAGTGAAAGGATCCAAATAGGTGGGCCCAGAAAGAAAACAGCCACAGGAAGCCTTTGCACAGGCAGACCCAAAGTTTTCCCAACATTTCTTTCCCCCACTCCTGAGGAGGCGCAGCGTGAAAAAAGAGATTAGCATACAAAATTAGAGGCAGAATGATTTTTAGGGGCAACTTGCTTCATGCCCTCCTCCCCCACGACCCTGCTCTGTCTGGACAAAGTTAATTAAACTAGTATTAAACAGTGAAGAAACCTCCAAGCGCTCAGCGAGGATTACCATGATGAAGGAGAGAACGGGAGGTATTTGTTGGGGTGTAATTGAGAAAGGCGTGAATGAAGGAGAGTTCGCTCGACGGCTTTCTTTTCTCTTTGGTCCACCACAGTGGAAGCAGAGTGAAAAAGTGAGTCTGTTTGCTCCGAACCATGAAGTATTCATGTCACAAAGAGTATGTTAAAGCAGGATGAGCACTTTCTTCAGCCTGAATTATATGCACGATTAAAGGATTTATTATTCTTTCATTACATTTTAATGGAGAGAGAAAGAAAAAAAGAACACTAAAGCAAAACTAGGGGAAAAAAATGCTGTGCAATAAATTAACAATATACAGTACAAAGTGCTTCATTTTATGTACAGTTATACATCAAGAGCGCAAAGAAGGGGTGAGCCAGATGATGGTGGAAACAGGAATACAAACTGAAACCGTGGCGAGCATTCTCCCAAAAATAATTTCAGAACAAAACAGGTCACTGTGAGGGGTTTAAGAACAAGTGTTGCACCAGATTATCTATCAATTTTTTTTTCTATAAGTACAAGAATAAATAATGTGAAGAATTTTAACGTCAGTGACAACCGTTTCGATGCCGCGACACTTTTCAAAATGTGGTAAAAAAATATAAAAATATATCTTAAATACATTTATGCTATAAAAAAAAAACAATCTACGAAGTTGCCTGTTTTGTCATGAGACTCTGTGCTCATGTGTGAGAGATATTTAATGTGAAGATGAAATGTGAAGGTTTTGTCCAGATCACGTCATCTGCAGAATCCAGATGTTTAATTGAGCTGCAGAAACAGGAAAACGTGGATGCATGTGGAGGAGTGGCGGGGATGCTCAGTGCTTTTTCCTCAGCCTGAGGTTCTTTCGGCGGATGGCGGCGCTCTCATTCCTTCCCCTCTGACCTCCCTTCTTCACACAAAAGTACTTGGTGACCGTCTTTCTGCACTGCTCGCACTTCACCGCGCAGCACCAATGGAACTTGCAGTTGCAGCTCGACACCATCTCGGCTTTGCGCTCTTCTACAGCCAGCCCACACTCCCCGCACAGCCTCTTGCAACTCCGCTTCTCCCACTTGTTCAGGTTCTTGCCTTTCTTCAGGCATTCGCGGCCCTCCGTGCCGGGCAGGCCCAGGGTGCGGTTCTCCAGGCAGTAGTCAGGCGAGTCTTCGAGGTGGACCAGCTCCTTGCGGGAGATGGAGTTGAAGGTCTCTGCAATGGCGCCGCGGCTGGCCGCGCTGTTTCCTGCTCCCCGGAGGAGATCCACCTTCAGGGCCTTGTGGTACTTCTCCTTCAAATAGTTCCCCACTTCCCTGAACTCTGGCAGCTGCAGCCAACAGGTCTGAGTGGTGCAGCTTCCTGAAACGCCATGGCACTTGCACGTCTTCTGCATCGTCCCCTTCACAGCCTGCAAACAGCGTCAAGAAAACACTAACTTCAGGGCTATGCACCTCAGGTTCACTAGGTTTCACACAAGACACTTTCCCATAAAGATGAAATGATTTAGTTAAAAACTCATTTTTATTGAGGTTTGTGAGATGTTCAGAAGAAACTTGCATGAAAATTAAGAAGATACACACTTTATTCCAGAATAAATCTCATTGTCGCAATTCTTTCATGATGTGAGACATACTAGTTTACCCTAACTTTATGAGTGACAATGTCTAACAAGGATTTACATGCGATTCTTTTATAAAGGACAAGTGGCTTGTAAAAGTATTCCTGCCCTTTGAACTTTTTCACATTTTACCATTTCACAACCATAAACTTCCAAATATTTTATTACATTAACTAGTGCATAAAGTGAATAGATGGGACAAGAATCCATGGCTTTAATATATTTTTCAAGTGAAAAATGAAGTGTCATTCACTTACATTTAGCTCCCTCAAATTAGATATTTTTAAATAAAATAATCTCAGTGAAAATATAGCCGTACAGTTAAGGACACGGGTTTTGAACCTTAGTGAACACACAGCATCATGAAGACCAACGAACACAGGTTGTGGAGATCTTTCAAGAGGTGTTATGTTTAGGAATGATGCGCAAAGCTTGGGATATGTCACTGTTATCCCAGTGTTCAATCCACTGCCATAATGTTTCTAAAAATGGAAGCATTGTGGCAGAGCTGTGAACCAACCAAAACCTGAGCCTCCAACCAAACTGACAGAGTGGGTAAGGAGTAGAGATCTGAAGGTCAGGTGGGGGAAACCTTTGACAGGACAACTATTAGTTGTGCTATGGATAAGGAAAAAAAGACCTTGTTGAAAGAAAGCCATGAGGGGACAAACTGGTTTGAATCAAAGCCTATTCATGTGCTAAAGCAGTCCAGTTAAAGTTCAGTTCAAAATCCAAGTCCTGCAAACTGATGTTCACAAATGTCGCCAGCCCAACGTGCTTGAAATTAAGATTTATTTGAAAAGTAGAATGGACAAAAGTTTCAATGTACACGTATTCTCTGAAAGACTTGAAGCCATTATTGAGGGGGAACTTGTTTCTACAAACTATTGACTCAGAGGGGATGAATACAAATTAATAGTGCATTTTTCAGAGTTTTGTTTTTCAATTGTGTATTGATGTGCCACATGAAATTCTAATTAAATCAATCGAGTTTTGTTGTTAGACAACGCGGTATACATTTGGAAGGTACTGTACAGATTCATACCTCAGTGTGACGTCCACATGCAAGTGAAGGTAAGCATACAAGTGAGTCTGGAATTGCTCAAGTCCGTTGATTGATGTCTTGTCAAATTAACTTAACTGTATTGTTAAAGATTCCGACATGAGTGAAAGCTTTATGAACTAAGTGTCTTTGTCGTCCTCTGTGTCTCCTGACTTTACCCGACACAAAACAGATGTCTGCTAAAAAGGAAGGGCGCTTTCTTTTCATGAAGAGGTGATGAACTCTACACCGAGGTGAGGCTGAATCAAAGTTTCACATCGAGTCCCATTGTCCCTCCTAGAATAAATAGGACTATTTATTTAGCATGTTCCTTGTCAACATGTTTTCCTGTGAGTGGGGACCCAACGGAGAGACCCATTGAATTGAGGAATAAGAAAAGGGAGTTTTTTTCTCTCTTTCTGTCCCCATTTTTTTCTGTTACAATGATGCTCCAGGTGCCATAAGGATCCCAGGGCCCGACAGGGGGGAGCAAAGGCACCATAAACAAAGAGCACTTCAGCTGCACGCCTGTGGTCCCCTCAGGCTCCCTCGGGGCCACACAAAGACCAACATAAATGTGGGATCCTTATTGCAAGAATAAAAACTAAAACACTTATTTTAAGGAAGTGGGATAATACAGAATGCTTTGCAATGTCTGGCTCCACAGGATCTCCAATTAAGCTTCCACCAGCCATCCTGAGATTCTTGAGCTGAGGTATTGTCATAAAGAGCATTCAGCACTGGTAAATAGGCCCTTCTGGTACAGCGAACACACTGTTATTATTGGGGACGAGTGGCACCTCACTTATAGAGATCTGAAAGGGATGCTTGGGTGGCACACTCAGCGTAACGCTGAGAAGGGATGAAAAAAATGATTCAAAGGCTGCTTTACACTGTGCGTGCAGTTGGAGTGCCATGAGAGATCCGCAACATTTCAACCAGGTTACCACGCAGTTCACAGCCTGGTTCGGATTAAGGATCACTCAGCATCCCAGCCGTGGGCACATCCTTGATTTTTGAACTGATGGAGTAAATACAGAGGTCTACCTTCCGCCCAGCTTCGTTATTGTGAAGATTCATGGCCGCCCGAGCATCCTGTCCGGTCTCCAACGCGTCCACAAACTGTTTGGAGATGGCCTCACCGAAGCCGACATTATCGCTGCATCCACCCCAGAGCCAGCCATGACCTCCTGAGGAGAAAGAAAATGAACAATATCAATCATTGTTAGTTTAAGTTTCACAAATCTTCTTCAAGCTGATAAGTGTTGTATACGTTTATCAGTCTCTGACCTCTTTGTCCATTCCTGCTGTCATCACAGCCACAGTTGTCAAAGTCTCCGAGACTGCAGTTCCTGGTCAGGGTGTACATGACCCCAGCAGAGCTGATGGCATGGACGAATGCAGTCTCTCGATTTGCTGTCAACAGAAAAAGCTCTTTGAAAATTGCCTCCTACAGTGTCATCAACAGCATCTTTGCCACATATTTCATTTGTCAGAAATGTCATTTATGTTATGATGTGATTACTCCAAATTATCAGCCTTTCCTGTAGTGACTAAGCAAAAAGTGCTTGAAATTATGTGGGATTTTAGTTGTTGTAGCTGTTATGTATCATTTCTATGTCACAAAATGTGAAAGAGAGGTGAACTAAAGTCAAACGGATATCCTTAAGCTTTGTCTTATGTCCTGTTTATAATTTTCTGTTGATGAAAAATATACAGTTATTTCAAGTAAATTAAAATTGAGAAACACTAGAATACAGTCAAAAGTAGCCTAAAAAGGACATTTCCTTGGTTTGGGATTCCAATCTGGGCATTACTGCAGAACACAACATCCACTTTTAATAGTCATAGCTGAGTGTCCAGTTCTAATATGAGGTCATAAAGTGAAGCTTTATATCTTGAGTTAAGCAATGAGTAGAAATCTGTCCTTCGGAAAAGATCTGGCCAACAGGGATCCTGTACTGAGATTTGGAAAGTGTTCTGTGGTAAGTCCACAAGTAACCACTGTGAAAAATTGCTGCATTTGACAAAAAATATAAACATTCCGATGAATATAATTTCTGCTCTAGCAGCATTGTTTTTTTGTTGTTGTTTTTTTTTTTACCCAGGCATACTTCAGCAAATTCCACTAACAACGTTGTCATTAGATTACCGAACTGCTGAGTTTGGTTCTCACTGGCATAGTTTCATGACAAAGATCGTGTTATTTTGTTCTCAGCCATGTTTTCTGCCACTTCCTGCTGCAACACTTCTGGTGAACCTTTCCCCACCCTCTCCATGCAAAACGTCTTGCTCAGTTCTGGTCCAATACAGCAGACAAACAATCCACCAACGTTTTCTGTACTTTTTCCCCCAACATCATGGAAACTAAACTGAGACGTTGCAGCAAGTCAATCATTATTTCCTCCTCATCTGAACCCGTGAACTCGCAATAGTCGATTTTTCTCTGCCATGATCACTGTTTACCATACAGGGGTAAACCACCCATATGATAATATACCACACTGTAGCAGAAGGGGTTTCTCAAGAGTTCGGCTCGGTCACATGAACACACATATCAACAGTTCAACTTCAGGCCTTAGTTTGCCACCAGATAATCGCACCATGTTTTACTCAGTAGGGTTGAGCTGCAGTAATAAAACCGTCTCAATGTTATTCTAAGAAAGTCAGTCACTCTGTCTACAGTTAGTTTTACTGCAATAACAAACTGTTTGGTCCCCCAAAAGACCTCAGTTTAAAGCTACACATATGATGGGCAAAAGAAATGTTGAAATACTGGCATAAAATTAGACTGCAGTCAAACACTATAGTTGACCTATATCAGATGTGGAGAAAAAAAATAGATGTAGAAGCTAAGCAGCTCTGCTAATCAACAGCAGCTATTATTTTAATGTGATCTATATACATTAACAGGTGTTTTGTGATGACATAGGTTACATAAAACATAAAAACAGCTATAAACCAAATGATTTTCTTTCCTGATAAACCTTATGCTTTTAACAATAGTTTTCAGTGGTCTGGTTCACTCCCTCCTCAAGATGTTATCTTAGCTTCCCCACATTTCCTGTGGATCTTTGTGCTCTCAGCTCCATCCTTTTATATTGTCTCTCGCATATTCAACATATTTCAGGAAAATAGTCATATGTACAACAGTCCATTGGACGTTGGATCTAAATAACACGTAGGCTAATCCTTCATATATAGAACTTGCTTCCTGTTTTCAGAAGCTTTTTCTGCTGTACAAAATACACAAAAAATATAAACAAACCGATTCAGATTGACGTTATAGACTTTCCATATTTATAGGTTTTATGTCTTTAAAATATAATTTTCTCTTTAAGGTTTTTCAGAAAAAGAACTCACTAAATTGAAGCTTTGTATTGTCAATATTTATTGCAACTTTGGACATTTGGTCCATTTCTACTGTTGGTAAGCTTTCTACAATCTGTTTAGGACTACAACATGTGAAGGTATAGACACAGAATTCAGATTAGTGACTGCACATGACTATGTGTTTTTCAAATTCTCAATAAATCGACCTCATAGGCTAAAAACATATATTTTGACAAAGCAAAATTGTTTTATTTAATAACAGGAAATACAACAACCACACCATAGAATCATTAAAAAAAAAACACACACACACACACAAATACAGTCATGCCATTTTTCTTTCTCCACACAGACACTGGAGCTGGACTTAAAAGTTTCCAAAGTGTCTGTGGGCACTCACCGCTGCGCAGGCTGCTGTGTGTGGACAGCTGCAGAGCTCTCTCAGGGCAGTTCCAGCGGTCCCATGCGAACTGGTATTTGCATTCCTCAATGCCACTCTGAGCCCCTGCTGCCACGCTGCTCGAATAGATTAGGTATGCCTGCAGCACAGACATGACATATTGCACCCAAATAATAACAGCACAAGTAAATGATGCAGGTTTAAGGAACCGAATAAACTTAATGCTTGTGAAGAACAAAAGTGCTCTCCTTAAGGAGGACTTACTTTATGGTTTTATGTTTTCTAAGCTTTCTGCTTTCGGATCATACATCATGTATAGCATAGTACAATTAGATTTGCAATTTTAATGAGTTCACATAGGTTTCAGAATACATTTTCATTCTTTTGCCTTAGAGAAAATAATTAGCAGTTCAAATCAGATCTGGGATAAAATATTTAAGCTAAGTCACATGTTATCTTCACAACATGTGACTTATAAACATTTACAGCATTTACAGCAAGGGTGTTTATAAGCAACAGCCTTGCCTTCAGGATTTATTTTATTGAATAAGAAATAAAACTAAAAGAGAGGGAGAGAGAGAGAGAGAGAGAGAATATATATATATATTACAAACACAAAAATCTTTCTACTATGATCTGATGAGTTTTGTCAGAGCCCTGCACTCTGTGCTTGGCTTTCGCCTGCTGCTCCAGAGCCTGTTCAGACTGCATGAATGATAATATAACTAATATGTCTCAAGTGGCCTTCAGGGAGATGGAGTACCACCTCTTTCACAGGGATCCGGCTCGCTAATGATGACCACCCACAACAGTGCTGCCTGCCCTCGCTTCTTAACACACTCGACCATCGGACATACACAGCGCTTCTGAATAAGGTCAAGTGTACCAAGAGGGGAGGGGAAAAAAATCACAAAAGGCCAAGAATATCACTGATTTAGAGCTTTTGTTGCAAACAGACAGGTACCCAGAGATTGTCAATACACAAGGAGCGAGGTTTAACTCCCTCTTTCTCCAGAGAAAAAAAAAGAGGAGGGGAAGATCAAAAGAGGCCAGGCTTACCTTGGGTCCGGTCATCAGGAAATTATTCACTGACCTGGAAAAGGAGACAGCTTATTTCAGTCGGGAAAGCCCAGTGTCCACCACGAAATCCTCCACTAGCATCTCTCATTAGTGTGTTTCAGGACACGTGAAACTGTGACACCATGTGGGCATCCAAATCTTGGTGAACGGCACTGAGCAATGAACTCAGATGATTCTAGGAAGCGCTTAGAGAAAGGTGATGTTTCCATTTAATTGGTTTTTTATTAAGTATTCATAATGGCTAAAAATCACAATTATATTTTATAGCTGCAAATAAATGGATTTCTAATTCACATAAGTCTGCATTGAAGAGGTCACATAGATCAGCTGAACTTTGGCCAAATGGAGTATAAATTTATAGATTTTGTTGGTTTTATATACTAAACACTTCAATGTGTTGTTTACACAACACCACTGTATAACAAATGTCATTGCATTAACTACAATAATAAAGAATATATCCTTACATATGTTTTCATATAATTTATATATAATTAAATAATCTAAATCAGAAAGCAACTCTAACAACAGAAGTAACTTTGATATGGGTGATATAACTTTCCGAAATCCAAACTGTTTCTGTCACAACTTCATCAAATCCTGTGGTGCAGAAGAGGGTCAAAAACTGTAAAGACAAAAACTTCACCAACATTTAAAGTTCCTGGAAGCTGATATGGCTTTCCAGCTCAGGACAGCACAAGATTGAGTCCCCAAGACGTAAAAAATGTCAAACGCAAAAGGTGCCTCCATTTAATTGTGTCGTTGCTAATTATCACTGCAGCTGGTATGTGAGCAGCTTATGATTCCTTGTGAAATGAAATGAATAATTTAAAAAAAGCTATTTTTTAAGGAGTCTGGACTGCACTTTATTTCTGCTTCAAAGTCTTCAGTACTTTTACTGGTCTTCAGACTGATTACTCAACCCCAAACAGAGATTCTTTCAGGTATTTTGAGGTCACAAAATCAATTTGAAACTTTTAGTCTATTTGGGAAAGCCAATTAAAAGTTGAGACAAATTAAATTGAGACAAGTGCAAAAAGCACAGGACCTAAAATTATTCAACTTGGACTGAATTATTAGCAATGACTCAAAATATGCTTCTTAATATTTATTTGTTTTTAGATCAACCAATATTCCATCATTATATTTTAGTTCATAATGTTTCTGAGAAGTCATGATGTAGACAGACTACGTAGTATTTATAGACCTCTAAAGTCTGTTTGGTTTTTTTATGCAACCACGAAAGCAGTATTCTACAACCTTGCAAATCCCAAAATAATTTGCTTAGCTTTTGTATTTACCTGCAAATATGGTCTTTATATTCAATTTTTCAATAATTGAATTATTGATTTAATTATTGAAAAATTGAATCAATGATTGAATCTAATTTCCATTATTTTGGTATTCAAAAACCCATACATCTCTCCAGTACACTAAATGTAAATGAATATTTGGATGAGCGGTGGGGGGGACATAACAATATCACACAGCAAAATAAACTTACCAGCAGCAGTACGACCTCATGTGAGTCAAAAGAATAAAAACGTAGAAGAAAACCTCCCAGTGGACGAACATCCTGACAGGTGAGGCGCGCAGCTGCGGACAGAACGAGGGATGCGGGAGACTGAGGCGCACGGATCTCCACCAGGAGCAATCGGGACTCAAGGAGGGGGCTCTGAAATGGAGCCGCTCTCGTCCCAACAAGAGATTATCTGCTTAATTAAAGATCCCCCCCACACACACCTCCTCACACACACTTCTTAGTTCCCTGGCCAATCAGAGGTATCGCACCGAGGAGAGACTGAAATGATCAAAAGGGCACCCTGGGCCTTCAGGGCCGAGCAACGATGGCTCCCCTGCCTCCATCCAGCAGCAGAGGAAGATCAGTTTAATCCTATAGGGAAAAGGGTAACACTGGTCCCTGCGAAATTCTGCTCATGAAAAAAAGTTTACTCAAGATATCTATTGCAGAGCTGATTGCTAGGATTAGTAGATGATAGCAAAAAGGAAATGATGAGACCTATACATTTGTAATTAGGAAGTAATTTGAGGTTTTGACAAAGGAAATGAACTCAGGGCGTACAGCCCCGAAACTCAGGGGCAACCACTCACACAAAATTTGCTAGAAGGTATTTTAAATCTTGAAATAAACTACCGAAAACGGGTATAAAAAAGAAAGAAAGAAAGAGTATTTCTGCATATTTACGCGTCAGACAGCACCTGAGCGGATGGTTTCTTGCCTCCTGCCATGAGACAAGCAAGCGATTTATAAAGAAGACAATTACATAGTAATAAAAAATTGTTACTCTTTTCTAATTGAACCTACATTGAGAGTTTTTTTAAATGAAGTTTATTGAAATGTATTAAAGCGCCTCTTTTGAGTGCTCTCGAAAAAAAAAAAAAGTATAACAGAGCGAAGTCCAAGCTATGATCAGATATGGAACCACTTCCATCACTAATCCAGACGAACCTCTCCTGACTGGATGAAGGGTTATTCCCCAGTAACCTCGTCTGACCCCCAGGTCTCTTTCCTTTCAGCTCAGGCTGGCCTTTTGCAAACTTCTTGTGTGAAAATTAGGATTAGACAGAGAGAGACAGAGAAAGAGGGAGAGAAAAAAAAAAAGATTATTTGGAAGGTGGTGATGGGGGATTTCTAGGTGATGTTTGTGGATTAAAGTTTAAGGAGAGACGATCATCAAGATGAGAGAACACACGACAGACCCCTGCAGTCTTTGTTGAAAAACAAAAATCCTTTATAAATAATTTCTAATCGCTCTCTGTCAAATTTCTCAAATGGCAAAAAGACATCATGTATGAGGATTGTGCATTAAAATATGTCAAAGATCCTCTCAGCTGCTTGACCATTACAAAAGACATGTTTTAGATGCTAAGGCAGTGCTTCAAAGGGAATGTGGGTGTACTGACGCGCAAAGTTTATGGAAAACATGGCGATGCAGCAGAATGAAGAAACAAGATGTTCAATAAACCATTTTTTATGTTTAGATTGTTATTTGCAGTCACCAATAGACCAGTTTGTTCCCGGATGGTTTCATGTGTTTTCCTTTTTGCAGTTGTTATTATTTCACACGTTCTTTCAATTTTTACACACACAAATATCTGAAGGGGTGATTAACCATAATAGATAGTGAACTGGTGGAACAGCCAACAAATTATCTCTTGAAAATCAACATTAGTTTCACTTTAATATTAGATCAATAAAAGCAATTTCCATATCAAAAATCTATTTTCTTGGATAAAGTTTCATTTTTTCATTATTTTTCAGTTCTGTATCTTACTTACAGAGTGTAGTCTCGTATTGGTACTTTAACATAAGTGGGGGAAAAAAGAAAGCAAACAATAAACAAGTAAGAATATTTTATTCTTATTAAACGTGGATCCTCACTATAGTCTTCTCTGCCACAATTCCAGATGTCTACAAATTTTTAATTCACTGACCTCGGGTAAGGACAAGTTGAGGCAAACAATTGTTGATCTTTTCCCTTTTCCATTTTGAAGAACAGGTTAAACAAAACACCTCCGTGTCACATCTCCGGGAAAAAATAAGATGTTACCAGTAAAAGTTTACAGACTATTCTAGATCATTTAAGAAGACATACTTATTCTATGCGAATTCTTATGGATGCCACTTACTTTGGTCCGGTGCAAAAATTTTAAAACTATTTTTTTCCCCTTCTATTGAATAAATAATTAGAATTATCAACAGCATGACTTTGACTATAATTGTTCTATTTGCCCTGTGATGGATTGATGACCTGTCCACGGCATACCCCAACGATTGCCTGATGACGACTGGAGATAGGCACCAGGCCCGCTCAAACCCCTGCAGGACACCCACCAGTGGATGAAAGGAACAATAATAACAGTGTATACTTCCATCCATTATCTAAACATGCTTGTGCTTGCAGGGTTGTAAGGGAAGCTGGTGGCTATTTCCAGAGGTTACTGGGCAAGAGGCAGGGTACATGGCGGACAGGTTGCCAGTCAATCACAGGGCAACATAGAGAAACACAGGATAGACAACAATGCAACTCGCACCAAAGAACAATTTATACAAACCAATTAACCAATTAACCCAACAGTCACCTTTTAGGATTGGGGGAGGAAGCCAGAGAGAGCCCAGGCACACACTGGGAGAAGATAAAAACTCCATGTAGAAAAGCCTTACACCAAAATATAAACTCAGGACCTTCTTGAAGGAAGCAGTGATATCGATTATTATTTTTAGTGATAGTAATAGTAGTATCAGGACTCTATTTTACAGCTATCTTGTAAAACTGCAGTTCAAATTCTGTTGTGAGTTAGAGTCCTCTCCAAGATAAACATCGACTGGTATTAGTTGACAAGCCTTCTTACACAAGTTCACCAGTATCCCTCTGAAACTGTCTGCCTGTGGGAATTGCCAGTGGTATTGCATGGCATGAAAAGAGTGGTCTGACATTCAGCAGCCAATGAGCGGAGGGGTTGATGTCACTGTCAGGATGACAGAGGTCAGCAGTGGTGACTCCTATGACAGAGGTCAGCAGTGGTGACTCCTCTTACAGTGGATTTGGACGAGACTCACAAAGAGGCAAACTGTTGCAAAAAGCAAACAGGCTGGGTTGCTTTCTCACACCATAGGGAGGATGGACTGTGTAGTACTGCCCACTTGCCATAAAGTCCCAAAACAAATGGAGCAAGATTAAAAATTCTTCAGATGTTTGGACAGTCTTGATAGCAAACACCAAAGCCTCTTTGCTGACCCCAGCAAGGGAATTATCTTCCACCTCTGCCCACCTCTGAGCAAATCAGGCTTAAATACCAAGAAGTGGAGAGGATTTGGTGCTGGAGAGTGGTCAAACAGAGCTGATGCAAGGTGACAAGCAGATTCAAACTCCTTCACCTGCCACTCTGAGAAATGGTTACCTTAATTTATGGACAATTGAGCACACTTGAATGAGTTTTTTTTTTTTTTTTAATCATTATAATTATTTGACTTTTTATTTTTGCATTGTGGCACTTTTTGGTTTTGTGGCCATGTGCATGTGGCCGTGTGGGTCAGGTGATAGGATGCTTTTTTTTTTTGCATGCCCTTCGATGTATGTGTGTGAGGCTGGCGTCCTGGTCCTCACACACACTTCCTCACTCTCTCTTTTGTCTCACAAAAGAGAGAGAGCTTGAGCTTCTACCGTCATCTCCATCATGCAGGAATCCAGGTCCTTTACATATTCACTTTTATTCTGTGGCTTCTGACAAATGGAGTGGGAGTATGAATATTTTTTTCTGTTCCGCATATTTAAAAATTTAATACATAGGCTCATTAAAAAAAACATGCACAATTTTGTTGCATAAAAGTTTGGTTTATTTATCTTACATACAGTAGATACAAAACATTCATTTGAAATAAAAGTGCCATTTCCCAACACAATATAAGTGTTGCTTTGTTATAGAGAAAATTTGACAAATATTACAATGGTACTTTCAAAAATGTCATAAAAAGTTTTATTTGTATCTCAGACAAATTCTTGTTTGGTGAAAGAAAAGTCTGAATAGATTATTTGAATTATTCATTATCTTTCACTTTAAACAAACAAGGATGACAGGGGCTATAATCGCAAAATTAAAGCTTAAAGAAACCAAACATGTAATAATTCATCCTGCTTTATTTGAATAAATCACTATGAGCTTCAAGGAGGTGCACAACCATCATAAGGCATTTGGGCCAAACATTTCTGTACTCTAACATATGAGAAAAAAAAAAATCATTATTTTACTGAAATAAAGAACATTAATAACTGAAAGAGTATTTTCTGTTAATATAAGAGAAAGGTCCACTTCTCAGGGCAGAGTTAAATGTGGAGTCTGATGTGGCTTTTTATCTATCTGAGAGAAAAAATAAGTCATGTCAGATAACTTATTCCGTAATGAGAAGAAAAATTGACACCACGGATGACAAAGCATCCCTACATAGTACTTTGGGGAAGTCTTACTCTATGGCCACAGTAAGCAACAGCCAAATGGAGGCCTGATTGAGCTGACTTTAATTTTTAACATGCCAGCCTATTGGTTAGTCAGACTAAATCACCAAAAGCAAATTAAATAAACAGGCTAATGGTACTGTTAAGCCACATTTTCTCGGGTGCATTAAAGCACCACTGACTTAAAGCACAGTGACTTCACTCTTGCTTGCAGAGAAACCGTAAAGGTTTTAATAAAGCTTCCAAAGTGCCAAAGACAATTCATCACCAGCAAGTAAATGTAGAAATATAATGTGCAGAAAATCATTCTGTAATTAATAACTGCCTCTAGACATAACTTACACACATTTTTATATTTATATATTTTTGTTTGTGTCGTTTTTCATCTGGTCCAAAAACAAAATAATAATACATCCATTCTCTAATGACACTTTAATATTATGATGAAAAAGTTGTTTTGCACATGTAGTCAAATCTCTACTAGTTGCAAAAAACACTTGGTGAAGACACTTCAAAACTTAAAAGAGGTTCACAACTTTTAATGGAAACAACTCTTTGAAGCTGATATTAGTCTCACAAAGAAGCATGGTAATCGCCATCGCACCAGTGAAATTGCTGCTCCACTTGTTGCTACGTTCCATCTCGGTCAGTTGTGTCGGCTCACTCTGACAGTTTGTAGTGCGGCTTCACCCTCGCACTCAGCCACTTTTGAAGCTGCCTTCACCTGTTCGCTGAATGCGAGCGGCGATCATGTCTCTGGAAACCTTCTTGCAGTCTTTGGCCAGACCCAAGAAGCACATGAGGTTGATGAAGGCGGTGGTGATGTTGATTTTGCAGCCGAACTCGCTCGTGGCGTAGTCGAAGGGAAATGTGTGATGGTAGTTGTGGAAGCCCTCGCCTGGGAGAAAACACAAATGATGTCATATAATATCTCAATCCTTAATAGTGTAGACGATGAAATTTGAGTCCAGAGGTTTCAGAATGGGCCATTATTCAGTTAATTGGTTTATTGGCACTCTATCCAGTTTCTTGTGCATTACCTAAAGGATGTTCTCCCACAGATCTTTCAGTCAGTGAAGAACTTGGAAAAAGGCCTTTTTGTACAATAACTCTTCCACCAGCAGAAAACTTAAAAAAAAGGACCTGAAGCTGTGTAGCTTAATCCAACTGAAGGATTTTAAAATCAACAGGCTAATTTGTTGCATGCATCATTGTCTATTAGCATACAATTTAGGTTAAAATGGGATGAAACAAGGATGAAAATCCATTTCTCAATGTAATTTATTTGTTAAATAAATAAATAAATAAAAAAGGATAAAACGCACCATGTGACATATGATTTGAAGCAATTCAGAGAGTTAAGTTAGAATCTGGAAAGTCAAAAATGGTGGATTGTTTTATAACGATGGTCACAAGCCTCCCAAATCTAATTTAACATATTATATCAGATTTAGATTATCTCAGAGTTAATCTGTGACCCTCCCAGCCAAGATTCCTCCAGCGTGATGGGAGATAAATGTGAAGTCAGATGGTCACTTTGATGACTTGGTAACTCTGTCAGAAGTGAAAATACTTTTGTGATTAATAATCTCACAGTTACACCTCTGTACATAAATATTTCAATTAGTGCTTCTGGCGTCCTTTATCCTTTATTATCAAATTATGCTCACTTTAGTTTGTTGTTGTGATGCAGGAGCTTCTAGCTATTATTTTGAAGAACAACTACAATAAAAATATACTCCATTTAAATCCAAGGTCTTTACATATTAGGACATAATGAAAAAACACTCTGGTCTTTACCAAGTTTTACAAACGTCAAATGTACAGAAATGCATTGCCTTCTCCATAAGGATAGATGAGGACAAAATGGAAGAGCTGTGTAAAAACCCATTGACTAGCTTGCACAGCCACTCTTAGCAGCAAAAGCTGCTGACTTTATTGGTCTTTCACATTGTTGTGGAGGAATTTTGTCTGTTGGTTCAGTTCATTGAGGCCTGCTAACTTTTGTTTCTGCACAACACTGCAAAGGTCACATCACAGAATTTCACTGGGGTTGAGGTTTAGTTTCGGATCGGACTACTGAAACATCTTCATGCTTTTTTTTTTCAAATGTAGATCTAGTATTGAAAATTCACCATTGACAGTGTCTTTCCTTCAAATGTAAATATCTTAAGAGTTAAAAAATCCTGATACAAAGAACTTTTCAACTGAAAAGGGGTTGAAGTCTTCTTAATAATAAATTCTCTAGGAAGATTCCTGCACATTTGAGCTCAATAGGTGGTTCAGCTACAGCTAAATAGAAAAACGTAGCAGACTTCTGCTTTTGCAAATGACAATATGCAAATGCTTTTGGCGGAGCCCCAGCCTGGGTGACTTTGAAAGACAAAGTGTCGACCTTCAGACGCATCAAGACACAAAATCATTACTGAAAAGCTAAAAATAATTTATGAATGCTCACCTATGGCACTAATGGCCACAAATGGATTTTCCCTTGGATTTATGGTCTTGTCGTATGGTCTGTTGCCCCACATGTGTGCTGCGCTGTTCACCAGCCAAGTTGCATTGAGCACCACAGTGTATCTCAGAAGTCCAGGAACAAAATAAGCCACACCCAAGGACTCGCCCCAGAAGTACCAGGGCACCAACGTGGGAACAAGGAAGCAGAGCAGCACGACAGACAGCTTGTAGTACCTAAAGGAGAGCGAAGAGATCATGTCAAAAGTCACAAAGTGTTAACATAAGCAGGGGGAAAAAAATGCAAATCTGGAACAATGTGAAGCTAATAAGTATCATAAGAGCAGAAAAAAGTTATATGCTCACAAAAGTATCTACTGCAAGACTAGTCCACAGTATAAGAGCCACCCGAGACAGAGGCTGGAACAACATTTATACTGCTATACTATTCCTGAAAAACTACTGAAATTCTGGGATTGCTTCCAACTGACCAAGGATGAAGACAAATATCCAGTCAGTGGAAACAATGTTGTCATAGTCACATTATTATCACATTGGTCACTTTAGCCAGACAAAGAGTTGTCACATGAATTACAGCATCATTCGAAAGCCATACTGCATTGCATAAATGTACGATACATCTTTATAGCTAATGGATGTAGTGAATTAAAGGCATTACCAAGTATTGCCTCCTGCTAGCAGGGGACTACATGTTGCAATACAACAGTTGAATTTTTCCTTACCTTCTCTGGAACATCACCACTTTGTCTGCCCTCAGGTCTCCCAGCTCCAGTTTCCGTCCCTTCTCGATGACATCGGGATGTTTGCGAACCAGCAGCCAACCGATGTGGGAGAAGAAGAAGCCCCGCTTGGCATTGTGAGGGTCTGCGTCTGTCTCTGAGTACTTGTGGTGGACACGGTGGTCCCTGGCCCACTCATATATGTCATTCTTTACATTGAGAAAAAAAAAAGCGACTTTGAAAATCACTGACAGATGCACACAGAGGTCTCAGACCACCAGATTCATGAGGGCTTACAAGATCAAGGACTTTTACTGAAATATTCATGCTACAACAAATGCAGTGTCCTTCCATGGATAATAATACTACACACTTCGAAAACCACAGGCTTTTTCCTTCAGAATAAAGCTGTTTCAGAACATTTTTTATGGCAGACGAGTTCAACTATATAGCACCATCTAATTCATAAACAGAATGCACTTATGTAATTTCACTTCAGTATAAATAAAATGCACCGGTGGTTATTTGGATGTCAACCGGCTTTTTAAAGACCAAGGGGCACAGAGAGATCGCCGATGAAGAAGAGGAGTCTGAAGCAGAGAGCTGTTCAAACTGTCATCAAACATGTAACAAATATACAAACCCACCAAGATATAGATAGGCAGCGCAAGGAGTGCATTAATCATTTTAACTCTGGAAAAGATGAAGAAATTTAAAAACTGTTGACAGGACAGTCTTGGTTATGCACTCCATAAAGTAGGCCTTAATGGAGTGGAGTGGTGAGAAGAACACAGTGTTGAACAAAGCTTACAGAAAAAGTCCTGTGAAAGGTTTGCCTACAAGCCATGCATGGGACACAGCAAAAATATGGAATAAAGTGTTTTGGACAGAAAAGAACAAACCTGTTTGGCCTACATGCAAATTGTTATACGGGATGAAAGCTGACATTGTTGGAAAAAAAAAACAAACAAAAAAAAACAAGCTTGCTTTTCTTCAGTAGAGTTGATGGGAATATTAATGGAGCTAAATACAGAGCAATCATGGAACAAAACCTGTTAGGAGCAGCAAAAGATCAAGGTTCACCTCCCAGCAGGGAAGAAAAACTAAAAATAGCCAATGGGATGTTTTAGTGCAAAAGCACAGCCAGCTCCTGTAATGGTTGATTCAAAGTTCAGATCTACAACCAGTTGGGAATCTTTTATAGCCAGAGCTTTTTTTGAAAAAAAAAAAAAAAAAAAAAAAAAAAGAATTTATAACACAGTCAGTCTCAAGATCAAGAGAAATTTGACACTTCACAATTGTGCTCTTATTTGTTTTGCTCCATCACACATTGTTCCAGTCAAATACATTGAAGTTGTAACTTGGCAAATGTGAAAAGGTTGAAGGGTTAAAAAAAGAAAAGAATTCTGCAAAGACTTGCAGCTACAGCTGAATGTTTTATGTTTACATGTTTGCATGTTTTACCTGAAATGCCATGGAGTTGCCAAGAGCGAGGAAGACTCGCAGGGGAACAGAGGCCTTGTAGGACCTGTGGCTCCACAATCTGTGTGCACCAGCAGTCACACCAAGAGCACTTATCATGTAGCACACGGCAGCTGGAAAGACAGAGAGAGGTATCTTACAGGGAAACTGCGCTACATCAAGATACATTTTACACCCATAAAAGCTGACTCACTAGGCTACCATATTGTTTTTCATAACCCTCTGCTTCTTTAGAGAAACACTGGGAGTGTGCAACTCAGCCCTCACACTTTGGCTGTTAGAAAACTGATGAACGCATGTCTCTGTGAGGCCTAGACAGGACTAGCCAGGATCTGAGAACTGGGGGCTGACTGGCAACAAGCATTCTGCTGCAATGCCTCACAATGGGATGTCTTGAGTGGAAGTGATTGTGCTTTGTCTTCTGTGAAACAATATGCAACTAAGCCTGGAAAAGACGGCAAAAAAAGAGAGAAAGAAAAAAATACGCAGAGCCAGAGTAGAAACAGAGTAGAGATTGTTGGGGGACTTGAGTCACGCCACAACAGTCCTCATATATAGGTCACAAATTAATCAGCAAACTGTTTGGACGACAGAAATTAAAATATTTCTAATTCGAGACATTCCAGAAGCACCGGGATTGGACTGCTATAGAAAATGTGGAGGGAATCTTTCAGATTTGCGCAGTGAAGATTTTTCAATCATCCGGTGTACCCTGTATGAATTTTCTTATGCCAACCTTGAGAAACTTTTGTCTGAAATATTTTTTTAGCTTTGAAACAAAAAAGAATAGAAGATATTACAACTTGGGCTCAAATGAGGAAGAAAATTAAATGCAGATTTGGTGTCTTCACCCCAAAGCCACAAATATACAGATTTATCTCAAGTGTATCACAGTCTCAAGCATTTTGGAAAAGTATTTTGCAGTGTGCTGAAAACTGAAGAAAATTCATCCAAATCAATGGTGCAAACACCACTGGTTGGTCAGTCATGGATTATCCAGTACTGCTTCATTTTCATGGAGGTATGCTACAAAGGAAGGAAACATACAATGGCCACTAGCAGTGCTGTGTCGGTGCTTCTTCACAAGGGATAGGGAAGCTTTCCAGAGTTGAAAAGAGTATGTTTAAAAACCATATAGAAAAACAATATAGAGATTATTTATTAAAGTTACAGCCTGTAGAAAAACACTTTATAGTGGGTCGGTGGTGTACCTTCCAGCAGGACCTTGACCCCACACACAATCAGATCAACAATAAACCGGTTTAGATCAAGTCATTTTTATTTTCTGGAATGCCCCAGTCAAAGTCCAGACCTACATTTAGTGCATAGCATGCTAAATTCATCTATCAGACACAAAGATGTCAGCATGTATTGTTTTGAAGACCTATTGTTGATCCAGAGCCATGCTACAAATGAAAGTTATCCTTAGGAAAACTGTGTCTCACAATTTGTGCCTGTACTCGCTCTTTGTTTGAGTTCAGGCTCAAACAAAGGAGAGTCCACTTCCCATGGGGCCCAAAATGTATCCTGAATGTTTTGGTTAGGCCTCCAAAAATCTACAATGATTCAGTTTAGTTTCTATGCACCAAGCCAAAACTGGGTCAAAACAACAAAGATCTATCTCTCGTCCTCCAACCATAGTCTTCCATATAGATATTATTTATTAAAATTAATTTAAGATAGGCTCAATCAGTTGCAACCTTTATTCCCTTTTCACTTTAATGTCCTGCACCAGACAGCAAATTCTATCACCCATTTATAACACCTTAGAAAACTTTCCAAAGAAGTAGCCTATAGCTGTAACATCATGAGGCGTAAATGTGATTGTCTTTATATTTGGAAATAGATTATATTAGCTATATTTAGTCAAGGTGCCATTTAACTGAAAATGAAATTGATTATAGAAATGGATGTTATATATATAAACACCATCAGTGGGTTGAAGCCCTTCATACAGGCCCTCTCATTAAAATTAGGCCAGAGTGACTCATTCTCCATTATTCCCACAGGCTTGATCCCCTCAGGCAGTGTGCTCTGTGGTTCGCAGTGCTCACACAGCATCAGCGCATTCTATTCAGGCAGAAATCAGCAAATACTCACTCCATCCAAGAGTTAACCACGATGCGGAAGGGACTAGAGCCAGTCCATAAAGCGCTCCGACATGCAGGACACCCATCAGGATGATGTTTCTCCACACCAGGATCCTGGGCGGCTTCTTCCCCTCCTTCTCTCTGTAGGTGTCGTCAAAAACGTCGTCCACGGTCGACGTCTCCGCCATGGCGTTTCCGTTCTGCTGCTTGTCGGCGCGATGAATCCCGGTTTCGGTCATGTTTCTGCAGCGGCGGGGAAAGCACAGCGCGAACAGAACAAGGGGACCGTGTTACTCCGTCTGATGCGCTGCGCAGCGTGATGCGGGGAGAGGGGAGACAGGGGAGAGGACGGCGCGGCGGCTGGCAGCTGCGCTCATGCGCTCCTGCAGCTCCTGCAGCTCCTGCAGCGCCCACAGCGGGCAGCTGCAGCTGGACGCGCAGCCGCCAACGGGAACGTTCTCGTTGCACTCAATGTTTTTCTGCCTGATTATTATGAACGACCTGCCCGTCTACTTAGAAGTAGATTTTTATGTCATTTTTGCCAGTTTGCTCTGATGTTTTTTTATTTTATTATTCATCAATTTCACTTGAATCTTTCCTTATATTTTTGTAATATTTTGCACTAGTCATCCGTCAGCTCAGGAAATGTATAATTTATATTTATTGGCACATCAAACAAAAATGTGTAAAAAAAGGTGTAGATCATCCTCCCACCTGTTACTTTAATGTTATGTTCTCTTGTTTTTCCCATACAGAAGAGTGGCTAATAAGAAGTGGGTCACATTTATTCAAGAGGGAAATAGAAATGTATGGCTTGATCATTTAAAACTTTGTTTTTTTGTTGTTTTTTTTTTCTTGCCTTATGGAGATCAACAGGCATCTGTCTTACTTAAACAGGATGTTTTCCTTAAGATCAACACAAAACAGAAAACAAGCACTGTACATGTCAGTGTCTCTCCCTAGTAAATATATTTTTAACATTTCCATTGGAATTCACAGTAGATAGGTGTGGAAACTAAAGCAGTCCATTGACTCCCTGGTTCAGGGATTTAAAAAAAAAAGAAGCATAAAAGCCAAGAAATAAACTGAGATCTGTCAGCATCTAGAAAACTCTCCCACTTGTATGTGCTAATTTCCCAACCGTGGTCCTCAGGCACACTGTCCTACATGTTTCAGAGGTTTCCCTGGTTTAATGTGCTGATTCAGCTGACTGCAGTTCAACAAACACCTGTTAATCAGTCATCAATTCAAATCAGCTGGACTGAAGCATGGAGATACCTAAAATATGTAGGGCACTGTGCCTTGAGGACCAGGGTCGGGAAACACTATCTGACTCAATATTAACGGAAGAGACATTCACAAAAAAAAAAAGTATTTTGCCACAATTTTTTTCTTTCCAGAAAGTTTGGAGAATAATGAGCGACAGAGAAAACAAACATTCAGACTCAAGTTCATTGATAAGACACATATTTCAGAGCAATTATTAGAACAATAGAAATTGCTGTTAACATGATTGCAATTGGAGAAACTTCTTACCGTTTGTTCTTCTTGCACCAGGTCAGACGTATGCAACAGTGATAGATGCAACTCTTCTCTTGGCCTGAGGTGGTTTTAAAGCAACATCCTGCTGTAGATGTGTCAGCAGGTAAGCATTCTATTGGCTGTTTGCTTCACCAATGTTTAACTATTTTTCCCCCTCCAACTGAATCTTTATATAACGTGGAGCTCTTACCCAATCTTCTCGAGCATCTCAGTCTGATGTTGTCAGAATTAATCATTGCAAGAGGTTGCAAACAAAGGTCTTCCATGTCACACCATGATGTCATCCAGCAATGAGTTCTGGTTTTGGATAGCATGATAGCATACCTGTGCAATTTATCCCGCTTCACAGATCAATTTGGATTTTTTTTTCTTTTTGCAAAAATAAAGTTCAGAAATGTTTTGCTGGGATACATGGGGAATGTGGAAAACTCATTTCGGTTCCATTTGGTTTACCTTCCAGTTGAACTTAAAATAGTTAGTATAAACCTTGCAACCAAGATAAAAAAAAAATAAAAATACACATTGCCTTGCATGATGCAACTTAAAAACAATCCAAAGAAATACATCCTTAAATGCTAAACCTTGCAAAGGTTCTCTAGACCTTGACTTATTCTGAACCTTTACTCTGCCAGTGCTCATACAAACTTCAAAAAGTCCCTTTCCATGTCCTTTTTCCATGTGCAGACACTGAAAACATTCATCCAGCAAAACTAGGCAACTTTAGTTCAGAAACATGACCTCAGATAAACGAAGGTAACCTCTGGAGAGCACATCTTGCCGTCCTACTGTACCCTGCTTGTGTTCTGACCTTAGGTGAACTGGAGTACCTGGGATGCGCTCATAATCATGAATCAGATGATTTATGTGAGTCTTGTGACTGAAAAAAATCTAAAGAGGTAATGGCACCCTCTATTGTATAAATGTGGGTACTGCCTGTCTGAAGCAGAGTTCAATGCCATTTTATTCCCTTTATTTTGTATTTGCTGCTAATGCTGCATCAGTGAGGCTAAAGGAAAACAAGACATTAAAAGTTATATCAGCTTTACGTTTTGTTAACTGCATTACTGTTAGTTGCATGAGCATAACCACGTATGGAGAAGCAGCGTTCAGTTTCAATTAACCACAAATCTGGAACAAACTTCCAAAAAACTGCTAAACAACCGAAACATTGAGTTTGTTTAAATCAAGAATAAAAACTCACCTGTTTTTAGCCTGAATATTAGCTGATACAACATGAATATGAATATTGCAAGTTATATCACAAATATGAGATGAAAAACCTAAACAATAGGTTCATTTTTATTTTATGTCTGTCTACCAGTTTTGAAGCTTGGGCTAGAAATAAGAAGGAAATCCACCGTACTTGTCTTTGCTTACATGTGCAAGAAAACCAAATCAATGAGCAAACATGATAATGTCTTCATTTAAAAACATAATAACTTAAAGCATCTTTGCATCACCACACAGTTCTGAAAACATACATATTAAAATAATGTAGCATTAAATTAATCTGCCATAATCTAGCATTAATCAACTCCAGTCAGGCTAGTTAAGACAGGAAGTACAAAACAATGACACGCGCTACCTCTCAAACAGAAGCACCAGTTCACAATGAGGAGTATGTGGGAACATGTCCACAGGGACAGCCAGAGTGGGAGAAAAAGCGTCTCCTGTGAGCTTCTTTTCTTGATTAGGAGCACAGCAAAGCTCCTTGAAGTTCCTCATCGCCTCTCCATCCGGCTTACAGGACACATAGATCAGTCTGCGAATAGCCGCTTGGTTTCTCAGCGCTCTGACTACTTTGGGATGGAGGCCCGCTCGAGACGGATTCACCACGGCGGTAAGGGCTCCTGTTGCAGAGCTCAACTGAGACATGAGAGCAGGGAGCACCACCTCTGCTTTACCAGGGAGAAACTCACAGTTTTCTACGTTATTGAGAGCAGCGTTGTGGGCGGCATCTCTCACCGCCTGCTCTACGATCTCAACGCCGATGACCCTGTCCACTCTGGGAGAAGAGATGATGCCGATGGTGCCTGTGCCGCAGCACACGTCGAGCAAAGTGCTTCCTGTTTTTGATTGTGCTGCTTCTGGGACACACAGGTCTCTGACCGTGTTGTACAGCACCTGAGCAGCTGCCTGGTTCACCTGGAAGAAAGCATCGGCAGATATGCGGAACTTGAAGCCCAGGACCTGCAAAAGACATTCAAGAACAGATACACATCAGATCGGCCATACTTTCTCTTCAGTGTTTAATAAGTAGAAGAGAACCTTTGAGTCGAAATGTGGCCTGCGATCTAAATGTGTAGAGTCATAAGTTTTCTGCAGCAGCCATAGTTGAATTTTGAAGCCTGATAAAAGAATTTTCTGTTTCCTCAATAAAATGTTATAATGGATTTATTGCTCAGTTCAAAGTCCACCAGTGTGTAATTGGTTATATAGTAGAGACACCTGCCAAATCATCAAGCAAGGATGCTAATGTCATGATGAAATAAGATGTCCATTTGAGGTTTAAGTACAATCATCTTGTACTTAATTTAATAAAAATAAACATCTTTAATTTTGTGCCTTGAGCGTTTTGTACAACTTTCACAAAATGACAAAGTTAAAAAAATTAGTGTACATATTTAAGTTTTATGGGGTAACAAAATCTGAGTTAATATGCATTATATACATATCCAGACTGCTCAGGAAATATATTTAATGATTTTCTCAAGTATTTCCTTCTCTATAACAGTTTGACCAGGAGTTATTTTCCAATCACTTCACCATTATGTGACACTCATATAATCTCCCATTACAACATGTTTCAGTTGGGTGTTGTAAACGTGCCAACATGTGGAAAGTTCAGGGGTTATGAATACTTCTGAAAGGAACCGCAGAGTTTGAGGAGTAAACTTCCAGACTCTGGGTAAATAGAGAATATCTCACCTCCTCATATAAATATGGCTGACCGTGCAGCAGCTGGTAGGGAGATTCCTCATGCGTGCAGCGAGTCATGGTGCTTTCCTGGAAGAACAGGGAGTCGAGCTGACAGACTGATCCAGGACCCCTTGAGAAATACTCCACCAGCTCAGCCTTATGAACAGCCACTTCCTCTGCGCTCATCATCTGTGGGTGGAAATACACTATGGCCATGGTGTGTCCCTGCACATTGGTCCTCACCGTGACCTCCCTCCAATGACCCCCGATGTGGAACAGCAGGCAGGGCTCCAGAGAGGATTGGCGGATGAAGTCCTGGTAACATCTGGCCACCAGTGTGTGCTTCTCCGGCATGTTGAGCAGGTGATCTCCGTTCACACAGACAATGCTTCCCCGACTGGCCGTTCCTAGGTAAAATCCAACTGTTTTTGGATTCCCATCCACTCCTCTGTTGACAGAAAACGTGGATTTGTTGCGGTAGCCATCCCTGACTGGGGAGGGCAGGACAGGCAGGAGAGGGAAGTTGAGTTTAGGTGCAGGTGAACCTGACCTGAGATCAGCTGAAAGAGATCCTGAGAGTTCAGACAGGATCCTCCGATGATTGTCCTGCTTGAGCTCCAGCTGCTCCTCATAGCTCAGCCTCCAGAGAGGAGTGACCGCATTGGCCAGCCTCTCCTCCCAGGACAGGTCGTCTGTCCAAGCCGCTTTCTTCTGCCGCCTTCTCCACTGTTTCTGTGACCCCGAGCCCGCTCTCCCTGCGTCAGCCGGACTAACGCCGGTGGAAAACAGCACGCAGGATCTCCTCAAATACAATACATTTGGTCTGACCGCCATGACTGACCTGCAGCATTTCGCGGTTAGAGACATGTTTCCGAGAAAAAGAAATGCGAGACTATGACACAATGAAAGTGCAACACTCACAACAAGCACTGCATGACACTCTCGGGAGCTCGAAAAACACGCTTCAGATCTACACTAACTTTCTTGTATGAAAGTCACCTTTCGGCGCTTTTAACGCCACCTGCTGGATTGGAGTGTGAACGATGAGCAAAAAAACGGAAAACATCTGTTTCTCCTGGTAAAATAATCTTACGTTGTTAAATTAAAGAGACTCCAACTCTAATTTATCATCAGCATTTCTTTAGACATAAATATAACTAGCCCAATGTATATTTGAATTTCCTTTGTATTTTTTCCTTTAAAATTCGCATATGCCTATGCAAGATTTTTTCAAACTAGTATTGATACGCTCCATTTATCTGTTTCTTGTAACATGCAAGAAATAGAAAATACCCACATTCACCATATTAAAAGGTGGGGGAAAAAATGTGACATGGGCATCAGTGATGAAACCTTTTTGTCCTTTTAAAAAAACAACAATTGTTTTGATGGTTCATTTTGCTGCAGCTAATTTGATTACCCTTAATCAATCTAAAGCACTTATGAACACTTAATTTAATATATTTATCACATTTGATATTGTGTCAGCTAGAATTTTGTTTAAAAAATGCTTTATTTATTAATGCAATAAATTAATTCATGCGTTAATTTATTGATTTTTATTATCTAACTAAAAAAAACTCCATTGTGGAATAAACAACGTTTTGTTACGTGTATTTTGCCAGACCGGACGTGAGTCGACGTCATTTCTTTGCGTCCCGGGGCAAGTAAACATTTCCGCTGTGTCGCGATGGACTCAAACAAGGACGAAGCGGAACGTTGCATTAAAATAGCATTAAATGCGGTCGGTAATAATCAGCTGGACAAAGCCAGAAAGTTTCTGGAGAAGGCTCAGCGCCTGTTTCCAACAGATAAGGCCAAAAGTAAGTCGAATAAACTCCTGTTTGCTAGCGATGCTGTCTAATGTGGAGGGCCAGAGCTAGGAGACCGAACAAGCTAATGCTAACATAGCCGTCAGTAATAGATACAGGCCGTAACTGGTACTTGTAGTTTTTTTTAAGCCACCACCAATTTCTTATTTAATATGTTTACTTGTTTATGACCTTAAATCGGGCTTAACTTACTCAGTGCCGGTGCTGAAGTTCCCTGTAACGGTAACGATGCTAAATGTTAGCGTACTAAAGCAGCGGATTAACTCAAAAGGCAGTATTGAAACGACAGTATAATGGTAATTTGCGCCCTCTTGCAGACCTGTTGGAGTCTTTAGCGCAGAATGGGAAGCCTCCAGACGAGAACGGCAGTGCTGTAAACGGAGGTGGACCCGGCCTGAGACACCGCGGCGAGAGAGACGGAGCTAATGCGTCTCAGGGCCCCGCGGAGTCCGACAAATCTTACACAGCAGAGCAGCTGGAGGCGGTCAGAAAGTGAGAGCACATTCATTTTTTTTTCTTTCTGATGTGTGTCGTTGTCTTAATCACAAGCTGCCTGGTCATATATTGACATGTATGTTGACAAATGTGCAGCGTTTATTCTCGTGTTAGTGATTTACAATGTTGAACTCCATTTCCTGGTGAATAAGCGATAGTTTTTTGCAAAAGAGTTGTGATTCAGATCAAACCTTTTCATCTGATCATGTATGTAGAAGAAAAATTGGACAGAATTTATAGAGTGCCTTTTCCATTCATACCGACCTATCTATGCCCTTTACACTACAGGCATATTCACCCGTTCCCACACACACATTTTTACACAAAGTGGCAGATCAGTAGGCATCTTGGGGTTCAGTTCCTTGTTCAGGGGCACATGGACATAAGATCGGAGAGTTGGAAATCAAATCCCCAACTTTCCAATTGTAAGACTACCACTCAGCCACAGTTTCCCAAATTAAACTTACAAGTGTTTAAATAGTTTTAAATATTGGATGATTTAGTTCTTCAGTTCACTCTGAAACATCTGAATGGTTGGGATCCTAAAGCACAAAACATCACAAAAAAATGCTTAACATTCTTTAAAAAAAGATCTGTCTGTATATTTAGTGGTTTAAAAAAAAAAGAAAGAAGTAAATCTTAAACATTTAGAGGACACAGGAGAGACCCTAATTGTGGTTTTAATTCAATTCTAAAATATGTTTTTAATCCCAAATGACAATTAATTAAGGTTTGCTGGTACTGGGACACGTTTTTGTTTTGGACTCAGAATGCTGTTTAACAGTTGCAGAACTGGAGGACTGAGCTTTGAGAGCTGAGAGAAGCTGACACCCGTCCCACATCAAAGAATCCAGCAAATAGTCTGAGTGGTTAGTGTTCTGTTTGTGCAGGTTTGTTGAGAAATGTATATGTAAAAAATACATACTTTTTAATATTACAATTACTACAAATATTGAGTATGACTTAAAAATTCACTAGAGAACAGTGCAACTCATGTAACAGCATACATTTTGTGTCAGTTGGTCACACGGCAAGATATCTATTTACATTTGTTTCTTAGGAGTGCTTGCTTGGGAAATTTGTTGACATTCCCTAAGTGAACCTCCAAGCGCTTGAGGAGGGAGCGGCAGAGAACGGCTGGCCGAAATTAGCGTAAATAAGTTGGATGAACCTTGAGACAGGCACTGCTCACTGCACGGAGCGCGAATATCCAATATCCAACTTGAAAACAAGTTCGCTGCAGTAGTTTTACTGGCACAAATCTATACAGAGTGCTCATAAAGTAGTCCACTTTGGTTTGTTTTGGAGCAAGATGGTGAACTCTGGATGACCTAAAAAAATCATTTTAATATCTCAGAAACCAAAGCTACACAAACAAAAAATTTAACTCTGACTATTTGCTGGATTTTTTTTGACATGGGTGGGGTGTCAACTTCACATAGCTGAGTTAGAGACCTCTAATCATTTTTCAAAATTTTAGTTAAGATATTATATTGAGTGTGTCCTATCTATTTCGATAACTTAACACTATTTTGTTATTTAAGTTTTCCTCATCTGTTACCTTGGCTCTAGGCAGTGGAATGTATTAACTTCTCAAATGTTTCTAAATAAAATGAGGAGATGATGGAAATTAACACTGAGCTGAGACTCGGCTTCTATTCACACCCAATGAAAACCTATGAACTAACTGTGAACATAATTCTTATTGTTTTTTTTTTTTCCTTAATCAGCTCTACTCTGTGCAAAGTCAAATATTATCTATTCAGTGACCAGGTCAAGACAGCCAGATTGCTTGTCCCAAATCATAGGTTTTACTGTCAGCTAAATTATTCTTTGCAACATCCCAGTATAAATTTTCCAATGGTAACTGAAGTGTGTTCCCAGAGTGGTTGCAACACCCCTTGTGGTGGCCTTAGTCCATTGAGGTGCTTTGTCCCTGACCGCTGCACTTTTCCTTTCTTTTCTTTTGTTTGTTTCAAAGTAAATTCTGTTCATGTTGTAACAGAGACTTTTATGTTTAATTTAGGATTAAGAGCTGTAAAGATTACTACCAAATTCTGGGAGTGGAAAAGTCAGCTTCTGAGGAGGACCTTAAGAAGGCCTACAGGAAGCTCGCCCTGAAATTTCACCCTGATAAAAATCATGCGCCCGGAGCTACGGAGGCTTTCAAAGGTAAGCTACGTGTCTCCATGTGTTTTCTGTGCCGTTTCTGCAAACTTGTAATAACAATTGCTCTGTGTGTCTCTTTCAGCCATTGGCAACGCCTACGCTGTTCTAAGTAACGCTGAAAAACGAAGACAGTATGATCAGTATGGGGAGGAGCAAGCACAACCAAGCAGACACAGACATCATCACGATTTTGAAGCAGACATTTCTCCTGAGGACCTTTTTAACATGTTCTTTGGTGGAGGCTTCCCAACAAGTGAGTGGAGGCAAAATCATATTAACAACATGCAAGGGATGTTCAGTTCTGCTTCTAAATTCATTGTGTTCTCTGGTAGTGGGGTATTACAACTAAACAGTTCCAAAAACATGTTTTTGAACACGTTTCTTCCCCGTAAAAACTATGTCCGTTTGGCACTAGACGTCTCTCAGTACATAATAAGAACTTGCTTACACTCACTAATGACACATGGTGACAGCTCTAAGTGCAGGTGTTATGGCTGTGCTGCACAGTCAAACTCTACCCCGCAATAAACAGCTCATGTTTTTAAGTTCAAAGGTTGTTTTTGTATTTGGATGCTCTTCCAAGAAATATCTCAAAGTGAAATCAAATCAAGTGAGACTATATGTGTCATTCTTTATAAAAAATTTAAAAAAAGTCTGTCTAAAGCTATCATCACATTGGTTTAAATCAGTACATTTGAACAAACCTATTGTGGTCGGTGGAGTTTAGGATTTTAGTTAAATAGCAGCAAACTTGCTGAAGTGCTGTAGAACTGCTGGTTATATTTCCTGTTTGTTTCCTGATTTGCATAGTAGAGCATTAACGTCTGACAGAATCACACATGGTCACTGGTATGATGGCCCCTTTTAAGGGATATAACATATCGCTTGACTTCTAGTAATATTACGCTAGAGTTTATTTTTGATCTTTTTTGAAGCAATTCTTCTTTTACAAATATATATATTTTGTAACGTAATGACAGCTCAGAGATTTGGTACAACTTTGCTGCATGATTCAGCCTGTCACAATAAGCGATAAATCAAATTACGCCATTCTCCTCCTGTCTGTCTTTCTACCAGACTACGTGATAAAAGGCTTTGCTCTGGTGCATGAGTCTTGACTGACTCTTCCTCTTATTGCCTTAGCTGTGAACTCTTGCATCAGGCTCCTGGTCCGATAGCATGAGACTCCTGCAAGGAGTAGCAAGTCAGAGAAATTCGTATTGAGTTTTTCATGTGCAGTGTTCTGTTGTTAGTTTGCACTTGTTGTTTACAAAAGTCCTAACTGGCAGTTTTGCCTATTTTCTCCATCTGAGACCAATGATTAATGTTTTTCTATGGGACATTTTGTTTTCAGAGACTTAATAATCAATTTTATTTCTTGTTTTGGTTGTGTGGAGGTTTTTATTTCAGTTTCATTGATTTATTTATGTTGTTTTGTTTAGATCTTTTGGATATTAAAAATGTCTTCCAGTGCTAGCATCACATATTTTAGAAATTATGGTTTTGTTGATCTTTGAGAGGATGTATTTGCTTTATAATGCTATTGCCATTATGTTAGTTGAAATTGTCTCAAAATAGCAAAATTATCATCTATTTCAATAATTTGTGGGAGAATTTAACGTCAAGCAAACTTTATCATTACTGGCCTGTTCTGTTTTGATACATATTTAAAGTATAATGACTGGTTGGCCTACTGTTCTGCTGTATGCATGTGTTCTGCAGAATACATGTGCAGGATGTTCTGCATATACAACAAAATACTAAATATGCAATGCAGTATTTCACTCAAATCAGTAAAACCAAAAGTTGCAGTGAAGTCCTGTAGATTTCTTTAAATGAATATTTGTTATTCAGTCAGATGATGATGATGTTTAACTGTATTTTTGTTTGTTTGTTTTCTTCTCAGGTAACGTCCATGTTTACAGGAATGGAAGAATGCATTTTGCACACCAGAATAGACAAGAAAGAAGAGAACAGCAGAGAGATGTAAGCTGGATTTGCTACACCTTAGTAACGCCTGGTTTAAATAATCGTATTCTTTGTCATTAAACGCCATCTCTTTTTCTCTATTAACAGGGCGGCTTTGCTCTGCTGGTCCAGCTCATGCCCATCTTAATTCTCATTGTTGTTTCTGCTCTCAGCCAGTTGATGGTCACGCAGCCTCCGTACAGCCTTAGCTATCGTCCGTAAGTGTGGTGGGGAGGGGGCTGGTGGTTACACCAAAAGTGTTTCAACATCTGTCTGACCTTCCCTGCTTTCTGTTTGTCAGATCAGCTGGACATATTCAAAAAAGGCAAACGTCACACCTAAAGGTGCCTTTCTACGTGGGGGACCGTTTCAATGAAGAATTTACAGGCAATAACCTGAAGACTGTTGAAAGAAGTGTAGAAGAAGACTATATCTCTAACCTAAGAAACAACTGCTGGAAGGAAAAGCAGCAGAGTAAGTCTTTTACAAAACTGGTGTGGATGGAATATGACTATATTGAAATACCAGGTCTGGACACTTGGTTTGTTGGACTGCTGACAGAGTATTGTACCTTTGACATGCTGTTCCGGTCTTTCAGAGGAAGGCTTGCTGTATCGTGCTCGTTACTTTGGGGACTCAGAGTTGTACCAACGGGCCCAGAGAATGGGGACCCCTAGCTGTTCCAGACTATCTGAGATTCAGGTCATACTGGATGGCTAGGAGAGACTTGCACACACATGGGTATGCTCACTCAGTTTTTTTTTTTTTTTCCTAAGAAATAGCTTGTAATATTAACCCACTTTCTTGTTAGTCAGAAGCTTTTTCTTCTTTGATTTGCCTTTTCTTATTTTATCCATTCACCATAATTAACTAAAACACCTCAGTCAGCTTTTTTTCTATTGTTAATGCTGCTGCAAGCAGGAACTGACTCCTGATACTGAAGGGTCAGCTCTGTTTTTCAGAGGAAAAACGTCACCTGATACGTCACTCTCATGGATCTTGAGCAAAGGTCACATCTTTGCAAAATGGTTGATTGTTGGGGATTTTTTTTTTTTGTTCTGGAAAACAGACTTCTGACTTAAGTAATAAGTTTACAAACCTATAAAACTTTAAAAGTAGCATCTTGTTATTTGAAGAATAAAACTCCAGATGTTTGCTTGTTAAAGCTGCCTCTAAATAAATAGAATATCATTGAAAATGAATTTGTCTTCCAGTACGACTAAAAAAGCTAAATTTATTTAGATTCTTTAAACACATATGTTGATCTATATATCAAGTATTTATTTCTGTTCGTTTTGATAATTGCCTTACAGCAAGAGAATTTTTTTTTAATTAAAACAAATAAAACTATTTTTATAGGCCTACATAATCATGGTAAAGACTGCTGCCTTGACCTTTGTCCATTGACACCCTCCACATGGAGTGCAAGCCTTTATAGGTCATTGCAGGGAGCTGACCCTTTAATATTGTCTCAAACATGTTCATAGAAAGCAGAGTGGAAGGAAAAAATGTGGTAGAAAAAAAGGCATTTTATTATTTATTTCTTTTGTAGCTGTTTTGCCTAACTGTGCCATTGCTGTTGTCACAAAATTCCAGATCAGTATTTTAAGGTAAATATCTAACTCTTTCTGGTGTCTCTGTCTTTATAGTTCGTCGGTACTTGAATCTACTGGGAAGAAATGAGTCTGAGCCCACTCTAATTGGAGCATATTTCTGCAGCAAACCAAGAGAATCTAACCAAGCCTTACACTCTGTGTGCAGAGGCGCCTCTAAAGGGGCCTCCCTGTCACTCCATCCACTTCCTGTAGAGCTGCGAGAAGCTTTGAGCTGCCTGCTGACATTTGCTTCTCCTCCTGTCTCAACCAGTGGTGAGAGTCCGATGGGCGTCATGGCGGAAATTGAGCGTGCTGTTATCTGTTTGAGTGATAAAGAAGGCTGCTGAGATTAGCTTCCTCTGTCCTGATCTTTTTATTTTTTATTTTTCCTGGAGAAACCTGAAGGCCTTTCTTCACTGATAAGACAGTCTGAGCCACTCTAGAGGAATAAAGTTTTTGTCATTTTTATAGTTCTTACCGATGTAAATACTCATTTTACTTAACAGTGCAGGGGATGGTAGTCATTTACAAAACTGTTTTGTGAATTTGCTTGTAGCCTGTTGGATCATAACTAGTAACAATTGTTGCACAAATAAAAGGAAAGCATATTTATTAAATTAACAACCTAAAATTCTATACATTTGTTTGAATAAAAGTTGTCCAATCATTGATTGGTGTCTCGTTTGTTTGTAAACTGAGACTTTTTAGTGGGTCTTCAGCATAATCTTAAAAGAGCTGTATTATGTAAAACAGACTTTTTTATTGTTACTTTATGTTATAATGTTATTCCCTCATCATAAACATTCCTGGAGTGTTGGCCTGACTCTTTCATCCATGTTTTGTTACCTGGATTACCTGAACGCTTGCTCTCACTGAGTTCCTCCCTCCACGCGTAGCTCGTAGTTGGAGCTGTGGTCTCACAGAGCATCATTTCCCCGCAACTCCACCTCCCCGTTTCTTAAGGCCAGCGCCGTCAGTAATTAGCGAACGCCTGGTGAAACTGCGCATCTGCTGAGCTCATCCTGCAAGCTACTTCCCAGTACGTTTCTCAGAACGTTGTTAAAGGCTTAATGGAGGAACTTTGGAGTCTCTGAAAGAACAGGAGCTTCTTAAAGAGACAAGATGTTAAATTACAAAGTGAAATTGTTTATAAGTCACCTTTGATTTTTGATTTTTTTTAATTAAGCTGAAGGTAAAAGTTATTTGATTGTTACATAAAATGGCACTGGACTTGTGAAATACATAATAGTCCTTTAAAATGTATCACTCACTTTGAAGGTTTTAAAAAATTGAAATTTTAAAACCTATTAAATTAGGTTGTAAATATACTTTTTTCATTCCTTGGTTGTCAGTCTTAAATATTTGGCATATAAAATTAAATCATTGTCATTTGAGGTTCTAAGACTTAACTTAAATTCACCATAGTATGATAGATTTATTTATATAAATGTAGATCATAATGTTCTTAGTCTCCCAAATGTAATCCTTGGGACACTAAGATGAAGACATAAATGTGGCCACTTATATCTTCGGTGTGACCAGAACTGCAAGGGCAGTTCTTACTTGTTTTCATTTATTTATTCAGTTTTTCAATAAATAAAAGTATTCTGCAAAGTAAATATAGGATACTAAGTGAGTTCTTAAATGTAAAATGTGCTTTAGTCTTGACATTTGCAGAAACCCTTTCAAAATTATGTACACTAAGTGCATTTTGAAGGCTGCTGATTATTCCACCTGAAGGAAAGGAACACAGGAGAGTAAGCATTGGAAATGACCCATAATGTAATGTAGTAAATCCTGAAATAAAATGATGTGAACAAAGAAATCAAATAAGCCTCAGAGTAATAGAAAATAGTTTATTCTCTCACAATCTTTTAAGGTAAAAAACAGTTTCAGGCTGGTAATATGTAAGATTCGTTGACACATTCCCTAAAAAAGTGGAAATCCACACAATCATATAAAAGAAAAAGGACTTGTGTTCAGACACCTGCAATCAGGTGAGTAGCTGCCATGAGATAGTTTGGTCCTTCGATTTACTACATATTACAATTGTTTAAGGACCTTGATGTCAGTGATGTCAGCACTTTAGTGCTCTTGAGTTAGCAGCATTCTTCAATCAGCAGCTCTCCAGAGCTGTACAGTTTCCTCTTGATGGCCCTGAAACTCCTGCTCAGCCTCAGGGTTTTGTGGTGCCTCGGAGACATTGCCGACGGAGGCTTTCCACCTTTGAAGAGTTTCTGCACCCTGGGCCACAGTCCTCCGGACTCGAGCCTCAGCACCAGGGTCACATGGAAGGTCGGGACCAGGCTGGCATCCACTGCTATTTGATCCACAGTGCACAACGAGCCCTGATCCCCCCTTTCCACACACAGGTCGATCATTGCCCCCCTCAGTCCGCAGGGCTCATTGACGGCCAGATGGAGCAGCTCTCGGCTGATGTTGTACATTAGATGGTCAGGTAGAATAAGTTTGGAGCAGCACAGGATGGGTGACGCATTGTTAAGGCTTTGTGTGATTGTGCCCACCACCTCTGCAGCCAAGGTCTCCTCGAGGGGGTAACAGAAGAAGCTGCAGTCGGACTCCGACATGGACAGGTCTGCCACAGATCCTGGGACAAAGAGAAAAATAGATTAGATCAAATTTATTTTTATTGAGCACCGAGGAGCAATTTGCTTTGAAATTAGATGCAGAATATACTAGAATGAATTTAAAAAAATAATTAAGATGCAAAAGGGTTTCATTTAGTTGCTTTTGTGTTTTTCCAGAAAGTAATAATAAAAACTAAACATGCTCACCGGTTTCACTCCTGCAGTACTGGTCTGCTGAGGGCCTCTGATTGAGCCTCTTCAGCTCAGTCAGCTTCTGCAGCAGGTTGCTCCAGGACAGCCTCTGGGCCCTCCGGCGCTCCGCTGGGGACGGAGGAAAACTGCCATCGAGAGACTGGTGGCAAGAAAAAGACATTTATAAAAGAAATGCCTTATTTCCAAAAGAACAAGAGGGGGCGGGGGGGAAGAAAGTGCTGCTCTTTGATTGCACACAAGAGCAAAAACAAAAAAAGAAAGAACGAAAGATGGTGGCTGTCACAGTTGGTCCTTCTCCTGCTCCTGAGTCCGATCAGCTGGAAAACAGGCTCTCTAACAAAGGGACAAAGCTTTAAATACCCACGCACGCTGGCCCCGTCCATCTGATTTCTGAGCCAATGAGGTTTTAGCTCACGTCCTCAGCGCAGTATCCTGCCTGGTTACCGTTGCTACCCCTTTGATGGGCTGAGATACCCTCCCCCACAAACCTCATCCTCATAAGTTCATAATGTCCACTTTATAGTTGGACATTCAGTGGAAAGCGAGTTTACAGACGCTGCCTGGTGCAGATCAGCACAGAGCAGAACTATTAAAACACGGCGGAACACGCAGCTGACGAACCAATTGTTGTGAATAGTTGAGCGAGGCACGTATTGCACGTAGAGCCCGTCTTTTTGTTAATGGACAGGAGGAGAGGCTCCGCCTTTCTGCTGGCAAACGTCAACCAGCTCAGTTGCACGTTTACAAACGGCTCTGAAGTAAAGCAGGAGCCTTTACTTCAGTCTTTATTTCAGTCTACAATAAAGACTGAAGCCACTGCAGGGACAGATTACTCCAGAATAATCCGGAAAGTACAAATCTTTCTTGAAAACCAGTAGGCTCTGCAGTCTTTGTGGCTACGTCATTAGTTTTTATTTTTGGTTAAAACAAAACATAAATGAAAACATGTCATCTCAGAGAGCTTTTCTAATCCAAACAACCAAAACTTTATGAGTAACTCCTCTGGCTCCTGTCATTTAGCACGTACTTCCATTCAACCCCCCAAGAAACTGAGACTCAGTCGCTTCTGTTTGGATAGTTCCCTCCTCCACCTGTTTACTTTACATGGGTTTCCCTTCTGCTTTCATGGGAATTGCTTGAAACTTTTCACACTTAATGCACTGCAGAAGAATGTGTTTGTTGCTGTAAAAATGTTTCTGCTCACTGATTTATTCCTTTCTTGCTCTTAATGTTGTTTCAGAGCGGCGAACAAGTGTCTTGTCTCAAGCCAAGACAAACTTAGAAAATACAACATTCTTTTTTTCTATTTTTTTTTTTATATATAGTAGTTAAAAAAAATAACATGGTCCTCCTTTTTTCTGATCAGCCAGAAATTTAGGTAGGCCTCCAGCTCCTGAGATGCTCACCATTGTTTCAATGTTTCATCCATAACAGCTCTCAATGTGGTTCTTTGGAGCCCTAAAGTCTTAAAACAGGATCCAAAGTGTGGCCCGGGGGCCATTTGTGGCCCCTGGATTGATTTCTTTAAACTCCGACTGCAATTCAAAAATGATGCAAAGCTTGTCTTCCAGTACATGGGGTTGATGCAGTTAAGATTTTTTGGTAACACTTTATTTGACAGGGTGTGCATAAAGACATGACACTGTCATAAACATGATATGACACCTGTTATGAACGTGAAGGAATCTTTATGAAAGTCTACGACATGAAGTGTGATTCGGTAAATAATGACGCTTCTAATGCAAAGTTGCTCTAAAAGTTGCATTGAAAGTCCATAAAAAGTGCCAACATAGCACTAAAGTATCATTGTTTACAAAATAATGCAAAGTTGGCACTTTTAATGAAATTTGAATGCAACGTTTAAAGCAACTTTGCATTAAAAGTGTCATTATTTACAGAATCACAGTCATAGATGTTCATGAAAACTGATATGTTTTCATGAAGACTAAAGCACATTTTACATTCATGTCATGTGTTATGTCGATGTTTATGACAGTGTCATGTCAGTCTTATGCACACCCTGTCAAATAAAGTGTTACCATTTTTTTTTTTAATTATGGCAAAATATTATATACAAATGTAAATGTTCTTTAAAAATTTAAAGAAGGGGTATTATGCAAAATGTACTTTTTGGAGCTTCATATCACGTTATAACAATTTTCCCTTATCAAAAACATACTGGGGCTGTTGCCTTGGTTCTTAGATGCATATCTGAGGAATCTCCTGTGGTAGCCATTCGGGGTGTCTAAACATTTGCTCATGCAAATCACAAAAGCTTTATTTGATTAAATTAAAAAAAATACAAATGTTTTTCTTTTCTTTGACAATTTTGGACCACATAAGAAGCATGGACACTCCTGCCCTGAGGGGATTTCAACAAATCTATTCAAATCCGGACTGAAAGGTCTTTTTACCTGTCAGCTCTTTATGGAAGGAAAGATACAGCGAAGGGAGCTGACATCAATCCGCTGGCTTTTTTTTTTTTGTCTAAGTTGTTCAGCAAAATACTCACACAGCCCTTGTATTAGCTTTTGAAAGGAAAAACTGAATGGTATCAAACACCACCAATGTGCTCAATCTTATTTTCTCTAATAAGTTGTCAAACGTCTCCGCTTTTCATCTCCTTCCATGATGTTGGTGTGATTTTTGACAAGCAGCATTAGTGGAGGTGAACTCTGGCTGGTTTGGTGATTTATATTTAGGGTCCCTCCTGGATTAAAGAAAGTTATGGTGAGTTTCAGGAAGTTTCTTCTGTAAATAATGTAAAATCGTCTTATTACTGCTTCGGCCAATGACCGAAGCAGTAATGTGCTTTTCTTAGCAGGAGAAAAATGCAGATAGAATTTATTCCACATCCACATCTTAAAAAAAAAGATTGCTAAAACCTACGCGGTGCAAACACCACACAAATCAAACGTTTAAAAGAAAAATAACACCAGAACCCATATGTGTACAAATCACTTGTTTCTTTTTTTATCTTGAATTTTAGAGATTTATATTAGATTTATCATTCTATAATCTCTCATTCTCAGAAGCAACAATCTTGTGAATTAATATACATTAAACACGGCGGAAGGGAAATAAAAACACTTGTGTTTTAAAAACCAGCTTTCTTAAATATCTTAGATGGGATGGGTGAAGTGGCAAATTTACCACAAGGTGGCGATGGAGTGCTTGCTGATTACGTTTGAAGCACCTTGTTGTTTTGTTTTGAGTAGCTGAGGTCATGATCAGGTTTATCATCCAATTTATATGTTTAATTAAGGTCAGACCTTGTTACCAGTTTACATTTCTTATCTTTGTTTACCTTCATTCTGTTATGAGAAAAAAAAATGTAAACGTGAAAAGGGAGAGACTGTTTTACAATTCATATCAGCCTTGGAGAGCTGTTGGTCTGGGCAGCCTGAGCTGATGTAATTTATGTTGCTCTGGATCTCCAGCTAAATGGCTATGCATAAAGACAATTTCTACTAAGCAGTTATTTACTCAAACCTGAACTTAACAAAGAAATAAATGCAAGTTTTGCACCATATGTCGGCTTATTTTTCCACCTTTGTACAAAAAAGCCAACATTAATTCAGATTTCAGTGCTTTTTATGTTTTTTGATGGTTGTGAGTAGAGCAATGACATGGTTCTGTAGTAATGAGGGGATCATTCCAACAAAGATGACAGGGAAGCTTTCTGTCTCCTTGCCAAAATACCTCATCTTGTAAGCATGTCATTTCTTTGTTATATGATTCTCCTGTTTGTCATCGGATCCTTCAACGCTGGATTCAAGACTCTCCGTAGCTTTATGAGTCTGCATCACCCGGAGATGCAGCTCGAACAGAATTACATGTAGGTTTTGATTTATTGCTGGAGGAAGCAGAAAGAGAGCAGCTCTCTCAGGGGAGGCCAAACTCTGATGTTTGGCAATTTTTGCTGAGGTATGCTCCTCTTTATCAGAGCCCTTCCATTTTTGCATGCCATTTTCAAACGGGCTTCACTCCAGATATTAGCCCATTTCTAGATTAATATTCTCTTTTTCCTATGTCACTATATTTTTAAAAATATAAGCTCAAACATAAAGGTTTTCACAATACTATAACAATCTTATAGTGAAAGTAACAACACAATGTTACCACCTTAAGTTTTGCCTTTTTCATTGCTTCCACAAATAAGTCAAACAAAATTATCGAAAAAAAAAGACCTTTTATGTTAAAGTACAAAAGTTCTGCAAAGCCATGACCCTTAAATAAAAACATTTGAGTCCAGTGACTGTTGTGGTACAAAGACAAGTAATAGCGTGAAGACAGAAGAACGCCGCAGGCAAATCAGAGGAAACATGGTTGAGTAGCTTAAATTAAGGGATGGATACAAAAGATCTCCAAGGCACTGAACGTGGAATTTAGTTAAATCATCATAAAGAAATGGAAGCAATATGGCACAGGTGAAAATCCGCTTAGATTAGGCCGTCCTCACAAACTTGGGGGCAGTGCAAGAAAGAGACCGGCGAGCGAGGCCACGGGGACACCGATGACTTCACTGAAGGAGTTACAAGCTTCAGTTACTTCACAAGGCATTTTCTACCAGTGTAACGTCAAAATCCCAGAGGAGATGGATTCGTAGTATTTGTACTGCCATTTCTCTGAACAAGTTTCATTAATAATACAAGCCAAAATGCTGATGGCACATTGGCTAGAGTAAGAGTCCTGATATACCCTCTGTTGGGTAACTAAACATCACTACATAGAAAAGGAATCCTATAATAATTACAAGGTATTCACATATCTGTCTGTCCTTAAGTGAACTACTTTCTCCCAGTTTAGAAATATTTGCATTATTCAGTATTGGTGCAATGGTTTAGAGCTTCTCAGGACTTAGTTGGCTGCTTTTTCCTCCCATTCTCTTTAGCAGCCCTGTGCAAATGTTGCAAAAACCAACACAGCATAAATTCATACTATTTATGTGTCTATGTCAAATCAATTTAGAACATCTACTTATACTGATAGGAGTTAAAATTGGTAAGTATCTGGTGAGAAACACTTACCTAATTCTAGTTCTTTGACAAACTAGACTTTAATTAATCTGACTTTGTTGGGTTTTCAAAAACTTTAAGAGGAACATTTCTCTCATATTTATATGATTTCTATGCCAACTTTTCAGGGTAAAGGAGGTGAGGATCCAAGTTTGCTCCTTCACGTCTGTCACCTCGAGTTTGACTGGAAGCATCAGTAACGTATTGCTTGGATATGAACCTCCCAGCAAACAGGCGGAAAAAAAATGAGCTAGCTTTATGTTACTCTTTCTCTGTCAAAACACCACAGAACCCAAAGTATCAGCCTGTTCCCCCGAGAAAAAAGGAGAAAACAATATGGTTTATTTTCCAGCTGTGTCTGAGAGAGGCTCCCAGTGAAATGATAGAAAACACAGTCTGTCAGGGGTTGCACAGAAAAAGTACGTCCTCTTGCATTGCAGGACTACAAAGACATGCAACGTAGATGGAAAGCAAACAGAGGATTTTCGCAAAATAGTCTCACTGGACTCAGACAATCAGACCTCCTGGGAAACATTTAGCTTGGTGACGGTTTGGTGAACTGACTGATGATGGGGTCAGGATGGTCAGTCACTTCTCTCTAATTTCCTTCTGGAAATCAGAGCCACTCCCAGCACAATACCAGGTATAAAAACTCTTCTCGTCCCTTCAACGACCAATCCTCAAGAAGAAGAAGACAATTTTCATAAAATACCCCAGAAATGTCTCAACAGCTCTTACAGAAATAGTACTTAGGAAAAATCATTCAAACATAAAACCTACCACTGCAGTAATAGTTGACTGTTACTGTATGAAGATTAAAAATCATTGCAGGTTCACAAGATTAGCTGAAAAAATTTAAAATATGTGACACAATTAATATAAATAGATGAACCTACAGAAAGTCTTAGAATAATTTCCCTCTGAAGAGATAAGAACTATTGTGGTGCAGAAAGTGGAAAACGAGAGATAACACGCTAATGCCTTGTTTCCACGGCAATATGGCAATTTTGCCGACCTCTGGTTCGGCGCAGGTCAGCAAAATAGCTTCCCGAACTGCACTGACTTGTGCCGTACCACTCAGTGGAAACGAGGCATATGTGTGACTAGAGGAGAACTTGGGTGATGAACTGTGGCACATTTTGAGAGACTGGGATAAAACACCTGAACTATCAGTGGTAAAGACGTCACACTCAGTTCTGTTAACCAAGCTGCAGCCAGTTAGTCAAACCAAATCTGCACTGCAACACTTGTAGAGATTTCTTTGTTTTGTTCGACATTACATAAAAACCACTCCTGGGTCTGATCCTTTAAAATTACAGCGTTTATAATGACACTTTTTGAATGTCATGAGAATTGTTGCTGCGCTGTGTTGTTTCTTTTTTGTTGCGAAAGCATAACCAGACTACTACTTCATTCAACCCCCAAAAGTTTTTCTTTGACTGATTATTTTTAAATAAAATCTCTGGGAGCAAAGCAGGTTGCAGCTGCTGCAGAGATAGTCTTAAATAGGTCAGCGGAAGACCACACGTTGAATTCGTTTCTAGAAAGGCAAAGCATAACTGCATCATGGTTTCTTATCCAATGTGAATATTTCATTTCCCACCTGACCATTTAACATGACTAATGAGCAAACACGTGTAAGACTTTTACATCTGTGCACAAAGACAAGCCAGAAGGTGATCTTGTCATTGTTGCTATTGCTGAATAAACATATACATACTTAGCTCAAGCATCTTCTCGTCTCCTTATCTTTCCTCGAACTTGATCGGGTTGAGCCAAAAGATTAGATGAGCCCTTGTTGGGCGCTTGCCCTCATTAGGACAGGCTCAAGACACTCCACCGGGGATCAAATGGCATCAGTTAATCCGGCGCTTTAGTAACAAGCTGTCGTTTGGTGGGGCTCTCCATGGATGAACATAGAGCCAGCTAACATGGTGCAGTGAGACCCATGGTGCAAGAAATCAAAAGAATGCATCGGCCCAAAGGCGTGAACCACAGTTTGAAAACAAAATTTTCTGGTGTTGATGGTCAACTTCAAGTGGGCAAGTGTGAAACCTCATCCAGACTCTGGTGATGCAGACCAAACAAGCTGTTACTCATCCACCTGAAAAACTAAGTCTCAGCTCAATTGACAACAAACACCTCAGCTGTTCGCTTCAAAAGGAAATGCAGAGCAAACCCTGGAAGAGATGCGGACATGACATGTGAACTAAAAACGTTTAAACCTCGGATGTCTTGTAGTTTCTCCGTCTTTGCTGTCATCTCTGTAACTACTTATACAACCCATCTCCATAGAGTAATGTGCCTCTCTTGCTGCTCATACCAACCAGTTACTTGTGACAGCACCTCATAGGAGCAACTGGATGACATCCAGTTTGATTCAATGTGAAAATAAACCCAACCAAGTGAAGACGGGAGGTCTTTCGACAGTCCTCGCCTAATTCTGCCTGAGTTCCCCAGACTATCTTAGTTTGAAAACATCCCAAGACTAATAAAACCCAAAGAACATGTCAGGGACTTTAAAAAAAAAACAGAGGGAATTTAGAGCTATCACAATCATATTAATTTGTAGAAATGGCCCAGTCAAAGTTTAGACCTAAATCCAATTAAGAATAAGAATAGCACTGTGCTCTCCATCCTGTCTGAATGAGCTTCAGTAAGTTTGGAAAGATGTGTGGGAATTCTTTGGTTTTCGCTGCAAGCAAATAGCTACAACACGTTTTGGGGTTTTCTTTTTGTAAAAAAAAAAAAAAAAAAAGCCAAATAAAAACGTGTATATAAGTCCAGCTATTGACCAGCTTGTGGCTCTTAAAGAAAGTCCGCACAAACCTAAAGTTTTCTTTCACGTCGAGAAATAACGAAAAGGGCGTCTCTGACAGCAGCCTGAGGGCGGACTCACTTTATTCACCACCATCAGAGCAGCTTCCCCTCCTCACTCCGTCCGCCTGCCTCCCATCTGCAGCAGCATCTCTCGGGCTCATCAGGCGGCGCTTCCCCTCCAGCCTCAGCATCCGCCGCCTTCCCGAAGAGGAGCGCCGACAGACGCCGTTGCTTCGTGCGAGGAGGTGTCCTGCGTGCGTGTTTTTTTTTTTTTTTTTTTTTATTCCCCCCCCCACACACACACACACACTCACACACCCTTTTTCCCTCCCACTTCTCCGGTTAAACATGGTGGAAATGTCGGGTATGGTGTGCCTTCTCGCCCCGCTGCTGATGTTCGCGGGGTCCACCTTGCAGGCGGACGTGAGGAGCGTCCGAGACGCGGAGAAATCCGGGAATTTCATGGAAGACGAGCAGTGGCTGTCCACCATTTCACAGTACAGCCGCAAGATCAAGCACTGGAACCGCTTCCGAGACGTAAGTGTCGAGTGAATGCGGTGTGGATGATGCGCTGCCATGTTTACTCCCGTCTTTTCACGCAAACTTGGCTCTTTCTGCAGTTTTGCAGCCAGACACACTCCAGGAACACGAATGAACGACTGTTGAAGAGTTTGGTTCAGCTGCTGGCATTTTGATTTCTGGTTGTCTTGCTTGTTTGGAAGGGACATGTTTTGAGAGAGGAGTATTTATAGATTTTTAAAAAAATCCCAGGAAAAATCTGGGTAGTCAAAGTTGGATGTTGTCAGAAAACCTATGAAATATTATAAACACACATCATCCTCTCACTTCCTGCAATGTTTTTGTGTTTGTTTGTTTCTAATAATAGGCAATTAAGTTGTATCTGCCTGGCAGTGTGGGCCCAAATCATCATACTGCCTCCTCCCAGTTAAAGGTTCCCCCTCAGATGTGGCTCCAGGGATTTCACAAACAAGATCATTTAACAATTAAGACATAGTGCACCTGACTGATGGGTTGACATGCACACATGCAGTTATTGAACGGACTGATCTGGGTTACTGGAATTGATTAAAGCCTGCAGGCTACGCCTGGTGATAAATCACTGTGTCTGTGGACGTATGGATGCACCTCCGCTTCCAGCTCTGCGAAATGATTACTAATGATCCCCAGCAGGATCTGGACAGTATGTTGCAGCTGGATTAGGTTGCATATGGCCAATGTTAATTTGGTTTTAATTGATCCTGAGAGACTGCATGCTGCACGTGAAATGTGTTATTATTGGATTAGATATAGAAGTAGCAGAGAGTGTGTGAGGGAAATGCCTAGGCGTCTTTTTATGCCAGCAAGATTGTAGTGTCAGTTTAGGAAAAAAACCTCCTGGAAACCAAGACCTGAAACAAAGAGAGAGGTTTAGATTCACTGTAATTACCTAAAGATTAACACATGTCCTCTGGGACTACGAGAAAGCAATGAAATTGTGGACATGGGGGAGATTAAATTGGAATTACAGTGGGATTATGACTCATTGGGTGCCGATCTATATTTAAACAGTTTTGATCTGAAATGTTTGGCTCACCTGCAATGACCTTCTGAAGTCAGCACAGCTTGGTTGGTGATTCAAAGAGAAAAACAGCTATGGGCCAATTGAAAGGCAATCACAACTGGAGCATGTTCACATTTTATAGAATTATTTATAGGAAACAAAGACGGTGCAGCACCAATAATCTTCCTGCATGAAACATTTAAGGACAAAAGAACATGTAAGATGTTTCCAGTCAGATTAACTACCTAATTTGCAACAGAATCTTGTCGCACTTGATTTCGCAACATAAAACGCCGCTTTATTCTTACGCTTAAAGAGGAGCGCCTCTGACATCAGACGTCATTTGTCTCTTCCTGAAATGAGGAAGGTAAGCTGTTATTATCAGATTCAGTTATTTGTTAGAAAAAGGAAACATTGCTACAAGATGAGATAAGAAGAGTTAGTAAATACTATGAGAGTGTCACAACTTGCTGGTTATCTAATTTACAAAAAAGAAGGCAGTGTAAGAATAAATAAAATAATTTACTTAGACCACAGAAATGTTTACCTTTCTCTTTATATCAGGCAGCAATTCTGAAAGGAAACACTTCTTTTCTTCAGACATGTTTCAGACAGGACCCATACTGGCAGTGCACAGCCTCCTCCCTCCATTAGCTGTGCAAGTATCAGTGTCTGTGTAAATAACGGTCCAGTGAAAACATGGCAATGGTTTAAAGGGTCTTAAAATAGCTTCTGTATAAACCGAGATCGAGGCTGTTTTAAGACAGCAGACTGTTTTAAGGGGTTAGCTTCAGATCCCTTGCCCAACTAATCTGGGTTTATACTAAGCAAAGAAATCAGACCAGTTATCTACTGCAGGTATGACATTAACCACTTATAAGGTTTAACTGAGCCTCTAAAACCAAATTTAACCCTTTAAAAATGTTCCTTTCACCACAAAGATGTCACCTGCTCTGCTTCCACCTGTGTCTTCAGTTTCTCAACACAAGCAACCCTGACAGCCATCACTTTCACGACCGGCACACTTTCAACGCATGCATTCAGATGCTTACGGATATGTGATCACCGTTAATAGTTATGCAAGCGTATAAACAGGATTTTGAGGCCTGTGCAGTAAAGAGTGGTGGCGTCTCTGGTGATCATAAAGATAACAGGGGAAAACATCAGAGAAGCGAGGCGCTAAACCTCCCGCGGGAATTGCGGATGGAAACCACTTTGATTTCAGCTGGCTGCTGTAGCAACAGCTTCCCCTGCACTGAGATGGAGGATAGATCCCTGGGAGTTTGATGACTCTATCCCCTTAACCAGCCTCGCTTCAGGGAGAGAAAGAAGAAAAAAAAAACACCATTTTGGTTAAGTTTCTTCAAATCATTAAAACTGCGAACTTCCGCTGCTGAAATAACACCGCTTGTATCATTATTCTTAATGAGCAGTGCCTTGCAGTAAATGTAATGAACCTTTAATTGGCTGTGCTTCATCTTGGCCTTTGAGCGAAAAAAAAAAAAAAAAGATAAAGAATCAGAAAATAACTAGTTTAAGCTCATGGATGTGTGTTGATGTGCAAATTACTGCCAATGACACAAATATAATGAAATAAATTGATGCTGATGCGCATATTCCTCTGAGATATTAAGAGCCGGAATATTACAGATCCAAGTCGAGGAAGCAGAAATCAAAAGCCACACAACAAGAGGAGCTCTGCCACGCCGTCCTTTCACATGTATGCACTCAGATAAACACAAACACACAGCACCGGCTGCAGACTGTGTGCAGAGCGCACTGTAAATATTTCATATTTATTCTTCCGCGGGATGTAAAAGCAGAATCGGGATAAGAGGCTCTTTCTCTTCAAGTAAAAAACAGCTCCCACGCTCCGATGCAATTTATTTCACAGGAAGACAAGGCGATTAAATTTAACTGTAGCAGTCAACAAATAATAAAGGGGGATACCTTCAATCCTTTAATCTGACAGGTGCACTCAACATTTCATTCCGCTAATGCACTAAATCCTGAGGGGAAAAAAAGAAAAGATAAAGCGGGCAACAGGAAAGACGGCTGTGGGAAATGAATGCAGATCCACGACTTTATTTTATACACAAAAACATCATTAGTGTCAGTTCGAATTTAAATAACAGTAACAGTGATGTATGGTCATTGCACGCCTGGAACCAAATGCTGTTTTATTTATTTACTGATAATGGCCACAAATTGTGTTTTTCTGTGACACTCGGCGCAGTTTTCCTGTGCAGTGCATTGAGGCTGTGAGATTTCCTTTTAGTCTTTCTAAATTAGAAGTGAGTTCTCTCAGGGCAAGTCCCACAGTAAGCTTGAAAGATGACAAACTTTAAAATTCTTCTTTTTCTTTGATAACAAACCTTCACTGTGTTATATATCGTATACATACACATATGTGAAATAGGCCAATTTCTCGATGCTTATAAAATATAAAAATAGTAATTTTAAATTAAAAACATGTAATATTTGCAACTAACAAATCACACCAAATTTTCTTATTTTTCCATAAACTTTAAAGAAATAATTGACAGAAAAATGAAGGAACAAATGCAAAGGGAGATTCAAACAGAATTGAGGGGCATCAAAACCATATGCTGCCTCACCTTGTTTAGTTCTGGTCCTGGGAATACTGGACCAGAACTGAGGGCTCGTCATGGTCCATACCCGAGAAGCAACTCAGAAATATTTTTAAGCACATGTCGGCTCAGTACCTTAAAGGCCGATGACCTGCTTTTCAACATTTATCAAACAGGAAGCCAGCAAACATTTCAGGGCTGGTGACGTGATCCATTTTCTGGTGTCTGTTCTCTCTGACAGAAACATTTTGGATGACCTGCAAATGCCTCATAAATTATCATACAAGGAGCGTTACAGACAGCATTACGGTAAAATTGAGTACACTGAAGACAGGTCGCCGTTTTTACCGTAATAATTCCCCGGATCTAAGATTAAACTACAAATCGAGTGCAAGCAAAAGAACGCTCATTATGCGCGACATGCTAGATTGTTCAGGTCATCTTTACTTTCACACATCTCACATGCTAGCACAGAGTCAAACAAAAGGGTTTGGTGTCACCTGGGTGTGTTTGTTAAATCCTTATCCTGAAAAGGCACACCCCAGCAGTCAGGCGGCGGGGAAGCATCCAGCACCGAGCCGTACTGCACCTGTCCTCCATTCAGGTTTGTTGTTAATGAGCAGTAAATCCTTTGTGCCTGAAAACAAAGACATCAGACCCGTCATCAGTGTCAGTGTGCAAAGAGGTGGCAGTCGCTGAAGCTTTTAACAGTTATGAATAAAATGTGATATTTGTTTGGTTTACATTTCGCTACCTTTTTTTCTGTTTTTACCTTTACAGTGTTTTTTTTTCTCTTCTTGCCTATCATTTGCATTTACTGGCATTAGGACTTCATAAATCTATGCATTTATGTTCATCACAGTGTTTCATCATTACACCACAGTGTGCAAAGCATAATTGTGGCTAATGGCATCTGTAGCAACAGAGCCAAGTACTCCATTAAAGACAAACTCTAGTAGCAGTAAATTATCAGCAATGGAACCCAGTCTGGCTGAGCCACCCAGTATTCCCCGATGTTCAACCAGACTCCCTCAGATGCATTAATAACATGGGTGAAACCCATTAAGTCTTCCTAGCCATGTTTTTGCCCTGGCCATGAGTCACTCCTTATCATATTCTAGGTTCTTATTTCGGCCTCGAACATCCAGAAACTCTGCAGCAAAGGCAGATGGACTGCATCATAATCGTGTCCGACTGTTCGGGCATGGGTCCGGGTCCGTTCAGCACTGTTCAGGGCTTGAAATGACTAGCGGTGGCTCTGTGGGGTGTCTTGGCTGGGTAGGAGGGGTGTAGCAGGGCTGTGATTGCATTGAAGACCAAAGAGACGCAGTCTTTCATTAGGAGTTAAAACACAGCTGAAGGCACAGCCGTTGTAAAGACAGGCCAGTGATTTTAAATTAGCTGGTAGATCCAAATTGATGTTCTGAACATCATACATTTATCATATTGGTGTGCCATTTCTTTTTGTATGCAAGCATAAGGGTAACTACAGTGCCTTGCAAAAGTGTACACAACCCAAACAATAATCGCTGTGAAGTGAAAGGAAAATGATGCATGTTTGGTGTAAATGTAAAACGTAGCATTTATTTGCATTCTGCTCATATGTAGGGGGCACAAACAACACATGGCAGAGGGTTCTCTGGTCAGGTCAGACACAAACTGAAGTTTCTGCCCAAAATATAAACATGAAGAGCCCACTGCACTGAACCCCATTGAAAACCTCCTGGTTATTCCACCAAATGTTGATTTCTGAACTCTTCCTGAGTTAAAACATTTGTGTTGTTGTTTCTAAAAGAACACGAACTTGTTTTATTTCAGGTCTGAAAGCACTGCATCTTTTTTTGTGATTTTGACCACTTCTCATTTTCTGCAAATAAATACAAATTTCAGAGACATGTTGTTTGTAGTTCATAGAATAAAAGAACAAGGTTCATTTTACTCAAACATGTAATTGTACAGAGTGCAATCAGAGAAACTGATAATTTTGCAGAGGTCTCTTCATTTTTTCCAGAGCTGTGTATTGCTGTGTTGCCTACATCACATTTAGTGCACCTTTATAATTTACAACTTCTGCTGTTTATTATTGGATATTCACATGAATAAAGGTGGAGTACAAAAAAACTAGGCTAAACAATAAAATATTTTAATCAGATGAAGTATTTATAATAGTAATGATTTACTGAATTTCTAGTGTTTTCAACGAAAACCACTACAAAATATAAAAGAACTACACACTATAAAGTAAAATACAGTAAAGTCTCTTAAAGAGGAAAATAGCTACTGTTGGTTTGAGGGTCTTTATGTCCTCTCATGCTGTGGGACAGCTTTGTTTATCAGTATTAAAACTCTAATGTAATTTTAATGGAGTTGGAGGTGTTATGCAGATTTAAATTAAGGATGCTAAACCAGACATTGCAGTAGTTCCCATAATATCTTTAGCCACAGCGGTTGTCTCTACCATTACTGATGTTTGGCCCGAAGCAGCCTGACTAACAGCCAGTGTGAGTTCAGATTCAGGTTGTTGATGCAAAAGGTTTTGATCAAATAACAGCAGCAACCCAGTTGTTTGGGCCTCGGGGAGAACCCTTGCTAGGAATGTGTTAACAGTAATATAACTCAGGAAAAAAACAAGTTAGACACATGCACATAGCAACTCTGCATATATTGTATATACAGCAACACCAGAAAGTATTCATCTTCCTTAAGGTTATGATCCCTTAACCTTTTCAGATTTACTTCCATTTCAGGCTCATTCTAAAACACATTTGAGTATTTTTCCCTAAGATATACACACTGTTCTTCCATGAGACAGAAACAGCCGTGCAAATTTCATTTTGCCCAGCTTGTGAATTCAGTATTTCATAAGCATTTGCACCCATGGAATAATATTTTGTTGAAGATTTGTCTAAAGTCTTCTTGGTTATGTTTTCCCCAATGTGACACTTCTGTTGTGGGATGTTCTTTTCACCTGCTTTTTTTTTCTAAAGATCCTTTTAAGCTCAGTCAAATTGGACTGGCAGCACAGGAAGACGGCCATTTGCCAAAGTGGATTTAAGTCCGGCTTCTGGCTGTGCAGCTCAAGGACATTCGCAGTTTGCTTCTGAAGTTACTTCCCTTCTTATCTTGGCCGGTTCAGGTCATCAAATGTAATGCATCTGTAAGTAGACTTTCTGTCTTTCGTGGGCTTCCCCACAGAATGATGCTGCCATCACATTGTCTCACGGTGGGGATTCAGGTGATGAGCACTTGAGTTGTCGGTGTCCTAGCAGACAGGATTAGATGGAGATTTCCAGGAACATAAGGGGTGCATGAAAGTGTGACAAATGTTTTCTAAGAAAGCTGGGAAGATCACCACAGTTAAAAATAGACGACAACAAAGAAATGAGAGCTGTAGGAATAAGTAAAGATTGAAATGTATCAGTTACATCTACCTATAGATGTTTAATGATGTCTAAATGTTGGACAGAAAGATAGCCCTGGTTGATCAAATGCTCTAATAAAGCCAGACTTTAAGCATTTTTGTCTAAGCTAAATTTAGGGCAAAAGGAAAGTGTTTTTCTAAGCTAAAACAAGACAAGCAATGGACAACTTTAAATAGGCATAAACGGGAACCAAGGACATCCAGTTTGGGACTTTATAAAAATATGTTGGTGTTTGTGGATTCTTTGTGTTGTTATCTGCCCAAATTCCACCAGTATCTCAATGAATGTCATTCCCAGGCTGCTGTTCCTCTGAAGGAGCCAAATTTAGCCCTCTTAGCGTGGCTCTATTTGTGCCTCTTATTCAGATACCTTCTTTTTGCCGCTTCTCTCTCAAATCATTCTCATCCTTCTCGTATCGCTCACCTAGGCAACTCCATTGATTTTCCATTGCCGTACAAGTCTTGTTTTCCATCGAGCCTGGTGTCTCCAGTGGAGTGTGAAGGGTCTTGCTGTTTGTACCTGATTCTCTTGTGAGTTACAGACTGTTTTCTTATTCCCCACAGGGGCCCTGAGGGGCACAAGGGCCACTGTTATTTATAGACAGTGAGTACAGGGCCTGCCTGAGTGCACAGACATTTTGTGGGACAAGTGGGATTTTTGTGGCTGTTTCTGCGTGTTTGTGTGGTCTGCAAATCAGCAAGGTCAAAGAGAGTGTCTCAAAATCCATAACGGGGCCAACACGGAGACAACCGTGCATGTGCAGACTCACTCTCGGCCAACTGCATGTTTCTTTTGATTCTGTAAGAAAAGATTTGAGCACTTAGAGACACAGAGGGAACATGTAAAGCCCAGTGAAGCCTTGGGAGACCAGACTGAAATCAGAGAAGCATATAGGTACTGATAACCACACCACCATTTTGCCTGAGGTATGATGTCTACACAATAACTCCTCATGTTTTCTATGACAAGGCAAACATTTAGGTACCTACTTAAATCCAGCTGAATGAGACGGTGATGGAGAGGATATAGAAACCCTAAACCATCTGTATACCTTTATATCAGTAACTGACCTATCCCTATTCGATCCTCTGCTTAAACTATGTCAGTAGGTTTTTTTTAGGCATTTAGGCAAATGAAAATGATTCATTTTTTCCTGCCACACTTGTTGGTAACCTTGGTGATAAAACTTTATAAAACCCTATTTTGCGAACAGAACTGCCTTTAGACTTCTCTAATAACATTTTAAAATTGGAGCATGCAGACAGAGGGATCTTTGCACAATCTCCCTACATCAAGAACATCTAATTCAAGTCTTGACAGACAATGTCCTGTGACTTTTTCATGCTCCACCACACATGAATATCACATTATTACATTTTGCAGAAGCCTGGTAATGGGCTGTTCATTCTGTGTTCGAACAAAAATATTTGTAAATTGCAGAACAGTGGCTCTCAAGGCCTGGAAGTATTTAGTCTAATGTATTTGAAATATTTGTTTAGCATTACATGAACAAGTTTTCCAGATCACCTGGACACAGACACGTCCGCATCATACTTTAGAGTAAGCATGAAGGGCTTTTCTTCATCTCCATGAAGATAAGCCATCTTATCTTCATGGAGATAAGATGGCTTGTCTTATAAGCCATCTCAGATGGCTTTCACTGGTTTATTTCAGTGAAATAAACACTCACAGGCACACCTGTGAGTGTTTATCCCTGAAAAGTTCAACCTAAGCCTCATCCGATCAAACCGCTTTGCTTTACTTAAAACCACACTGGAGTTTAACAAAATGAATTCATTGAGTTTGTAATGTGTCAGATTTTTTTTTTCTCTTTGTAGCTTCACTTCCAAAACATCCAACTAGTATGCAGATAACGTCTTAATTCATGTCACGTGACTTGGTGACCACAAGATGCTACTCTTGGTTGGAGATTTATTTTATTGTCCTGCCTCTGTGGCAAATAAATATTGTTCCTCGTCCAGCCGAGTGGCCAGAGGTTAATAGAAATGGACCTCTGTTTTCCATCACACGGAAGGTTCTCTGTGGACCCTGTGAGCAATCACAGACATATTCATGCCTGTCTTGGAGAGTGATGATGTAATAATAACAGAAGGGGAGAAGAAGAAAAGAACTTAGAAGAAAGGAGAAAATCATTTCTCATGACAATTATCAATTGTGTTTGTGTGTCCTTGTTGTCCCTGAAAGTTAGACCATCCATGTTGGCGAAAAAAGCACATTTGTTCCTAAAAATAGTTCCTTATGAAATTGCCTGTTGCATGACCTGTCGTTCTTTTTTTCAGTCATATTTGGTGCTACCCTCTTTCTGGGAGTGTTATTACCAACTCACTCAGAAACTGTGACAATGTCAGGATGAAACAAAATCCCAATCATTCAATATTTCCAGTCAAATATACAGCAGAGTGTTGCCTAGGCGACAAAATATAGCACAAATAAAGTAAAGTACAAATTTCACAAAACATCTGCTGAACTTTTTTAATTGTTAGGGTTCCCATTCAGTGTTTCAATGGTGGGCAACAATGTTTCAAAAGGAAAATAATGTATTCAAAAGTGGTCACATTATTCAAGATTGTCCCATTTTAGACATTTTTAATGTTATAGGAGAGAAAAAATAACATAAGCATACAAGATTAAAAATGTAATTGCTCTTGTCGAGAACTTGAGTTCACATGAAAACAGTAGGCGTTTTGTTGCCTTCGCTCTCATTTTAAGTATTCATCAGTTCCCAGAATGCTCTCACCTCTGCTTCACCTTTCATTTACCCATCACTCATAACCCGCTCCTCCATCCCCTCTTTATTTCATGCTGATGCTCTGTGATCGCGAAGCGTCCGCTTGGAGTCCTCCTGCGTGCAGGAATAAGGAGGTTTGTGTCTCATGCCCTGCAGTTCAGTGCGCACCGAAGATGAGAGAATGTATGGAATGAGAATATTGGTGAGAGAGGGAGCTTTGTTTCATATCTGCCATGCTCTGTGTGACACCAAGCCAGAGAAGCTGTGAACAGCTAGTGACTGCTTATGAGAAACACTAGATGGGAGGACTTGAAGTGATGTTGAATGCAGCATTATATATTATAGTGCCGACAACCTCAGACTGACTTTCTGTTTTTCTTTAAATAATGAATAGTATATTTTGTTTGCAAGTCATTTGATCCAGCCTCCTGAAATAGTAACTTGGTTGATTTTTGTTTTATGAATGTTGATTTAAGTAAAAATAAAACGCCTTGTCGTTTGGTTTCAAAAGTCACATATGTTAAGTTGACGTTTTGGAGTTTTCTCAGTACACTTTTGTGTAACTGTTTTTATTTTTTGTTTTGTTGTTTTTTGTCATTCTTGTATGCTGGTTCCTGCCTCCCCCACCCTGCTGCAATGGCACTGCACACCCCTAGGGGAGCGCACCCCAAACTTTGGGAACCACTGGTGTAATAGAGGATAGTATTCTGCAATCTTCAAGAGCCAAAGACTCAAGAGTTAAGATTAAGATTTAAATAAGTAGCTTGGCAGTAAAATGAGGTCAAACAGACGCTGACTGACAGGAACTTTAGACATGCCTTCAGGTTTACTTTCACTTGTCTGGTTATGGGAGCTTTATGCCTTCATTGTTTACAGAATATTACAAATTTTAGTCGTCCTCTATTGTGATGTTCACATACTTAGTTTGAAGTTGTTCCCTGTATGGTTTTGCAGCACAATTAACATGGAGTTTCTGGTATATTATTCCAGAGGGTTCATGGCATTAGGTTTTTAAAGAAATACTGCATGCTTGACTGACAACTGTGAGCTGAACAAGACAATACAAGTTTGCATGAACGTTCAAACTTAATCTTCTAATTCACAGATACAAGACGACTTCTGCTGTTCTTTATCAGCTGACCAACTTAGGAATATATGTGGCTTATGATACAGAAAGAAATACACAGCATCTTTTGCTTTTCTTGCTACATGTCCGTCTGACCATCTTTCGCAGTCAATCACACAACTGTGAGCTGAACATGTAAACTTGGCTCCTCCAGAGACCGAGTAACGACCAGCTCCTGTCTCTGGTGATTCAGTCAAACAATGGCACGGTTTTGGAGGCAGGGAATGCTGCTTAATAAGCCATCCCATCAGGCTTTATTGCAGTCTCTTTTCCCCACATTCGGTCGGTTGTGTGTTGTCAGAAAGAAGGAACGAAAGCGCTTCGCTGGGAGTCCAGCTGCATTATGAAACGCTGCATGAGAACACAGAGTGTGGGACAGAAGCAAAGTGATGTTCCAACTAACGCTGACTGACAGAAGGAAGGATGGAACCACTCAGGGTTACATAAAGCTTTCAAAATGATTATAATCCTAAATATAGTATAAATTGCTCAGTATTTTTAGTGTAGAGACCAAGGTATGAAATCTTTTGGACAAGGACAGTGATTGTTTTTAATCCTAGTAAGGTTGGAAACCCTTAGCGATTACAAACCCTTATGCTTGTGTTGTCGTCTCACGGGCACACATAAAATAAAACAATGCATGAATCGCATCGCCCCCTGGGATTCAACCATTGTTCTCCCGATGAGATGTTTGATTGCGCCTAATGAATCCACTAAAGGACAATATTACAGTAATTGCTAGAAAAGGTTGAGTGGGAACCTTCATCTGGTAACAGCAGATCGCTACAGAAGAGGGTTATTACTGTGTCCTTTCCTGCTGATGACGCAGCGGCGCACTATGCGCAAACCCCTCCGGTGAACACAGGCTGCAGCTGACAGCTGACATTTGCTCAGAAGTGCCTGTCAGCGACACAAGCGGTTTGTCAAACAGACCCACAAAGTTGTATTCTCACATTTCAGCCACCTGACTGTTTGTTCTTTTTTCCTGCAGCTGAACGACAGTTTCTGTCTGTCAATACCTTGCTTTGGTCTGAGTTTGTATGTTTTCCATCACAAAGGTTGGGTCTCTCCGTCAGTCAGTATTTTGGCACTTTGTTAGAGATGCTAAGCTTCTCGGTTTCTTGCGATGTTATCAGCTTGATCCTACGGCTCCCGGACACAGCTCGGTGTTTTTATCTCTCCTTTAATCACTTCAGTGTTAAACCTCGCCGTCTTTCGCGCCTGCATTTCGGTCTGTGAAGATACACGCGGTGTAACCTCTCCATTGTGTCTCCTCTCTCCATGCGTCGAGCTCACTCTCGGTGTTCAGCTCGGAGAATTTATTCCTTCCCCAAATACATTTTGTGCTGCCTCTCTTTTACAAAAATCATCGATTTTCAGTCCTGTTAGTGCTGCAGGATGGTTTCCTTATCTGTGCTGGCAGGAGCACAAATACAGAAAGGTTGCTAAATAATGCAGGAGCCGCGGCATCGATAAAGGAGGCATGGGAGGCATCAGATTAACGGCCAGGTCGTAAACTGTTTGAGGTCTCACCCGGCTGCAACGTTGGCCTCCGTCAGAGCCGACAAGGTTGAACAACATAGCTGACAATCACTCATGAAGCTCAGCCGACAAAGACAGCTCACTGCAGGTGTATGCTTTGGTGATATAAAGGACTGCAGCAGGCGGAGGATACACTTTATACCCCTGGATGTCTTTCACATACCACAAACTTTTATGTATCCTGGGATTTTACGTGATTGATTGATGCTGTGAAGTGAAAGGAACACGGGAAATGTTTTTTTTTCCTAAATGTTTACAAGGAAGAACGTGGAAAGTGTGACACACATTTATATCTAACCCGCTTCATTCGCAATCAACTGCCTTCAGAAGTCACCTAGTATGTAAGAAGAACACCCCCTTTCTAATATCAGTAAATACACATCTCGTCTTTGCTTGTCAGAGAACGTTAGTGGACTTGCAGCATCATGAAGACATAAGAAAGAGAGCAGAGAGGTCATGGATAAAGATTTGGTTAAAAATAAGGTAGAATTAGATCATAAGAACAGTATCTCAACCTTAAAACATCTTGCAGCATAATACCCAGTCCATTACCTTAAAAGGGGAGGATGATACAAGCACAAGTTTACTGGCAGACCAGGCAAGAAGAATATTAATCAACAGCCAAGAGACACATGGAAACAGTGTGAAAGCTGAGATTCACAGCTCAAGTGGGAGAATCTGTTGACAGGAAAACTATTAGTTGTACACAAATCTGGGCTTTGTGAAAGAGCAGCGAGAGGAAAGACGTCACTGTTGCACTTTCCCACCATCCCTGAAGGGGACACAGCAAACATGGTAGAATGTGGTCCTGAACATTTTGAAACCCTACTTGTGCCTGAACCAGCGCATGATCCTGAAAACACAAAGTTCACAGTGAAACATAGTGGTGGTAGTATCTTTGGAAAGGGAAGCTGCTCAAAGTAGACAAAAAGCTAAACACATGGCAATTGTAGAAAAGGAAAATCTGATAGAGGCTGCCAAACACTTGAGATAAGAGGAAGATTACCTTCAAGAAAGGCAACGACACAAAGCACACAGCAAGAGTGATTCTAGATCTGAATATATTTATATGTGTGTAGCACCTTCTTCCATTCTATGTAAAGAAACTAAAATGGAGGGTGCTGGGTTCCATGTACCTCCGGTACCCCAATTGTTGTGCGGCACCAATTACCTAATTTATGACAAATATGACCCAGAGAAAGTTCAGAATTTTAGGCGAAATGGTTCAGCCTAACTTTATTAAACTAAAGAGACAGAAAACCTATTAGTTAGTCACCCCTGTAACTTTAAAGTTGAACGACCATTCAATAATATTTACAAAACATAAACATAAGGCAAAAATATTAAGACATTAATGTCCACCTTTTGATTCCAATGAACCAGAACACAACAACAGTCTTAAACAAATGTAACCCTGGCAGTTGGTTACTCACGACCTCCAGGAGAGTGTGAAAAAACGTTGCAGGCCTGTTACAAAAACAAAGAGTTGAAGTCCCGAAGGAAAAAACAAAACATTGAGAGCGCTGCAATTCACAAAAACTTTGAGAGCGCTGCAAATCCACTGGACTCGTGTTCAGTGCATTGAAGTCCCTTGTCCAAAGCGGCTAGCTCCTTTAGCTTGAAGTGGCTAGCTTCTTTAGCTTAGCCGAACTCGTCCGGACCACTCCCGTCTGTCTCCTCTTGTTCAGTCCCTCTCGCGGCGACCTAAGCCCCTCAAACTTCTTCCGAACTTCGTCTTCTCCAGTGTGTTTTTTTTTTCTCTCCCGTTCTCTCTCGCTCAAATCTGTTTTCTTCTTTCTTTCTGATCGGTTCGCCTCACCCTCCGCTATTCACCATTTTTTTCTTCTCCTCACTCCTCTCCTTCTCTCCACCAATCAGGAGTCACGCCCCAGTCGGACTGTATTAATAACCAATCACATGGCAAAGCCAAATAAAATACCCTTTATATTATTTAAATATTAAAGAAGAATACTAATATATTTCTGTCAAAACAAGATTATGTAGTCCCTAGTTATCAAAAGGGTTATTTTTTAGTAAATAAACATTTATTTCAAGTCTTGTAGTGACCTATTAAAACTTTTATTAATCCGAACATATAGTTATTAGAAAGCTCGGTATAACACTGGGCTACATGTGTTGGAGTGGCCCAGTCAACATCTAGACTTAAATCCAAATCAAAATTAGTGGCAAAACTTGAAATTAGTTTCTCACAGATCATCTTCATCCAATCTGATTGAACTTCAGCTGTTTTTTCAAATCATGATGAAAAAAAAATTCTAGATGCGTCACTGTAATTGCAATGAAAATTAGTTTTACTAATCGTTAACTTTGGGGACCTGAATACGAGCACAGTTTCTAGATTTACATTTGCTAAAGTAACTTGTATTAATCTACAGCATAAAAATCCCTAAAAAACAAATAGAAGTTAGAGGTTGGAAGAAAACTAACTATGTAAAATACAAAAGGTGTGAAAATTTCCATAATGCACCTTAAGGCGAGTAATGCTTAAGTCCATGTTTGTGTATAAATATAAAAAGTCGTGGCAACGATCCCTGCTTCAATGAAGCCTGTTTATTTCACATGTTGTTTGGGACTTTATCGCCTCCCGAGGAGCTGCTGGCTCTTGCTTCCGGTGCAGTAAATGTTTATAATGATGAGTAAGTCATTGCTTAAGGATTGCTTGTGTGGCTAAACAGGAAATATTTTGAAATGACTCATATTTGTATTATATCAGATGCGGCAATATGCACTAAAAGCTTTACATATGAAGTCTGGCCTGAGGGGGTTCTTTGATCTAAAGCAGATTTAATCACGTTTGCTTTAACACGTTTGCAACTGTGGGTGTTTCAAGATTTTGGTGCGAATGATTTTTCTAGGCTTCTTTCAGACTGAAATGTAAACCCATGTTTATATTCAATCTGACTGCTAGTAGTACGAGTCTTATGGTAAGGAATGTCCTCATAGGTTAACCTTTTTTTTTGCATTTTTCTTGCCTTTTGACATATTTAAATTATGCAGAAGGAGCACATTGTGTGTTTCCATCATCAAATTGTAACATCACTGAATGCAAGTTTATAGCTCAACTTGAAATTATTTTTTTCCCCTTTGCTGAAACTAACTGACTTTTCTCTCTTTTTGCTCTCGTTTCGCCAGGAGGTTGAGGTCAGTTGTCTTTCCTTTTATCTACTGCTTCTCTACAATTCTTCTCTCCATTCATTGTCTTTTACTACAAGTTTGTGTGCTATTTCTTCTCCCCCACCCCCACTTCACCTGTCTGCTGCAATTTAATTAGAACGAATAATGTTCTAATTAAAATGCGGGGGGGGAAAAGAAGTCTAGTTAAAAGACATGCTCCCAATAACGGCATATGTCCCACTTATCAGATTTGTTCAACTTATTTACATAAAACATGCAGAGCAGAATGGACCCGTTTTATCCGACTGACAGTCACTTATCACGCCAGCCTTCACGTCATAGTCGGTGTGCAGCGATAAAGGAAATCACATTTCTTTTGCTGTGTGATACTCGGATGTTATACCTTTCAAACTACCTGTGACACTTTGTTGCTTTTTCCTTGCAGCTGCTAAACACACCACTTACTTTTATCAATGTTTCTGCAGGACGATTATGTGCGAACCTGGGATGAAAACCAAGACTCTAATGACAGTAAGTCTCACACTCCCTGTGTTGTCTGCATGTGTGGTTAATTCAGTTCCTGAAAGCAAACAAGGAGCTTTTGTTGTCGGCAGTATTGTAACAAAGTTGCCACCAATGGTTTTGGAGGGGAATTGCTTGCTCTGGAGCTTGATTAGGGGGAACAAACAATCACTAAGCAGCGATGGCCAAGACATTTCTTCACTTCTTTCAAAACATCTACATTGTTTATTTTTTTTTTCTCCTAACCTATGAAATACATTTGATGGATGGTAATATTACCACCCATCACTATCTCTAAGCGTATTTTTAAGCCGTTGTTTATGCATATAATTTAATATAAAGCCTACATAAGTCTAAGAGATGCATTAAAGAAATTGAAAGGTACACACAAGGCAAAGCCAGATTTTCCTCCATTTGAGAGCTCACCATTAACTGTGTAGTGAGAGGCAGTTTTCATAAAAACAACTCCTCTGAAAGATATTAGTGTTCTGTTTTATTTGTACGAGTGAGTTGCCCTCCAGTGTTAACAGAATTGCCTTAATTTCAACCTAGCAGCACCCCTTTCTGTTTCCTCCTACTATTTTTTTTTCTCTGCTCTCTGCGGTCACCTTCCCGACTCCTGCAGCTACTGCGGCCCTAATTGAGTTCCCGCAAAGCAAAGTCCCGACACAGTGTTGAGTTGTCAGCTATTGTTGTCTTTTGTTGGCCGATTTGCAGCTTAAGTGGAGTCAGCTGAAGAGCAGAGTACATTAGCACAATTTCCAAGAGCTTTAATGAAAGACTAATTATACTCCGTCATAAAAACCTTGACAGAGAGGTGGCGGCATAAGATCAGAGGGTGGAAGTTAATGTACTTTGATTCATTGTTCAAGGGAGGACGTCTGCATTAGGCTTGCTAAATATAAGACAACAGTCTTTCTTTTCAATGCTTGCAAATCCTTTCTTAGTCACATTTGTTTTTTCTTCCATTGACCCAAATTTCTCTCACTGAGCATTTTTAAGTTCACTCAACGGGGCAGCAGTTTAACTCCTGTCCTGCTTCAACATTAGCATCGTAAACAAACGCATTAAGTCACATCCAAAGAGCTACTTCAGGAGGCAAACTTTATTTACATCAGAAATATAGCATGTTTTTAACATTACGAGATATCATAAAAAATTACGTTGCAAAAAAAATAATGATAAATTGTTGGAATGTCTTCATTTTGACCTGTTTCTATGTCAAATATTGCAAAATTTGGCTTGTTTTGATGTCATTAAGCATCAGAGATCACTTTAATTACCAGCTGTTTGGTTTCACAGCCAACCGAACTGTCACTGATCAGAATTCATCAAGTAATGTTGCGAGGATTACGGCTGCGCTTCAGAAAGGAGGATTTCGACTTTGATTTTCTGCAGTTTCAAGCCTTTAATCTACTTCCCTTCCTCACTTTTGATGGGACTCCTCTACCTCCTACCATTGATCTGCCTTCCTTTATGAGTGGCCTAATGAAGCGCAGAAGTGAAAAGCGATTTGTCCCTTTGAGACATCCCTAAATCAGTCTGATGTCTTTACTCCGGAGCGCTGCGCCTGCGGGCGTCATTTCTCAGCCAGGCGTCTCTGCACAGGAAGGCAGAGCTTCAGAACTGTCAACACTCCTTACACTCAGAGTTAGAAAGCCAACGCAGACAACAAGCTGATGTTCGAATTTGCATTCAGACGCGGCAGCAGCTGACTGCTCTTAAGTCAGCAGTGTGCTGAGCGAGGGAGATGTCAGGGTAATTTGGAGCTGATTTCTGCAGTTGATTCATCAATCTAGCTGCTGATTGAATCACCCCGCTCTTGAGACAGCAAACACTGCAGCCAGGGCATTTGTAATTTAGACTTCTAAGAGCAAACAAGTGTGCACATACACCCACACTAGCACGTCCAAGGCTTGCACACAGCTAGCGGAAAGACCTCATCCAGTTTACATCGGATCCTTAGACACAGATATCAGAAGGTCCGATGAATGGTGAATAGAGACTTCGTGGCAAATCATTGGCTTCAGATCAATGGCAGACAGTAAGAAGATAGTAAAACTCGCTGAGTGCACACTCTGATGTTTGGAGTTTAACACCTCTTGAGGCTTTCGATAGATTATTGGTGACATGGTACTTCAAATGCACAAACACTGATGCTGTTAGGTTACTAACAAGGTTCTGCATTTCTGCATCAGATGAAGAACCAGCAGCTTAGTTGTGTTTTTGCTGGAAAAATTCTGTTATTTTTGAAAACAAGTTAAGAATAATCTCTCGGCTGTCACTTCTCATGCAGCCTTTTCGTTTGCTACTTGTGGGGTTGTAAATGGAACGGCTTCAAATTAAACCCAGTGTACCTTTTTTTTAGGCTTTTATCATCCATCTTATTGAGTCTGTTTTCACTTAATTGCGTCAGTATTTCATTCATTCTTGATCATCTTTTCAAAATCTGAAAGGAGTGATGAGGATTTATAATGAACCCCCTGAATAAACCTTTAACCAATTACCATTAATCTCAGTTTAAATATGGCTCTCTTGTGAAGACCTCAATGACTTGCTAGACTAGAAAACATCAGTGGGCTTTACAAATCTGGTTTTTATACAAAAGCAAAAGCCGTTGTTGCAAGAAAGTCATATAAAATCCTGTCAAATCCCTCAAAAGATGTAGGAGACACTCCAACCATGTGGCAAACGATGCTCTGGCCAGATGAGTTTCACATTTAAGCCAACAAGCAAAATGTGATGTATGATAGAAAACAACATACTCTTTACTTTTCGGTATTTCCCTGCTGCTGCACACCTGATTTAAATGAAAACATGATTAGTAACTTTCTGCAGCAACTGATCGCATGAAAATGCAACTGTTTGAATCAGGGATCAAAACTGACAATCTCAATAAAATACCCAGAATCTAGAGGTTGTAAGATGGAAAATGTGGTGAAGTTTAAAGTACAACGGACAGTTTTGCATAGCGTCAATTGTAGACCGCATCGCTCAGACGTTACTGGCCGGCTTTGTAAATAGAGGATAAAAGAGTTGATGATAAGGATGTGGCCTTAGCTCTGTTCCAACTCTCCTCAATCTGATGGGATAAACCTCATGCAAATCTGGATTGGATTAGACAAAAGCACTGGCAGGCCTAATTAGGAGAGGTTTTCCTCTGCAGGCATTAGTTTAATACCAAAGAAGAGCCTTTCAGAAAGAAGGTGGCTTTCAGGAATTAGATGCAGAAAGGACGGCCGCATGGTGGAAGTAGTAAGCACACACCGTGCACACTCAGAAGGAGAGGCCATGATCCGGACGTTGGAAGCCGCACGAAGGAAAGAGAAGCTGAAAGAGATGCCGATTTGTGCAACAGTCGGACATCGCGGGTTTCAAACACATCCAGAGAGAGGATTCTCAGAAGCAGCAGATTGAGCTGCAAATCACAGTCGACCAAGAAATGATTCTCAGACCACGGAGAGGCTGTTGCTATGGAAACGTCATCATTGCAGGCACTGCTTTAATCCGTGGAAGCTTGTTAAGTTAACATGAGGCTCAGGCAGCCACCTTATGCTTCTGCACTCACAACACAACGCTGTGCCAGTATTCTAGCTGCTCACAGGGGACAAAATTTCATCAGAAACGTTTCCGTCCCAGAAGGCAGGATTATTTTTGTTTCTTCATTGCTTCAGTAAAAGATTTGCTTAAAATACATTTTGTATACATGAAGCTGTTTTGAGTTTGGTGCTGTATTTTGCCTGCGTTCTGGTGGGTATTGAACAACAGACCTGCATCAGAAAGACAAAATGGACATAAAGGGTGGAGAGCAGAGGAAGCTGGTGGCACCGCGGGAGACATACAGAAAGTTAACCAAATATAAGGCTTTAATATTGATATTCTGAGTGAGGAGTCTGCATTTGGGCGTTCACAGTTCCTGCAGCGGAGCAGTCAGCCTGTCACTTGCGTAACAATCTCAGTCTCGACAGCTCGTCGTATTGTTTTGGATTTGCTTCTAAAAATCAGATATCTGTCCGACGGCTACAATAATCCACGGGAATTTGCCGCATTAATATATTCAGCGGAAGGGGAAAAAAGAGAGGAGATGATAAGCCTGTCTGCTTAATGATAATATAGATATAGAAACGGCACTCAGTGAGAGAAGAAAATGAATTCGAGTATGATTTACAGGCGCACAGATGAGTTGTCTTTTTGTGCTCTGGCAGCAAACAGAGGCAGACATGCAGATGAATGGAAGACCGCCCGGTGTGAAAAAGGACGGCAAGGCCACTTCCAGGTCAGGCTCTGGGAGGCCTGTTTGGAGTAGATAGCTGTGACAGATGAGAATATAGAGAAAGGCTGACACACTGTCCAGCTTTAGCTGCTTCAAGAGTGAGTGATATGGAGACACACCGAGCAGGCAATTTAAATTTAGTTGAAGTAGCAAAAAGCTTTTCCCTGTCAGAGTCAGCTAAAGTTTGGTATGCAATGTCCATAAATAAATCAAAGAGACTTACAGTTCCACCACATTCATACAAAAAGTGACTAATTGATGTAGCACTAAAAGAAGAGTAGCCATTGTCATTCTTTGTTGTTTATGGCTTAGAGAGGAAGGTTCTTGTCCAGGATTTTTTGGTCCATGAACATACACAGATGTTTCCCAATAATTTTGTAATTTTAGTTTTCTGAGTAGGTGAGGACTCTGCACTTGGGCATTCACAGCAGGTCTGAGTTGAGCCAGGATAGTCCGGTTTTGTTCTCATATTTACTGCAGAACTTTCTCCTAATTCCTTCTGGAATCAGTTAGATGTTCAATGTCAAATTTAAGACAGCCTGGTACAAAATGTGTACCAATAACAAGATCTTTCATGAAGCCCTAGACAAAGGAAGTGAATGATGGCTGTGTAATTCTTCCATGTTGAAATAACTCAACCAGATTCTTGCTGATCGCTTTGAGGCCCGTTTCAGGCTTATGCACATCTAATATGATGTCACAGATGTCTTTTGGTACGACTTTGTTCCTACCCATGGTGGCAGAAAGGTTGGAACAGATAACACAATATGGTTCAGACTGGTTTGTTGCAAACTGATCAAGCATAAAAAAGACACCACCATGTCCTCAGATCACAGCAGAGGGCATGTTCCTTCTGCAACAGGCCATGAAAAACAAATATTTCCTTACTGTATTGGTACAGGCTCTGCTCTTTTGTTGCACTGTAGGCAGCAGGTACACAGCTTCAAGTCTCAAGACAAAGTGCTCCGTTTTGAACATAGGAACTTCCAAAGTGCTACACATCTTGCGCTTTACTGGCGTACAAACATACTGTATGCTGCTTTCATTGCCATCGCTGCAATATTTACACAAGCACTGCATAAATGTTGCAGCAGCAGCCTCATACTACGTTATGCAAACAAACTGTCTTCACTGATGAAGATTTACTCACGTTGGCATGCTGTAGTCTAGAGCAGTGTTTCCCAGCCATGGGCCTCGTGGCACACTGCCCTGCATAGTTTAGATGTTTCCCTGCTTTAATATTCCTGATTCAGGCGATTGCAGTTCAGCAAGTGCCTGTCAATCAGCCGTCAGTTGGAATTAGATGGTTGCAGCTGGGAAACACCTGAAACATGCAGGGCGGTGTGCATCGAGGAAAACAGAAAGTGATGTTGCAGCCATGACAAAACGTGCAATTCTGTCACAGCAGCAAAAACAAAGCTTTAGGAAAATATTTTGTTTCAAAGTGTTTTAAGCTTTTATTTGTAAGAACATCCTCCTTTATTTTCCTTCAGTTCAATACAGATCTTAATGTAATTTTATAACGTCAAAAGAACAACAACTCTGCGCTTATGTAATAACTCAGGCCAACTCTCAGGTCTTTCTGAGTAAGCCAAGCTGAGCCACGTGGGAGCTGAGGCTGGAAGCCGAATGTAAAACTATAACCAGAGGAATCTACTTGTTATCAGAAAAAAGAAGCTGGGGAAGCATCACCGTTTGCGTCTAATTTCCTGTTTGTTTCCCAGATGTAGACACCACCAAGGACCCCTGTCAGAAGGTTAAGTGTAGCCGACACAAGGTGTGCATCGCCCAGGGCTACCAGAAAGCCGTGTGCGTCAACCGCAAGAAGCTGGAGCACAGGTGAGCGTGTGTAGAAAGACTGACTGACTAATTCTCCAAACACAGGAAGATTGAGAAAACTTCCTCCAGCACAGTGACATGAGGTCAACACTGATAGTCTACACTGCAGCTAGAGTGGGATGTGTTTTGCTGCTGGCCAGAGTGGGAACAATAAGAGGCTCCTGCTGTGTAATGAGAAGCTAATACATTCAGACAACATGGAGGGGCTGTTTGCATCGTGATCTCATGCCCAGCCTGGAGCTGCTGAGTCTCGACTCTTGAGTTAATTTGGCAGTGGCCGTCTTAGCTTGATGAAGTAAGGGTGAAGTATTTGCATGTCCCCTATCCCACAGACTGAAGCAGCCCACTCTGCGCTCTCCTGATGGGAACTGTCAGCCATGTCCCATCTCCTCCACCGGGCCAGTGTGTGGATCAGACGGACACAACTACGCCTCAAAGGTACATTTTCCCATGTCTGTGCAAATGCTGAAGCTCTCTAGACTAAACCAGTAGCACATTGAAAACATTTGCCCTAATTCTGTTACAATATGAAACAGTGAAGCATCAAGAAAATTTGGGAAAGAACACAATGGAAAGTGTAACATTTGAGTACTGTTTAGTGTATGTTTAACAGATTTCGCATTGTTGATGGGAGATTTTTTTGTTTGTTCTTGTGAGTTGTTGTCCTGTTCTGTGAAGGTCTTGGTCATTGAGCCTTTTTTACATTTAGTACTTTGTTCACTTTGCTCTGTAGTTGAAATCCAAAATAATAAAGTCCTCAGTATTGACAGGCCCATTCAGTACATTAGAATATCATTGAAAAGTACATTTATACCAGTAACTCGATGTGATTACAGAGTGGTGATTTAAGGCCTTTATTTTGCATAATTATGATGACTTTATGCATGCAGCTTATGAAAATAAAATATTTAATATTAGAATATTAAAGAAATTATATTAAATAGAAGAAACATGTTCGATGTCGAAATGAAGGCTTAAGGAAAAGTATGTCTAATACGTGCTAGAAGGTATTTTCTTTTACTTTTGATCTGATAAACAAGCAAAATATTCTATTACTGAATATGACGAGTTAGCTCAGTTCCACTGAATCATATTATCCACTCCTACACTCCTGTTTACTATGTATTCTTGAGATGATAATGTGTTCATTTGCGTATTACTCATTATTTACCTCTGTCCTTTCCAGATGGCTATAAAACAATATTTTATTTACTCAAGATTAAACAGAAATAATCACTGAACATCCGTAAAATCTAAAGGGGGGAAAAAAAAAATCTTGGCTGCGTTCCTCTTCGTGAGGCAGTACAAAATATGGAAACGAATGCATTGGTTAAACATCACCTTATCATATGCGTGTCTTCATGCATATGTTGCGTGAAGACACGCACACACACACGGCTATTAAAAGCGATAAATCTGTTTTGTATTCTGACAGTGTGCCGTGTAGTTTGGGATAAAAACAGAAGAACATTCTGATCTGAGCCGTGTGAGAAGCGTCTCCTGGGAAAACCCAGGACAAAGAGCCATGATATGCTACCTCATAGGGACCAATTGGCAACTCGCGGTGACAGGGTCCTGTGTGTTTATTGATTCATGCTTTGCCTCGTGGATCCCTGTTCCTGACCTTGCAAGTGAGCAGAGGTTGGATGTCGACACATTTAGGAGCAGGTCTCAGATTTGAATCAGGGTTTATAGCCAGTCACCTCACGAATATTTGATCTGTGTTGCAGCAGTAAACTCATTTTGGTTCACCTTTGTGTCCCCTTGTCGACGCTGTTGGCTTGTGTGTCTGCGTGTAATGATCCCCTCTGTGTGTGTGTGCGCGTGTGTGTGTGTGTTGCAGTGCAAGCTAGAGCAGCAGGCGTGTCTCACTGGGAAAGCTCTCACCCTGAAGTGTTCAGGTCTGTGTCCTTGCCCAACTGCTGCACCTGCGTCCAGGGAGGGGAACCACGGTGAGATCCAAATTTGTGGCAGAATAATTAATAAGCATAGTCTACAAGCGTGATAACCACACCAGTTTTATATCAGCCTCTGCGTTTTTTTAATAGTTTGACACATGCCCTCTGCGCGCAGAAAATACGTCATGCGTATCCCTCCATCTGGCTTTCACAGAGAGCTGCACCGGGCAGGATCTGTCTGATCTCGGCGAGCGTCTGAAGGATTGGTTCCAGCTCCTGCAGACCAACGCCAAGCAGAACAATAACAGCAAGCAAGGGGCCAGATCCCCAGCAGCCAGCACTACGTCAGGTTAGAGCCTTTTCTCAATTAATCACCACAGCATTATGAAAACATTTACATGGTTTGGGTTTTCAGCAACTCAAAATCGACTTGTTTTATTTAATTACATTTCTAAGAGAACATAAGAAAATTCTGACAGTCAAATTGCTGATGTGACCAATGAGCACCTTGCTTTTAGTAGGACTGCTTTCCTATCTATTCATAAAGGTTTTCCATCCAGATGTTTTTTTTTTGCTGTTCTAATCAAAACAAACAAAAACTGATCTGTACTTATTGCTTCCACCAGATGACACAGACATTTTGTTAATGCTAGTAATACTTTATCAATAGAGATAATGTTATGCAACATATAGTATTACACTGCAGTAGCACAATGTATCAAATTGCATGCCAGTAGTTATTTGGCCCAATGGACTGACTTAGCTACTCTTGACCCCATCAGATGTTTTATTTTCAGTAGAAGTTAAAGCTGGTAGACAATATTGTGGAAAAAGATTTTTAAAAATCTTGATCATAATTTCTACTGTCATTTCAGCATTTAATAAAAGTATTGGAATTCAATATTTTCCTGGTATATTGTGCAGCTTCATTTGAGATTGGTAACTTTTGTTCGTAAGAAGTGTAGAAGATAAAAGGCGCAGGAAATCTGGATTAACCCCTCCTCTGCAAATCCCCCACTCAGTTCCTTCAGACTAGCCAGCAGAAACTGGCAAACACTTGGTGGAACTAAGCAGCTTCTGAGCTCATTATATGAACTACTTCTCAGAAAAAGACTGGTAAAAACATTGCTAAAGGGTTTATAAAGGAGCAGCGTTGTTACAGAGTTTTTAAAAAGACTAGGCCCTGTTTCAAGGCATTAAATTGTGATGCTATGTATGTAGCATTTTGCAACATCTGGAGCTAACATACATGTAATGCAGCATCTAAGTCACATGAACTTCATGAGAAGTTGTCAGTAAGAGTGGCATCAGTGATTTTGTCAAAAAGAGAAATAGTGCTAATTTGGTATTTTTGTCCTGTAGAGTAAATGTACTCATTTTACTAATAAGTGTGGATGATGGTGTACCTCCTCAGATCATCGACCTGATTTAATGTACTATATTGTATGTATTATTTGTGCAGCTGTTTGGACAATAAGAATAAATGAATTTGTGTTGGCAGTGCTGGACAGGAGCCTGGTCGCCAGCTGTAAGGACTCCATAGGTTGGATGTTCTCCAAGCTCGACACCAATAACGACCTTTACCTGGATCAGGCCGAGCTGGCTGCCATCAACCTGGAAAAATACGAGGTCTGCATCCGGCCATTTTTCAACTCCTGCGACTCCTACAGGGATGGAAAGGTTTCCACGGCTGAATGGTGCCTCTGCTTCTGGAGGGAGAGTGAGTATTTCTGAGGCTGATGGGAGCTTTGGCTCTATACTGTGACTTTCTGCTGCTTGTGTGCTATCTGTTGCTCCAGTAACACTAGTCTTACAGTTCAGCCTTGCGTCACTTTGTCAGGTAAAATGGTTCCACCTCTTCTTGTAAAAACAATCTTCTTTTATCTTTTTTAAGAGCCGCCCTGCCTAGCAGAACTAGAGAGGATTCAAGTTCTGGACGGTGGGAAGAAAAAGTTTGGTATGTATTAATATTCTGCAGCTGCATCCCAACACGTTTAGCTGTGGATGTCTTCATCTGGTGGTTCTGTTAGAGATGGGTGTCAGTCCACGATCCACTCTATGAGTTACGTAATGCTAACACAAGACACAACCCTCTGTCTACCCTCAGTATCGTGTGCAAGCAGATGAATATGTAAGCATCCAGATTTGTGTATCAGTGTGTGAGAATGTGTTTGAACTGCAGAATTTGGGTGGTTGGCTGACTGGGTTCTGAGTCAGGCCTCTCCAAGGACACAGAGTGGCAAGCAGAGAGCTGCCTGCCAGCAAGACACTCAGATGTTCCCCTGAAAGATTGGATTAAGTCTCTGTTTGGATTTTATTTATTTTTATTTTTAGCTATGTAATAAATATCTAGTCTGTGGGATACTTCAGTTTTAACCCGTCTTGAACTTATACGAGAAGTTTAATTTTCTGTGCTTGTGCGCGAATCATGCAGGCCAAAAATAAAACGTAAGACTCTCACTGATATGAGCTTGTGCATGTGCAGGCCGATTCATCCCCAGCTGCAACGAGGACGGCTACTACCGGAGGCAGCAGTGCGAGAGGGGCGAGTGCTGGTGCGTCGACCAAAACGGAGGAGAAGTTGCGGGGTCTAGGATTCGTGGCAAGCCGGATTGCGGTAAGCCTCGACAAGGTTTCAGCTGCCGCCGGGCAGTCTATGAAATGATGCCGGGATTTGATATAAATATCCGAAGCATATCCACCCGCTTCTTCCCTGCAATCTTGCAAGCATTTTAGCATAAAAACCTTCTTTTGTTTTGAAGGACTTAGCTCCGCCGGAACACAGCTTAATTTACAAACCGGTGCCACTTTTCAGTGTCCAGACTCATTGGCATTCTAAAGCGCTGCTTGTCGCTGTGAGGAAAGTCTTTCAAGATAAATTGGGGGCGGGGAAGAGGGGCTGGTTGGACGGAACCTGCGTCTGATAAGAATGGTTCCCCTGGCACAGTTTAGAAGTAGCCATTAAAACCCAGACAAAGTCAAACGCATGTCCCCCTTAGCTGTCACCGCCGTCAATATTCTGAAACAGAAAGGACACTCACAGTGGCTGTAACTCACTTACTCTGCATGCCTCTCTTCGCAGATTCTGAAATGACATATTCAGGAGATTTTGGCAGCGCAGTTGGATGGGAAGACGAGGAGGAGAAGGAAGCTGAGGAGACTGCAGAGGAGGCTGAGGAGGAGGAGGGAGAGGTGGGAGAGGTGGATGACGGGGGGTATATCTGGTAAAAGGGTCAGCTTTTATCCCAACCTCTATGTGGGAGCATTTAACGGTCCCAAACACACACACACACACACACACACACACACACACACACACACACACACACACACACACACACACACACATAGATACTGCTGATGATGGATGTGTTAAAGACACTCCACTCAGATTTATAATGGGTTAGAAAAACACGAGGGAATGTCGTGATTTGGAAGGGGGTCAGACGCTAATGGGAGTATTTATTGTTTCAGGGTGTTCTTATCTTGGGAAACAGGAAATGGGAGATGTTATTCAGAAATTTGGGGCTTGGGAGTAAAAAAAATAATAATCTTGTCCTTTTAATTGTGACTCTTTGTTCTCCTTTGTTGTATGTCCTTTGAACTATCTACAAGCTGTTTTTAGCTGATGTGTAATGGAGATTTCAAGAAGCGGCAGGTGCTTGCATTAAGAAAAAAATCTATATATGTATATATCCAGTTTGGGTGCATTTCAATAATCTAGAGTGGTCTTCTTTATCTTCTATGTGTGCAGATGGAAACCGGTTACGATTTTAGTTTGTAATCTGCCCATAAAGGAAAGGAAACCTGGTAGAGTATTGAAAATCGCCCTCTGGTTTTATTGTTTTCACCTCATACGCTTTGGCTCATATGTGACAGTAATGCTCTGTCTCATTCATGACTTATTAGGACGTTTCTCACACTTCACCCCTTAGCTTGTACATAACGTGTGCATCAGAAGACAGAATGTCACCTGCTGGTCAATGCCTTGAAAGACTGGCAGCTTTACGGCTTAGCTGACAAGTGTACATCGTAATATAATGTGCATCGGTTATTGTGTTTAATTAAGAAAAGAAAAAAACATCAAATAAATCTTATCTATGTGGCTGAGCTGGTCACCGTGCTTCTGAGTCTGAGAAGTCTTTCTTTTTTGCTGCTACCCTCCATTTTAGTGCATAAAGTGACCAGCAATGGAAAAATTGTCCATGTGATGAAGTTTTGATAAGTTGTCTGCAGTGATGTGTTTCTTTCTTCTTTTCATTTTTTTCATTGTCAGATTTCAGTCAGGAGCGGCTCTGTTAACAGTTTGTTCAAAGTCATGGTTGATATTTGATTTTTTTCATGACATAATTTACAGTGAGAAGAGAAATGAAAGTCTTTAAGGCATTTTTGTATTGGGGCACAAATCTGGTTGATACGTTTGAGTTGAGGAGTCGCTCTTAAAAAAAAAGTAATTCAGTTTTAAAACTGTATTTAGCGGGCTATGATCTGCCTGTTTTCATGTTTACAATCAAAATGTTTAAAACGACTAAGGCTCCCACTTTTGTTCCCCCTGAAAAAGATGGCGATGGAGGGTAAAATCAATCTGTGAAGCTTGCTGACAAAAAATAAAAATAAAAAACTGCAGCAAAGAGCAGCATCTTAAGGTCAGCAGGCTTCCATAACAACCATTCATTTCACACCGATCATTCGCCACATCTTATTTTAAACCGTGTGCACAAACTGGTCCAAACGCGTGAGGGAACTTTACATCTCATCACATCAGTATAAACATTCATCAGTCAAAAGAAAATGGGCTAAACAAGATTTAAAGAGGCTAAAGGCACAAACTAGACATCTGCAGAATAAGTTTAGATCAGAGGAAGGAGATAAGAGGCGATTTTAACAATTCAATTACGGTACCCTCTTGAAGAATAATGATACCAAAACAAACAGCTCATTGTAATCTTCATAGAAACAGCTCATTTAAAGCAGTTGCTCTCATGCAGCTTCATTATGCCTAGTTTGGAATAGCAACGCATCAAACATCTGGTAGTCACAGCAAGAAGCCTAAAGGTGAGACTATTACTCAGGTTACGTTTTACAATTGAAAGCACAATTAGATTTTTGACCCCTTTGTTTGCTTTAATCTGCTAAATGTACCGAATTCGGACACTTTTACAAATGGCATTATTCTGGTTCCGTTCAGGAATATTTCACAGGTGCAACACTTTTTCAGGAACGTTGCTCAGATAAGATTATTCTAGTGACATGAAAATTGAGAATGTCTCCCACAATATGTCACGCAGTCCCCCCTCTTGAAGCTCAATTTGAAAAATTACCAGCGCAAATCTCTAAATCTCCTCATTGTGTGACCTGTTCGCTGTGGAGCGGATTGTGTTGACACAATGTGGTTGCCGTCTTACGTTCCCTATGCCTTCCCTCGTTGTGTGAAACGTGGCTTGTAGGGAAACCAGTGGGAATTGGATATAGACCTCGGTCTGCATGTGAGCAGCTCTTAAAGCACAGCACCTACAGAAAAATGCGTTTCCTCGGGACACTGCCTAAGCCTCTCCTCTGTTAACGATTCACTCTGTGAACAGTGAAACAGAAACCCCTTTGGTATGCAGCGCTCCTTGTCTTTGAGAGTTCACGCCAGGAACGTCTGCCGTTGCATTGTGAAAACTGACAGTAACCAATCTCTGGAAATGTCATCTCACGGTTTCGTATTTCTGCGATGATGGAAATCAGCACCGGTAACGTCCCATCGGGCGAAACCTCCGGTGTGAGTGAATGTTCCTGCCAACAGATGTCTGAATACCTGATATATACACACAGCAGCCGTCTCGAGCTGCCCAGAGGGACCAATCATTTTCTGCAACCTGCCAGCTTGTTATGCTGAATCTTCCTCCAGCTTGTAAAAAAAATAAAATAATAAACCTCATGCACCAGAAGCAGATTTAAATCCTCACAAATGCTTCCAGAAATAGTGCCCTTGATGCTGTAACTGTAGAACAAGAGGGGATCAAATGCAGCTCCTTCTAACATATTGCACCTATTTACTGCCTCATGGTTCAAAGGTATGCGTAATCAAAATTATGTCAGGACTTCTTCTCCTTTGATGGTTAAATATATTCAGATGAAAGGTTCATTTATAGATGTTCTCTTCTGAGATTAGGCTACTGCAATAGAAGAAACATTTAATTTGGGGCTTTAACATCTTTATCAGGGATGCCAATAAATGTGGCATCCTTGATAAAGATGAGCAAAACTGTGTAATACAGTTGTTATAATAGGGATCATTTCGAAAAGGCGTGCAACTGTAAACAGCAAAAATACAGAAAGGTTTATTGTAGTCAAACTGAATAAAATAATACATGGGGTATTAACATCATCTTTCTAATATTCTAATAATTCAGTGAGAATTTAGAGGAAACAATGCCTTCATGTGTATATTAATGTTTGTTTAAAAGAGTTTAAGAGGAAACTGTCGTCTCTCAAAGGTTTTAAGGATCGCAGGTCAGAGTTTGCTTTGTGCGCCTTGCAGCCTCCACACCCGCCTCACGTCCCTCTCTGCGGCGTTCAGCGCACTGAACACGTCCACGTTTCTTGTCTCTTGAAACTCCTGCAGCGGCCTCTGGAAAGCGGGCACTGGGATGACGAAGTTGAGGTGCGGATACGTTACGCTCGCGGCCAGGTCTCGCGCGTTGCTGGACACGATCCCTGCGACAGAGCACGTGCGTCACAGACAGGCTTTCTCGTGGGGGTGGCGCGCCCCCTGCTGTTCGAGAAGGGTACAGGGCTTCTTACCGAGCAGCTCTCCCGACTGTTTCTGCACCACAGCGCCCCCGCTGGCTCCCGCTTGTACTGCGCAGGTGGTCTGGAGCATGACAAGCTGGCCATTCGAGCTGATGGCCTTGGAGAGGACACCAGATGTCAGGGATGGACCGCAGACTCGGCCCAGTCCGCCGTATCCCACCACCACCACAGCTTCACCTGAAACCATTATATCAGCCGAGTGTTAAATATTGAGGTAAGTTAGTGCTTCTTTCTTTTCAGTTTAAAGCCAAAATCATACCCAGGTGAAAACTTTTTGACATTCTGGGGATCACAGCTTCTGGGACGGGGACTCTAAGCTCAATTAAAGCCAAATCATACGGCGACGATGGTTTAGTGGAGAACAAAACATCGCCCACAGCATCTCGGACTCTGAAAAAAGGAAATAAATTGAAAACAAGTTTTTGAATAAATATTAAGCTCACGAATGATCTGCTTTAGTTCAGTAGATCGCTTTGGCTCGTTCGACTATGTTTTTTTTTCTGTCTGCCCAGACTTGAAAACAATATATTGGAGATAAATGACCAATTGAAGTATTTTTACATTGTTTGACTGATTTCCCATTTTGACTTTGTGATCTACTTGTAAATCAAAATATTTTGTTTCTCCCTCTCATTTTGTGGGACTCCATTTGTTTTCCCAGTACTTTCTGCACATGTTTTATTGTTTTGCACTTGTCATCTATTGTCTCATTTAAACTACCATCCTGCTTCTGGTTTTTCTGCACCATGCAGTGTCACGCGAAAGTATTTACACTTGTTGAGCTTTTTTGCAACAATTACCAGATGATGACGAGTAAAACAATGAAATCACCTGCCATCTTGATAAAACTTCAGGGTGACTTCAGACTTCTCACCGACTACATGCCGGCAAGTTACCACCAGCCCTGCGCTGACAGCAACTCCTGAGCCCCAGGCTTGTTCACTGTCCACAAAGCACACAGTGGGGTGCCTGACAGCTTCTGACCCCTGAGCTGTTCTGGTCATGCAGAGATCTGCCTCTTCTTTTTGCTCCCAAACCCCATGAAGCGGATCTTGGACCCCTGTGCAACGGATGATGCTCCTGAAGATCACGTCAACAGAGCAGACCAAAGTGAGGCCTATCCACTCATTTGACTTCCAGCCAAATGGAGAAACAATCAGGCCGATGAGACGGACACTGTCTGTGGCCTCCGCCACAAACAAGCCTCCACCCTCTGTGCCGGGCAGGCAGCGAGCGTCTGTGAGGATCACAGCATTGTCTTCTCCAGCCAGGTTGCTGACAATCCCTCGGCTGAGGGTGCCGATGAAGAGGTCCAAGCAGAGAGAGCCGAAAGGAGAGCCGCACGCAACAACCGGGCAGCCTTTCTGCAGCGAGGAGCTGCTCTGCCAGGGGGTACGTTCCGCGTCTGCGTTGTCGTTCACTCCCAGACTCGTCTTGAGGACCGCAAACCAGCTGAGGGACTGAGCATCTCTGATCAGCTCAGCATCCTCATCATCACCATGGAAACGCCACTGGTCTGCCTCCCGGAAAACTCCCATGAAGGTCCGTTTGAACTCCACGCAGTTCAGCAGCATCAGCAGCTGGCCTGAAACCTCCCGCTGACGGGACGGCTCGCTCCTTCCGGAAGCCGACGAGCAGACGCGGATTTTCAGCGTGTCGCTGAAGCTACGGGGAAGCAGGACCTCGGCGTCCGAGGAGAGGAGCTCTCTGTCGGTAACAAACCGGCAAAACGGGAGGCCGGTGCATAAGACAGTACCAGACCGAGGGTGGATGATTACTCCACTGCAGCTGACGGGTCTCCTCCCTGCTGTCCCAGAAACTTTAATCACACAGCAGCACTTTTCCACATCTTTCAGCTCCATATTCCTGCAGCGTGGATCGACTTTACCGTAGTAAGTAACACGAAAGATCACTCAAAAAGCAGCGCACTTCAAACTCTTACAGTCCAATGATGGGATAACAAGATGAGCTTAAATTACAGAGTAAAATATGACAGTCAATCAAAATTTAAAGTACTGCTTAGTCGCAAATAACTCCAATAACCGTCTAACTTCCTGTTTATTTCTCAATGTTCAACACGATTGGTGAAAATCTGATATGATCCAGCCAATAGGAAACAAGAAGGAGAAGAGCGGCAGTTTAAAGGAGCTGTGTCCTTATAAATGCCGGTGCGCTGATAATAATTTGCTCCTACGTATTTATGTCATTGTGTTTCCATACATTATGACGTTTTCTATATTAGTGCAAAATCTAAAACTGTTTTCACACGTTAAATTGTAGACAAAAAAATTCATTTAAACTTATTGAAATGTAATTTCCTCCCCTAGTTTGAGAGTTGCGCTTTAACACAGTTTTTTACGGCTGTGCTTTGGCAGCATGGTGCATTCAGGTGAACTGGTGCTTTAGATTAGACTAAGCATGTTTAGGGGACTCCAACATGAGTACTGGTATATCAGAATTAACGTTTTATTCATAGCCAAAAAAAAACAATGTCTAAGTAAACATTGTTTCGACAGTCAAATATGATTAAGACTCGATTAAGTTTTCTAACTGTCACTTTTAAAATCACAAATGGTTTTAATAAAACTTAAACAGTCTTTATCTGATCTCTGCATTGTTGTTTTAGTTATTGCATTTGTAATAACACAATGATGTGACAAAATATGTTACGTAAAGAGATATGCCCGTGATAAGCTACGTTTACTGTCTGTGAAGTTATTATACTTTCTTCTTTTTCTTGTATGTTTTAATTATTTTCTTAGTCGGATTTATATGTCCTTGTTCTTTCTAAACTGTGACTGCCGAGCACGCAGAATGTCAGGCCAAGAAAAAAAAAAAACACTAAAATCATTACCATTAAATTGAAATAATTATGAGGGGGAGGAAAAAATGCTTTGATTTTTATCACCTAGAAAAATTTCTCAACTGGGCAAAAAATAAATATGTCGTTTAAAAACAAAAAACAAATGACAGTTGTTCAATAACTGAGAATAATTGTCAAAAGTATTTATTGTGCTACATTCCACACTAGAATCACATTTGTGCAACAGACTTCACTTCATGTCTCAGTGCAACACGTATACTACAATGTCAAACTATTTATTCCAAACATAAATAAGATACTTTAGACAAAATATATATACATGCATCTTTTGCAATGTTACTCTCAGAAATAAATGTGCATAATTTTAAGTATTCAAGTGCAAGTACTCTCATAAAATCACTGCATGTTGTTAGCAGCAACTAGTCACAAAGTACTCAAGGTTTTTTTTTTTTTTTTTGCAGGTGTAACTCATCATAACATTTATTGTAGACTGGCATCTTTCTTTCTGTGAGTTTCTTACATTACTTAGCAATTCTGGAGCATTTGTACTGAATAAAGCTTTATGACTAAAAAGTCAGTTGATGAACTCGAGATGGCATTAATGTAGTATTCTGCCATCAGAAACTCTTTGCAAAACAGTCAGTAGATCGATCAGCTGACATGAAATAGCTGATCGATTTTCACAGTTACAATGGATTAACTGTACATTTTAACCCAAGCGGGAGGTTCTTCAACCATGTATCAACTTAAACTGCCCTTTACAGTAAGTCAACACCAGCAGCCAAATATAAGCCCAGCTCTGACACTGAGTCACAGCACCGACATGTTTCTGGCACGTGTTCCAACACGCTTCAAAAAAAACAAAAAAACAAAACTGTGGCATGAATGTTTGTCTCCACATTCAATCTGAAGAGAGGAGATCAGCAATTGCAATGCGCTGTATGACACATAGATTTCTATTTGTCCAAAATAAGAACAAAACAAATGTTTACACGTTTCTCTCACTTGAGGTCAAACTACCAGCGATGGCATATTAATGAAACATGTATACTGCAAGTGGTTTTCTGCTAAATATGCTTTTGTGTGTACAGGCATCAACAGAAGTCCAATTATTGTTTTTCAAAGGAAGTGTAATCAATCAATATACTGAGAGAGCCAGCGAAAACCGTCTCCGTAACCTTGTCTCTTCAGGACGCTACACATGAACACTTCCATCGGCCTCAAATTCATCTCCTTCAGTGACACTGTACCCTGAAAATAGAGAGAGAACATATTTCAATCGGAAAAGCGTTGAATTCTTGGCTCACGCAGTCCAGCTTCATCATGCATGGACAAGTAGTAAGACGTATTCCATGTCCTTCACCTTTCCAGTTGTATGTCCATGCAGACCAAACACTCCTCTGAGTGCATCCTCGCTGATGGCTTCTGGACGGTCGATCTTATTCCCCAGGATGAGAACCGGGATGTTGGCGATGGTTTCATCTGTCAGCAGCGCCTATCCCCAACAAGCGTCAGATGAACACACAAGCACTCACAGTCGCAGAAATAACCAGGTCACGTCTTTGTGATGAACTCACATCCAGCTCTACTTTAGCCTCTGCTAGACGTTCATGATCAGCACAGTCCACCATGAAGACGATCCCGTTTATTGCTGGGAAGTAATTCTTCCAGATCCTCCGGGCTGTGGGGGCATTTCAGGGTTAACGTGGCGTCCCGCGAACGCATCAGATCTTCTTTCTCTGAAGCGAAACCTTCACTTCAGCACCATATTCTGCACTCTCACCTTGCGTGTGACCGCCGAGGTCGAATGTGGTGAACGTCATCCCAGCTATGGTCAGCTCCTCGGACGCTGAAAGCAGAGAGGAGGCACAACGGTTTGAAGAGGGATAAAAGCATAAAACACAATGTGGACTGCACGTCAGTTTGGCTGTCCATACTTGGGTATAGTGTTGGCATGTGCTGCCCCAGCCTGTCGTCTCTGAGCATCTGCAGAAGGGTTGTTTTTCCAGCATTGTCCAGTCCGAGGAAAACCAGCTTCCCGCTCTTCTTGTACAATCCTAACAAGAGGAAGAACATGGGAAACAGATATTTTAAGAAAGTGCAGCTCCTGCTCCAAACATTATGAAGACTGAATTCTGCAGAGTTAAATCAACACTATGCCGAGTCTATTTGGTCCTTATCAGAATTGGTGTTCATTTAGCTCTTTTCGGAGTTATTTCAACAAGAAACTGAGTGCTTTTAACACTTGAAAAAGTTACAACTACTCAAACGTTTGTTGAAAAAAACTCTGAAAAGAGATAAATGAACACCGATTCTGATAAGGACCAAATAGACTCGGCATAGTGTTGATTTAACTCTGCAGAATTGAGTTACCGGAGGATCACAATAACATTTCTACATGATGTATTTGCATAAAATTGTTAAAAATGCTGAAGTAAAAAATGAAAACCACACTATTTCCAACTGAAAACAACAACAAAATGTTCACACACACAAACCCAACATTGCCACGAATCCCTTAATATTGGATTCTGGACTCGTTGAGCTATTTTGTTTTGTCAGAGTGAAATGACGACAGGGGGGTGGGGGGGGAAATACTTTGATTATTGTTAAATTAAATCTTCATTTCATTCAAATTTGGTCAAAGATTCAGGAAAGCAGGAAGGAATGGATTCAGGCGTTCAGAGACACGCGCTCTATCTCGGGCTGCGGTTGCCACCTGTTATGTCTTCTATTAATTGGCAGTGGATGCTTTTCAGTGACCCAGCTGTTGTCACGCTGTGCATGGATGCTGTGGTTTTAAACTTCAAACTAGAAGCAAATGGGAGCTGGAGCGACGTAACGTATCAGATCATTTCCCTTATTACATTCACGTTGTCCAATAATGCAGTGGCAAACGACTGCTTAGATAATATCTCAACTTTGATGCACTTTCTTCACATGTGATGAATTGTTATTAGCAATGTCGTTATTAGTCATTATTGGTGATAAGTCATTTATTTAAATAGTTATTAGTGATGTCCATCAGAAAATTGAGGTTTACAATTAAGAACATTTAGATGATGTGAAAGTAAAAGTATAGTGAGGCAAAATAGTCAATATTTTAATTGCAATATTTAGAACTTAATTTCAGTGTAAAGGGTTTCTATAACCTTGCAAACCAATCAAGTAAAGTCCATAATGCCAAATATCATAAAAGTGAAAATCAGAGGATGGGTTGGGGGGGAAACAACTACAAAGCAAGATATAAACACATTATGAGAATATTAGAGTGGAAGCAGTATGCTCTTAGACCCACTTTAAGCTTTAGTCTCCAAAATATGTCACTTTATCTAGGAAAGGCCAAGATAAAAATAAATAAATCTGCTAAAAAAAAAAGTTAACTAAATGTGAAGAACACAGTACTTGTTGGACGCATGCATGTAAACACACTTAAATAGGTCGGGATCAAGTAGTTGAAAAGAAACAGACAGCAATTCTGCATGATACAATACCTAATAACTGCAGGACACTGCTGAAGCTCTTGTAGATCCAGTCAAATATAAAAGACATCTCTGTTCACAATCTAAAATGAAGACACACTATTACACTTTCATAAAAGAAGCAGAGTTATTTCTGTGGATTTCAAATTTGGGTTAGAATTCAAAACCAGAATTTAATATTTAGCAATTTAAGAGGCCTTGTTGTACTATGGAGCCCAGCACTGAGACTCACTGGTAATTGTTATTTCTGGCCCTGGATTACCCCACTGGTATGCATAAGCTCTGAGTAATCACTTTCAAAGTTTTAGAAACGTGAAAGGAAAGCAGCCAAGTGTTTATTCTCTCTGTTTCTCTCTCTCTATTTCTCTGTCTGTTTCTCTCTCTCCCTGTGTTTCTCTGTCTCTGTTTCTCTGCCTCTCTCCGCGGCACTGATCTTCCCCTGACTATTTTTAATGGTAAGTTTGGAGAAAGACATTTGATCTGGACAGTGTCCCCTGCCTCTGCCTCGTGGACACACCGGCACCTGTCACTCTGGTAACTCAATGTTCTTGTTGAATGGAGACTTTCGGTGCGTGGAGGCTTCCAGAAAATCCCCCAGCTGTTGATTATTGAAGCCGGGAGGCCAAGAGAGAGCTACCAAACACGATGTTTGTGTCCGTCCTGCGTGGATTAACAGAGAAATGGAACTCCTGCTTAAAGCCTAACATGGCTGCTGCCTTGAAAAAGAAGTGCCGCAACTTTTATTGTTATTATTATTAAAAACACCAGCGCAAAAAGACGTATAATACAAAGAAACGCGACTACTTGTTTTGCTCATTTCTCAATAACTACTGTCTGTCGGTTTGTAGCGCATCAGCTGTCAGCAAATAAACTGTCTAACTGGAAAACACGAGTGGGAAGTGATGCTAAAAGGCCGAAATAAGTCAATGTTTTCTGTCAGGGGAGATAATTAAAAAGAAAAAAAACCTCAACAGATAAACGTGGAAGCGGAACTTCTTCCACTGTTTCTCAGCCTTACCTTGGTCCAGCGAAGTCGTGAAACCCCCGTCGTCCGTTAGATTTGGTCCAGAAAGTGCGCTTCTATACGGCGTTTTATGGTCGGCGGCGATGACGTCATGATGCATTCAAATGCATCTTGTTCACTTTTTTTAAAACGTCATTTCAGGTATTTTTACGCCGTCAAACCAAAAGCGTTATTTACCCAGTTAAAAAAAACGTTAGAAATGCAGGTAAATCTCAAATTTATATATTAGTGAGAAGATTATTTGTCTCACTACGTAACCAAGGAGCCTATAAGTTGCACAAGACTGATAATTTTGAGCCTTTATTTCTGTTGTGACTTTCTGCTGATAGCCAGTGAAAATATGACATTTAAGGTAAGAATATCCCATAAGAACATTTAAAAAAAGAGCCACGTAGGGCTAATAGAAAGCATGTTATTTTCTCTATTACAATCAACCTTTGAAAGCAGCTTAGAAGCATTTATTGAAATTTATTTTAACAATCTTTAAGATATTCATTTTTAGAAATAGGGAATATTTAGTACTAAGTACGTAATCATGGCACAACAGTTCCACTTTAGTGTTATTACTCATTTATTAACACACACTCAGTACATTAAGCAGAGAGGGTTTATTCACGCAGGCCAGCATCTCACAGCATTACACATTTTTATGAGGCACATTGCCAGTACATTATCAGACAGCACATCTCCACAGAGATCTTTGTTTAAATTAGGAAAACAAAAGTTGTTTTTCACGACATGATGAAATCTTTGAGTCAGTACCACTAGCACGCCATCTACAGGAAGACAGAGGTCCTACACCCAAGTTCTCACTGGAGTCCAATTTAAATTCATCTTTTAGTAAGACTGTCAGAGATGATCATTTTTGTTCATGAAACCATTCAGCTCCAGGATCACTTCCTCTCATAGTAGAACCATTTATCGACTGGAAATGTAAAATAAATAAATAAAAAAAACAGGAAACATATCAATAATATTCAACAGGAATTTAAAACAATCTTTCCATTAGAGACAGGAGTATTTAAAAATCTCTACCTGATGCTGGGATAGGGTCTCCTTTTCCACAGGGACATGTCTGAAATCATAGTGAAATGATAAATTATGAGTCTCTGTGTTGAAACTTCTGCTGTGTTGCAATTTGGAATCAGGAGAGAGAAATCTTACCTCACCAACAGCAGCTTTGGCCTCGTCTGCTGAGCAGCAGTACGGACTGTCCCCAGATGAGACGCACGTGTTTTTGCTGTTCGTGAGACAGTGTTAGAACACAGAGTTGACATTTTAATGAATGTGAATCTATCACATTCAGTTGCTTAAACTAAAATCAATACAGCAACTGAACTGCAGTGTTTACCAGTTGAGTTCACCAGCTTTAGTCTGCTGGCCAATGAGGGCTTTCCAGAAGCTGTGAGTGCTCTTGATCACTTCAATGGCAAAGTCCTAAAACAGAAAAGAGAAATCATCAATGTGGGAGCGAAGCATCCAGACAAGCCTCAAGCTACCTTCATATTACAATATTACAGTGGTCAGAAGTTAAATATGAAACTTTCACTACTAAACGATTGGTACAATTGATGGATCAATAGATGCTACTTATAGGCAGTGAGTTAGGTGATACAGTCTGGAAATACAAATATCCTAACTGTGTTCTTAATTTCTTTTTTCATTCTTATTTAAAACAGAATAATGTTTAAGATTCAAACTTTTTCAGGCTATGTAGGAACTTCTGAATATTGCTAAAAAAAACTTTTTTTTTTTTTCCCCCGGCAGAACATGAAGATGCCCAGAAGGAAAATGATCAATCCTAATTAACAACTTCTATTTAATCAGAATACCTTATAAACAGCTTAAATGAAGATAAATGAGGTGTGTTGGCATGAGCAACCTTGTCCTTGAACTCCTCGTTGAAAGCAAAGCGGTTCTCTGGTTTCCCATCTGGCACTTTGTACCTCCTGAACCAGTCCACCGTGGCCTCCAGGTAACCAGGTTTCAGGCGCTGGACGTCGCTGATGTCTGAACATCGACAAGGACGGTGTAGCAATCATGATTTAGCCAATTCAGGAGAGCAGTTGCATTTTTTAAAAAAAAGAAGAAAAAAAAAAAAGAGGAGAAAACTTACTGCTGAAGTCTTTGGCTTCGGGGTCCTCTACGTTGATTGCAATCACTTTCCAATCAGTTTCTCCCTCATCAATCATGGCCAAGATACCGAGCACCTTCACCTTGATGACCTCTCCTCGGGTGCACACCTTCATGAGGAAGTTTTCAGGTTGTCAATCATTTATAAAATGTCAAAGGAATACGTACAGACAGACGTTAAAGTGAAACATGTACCCTGCTTCCAATTTCACAGACATCAATGGGATCGTTGTCACCGCAGCAGTCAGTGTCTCCATCCTTATGGGCAGGATCCTCCCAAGTCTGAAACACCGTAACGGAACGTATTACCACTTAATGTTTACTGTTACATGGTGATAACTAACGCACACAACAAAATAATGACGGAGCACACAGACCTGAGGGATTGCACCGTAGTTCCATATGTAGCCTTTGTGAGGAAAAACATTAGCCACGTAGCGTAGCTTCCCCTTCTTCACGTCCTGCTTTATTGGATTTAGAATGTCTTTTGTAGCAATCTGGAAAACAAAATCAGACATTTTAAAATTAGAGATGTAATTGTCTGTTAAAAATGTGTCATTAATGTGGCTAAAAATCAAAATAGGTAGGTGTGATGTTGCAGCCGTTAGTAATAATTACAGCCAGAATTTCAGGTTCAGCTTCAGTTATCACATGAATCCGATGAGTATGGAGCCACTGCTGCACTGACTTTCTTTCGTTTTCTTTATCACATAAAATAGTCATGATCAGCACTTTATTCCTGTCCTCTGGAGCAACACAATAAACTGATTCACCACCATTATCACACTATCAGTGTGTGCAATTTGAAAAGCAATGGACTGCTTAGAATCAATATTTGGATGTATATTATATTGTAAATGATTGATTGATCAGTCCATCATTTTTGATTGATCAAAAATGAACTTTGATCGATCCGTTTCGTGGACTGATCAATTTATTTGGCCGGCTGACACTTTGAAGTCCACAGAGGATGTACGTTCTGAGATCCTGAAGTTCAAGAATAATATTGCAGTGATTTTTGCCTTCCTGCAATCTCAATTCTTATCACATTGCAACAAACGTCAGAGCGCCGAGCCTTGTTCTGCTGCAAGTTTCTTTTTGTAAAATGAGACACGTCCTCTCTGCTGTATCCACGCGACTTCTTAATAGAAGGGATTGTTGCAAGGGAAATAATTCATCATCATTAGTAGATAATCAAATCAGACTTTCTGTAATTGGGCATGAATTAGGCAGGACAGTGATTTAGGAGGTGGACCAGGTTGTCTAGTTAGGAGCCCAGAGATAACATTCCTTGCGACTTGGTGCTGTATAAATAAATTGCCTTGAAACATCAGAAAATGTTTGTACCCGAACAAAGCAGAAGAAAATTGATAGATAGCAATAGCTCATATCTGTGCAACACTTAAATAAATGCATTTACTTTCCGCAAATTTGTGTTTAGAGTGGTGCAAGAACTTTAACATCTTAATAAAAACCTGATAAGGTGTTGATAAGAGCTCACTAAACTCTTACAGAAGATGTTTCTTGTGCACTTTAACCCCATGACAATAACTGTAGTTTTTTATAACAATAAACATTTTCTTTATGTAAACTTTGGTGTTTGGTCTGCATTTCTGTGATACAGAAGAATCTGTTATAGTTTGACAAACTAGGGCGTAAAAAAGACAGTCTCTTACCTCCATCTTTGCATTTGTCCATCTGGGTACTTCAACAACCATGTGGAAGATGTTCTAAGAGAGGAAAGAAAACATTCACTTTCAATTACACCTTCTGCATTAAAAATATTAACTAAATGAACTGTTTTGTAATCTTACAATTGTTCATCGGCAGCCATGAGCGATATTGACATAGCCCATGGAAAGCAAAGAGTAAAGGGTGCAGCTTTCTAAACAGACTATGACCTTGATGTTGTGCAGAGTATTATCCAAAGCAGTTGTGTGCTGGGATAGATGAGCCTGAGAAATGCATTTACTGCAGCATTATTGCTATAACCGAACCACTGTGTGGCCTTAAATTGTGCATAAAAGTTTAAATATGCACATTTATTTGTCCAAAGGGTGAAATCGCTTCCTTACCTGGCTTTCGTCAGCATATATTGGTATGTCATGGAATGGGGAGATGTACTTTCCTTCCGCATTTTCTGTGAAGTAGTCAGATTGAACACCAATTACCACAGCAGGTAAGTAATCAAAGGAATCTGAAACATTTTATATCAGCAGGCAGGCGTTCTACACAATAAAAGAAATGACACATAATGTCCCAAACTTTTACTTTCACTTCAACGCCTCAGATTATTGTGTGGATTACTTAAAAAGTACCAACTACTTCCTACCAATTACACTTTGCCAATATTGGGCTCCATTTTATGACTGGAATACCTGGAATCAGCATTTATAACTCTTTTTGAAAACTTATATTGTACCAGAAATTCTTTAAGTTTGGGCACAAAAATTGGCATTTAACCATTTGTCTACCAGAAAACACAAAGAGCTGTTTGTCTCAAAGATCACATTTATCAATGCCCTTATTGTATACAGAGAATGATGCCCCGCCCCTTTAGCTTTCTACATGACGTGTTAAAACACCTTGGGAGGTTTCCAGAAATAAAGTTGAATGGGCGGTGTTCTTTTACAGAACAATGTCTGAGAAATTCATATAAAACGTGAAGAAGGATCGCTAAATTGTATTAACTTTGTAAAAACAACAACAAAATAGATCTGAGACGTGAGGATGACTCAAACGTCGCCCCGCAGGACATACAAAACAGAATCTCTACATTTCTTTAGGTTCCCCTGCGCTAAATCCTACGAGAATAAATGAATTACTGACACGTGGGAGGTTGCGGCTGGCCTGCGGTGTCAACAGTGTCCCCAAAGTGGCAAACAAAGATAAAACTCTGCTATTTTTACTCATTGCTTACTTACTAAAGAACAAGCGGTAGCTGAGAGAGTTCGCGTTTCCCCTCTCTTCGACCGTGAAGTTCATTTTGAAGTGTGGGCTTCTGAAGTTGCCTGCTTGCGGATGGAGGATGACGGCGGAAGAACACGGCAGACCCCGGTTGGTAAGCAACTGGAGCCATTGCGCATGCGTCTGCCGTTTTCGTTTATGGTGCCTTCAGGAGCTGTTGGAAATGTTTGATAATGAAGATTATGAAAGTTTTGACTCGAACATGTTGAAATAATTTTGAGGAAATAAACGCAACGCAGAAAAAAAGAGATAATATTTATTACTGATACTTGTCTAAAAATAGCAACTTCAGTCTAATTCAAGTTTAGGTCATTTATAAATCTTTTAAATTTTGTTTCTTAACATATTTGAGTTTTCAATCTCAGTTCCTATGAAATTTGAACTAATCAGAAATACTGTTAGTAAATTAATTCAGAATAATAGATTATGGAGTAAAATTTTACAAAAGTAAAACAAATAAATATAGTTTTTTTATATATATATAACTACCACTTTGAAAATTTTTGGCCTATTAAAATATTTTCTGATTTTCTTTCTCTATCCCAATTGTATGTTTTATTATGTTTGGTTTCCAAAAAATATTTCTAAAAATAGAAGCAGGGCCTTGTAAGATTTAACTGGGGACATGCGTCGTGTTAGTATAATGAACACTTTCAGATTGAATTTAAAAAAAAAAAAACTCATACTTTTGCTCATAGGCCAGTCACATTCAAAAGGTTTTCTGGGAATATGTGTCATCTATATCAGATAATGAATATATTTATTTTTATGAGTTATCAGTGTCTCTCATGTTGTGAGTGATCTTTTTGTTTTTGACAAATGTCATGAACACAGACGTCTCTTAAATAAATTGCCTTGAACATCAGAAAATGTTTGTACCCGAACAAAGCAGAAGAAAATTGATAGATAGCAATAGCTCATATCGTGCAACCGTTTCAGATTTTCCCAAACAGATGGTGACGTAGCGCTCACTACGTCACATCCCCCCTCAGCCCGTCGTGCTTCCTGCCTTGCTGAGGGAGGGGACGGTGCTGACGGCTGGGAGGACGAACGGAGAGCCGAGAAAGCTTTCTGGAAGCCGCAAAGAAGTGGAAAACGGCCCGGGTTTCCACCGTCCGTCGGGAGATAAGCACCGCAGTTTTCCGCAGCCGCTCGGATTTGTCACCGAACAGGCGCCGAAAAATGTCGACCAGTCGTCAGCTGAGCGAGAGCAGGGCCATCCCGACCAGGACGGTGTTGATCAACGACACAACGCAGCTACCTCATGACTACTGTACCACTCCTGGAGGCACTTTATTCTCCACCACCCCTGGAGGTGAGAACACCTGCTTTTCCTCTGCGGTTTAATCAAATGTGTTTGTTTCGGTCTCACTTAACGGGTAATGTTGTCTATCTGCGTGGCCTAGCCCGGGTTGTCATCCTGATCAAAACAAAAACAAAGATTAGACCCACCCCTCTGGTCTCTGGCTGCTTCCTGATTGGCCTTTTAACGTCGTAGAGCGTCTCATGGTTGCGTTACCTGACATTGGACTTGCACAGGTCTAAATTAGTAGCGTTGGTATTATAGACTGAACGTTTCATCTCGATATTTAGTTGAGCTATTGTGATAACGATAAATGTGGCGATAAAAACGATAATTATTGCTTCTTTTCGATATAACTGTATGAATGCGCCTGGGTGTCATATAACCTCACAAACACATATACTGCTGTTGAAAAACATTCAGTGCGCTACTTTAGGACAGTCACATAAAGATGCGTGATTTGCGTCACTAAACTACGCACAATAACTACAGTAATCATATTTTCTAATTGCTGATATTCATTGAACAAAGTGAAGAAAATCGTAAAACTAACAATTCTGAGAATACAGAGAGCTTTGGGTTTTTTTTTAAATACTTGGAATTTCTCATAATAATAAATAAATTCTTATCGTAATAGGAAGTTTATTACAATAAATGATATGAAAAATGACTACCCCTAGTCTAGCTATAGAATCTGATAAGTGATTCTGTTAAATTAGGAATTAGGAAGCGATTAGTGGAGGGCAAGTTGCGACTTGTATGCTCACAAATATTATGCAGGTAGCACATATTATTTTATACAAGGAAGCAAATTACTTTATGCGTTGCTGTTTCACAATACCATACTCATAATCTCCAAGCATATTGACTACTGGTTAAAATGTAAAAAATACTTTGTAATTTCTGAACTCTACATAAGAACTTTACATTAATGCATATTGACTTATGAAGGATTCCATCTTTTTTTTCGTGCTTGCAACGAACTTAGCGATGTATTCCTAACTGCATTTTTTATTTTTTTTACTTGTTGAGGAAGATAAAGGAATTCTAAAGATAATAAACTACTAAAACTAAAAATGGTAAAAGTATTAAGCTTTAACCAAAAATTTGACAATGAAACAAGAGATCATTTTTAAGAGCCTTGAAGTTAAAGGACTTTCATGTATTCAAACTTAAACCTGATGTACCTTTTAGTCACAACAGAATCTTGCATGAGACATCTGAAAAAATAAGCATGCAAAAATCCACTTGAGGCATATTGTTCCTGTGAATATTTTTGTCGTTTGTGTTTGATCATCAAGTTTCTGCATCTACTGCTGAACACTCCATATGGGATAATTCAATGCGTTTGAAGACACATAAATGTGTGTAAACAAGTGTTAGCTGTACCCACTCAGAGTATCCCTCAGGGTACTTGGAGGGAAGATCAGGAAAATAATCTACTTGCGTCTCATTGAAGGAACTCGGATCATTTACGACCGCAAGTTTCTGCTGGACAGGCGGAATTCCCCCATCGCTCAGACTCCTCCTGCACATCTGCCTGTCATCCCTGGAGTGACCAGCCAACATATCCTGACTGAGAACCAGAAGAACGAAGCCAACAACCACATCAACAACCATGATGGCAAACCCACTACAGGTCAGAGTTACATAAAAAGATTGTGCTTGTTTTCAATAAGTGTTATTTATTTATGAAGGTGATGGGATCTAGATGGAAAACTAGAGCCAGACTGCCACAAAACCACAACTAGCATTAGAGCAATATTTACATGGACAGACCAAGATCAGAAATCTGCAGCTTTTTAAGTGACGTTCACGCCTTTGGACACATGACAGGAGGAAAAAGAACTGGCAAGAATCAAAAATACTTCAGAAAACAAATGGCAACACCCAGTATGAGGTGGGAACAAAGACCCAAGTTACAACCATTCAGGCCAAACCTGATGTAATAGATTATGCAGATATAGAAACCAGCTGAGCAGCATAGCTGTTTTTGTCATGTAAGAACGGTAAGGCATTGTTCTTATAAATTGTATATGTAATTATCACACAGAGAAAAAAAAGTATTAAGATGGGTGAATTTATGAAACCAAAAATACTTATTGGATAATTTATGAAGAGATTTATAAGTTATAACCATACAATCTATTAAAAGTTGTATTTTGTTCCTGCCAAACATGTCTTCTGTTATGGTGGCCAAACAGATACAATTTTACCTCCTCTATCCAAAGAACATTGTTCCAGATCTCTTGGTTTTTATCTATGTTCTCTCTGGAAAAAGTTTGCTCGTGCCAAGTATATTTTTTTGTTTTTCTTGAGAGTTAAAACTTCCTCCTTCTATATTAACAGAAGCGAGAGGCTCCTGTAGATCCTGTAAATATATTTTAGAGTTAGTCTCCTAAAACCTCGTGGGAGAACATGTTATTGCCAAAAAGAACAAATTGGACCTTTTTTGGGCCTCAAAAGTTACCAGTTCTCCAACCGGTCAGTTTGACCAAGAGCACCAGGGCTTCTACTAGAAAGCAGAAGATGAAGAGGGGTTTTATTTTTCAGTGTCACAAGAGTCAAAGGATCCATGTAAATCAACAAAGGGCTGAATTGATGAACGAAGCGGCCCAGAAATGCTTCATGTGACGTCCAGCAGGGGGCACACGTTGGCTATTTACCCGTGGAAAAAACAAAACAATTGTCTTTAAAACCGAGTCTTGTACCAGCTAAAGTATTTGCTGACGTCGAGAAGAAGAAATATTTCAGTTGAAAATCTCTAAATGATCACTACTTGCTGTTTTTGTTTCTTAGTCAAGTGCATTATTAAAAGTGTTCCTGTAGTTCTTTTTTTTTTTTTTTTTGACAAATTTCTCTGGTTTTCCTTTATCTTTAAGGTGACGACGCCCAGTTTGAAATGGACATCTAACCACCTGGAGTCACACCAGCATAAGGAAATGACCTGGCACTGTGTGTGTCAGTGGCTTGGCTTGTAGAAACCAATGTTGTGAGCCCTCATGGCAGCCATCTTTGTTAGCTCTTTGTCTCACTGCTGGATGTAATGTTTGTAAACCCCCGGGCGATTCGGTATACCTTACATGCACATACAGAGCAGCAAAGTCCGAAAACTACGGTTATCTGTGTAACAATGGATCGCAGTACAAATTTCAACCATTTTCAGTAAATGGGACCCAAATATTTTGCAGCCAAAAATTAATCAGTTTTAGTGCTCATTTTACAGCTTTCCGTGAGACCAAACTGGAAATATAAACTCATTTGACCAAGAAGAAGTACTTTTAAAAAAGAATTTGGAATCATTTTAAAAAGCTTTGATATTCCTCTGTCTTTGTTTTTAAAGACCTCTGGTTTTCTGTTTGTTTCTTTATTAAAACTACTGCAGTTACTCCAGGATCCATAACCACTTGGGACGGCTTTGATTCCAGTAACGGTACCTGAAGAAATGCTGTATTATTCTTGCTTTTCTATTAGGAAAGGACCTAACATCATTCCAAGATTTTAGTCCCAAAACAGTTTGCTGCAATATTTTATTTGTGAGTCTCCAGGAAAAAATGCTTACAAACAAATTTAGGGCAAAATTAAACAGATATAAATCATCAGATAATTGAGTATCAAATGAAGCGTAGACATAATTAGCTTAAAATATTTCTTGAATTTAATTTCAGCAAAGTACAATAATATCAAGTAATTTAAGACTTTATATAAACCCAGCCTTTTTCTCAGATATGTTATAATGGCAAATAAGACTAAGGAGGAGGATTTTGTGGGATGCCACAAAATCCATTTTAAAACTTGAATCAATTTAAATGTTTTCTAAACATTTATTATTATATTTGAGTACAATTTTAGTATTAAGGCTTTGCCGGGGCGTTAACTCTGTCCAAGCCCTTTAGATTTTATGTCAACGAAACGGATAACAATGTGCGCATTGGGCTTGATAGATGCTCTCCATAAACTGATCTGACATTAATATTCTTATCTCCATGCATCCTGCCTGCCCATGCCTTATTCAACATGAAATGCAGTGACTAGTTTCCTTGCCATCTATTTGTATTTTCTGACAGATGTTTATTTTTTCACAGTAGCGTTAAAACAGGTTATATTTTGCTTGGTCAGTGAACAAAAGGTATTTTATTTTCTTGATGATTTTCTTCCTCGGATTGGTATAAAGTTTGGAAGCGTGATTGCGCATGTGAGGCTGATGTGTTACATGACAACATGGTAAAAGTGCCACTCACTCATTTTAATCCAATGTTCATTTGTTTTATTCTAAAGTTCTTCTCTGCTACTTGGCAAACAAGTAATTGTGTTTTTCATTCAATTTTCTTTCTCTGTTTGACAGGAGACACTGACTGATGTTTGTCAAATATTATTTTTCATTTCTTTTAGCTTTGTAATTATATTTGAAAAAGTCTGTTGAAAATTTCATCCACAGGTTGCTTAAAATTATGTTTGCATCGCACCCTTTGGCCGACAAGGCTATTAAGGTATTGCAATCCATGTGGCAGATTTATTTCCAATCCATTTGATTTGATGAGGGTTAAACAGTTTGCTTTGAAAGAGATTGGACACAAATTTACTGTAACCTTCTGTTCAGATTTAAAATAACTTTTATTTCAAATGAAACTCCAATGCCAGTGGACACTGTTGCTGCAAGATCAATAAAATTCTGTAACAGATTTTGTGTCATTGTCTTTTTTTAATTTAATTTTATTCAATTATTACGAAAATGCTTAACGAATATTTAGACTAGGTATGTACAGTACGGTAGATATGTTTATTATGCGTGTTTTACATCAGGCACTCCCGCTACACTCCCTCGTCATTTTGTGCAGGCAATAATCCGGGCTGCCGCTGGTCCTTCTTTCTCTTTTACGTCCCTGAGCGAGGCCGGCGTCAAAATGGTGAGTGTCGGGGAAAAATACAATTAAAATCCGTTCAATATCGAAGCCATCCGTACACCAACACACTCGTACCATATATTAATGGACACGTTGTTTTTCCTTTTTTTAGATCCTGGCAATATCAATCAGCAATACGAAATTTTGACTAAGTTACACAGTATATTTCACAATTTAGCCTAACTGATACCTGTCCGACAGATACACACGCCCGTCTTCCCTGCTTTAAATGAGTTTGAATCAGTTACTTTTCTTTTTTTCGTATTTGTGGTCAGACATTGTCAACGAAGGTTTTTGTAATTTGTGCCGTTTTTAACTGGTAAAACACAAAACTGTTAGCCTAATGTCGCTAACGTTAGCATGCGCTCCCTAAATATGCTAATAACGCGGTGCATGTGTGAGAAGACAGTAAAATGCACTTAACTGCCAAACCGGGGTATTAGAAAGATAGAAATCAAGCAAATTTAGGTTAAAACTTATTCAGATTTTCACCTTTTGTTTTTGGCTTAGAAACAGATAATCGGATATAAATGTATTTTTGCTACTTTCAACCAAATGCCTGGAGTATGGTAGTTGCATGCTTGGCAATATGTCTCATAGACAAATGAACAGTTTCACTTGGCTTGTTTGAAATTGCAGTCTGTTCACATGACAGGTGAGGTAGGTTTTCACATGCATATAACATCTTACCTGTAGAGGTACTTGAGTTAGGACACTTTCCTCAGAAACTTGCATCAAAATATGTGAGCTGTCCCTCACCAGTAAACCTTTCAGCTAACACCTACAGCTTGTGTAGTTAATCTTTTCCTTCATTTACAGAACGACACAGTAACAGTCAGGACCCGCAAGTTTATGACAAACCGACTGCTTCAGAGGAAGCAGATGGTAAGTTTTCACATGTTCTGCCACCATCTTTGTAGTTAGTCTTGTCAAGCAAAGATGTTTACAAAGTGCTCTAATGTCTTTGTAGGTTGTTGATGTCCTCCATCCTGGCAAGGCCACAGTCCCAAAGACTGAAATCAGGGAGAAGCTTGCCAAGATGTACAAGACCACCCCCGATGTTGTATTTGTCTTTGGCTTCAGGACTCAGTTCGGCGGTGGCAAGACAACAGGCTTTGCTATGGTCTACGACTCTTTAGACTATGCCAAGAAGAATGAACCCAAACACAGACTTGCCAGGGTGAGTGTGGAACTTTTTTTTTTCTCTACATTTGAGGAAACAGAAAAATGAAACAACTTTTTGGTGTTTTTCTTGCCCAACTTTTAATATATAGGTTATTGATGCTCCCCTGTTTGATATTCAGCAGAATAATAATGCAATTCTGTGCATGCATGCAGTTTCTTAGAAAGTTTGTATGTAGCAATAAAATTACTTTCTGGTGGGTCTCCTTTATGCTGCCTATGCTGGAAGGAGTAGTTAAACAGAGCATGAGCGTGTGTATTGATAAATGTGTAACTATTCTTTGTTGTGAGCACATTTTGCAGACCTTCACCTTGTATTTTCATGTTTTGGTGATGGAGTGCTGCTTCAAAAGTCCCATGTGCCTCTCCTAGGGTTGTGTCCTGCAGTAGTCGGTACTGCACTGAAGCGGTTTGAATCTTGTCCCAAAAGCCATTCTGGTTTTTATACTTCTAATCCATCTTGGGGAAGTAGTCACGAATTTTACTCCGATTTGATCTTACGGATCAAATCAGAGTAAAATCAGTGTGATATGATTTAAAGCAAAAAGCGGCTCGGTCTGCGCAGAGAGGGGCTTGTTGATGGCAAAACCTTGAACACACAATCATGTGTGTATATAATATACATATATGTATATTACAAATATGTAATAGTTTTACATAAATGAATATATGTAAAACTATGTTCATACTTTTATATATTCATACTTGTAACAGTATGAATATATTTTTACAAGATTCTGAAGATTATAATTCAGATTTTAGTCACCATAAGTGCACCGTTAGTATTGGTCATATATTCAGTTTCTTTCATTTCTATGTTTCAAAGTTACCAAGCTGTACATTCTTCAGTGTTTAAATTGTGTTAAATGTTCTTATTTATGGAAATATTACAGCTGCTTCTTATGTTTGCCTTTGCCCATTTCATACATTTGCAGGTTTTTGATAATTTAGTTTTCAATCGTGTATCAAATCATTGTTGCTAGGGAGACATCTTGCATTGATAAGCAGTGATTTAAAGTAATTACCCTCAAATCATACATATTAGTAGGAGTTACTCATTTATTTTCATCATAATTTGTGGTATTTCATCAGTCGACTGGTCCAAACAGGAATCAGATGCACAATAAATGGGAGCCAAATGTGATCAAACTTTTTATATACAACAAAATTTAAGCTGAGATTTGAGATTTTTAACTGTTTTCTCCATAATTCATATAGTACCATGTAAACAATTATTAGGCAAGTGAATCGTTTGACTATCATTTTTAGGCATTTTTTCAAACTCCAAGTTGATTAAATTGGAATGTTAAATGGATTTAAGCAAAGCAGATGATGTGCAATGAGGGAGGGTGGGGCCTAAAGAGATCAGAGCCATACATCAAGGTTATTAAGCATCTTCTATTTTTTTTTTTTTTGTCAAAATGGGTGAAAAAAAGAGAGATTTAAACAACTATAAAATGTGAAAAAATGACCAGATGTCAGATGGATATCCTGCCTGTAGTACCTAGAAGTACAAGTAACATATGGTTTATATTATTCTCCCTTAAACAGATCAAAACAACAAAGGGAGAAGCAAAAATGTATTTTTCTTTTAGTCATTCAGCACATTAATTGTCCATAGATATTCTCCAAAGAATAAGTTATCTCAGGATAACTTTTACTCTCTGAAGGTTTAACATTTTAGTTTAATTGAGAGATTAGTAGTTGGTGATTAATAAAACAGCAACTCTTTGGGTGTGATCTCTCCAAGGGCCTGCTGTGTTAAAGTAGATTTTTATTGACCTCTCATGATCTACATGTCTGCACTTTGACAGCTACATGTCTGCACTTTGACAGCTGCATGTCTGCATGCTGATAATAAAGAGCTGCAGTAGTAATAATGTTCCGTCTTTTCCTCTAGCATGGTCTGTATGAGAAAAAGAAGACCTCCAGGAAACAACGCAAGGAACGCAAGAACAGAATGAAGAAAGTACGAGGCATCAAGAAGGCCAGTGTTGGAGCTGCTGGCAAAAAGGTACAGTGACACTGAAGCACATTTATGAAATCAAAATGGTTATGCCGGTGAAAGTTTGTCAGAAGAATATTTTTACAAACAACCTGTAATCTTCTATGGCATTTCCTTGCACCCTATTTTTTTTCAACATCATTATTCTTGTGTCTTTCTCCTCCTTTTCCCCATTTTAATTTGTTTCTCATCTTTCCAACTTTGTCACATTGTCTTCGGGAACTGTAGAAGGTAAATGTAGTCTTTAAGAGGATTAACTGCATCGTGTTGATCATTCTGGAGTCCTAGACGGCAGCTAACTCCTGCCTCTGTACTCTGGCCTAACAGAGAAGCCATAACACTTTTCCTATTTGGATGTATTTTCTGCATCCAATGTTTTAGCCTTGGATTATTACTGAGCTGTCTGCTCCCTCCTCCTAGTACTAATCAGTAAAACTAATTTAGTAGATGTTTATTTTTTGGAAAAGTGATGATGGTAAAAGGAGATTCTCACTAGTTGATGTGTTTTTACAGATGCACTAACCAGTTGCAGCCCCTGGTGCAGTTTTCGTAGTGTATATTCCTACCCCTCACCCTTGTAGCATCAGTCTGTGATCCACGTGTTTTAACTCTAAACTCTGGATTTACAAATCTTGCTTGGCTTTGTGCTGTTCAAGCTGGTTGCTTAAGTAGCACTAAGAAACATATTCTAACATATTGTGTATATTGTCGTAGCTCTTGGATGTGATGCAGGTCCATTCAGAAATCTTTTCTATTCCACATTTGAACTTCTTAACATGTCAACTTTATTTTTGTTCCACTTTTCGTTCTTCACTTGGCTTCCCGTGGATTTCTTTTGCAGAAGTGAAGTTTTCAGTTTTGCAGGTATCAAAGCAGTAAAGCATGGTGTGCCATTGTGTTGCACATCCTAAACTGGTAGCCATGAGCTGTGCCATGCATGTCACTACTTTTCCCAGTAGCTTTCCTTCAGTGATTCTTCTTCTGTGTCTTAGACTTTTCTGATGTAGTGGGATTATCTATTAGGCTTTCCCCTGTTTTCACTTAAAATTAAACACAACTGCTTTTATTAGACCATGAAGTTAACTGAACCCAAGATTAAGAGCCGCATGTTGGTAGAAAGTTTTGTGGTGTGTGTTTGTGGGGCTGGGGTATCTGAATCTAAAGATTGCTTGTGTGTGAAACATTTTCTCTGAAATGTAAAGTCTAAAACCTGTGAAGAACGTTATTGTTTAATAATATCATTATTTTTATTTTTGCTGTTTGTTAGTCTAACCTCAAAATAATGAAAGTAGAAACCTTGCTCTCATTCTTAGCAGTTCAGTTTGCTGTGACGCTAATGCTGTTGCTTTTCCCCTGCAGTGAGCCCAGACGGCCAGCGGGTGTCCTCGTGCTCAAGATGGTCTTGTATATTGTCATCAAATAAAGTTTTGGGAAAAAAGACTCCCTGTGACTCTTCATTTATGTTGTCTTTTCACAGTTATGTAATTAAGTTCAGTGCACATCATGTTTTTGATATATTGTTTTTATGTAAAATAACAAAAAGAAAGTTACACTTGTTTCATAATTTGTTGTTTAGGGGTATCACTATATTACATTTCTTGGAATTCAGGAACAGCATTGCTGTATAAACTTGTGTATATCACTTTAAGAAGCTAAATGTATTCAATTTTTCTGACTTTAAAACCATTCCCGAACATGAGAGTTTCCCACTTCGGATGTTCCTGAAATATCCATGCTGTTGGACAAACTGACTGCAGCTGAGCCTTGTAACTTTAAGGGATGTGTGCTCAGGGTGCAAAAAGGTCACAGAGTGCTGGGAAAAGAAAATGCCAAAAGCTTTTATTATGACTGACTCCACGATTTGAAACCAGAATATTGCTGTTGCACAATTTCCTATCTGTAGCTACAGTGGAGTGGCACAACCGGAACATTTTCCAAGCCATTCCAGTACTATTTCTGGCATCTGATTGAAAGCTCTTTAATCTAAAAATTGTTGAGTTATCAGAAAATACAAAGTTTTCATTACTGTGACTTATAACAAAAGAAAACATTGGTTGTAAACTAAAAGAAAATTGCAATACATAAATAGAAAAGTACTGACCAGTGTACTGAAATGTAATGTGTATCAGTGCTTCTGTTGGACCTAGAAGCCAAAACATGAATGTTTATAATTAAGAAGGCACACAGTTCAAAATTAGTTTGCCGAGTTAAAGTCTCCATTTATAACTTCTCAAATTATTTTACTAAATTACCTCAGAAGACTGTATACATGTTTAAAAATATGTTGTTCAAAATACAGTTGTTCAAAACTATTTGATAATACTTCTGCATTTTTACAATGACAATACTCCATTTGCTTCTGATCTAAAACTTTCAGTGCTTGAACAGACAAGGACATCAGAGGCTTATTTTGTAATATCAGAAGTAACCACATGAGGACTCCCTACACTGAAAGCTTTAAATTAACTCAGGCTTTGAACAGAAAAAATTTAGTATATGGAAAAGGAATCAAGTAATTCATTTAAACGTTTGCAGCTTGTGCTGAATATTAAAGGACAGCCAGGTCAGAGAGAGTCTAGACTTTATTTTTTTTAGTTTATGAATTAACATGGGAAGCACAATGCATATCCCTTTGCGCAACGTGACCTTTCAGATAATTTGCATCGAAATAACCTGAGACTGTAAATAGAATGATTAAAATGCCAGGAAATTGTTTGTCCTAGGGGTAGCCCCCTACTCCACACCTGTCTCTGTGTGACGCCCATTGATTTCAGAGCGAGTGTTTGGAGAGCTGAGGTTTTTGGATTCGAAATCTTCGTATTCACCCAAAAATTTAATTTTTTTTCAAGTGTACAATCCTCTATTTTTAATATTTTTAACACTCTCCTTAACCTTGTAACATATTTCCATATCTTTTCATAGCTTTGAATGTTTCAATGTAGGCCAGAAAACTCTCCTCTTTGCTTACATCACCAGGACGTAAAGGGAAACAGTTGCTTAAAGGCACGTCCATTGACACATTTTGAGTTGGGGGTATGGAGTGTCTTTCCCAGTTTGGAGGTCTATATATAAACTCCCAGCATCCCCTGTGGATAATATTCCATTAGAGCCAATAGGCAAAGATTAAACACTGAAGGTTAATCAGAATAGTTACTCTGATTGTCCTATCACTACGCCGACATTACTCACCCATTGAACTTCTTCCTATTTAGTCAGTATGTCAAAATTGGATTGGGTTCTATTTTAGGGCTTTAGGGTCGTCCTACTGTGTCAATCTTTGCAACCTTCATGTTGACTTTTGTCCAGAATTCTCCTGTATTACTGTCCATATCCAAAGTAATTCCCATTAGAGACAAACTTCCTTCCTGTGAAGAAAAAAAAAGCATCCTAGAACCATAAAAGTCACCATTTTACCATTGGGTGTTGTGTTCAGGGTGATAAGCTTTCTGGATTTTCAGCCACGTATGCATTTTAAATGTAGGTCAAAAAGTTCTGTTTTGGTACCACATGACAAGAGTTTCTTCCACATGCTTCCTGTGAACAAGGCCTGTGGAAAACTACAAGTGTGACTTCTTTTGACGTCCTTTCAATAATGGATCTCTTTTTCATAGTCGCCAGACATCTTGGGGTGCACAGCCAATAGCTGTGCTGTTGAAACATTTTCCCACTTGAGTTGTGTTTCCAGTTACCGTGGGGCTCTTGGGTCACTATGCTAATTAGCTGACTTCTATGTTTATGTTATTTTGTCACAGCAGACTTAAAGGAGGCTGAATAGAAATGCGCTCCACACTTTTCATATTTTAATTTGTCAAATTTAAAACCAAGGTTGTGGTTGTGACTCGTAAAACCGTGGAGAAACTTCAATGCAGGCCTCGTGAATGCAGGCCAAGCTATGTGAAACGAGTTCAAAACAGAACAAAAATGAACCAAAGCAAGACACGCAAAATCCAAACAGCCTTCACTGTTGCAGTTCCAAGAAGCATGAGAACTGGAGAGTCGACTGGTTCCAATGGCGTGGATATGAAGCCACTCCCAGGGACAAACAACTAAAAAGGCTGCAGCGCCTCACGCAGCTCAGTGGCGCTTTGTTGGCTGTGAGGCTGTGGAGGTTTGACATAAGTGGAGCTTTCAACCCGGGGACTGGTAACAGATGGTGGAGGGAAATTAAGCTTGTCTCTCCACAGCCCCATCGGTCCGTCCCAAGAGTCCCTGCCTCTCTGTCTTTGTCTCTGCTCCTTGTAACAGCCCCTCTTTCCCGGCATCCCTCTCTATTTTTTTTTTCACTTCTTAATTTGGTTGCTCCTCATCTGTCTGCCTTCCTTTTGTCTCAGTATAGGAGAAGTAAAATTAGTTTAATTTCACATTATTCCAGGAACGGAGGATGTCATAAGCTGGGAATTTTATACACCTAACTCGATAACAAACGATTTCAGCGAGTCTAAAAAGAAAAAAAATTTGACAAGGAGCGATGAGAGAAGGCGTTGATGAATGAGAGGAGCAGTTTTTAGCTCCAAACCAACTGTATCGCAGGACGCTTATTCGGTAAATGCCGCCTCAGAAATGAGCGAACCGCAGAAGAGACACCCAAATTCAAAACGGCAGACGCCTGCGCTCTCCTACAGGTCAGGAGGGGGCGCGTAATGAGGACATTCTTCTGTCCTCTGTATTTACAACAAAGGTGTGTGTTCATGCTGGTGTATGCTGAATGCTTATGAAGAGCATATGTTTATGCTCTCACTACAGGGGTCGTTTTAATGACCCGTCTCCCTCCAGGTCACGTCTTGGTTGACCACAATGGACAGAATATCAAATAAGCAGCTATCGATTTATTCATTTATTTTTTTTTTTTGCAACTCATCTCCTTCTTTAAATCACATTTGACTCTCTATGTTTAGAGCAAACCATTTTATTATTTATTTATTTATTTTTTGCAGTGGGGCAACTTGCTGCTGCAGAGCGTGGCTCGGCATTCGAGGATGTGCTGCATCTTAATGAGGTATGTCTCCCTTGTTGGCCTCAGCAGGGGAATCATCACAGCTCATTTTGCAGTCCTGCAGTGTCCTATCAGCTTTGGCAGCCTGCTCCAAGTTCACTCCATCTGCCAGTTGCTAGGTGCTGATATATAAAATGATCTGTGCCTCTGTAGCCCCTGAGCACCAGGGAAGTGATTTGCTTTTGAGGACAAACTGTGTTTCGTGAATCCTAATTATCCTCTTTGCATCACCAGCCTGACATGGTTTTGTCATTTATCCCCCTCTGGAAGCGGTGGAAGGAAGGAATTTATTTCTATTTTTTTCATGCAGAGGCTGCAGCAAATCACATCTGCCCAAACAAAACCCAGCTCCCAAGATTATACTGTATGCAAGCCAAATTGCTGTGTTGGTGTTTTTCCATGACTGCATTTTTACAGGCTCACATATGAGAGAAGCATGATATTTGACAGATGTGGCCCACTTCTCAGTCTCAGTCATGTGTGTGGTATTCGGAAGCATTGCTGCGGCCCGCTAACATCCCGTCTGAGGCTCAAAGAACCCAGGACTGGCACAAAATGCGTCCTCCCCCGCCGCTACCGCTAAAACTGGCTGCTTAGGCGTATGCTACGCGGAAAAACAGGGAACAAGAAGTTGGGGGCGACAGTGGATATTGTGGTGGAGAGGAGAAATAAATATGAAAAGGTTTAGACAGAAGGAGAGCTAAAGGAGAAAGGCAAAATCAGGGGAGAGCTGTAATGGGGTAGGGCAGCAGATGAGAGTGACAGTATGATGGAATGCTCTGTGTGATGGTTGTGCTCTCTGGGCCGGGAGGTTGTGTGTGTGTGTTGTGTGTGTGTGTGTGTGTGTGTGTGTGTGTGGGGGTGTGTGTGGTGTGTGTGTGTGTGTGTGTGTGTGAGTGCCGTTATCGAGGACTTGTGTGGGCATGTGTGTGTCCTTGGGCTGTAGAGGAAGGGCACTTCATGTATGCTTAAAAATATAGGTTACAGTTTCGCCAAAAATGATGCAAGCCCCACTGCAGATTGGGTTTACTGGCAAAATTCTGAATTATTCGTGCGCAGATCAGGGGGTGGTCAAAGACGTTCAACTGATTGACAAAGATCTGCGTGAAACTTTAAAGTTCAAACTTCCACAATCACACACATACTTAATACTGAAGAGCGTTATGCCTACTGACCAAAGGCCACAAGAAGGAAGTTTTTTTGTTTTTTTTTAAGGATTCCATGCCTGCAGTGAAGCATGGTGGTGGCTCAGTGATACTCTGGTGTTGTTCTGCTTCCTCTGACTCGGGGAACCTTCAGTGGGAGAAATAAGGTCATTCAAGAATCAGGTGCCCCAGAGAGAAAATGTTATGCTGTTTGAGAGGAAGGTGTGCTTGGACTTTCAAGCAACAAGGCTTGGTTTCAGGGGTCACATTGGAGGATACCAGAATGACCATCTTAACTGGCTGACTTAAGTTCTATTCAAAATCCCTGCTGGGATTTGAAAACTGTGGTTGTAGCTTGAGGAGTGAGTTGATATTCAGAAACTGCTGCCTGCTCTGAACCGCATTTGCTGCAGGGCATGACAGCAGAAATGACTCAAAGTACCGAAGATGCTTGACATGAGGGCTTAAAAATATTTAAACTCCAGCAGTCATTAAAGGTGTATTTTTGTACCTGATATGGGGAAGCAACTTAAATTAGGAATATATTTTGTGATGAGCTGTTTGATTTTTTTCATTGCAAAAATATTCCTTTGTACCTCTTGCAGTAAAATCTGTCGTCCAATGACAGATCAGGCCGGGTGTCACATCTTCCAACCTTGCATACAAAATGTCATCAATGCTTACTGTACCCGTTGAGCATATAATGTGAAATGAAATCGATGCAGCTCATAATTTTTTCAGGAACATTAGGAGGGCATTGCCAGGCGCAAGGGTCCTACAAAGGGAAGCCATTTCTTTCGTTTTTTTAATCAACAAATGTGTACTATAGGAAATGTATCACATTGCTTTTAAATTAGCAGCTCTAATGGGCTAAAGTCTAAATGGCATTGTTTTAGAAACAGAACGATTAGATGTAATCTATTGTGGAAAATCGTCAGATTGTATTAGACTTTGTTCTGAGTAAGGATGTGAAAAGGCCGTGTTTAAGCTGCATAAAGCACTTGGCTGCCTGCACATTTGCACAGTCCCCCACTCATTGGTATTCCTCTTCATAACATTCTCCTCATCAAGCAAGCCAAGTAGCTTCGATTAATGGTAACACTGAGAGCAATCTCCTTGTGAGTCATTAAACAGGACTGGGATGAATAAAAAGGAAGATTTGCTCAGACTGCAATTTGGATCCCATAATATGTTCTTTTGGTGGACACATATATAATTCATGGTGTTGTTAGTGATGCTCAGCATAAGTAAAAGAAAGAAAAGTTAAATTACCAATCACGAATATTACAGTTCGGTGCTTGAATAATTAATGCTCCTTGTTTGAGTGTGAGATAAGATATTTTCTCATGAATTTTAATCATTTCCCAAATAGTTAGTGTGTGAACCACCTTGTTAGATCAAACCGTTCAATTAATGGCACATACCAAACCTCAGAAAGAGAGAATACTGGAGGAAAGTGATATATTTGAAAATTACATTTCAAATATATGTCTTACCTAATACACAAATTATTTGCGCCACTAACAGAGAAGTGTAAAAAGCCTAAGATAAGGGCCAATTTTTATTGGATTAGACTAAACTGAAACATTTAGAAAAATCCCATGTTTAATTTGAGCAGTGAATGAAAAAGAAACTGTTGTTTTACAAAAGTCAATTTTAACTCCCCCACAGACACACTGTCAATAGTTCACACAGCCTGGCTTTTGCTAAAAGGAGACAGCACATATTTCTGTAATATTTTTACAAGATTGGAACACAAAAAGAGACCTTTGACCTTGGACAGCTGCAGGACATGAGACCCTGTGGCACACCTTCCAGTAGGACACCAACACTAAAGATCTAAACAGATTTACAAGGCAACAATTTAGATGAAAGATTCCTGCACTTTCAATTGTGAGACTATGGTCTTGAGCTGGAAAAGGTTTGAGTGTGCTTCCTGCCAGGGAGCAGGACTGAGCACCAGGACAAGTGGAGGAGCTTATGTAACTCAGGTTCTTGTTTGCAAATGAGGGAAAATTGAGAAGGAGATCGATAGGTGGACTGGTGCAGCATTTGCAGTGACAGCCATTGCATCACTGTTTCTGTAGTTTCTGCTTTCTGGTCCTATATGTGCGAAGAGCTGAGCTGAAAAATAAAGCTCTCTATGTTCCCTTCATCTACAGTTACAACTCTGGGCAGTGACCAAAAGAACAAGATTGCAGATACATCGGACGAATTAAGTTTCCTCTACAGAGCGTCATGGACTCATCCTCACAGACAGTATGAGAAGCTCTGTCATTCAGGAACTGCTACTTGAGCACATCTAGAGGAACAAGTTCAGGAATCTGGTTAGGACGCCTTCCTAGTGAGGTATTCTGGGTTCCACTTGGAGGAGATACAACGAAAGATCCAGGACACACTGGAGGGCCTATGCTTCTCCACTGACCTGGGAATGTCTCAGGATTTCCACAGAGGATCTGAGAAGAGGAAAGATTGGCTGCTGGTTCCCCAGCCGACTGAATAGACAAAGTAGAATAGAGAGATGGAGCGATGGATAGAATGTAGGTTCATGGCCCAAACCAAGTTCAAACATAAATGCAATTGACAATCACTGGGTAGATTTAAACATATATGTTTAAAGTTGCTCTCCCTCCAATCTGAAGGTGGTTCTATAGAATATTGACTCAAAGTTGCTGAATACAAACATACACTTCACTTTTCAGAGTTTCATCTGTGAACAATTTCTAAACCCTTTATAATTGCACGTCCCCTTCATATGTGCTACACATTATTGTTCTGTCATTTATATATATGTTCTCCCTTCTAACACATTACCTCAGATTGGGTTCTATCAACCACCCTCCCTATAAATGTGTGCAAACAGGGACCGTGAAGTGATTGTCATTACTACTGCTCATTTACAAGGTAAGAGGTGATTAAATGTGGCAGTCGTGGAATTAGCTTTGTGTTGGCTCTCTGTCACTTTCATCATAAAGGGCTGCATGGTGGGAGAGGATGTGATTAAAAGGATACATAATTCTCCCTTGCACATTAAAGACTCCCTGCCCCACTTTTTGTCTTCCATGCATACTGCAGAGCACTCAAAGGCCTCTCTGCGCTTTGCACCAAGCTGCCGCAGGGACAAGCCTCCACATTCCTGCTGCCTTTTCCTCTAAGCTGATTGCTGATCTGAGTGATAAAATGGATGAAAGCATCCAGGTGGAAAGCCAATCATATAGAGATACCCCATATTGCTTTTTCATTATAACCCACCTACATGAAATGGATGTTGCAGATGGTGTAACCGAGCCGAGGCCATGTTTCTTCACTCTCACTCCAGAGTGTTATCTTCTGCTCCGAGCTGCCTGCTCCCTTATTGAGCAGTGTTAAAATCAATAGGCTCTGACCTTACCTGTGTTAGAGGCTTTGTAGGAGACCCCCAACCCACAGAGCAGGACAGTGTGTCTCCCACTGTCTCAACTCAACCTCTAGTTGTACTAAAGAGAGCTACTGGGCATCCGTTGAGTGTTTGTGGAGACTCTGATTCTGGTCAGTATCAGATAGACCCAATCAAGCATTGATGATATTCTGTTCATTGATGGTCCTCTGGTGAAAACCCTGAAATAAGTATCCCGCTTTCTGCTCTGTTAATGCTTACTGTTGCATGAGTTTTGAAATATTTTGCAAACCCTGACTTTGATTTGCCACATCTGAGAATATGAGAAGTCCAAATGTTTTCAACTGAACAAGCAAATCTTTACCAATTGCTTCAATGCAAAGCTTTTCAGATATTTTGAGTTATTATTACAATAAGGAGGTGGTGAAGAATGAATGTTGACACAAAATATCAAAGCTCCTGAAAACTAATTTTTAAGCCGTTATTATATATGTATATTACTATGTTGCCATTTAGTACATATATAAAACAACAATTTAAAGCTTATATATTTTTAAAAGTTACTAAAATAAGTGTAACTGGTAAATATAACTACTAACTACCCACCACCATAATTTAGTCTAAACACAGCTGGCAAAAGTCTGGATTTTTCATGTCTTTTCTGGCTGTTGATAGAAATGACAGAAAAGCACAGTCCCTCTCAACACAAATGTAATGAAAGTTTATGAAACCAATTCAAAATCAGAATCTCTATGGGCCGTAGCTATCTGTTCTTCTAGGATTTAAAATACACTCTCTGTTCTTCTGCTTCAACCTTTGGAATTCAAATGAATCTTCCAGGATAAAATGAGAGAATGTGCACCATTATGTAAAAGATTTTCTATTAATCTCCAGAATTTGCAGACAAAAACAGTGAAAAACCGATAGTGTTTATCGTGCTGGTAACTGTTGATTTCACAGACTAACAACTTTGTCGTAGCCGACTGACTCTTTGCAGCTTTTCTAGTGGATAACAAGCGCGTACTACTGTAAAAAACCTGGAGAAACCTGGATCAGTGTCTGATATTATGAGAAGAAGGTTGGGCCCTTGAGAGAGCAGTTTCTCCCTGTGTCAGTACTTCGGGTTGTGTGGCTGGACCAGACTGTGTGTTGAGAAGCAGATTAATAATTAAGGAGAACCGAGAATATAATCTCTTCCCTGTTGTGCAGTCAGCTGCACCGGGATATAAAAAGAGCAATGAAGGACAGAATGGTAGGATTGGTAAGACGTGTTTATAAAATATGGATTCCAAGATGGGAGATGTCCAGCAGAGATGACAAAGGAAACTATTGTTTTCTTAATGCTTTAAAAATGGACTCAGACCATCATCTGGTTTTGCGAAATCTACAGGACAGGCAAAAAAAAAAACAACATGTTTACTGTGTTCTAGCCAAAGAAAATATAGTTTTAGTCACTAATGTTTTTGTATATAGAGTCAAGCAGAATGATTCACAACCTTGCATTTTTAGATTATATCCACAAACCTGATAGATCAGCCCAATGTTTTCCATAATTGTGACATGAAAGAAAAAGGATACATTATTTTCAGACTCCTTGTAAACAAACAAATCTGAAGAAGAAGTATGGGATGTGCTCTCATCCCCAACAGGGCTCATCACTCCAAAAACACAAGCCTCAGAGTGAAACATGGTGATGGCAGCATCTTGCTGTGAGAACGCTTTCTTCATCAGTGGCAGAGAATCCTGTCAGACTGGATGGGGAAATGGGTGGAGCTAAAATGGAGTAAATAAGAGGCTGCAAAAGCTATTCCAGTGTATGGAGCCAAACACTGGAATAGTTTATTTCAACATATATTCGAGAATGGTGTAGTCCAAGTGCAGAGCTTCCTCCCAATCTGACTGAACTTGAGTTATTCACACAAACACAAACAAGCAAAAGTTTCAGTCTCTTGATCTGCAAGGCTGATAGAGACATGCCCCAAAGGACCTGCAACTGTCGTTGCTGCAAAAGGTGTTTGGGAAGTATTGATTCAAGGAGCATTGATACAAATGCCTGACACACTTTGTAGATTATTTGTTGTAAAAAAGAAAGAAAAAAAAAGAAAGCCAAGTATTATTTCCCTTCCACTTTGCAGTTAAGTGCAATTTTTGTGTTGCTCTATAACATACAATCTGAATAAAATAAACCAAAGCATGTGCTTTTAAAGTGACAAATTGACGCCTTTGCAAGGCGTCAATTTGTCGCCTTGCAAAGGCGCTCACTCAGAGCGCCTTTGCACTCTGAGTGATATTGTAGCTATAATATATTTGTAGCTATAATACAAATGTCTAGTGAGGTATATTTCCAGCAAGGTGCAACTAAAAAGGCAAGAACTCATGCTGGAGATGAAACCTGATCACAGTAAAGGACAGGGAGCCGTGCTAAGATAGTGGTATTGTCACAATGGGTTTAAGTGGGGTATCAGACCAGCAACTGAACACACAGCATGTTGCACCTCGCTGCTTTGAGTTGTCAAAGCAGCCAGGAAATAAAATAGAGAAAGAAGCTGGAGCACATGGAATGTTAACTTGTGCCATCATGAATATTTCCTCAGTACTACAGAGGTCTTAAGGCACTCAGATAGTCTTTGACATTGCTTATATTAACTTGAAATGAGTGCATTGAGAGCTGCTTGAGTTGCTTGATACCAAATGTTACATGCTCGGCTGAGCAAACGACTGCAAGATTTTCATCGGCCTCTGCTGCAGCACGGGCTGTGATATTAAGTTTTAACATTTCTGCTGACAAGAATTGGAGGAAGAGGCTGCTTTGTATTCCCTCTAGCCCGACTGAAAACCATCCAGCATCAGACAAACTAGTGGGGGAGAGTAGCATGCCATCAACGAGGCCGACTGGCCTGACTGGCTCCGACATTCAGCTTCAAAGACCCGCCTGCAGGCATCGTTTCTAATATTGTCTCAGAGTCTGTTTTTCACAGAAGTACTGATGCATGACTGGCCCGAAAAAAGCAGAGGGGAAACATCAAAAGTGCTTTTGAAGTGTTGGGGGCTTCGTCAGACCACCGCTAAATGTTTCCACCTGAGTCCTGATTGGTATACAGCACAAGCAGAAGGAGATGAACAGTCTCGCTGGGATTGTTGTTGCACCCAGATAAAAACTCAAAATTGCGGCGAAACATAAGGATTGCATTTTTTTTTAATTCTTGGACTAGCAGGATTAAAAGCAGAGCTTCAGGACTAACAGCTGCGTGTGCCTGTGTCCCATTCATGTCTGGGATGGGGTCACACAGAGCTAAACCACTGGATCAGAGTGGCAGGTGACGAGCTAAAACTCCATCGTCAGTTTTCAGTTTACATGGGAAAAACATTATTCTACCCAGACGACTGGTGTCACAAGCAGAGTTTATGTGGAGTATCTATGATACTATTAAGGGTGGAAGCAGTGCAGATGGGAGTACTGCATGGAAAACAACATTTTTATGTTTTTTGAGTTCTTGACATTAACTCATGATGAGTTAATGTCAAGCATGATGATTTTAAGATTAGACTGGTGCAAATAACCAGCTTTTATGCATTTATTATGTATTCTTTGCAGTCTGGAAACTCTGGAGAAAGACAGAGTCAGCATAGCAAAATATTGGCATTTATTCCCTATCACACTGTCGTAATGTGTCCTTTTTTTGGCTTCCCTGACTCTCTTCCTCATTCCTTATGCCTTTCTTTCTATTTTTCCAATCGTCCTTTGTGCTTTTCTTTCCTACTTGTGCCCTACATCCTTTGCTATTATTTCCTATCTTGTGTTTGTCATTTTTCCTTCCTTCCTTTTTTCATTTGTTCTTTTTTTTCTTCCTTCTTCCCATCCTTCCTTTCTTCATTCCATTTTTTTCCAGGTTCCTCATTGCCCACTGTAGAAACATCTGCTAGAATTTCACATTGAACTTCATTGCTTTTTTACGACAAGCTTAAAGACCAGCGCACTCTGGAACACTGAGTCTGGAACAGTATTGAATTTTATGCGTGAAAGTTTGCTGGAACCCCGCAGGAGCCCTATAACTCTGAGTGAGCGTGAGAGTCAGGGCTGCACACTGGGAAAAGACTGGTCAGTCACGCTCCGGCTGACTTCCGTCGTTTATCCCCCTCAGTCCCCACCATGTTGTTTTCTGACTGTCACTTCAGATTGGCCTCGCAGTACAGTAAGCCTCCACTCATATCTAATTGGAGAGACGAGAGACCCATCTTAAGCCCTGTGGTGTCTCCGAATGCGGCCATTCAAGCACTCAGAAACTCATTAAACTTGCAAACGTGGCCCTTTCCTGCGCCTGACATTTTTGTATCAAGTATCCCTGATGACATTCATCAGCACAGGCCAGCCTAATGAAACCTGCTGAGCTTCACTGTTTTGAATATGTTTGTTTCATTCAAGAGAAGTCTTACATGTGCCAATAAAGCATGAGTCAGGAATAACAATTTGGTGAGGTTGTACTCAAAATAGAGAGTGAGAGCGGACGGACTCTGATTTGATCTGGGATTGCTTTTTTTGTTTTGTTTTGTTTTGTTTTTTGCCATTTTGTCTTGTTCCAAAACAATAAGAGTTCATTTAAAAGCTGCACATTAACATAGTCTGAAACTGGACCAAAGTTTTGACACATCAGTCAACAACAGACGATCATTTCATCATTGTAGCAGACTGGTAAAATTCAATTTTGGTCTGTAAATGTAAGTCTTATTATTATTATTATTATTATTATTATTATTATTATCATTATTATTATTATTATTATTATTATTATTATTATTATTATTATTGTTGTTGTTGTTGTTGTTATTATTATTATTGTTATTATTATTATGTTAAAATCAAAATGTAGCTTCATTTAGTTTTTGTTATTAAAATGTCACCAAATTTAAGATTCTTTTTCCTGATCCATTGAATACATCATTTTGTAAACTGGTAGGAACCAGATTATTTTTATTATGAGTTTTTTTTTTTTTAATGGACAAATGTACAGACCCATTCGATATATTAGATCACTGAATCGTTTATTTAAAACAGCAAGTCAATCAAATGAGTGAAACACCTCATATACTATCCATTTCCACACAAACTGATGTTCTTTTCCACCAATGCAGTCATGAAAAAAAAAAAAAAAACTTGGCTTGCATTAAGCTTGGCTACTAAAGCAGAAACATGTGAGCTGCCTTGAAAATATATTACAGATTTGTTTTCTTGCGTTGTTTTTTGTCACTCTCATACACTCTTAAACATAAAGCCAGTTTTAATATCAAACAAAGACAATCTAGGTAAATATAAAAAGCTCTTCTTAGGCAATGATTCCATGTACTAAGGGAACATAGACTGAGAATCTGATGGTGTGCTTTGGATTGCTGTGTAGATGATCCACTGTTCTTGGTCTTTTTTTTTTTCTTGAATATTTATTTGTAGAATAGTTTCTCTGGGTCACCTGATCAACTTGAGTGAGACGTTTTCTTCTCTTACATGGATCACAGCATTTCACACGTGCTGTGCCTTGGCCTAAAGGATTTCACCTGTATTTGTTCTGTTCCCCTGCATCGTGTTTAAATTTTGTATCTGAATGTGGACTAAAATCAGCTTATTCTTTTATGTAGCTTGTAAGCACACATCCTGCATATAAACTCAGACACTTGTGCACGCCGCTCAAACAAAAGGAGAATCTTAGTGGGGGCTCTCAGCACATTTGTCACTCTGGCAGGAAAGCCTCCCATCCTGCGGTTTGGTGGCCTGGTTTTTTTTTTGCACGGGAGCTGCACGTCTCCCTGCCTGTGCTGCCTAGTAACTGTCAGATCTAGACTGCGATTTATGCAAATTGTCAGGCAAGGGCTTGTGGGTCAGCCGCGATACGTGGTAAGACAATCATTGGAATAGTGTTCAAAGACAAGTCAAGAGTAGCAGTCATGCTGCATATCTAACATAATCTGACTGCCGGCTGAAAGACAATAACACTGGGGTTAGAAATTAGGGTGTTATAAAACCTACTTGAATTAATATGTTACGTAACGATAAGCATATAAAAACATGAGTTCCACACAGCCAGATAGGACACGTAAAAAAAAAAAAAAAAAAAGCCTGTTACTTGGAAAACATACATTTTCCAAGTAACATGTGCAACATGAAAACCCAGTTAAAGCTGCAGTGAGCAACCTTTTTATTAAAAGAAATTATGCAGAAGTATTCAGCTCCCAGTCAGAAATAATCAATCAATAACACTTGTGTATGCGTTCCTCACACCCTTTCCTCACACAGCACAGACGCGCTCAAGATTGCCATCCTGCTGCAGTTGTGCTAAAGTTGGAGAAACAACCTAACATTCAAGGATGTGACTCCAAGTTATTCAAATTCAGCACAAAGTAGGATTTTTAAAAAATCACCCATCTGTTGATGTATATTCAGGTTTACAGAAGTAAATCAATTTGAAATATAAGACAAAAAAAATATATAATTCACACTCCATTTTTTTTCTCCTATGTTGACTTCTCCTTTGGTCTTGTGTTGTTTCAAAAATCTAATTAAGGTAGAATCCCAGCGGTGAATCCTTTTCAAAGTAAATGTTTGTCCATATTTAAACTCACCCTGAGTCCAGGTGATGCAGGTGGCATTGGGCGCGAGTCCATGACATTGCCATCCTTTGATACAAACAGTTGGCCTTTCTATTCCTGTAACAGCTGGGCTCTTGTGGCGCCTGGCACGCTTTAATTAGAGTGAATACATTAGGTCTGTGTGAGATCTTGCTACCTGGTGGGGGGTTGGAGCTGGACAGGGACAGGAGAGGAGCAGGCTGCACCAGCGGCACACCCGGGCCTGGCTGTAATGATCCTGCCAGGCTGACACAACGCTCCCACCTGGGGGAGCGCTGCAGCTTTCCAATGACAGATGGAGGGCTGCAAATACAGAGGAACTCTGCTGGATCACTGCAGTTTCACAGAGCGACTATTAGAGCTGATTTTCTGCCAAGCGCGCCAACAAGTCTTTGTGTTGGCCCCACCTTTGCCTGGTAAGTAACATATTGGTGTAACTGGAGCCACCACCAACACAAGTAGATGTGTTTGGAGAAGATTACACAGTTCTTTTCTGGCCTTTGCTTGATTTTATTTATTGAAACCATCTTTTTTATATATATATATCTGAAAATATCAGGTACGTGACAATGAGCTACAGGGACTTTTGTCTTGATTGGGTATTATTCTCAATGGGAAGGAATCTAACGTAATCTAGTCATTTCCAAACCATAAACGGAAGCTTTGGGACATCCGTGTGTCTTTTGACACTGTCAGTGAGAACATCATTTAGGAATGAATATGGAATAATAATAAAAAAAAAAAAATAGCATTGCCATTTTATCACTCATGGGAGGGATTAAAACACAATTTTCAAATCGATTGAGCCAGTGAGAGTTTATTCACAAGCAAAGTGATGGCTGTGTGATGAGTGGGACTTCCACGATGATAACAGGAGTGGAAACTGGTGAAATAATTATCCGCATTCACACTTTTGCTTTCGCAGACGAACTTCCCCGTGTGTCACGTCGGGGTGTGTTTGCATAAGCTTAATTATAGTTCATTTTCTCTGACATATATTTTTGCATTGTGGAAGTTTAAAAATGAGTATTTCTTTATTATTACTATTTCTATATGTTCTTGCAGAGCAAGTAAGTGTCTCCATCTTGACAATTCACTGCTGCTCGTTAAGATTATTGCTCTGAGTGCTGAGCAGTAGATGAATGGGACTCAGATGAGCTCATTAACAAAGTGATCACTTCCTCTTTGCTCTCATTTACATTTTATTTCATGAAAACGAACTGACTTAAGCACTGAGGTAACTCTGACATGAAAGAAATCCCAACAGCAATGACCCAAACAGCCCATCCATTCATCTGCGGTACTTATTTTACCCCTATATTTATGCTTCTTATTCTATACCGCCAACAAAGTGCTCCTTCAGCAGTTGGCCCAAATATCACAGGACAACACCAGGACACGTAAGACAAAACACATGTAAAATTGCACCTAATTGCAATCACCATTTAATCTATTGTGTATGTTTTGGTTTTTTTTTTTGCATGTTAGAAGCAAAAACCTATGTATGTATTCAAATTTCCCAGGCTGTTCATTGGTTAGATTTTTTTTTCTACAACTGCATCATTTCATTAGGTTTCATTGTTTCTATATCGCTATCATTTCTCGTGAAAACCAATGGGTCTTAGTGCCTGTGCCTCTAAATGTATTGCGGTTTTCAAGTCAGCGAGGATCCTGGGAGTTGCATTGATCCCCAACTTGTTTACAAAGAGCAGTGAGAATGACTCTAGCCGTTACCACAGAAGAAGAAGCGTGTCATAGAGAAATGAAGTAACCAAAGAGGGGAAAGAGGGAACAGACGCTGGCCTTAATTTGCACAGTCCATGTGGCGTCCAGAAATGCTCGCATCTAATTGGGGACATGCATGCAACAACCTCTTGAAGGTTGTACAAGCAATCGTAGCGCTTTGAAATCTTCAACAGGCAAGGTCGTATTGGCAAACAGACAAGAGGAGCATCATAATGTGACGCTCAGTATTCTGCGACTCTGACCCTTTTATCTGCGACAGCATCAATCTTCTCAGAGTCACTCATCACATTGTCTCCACAGTGAAGTAAAATCCTCCATGATCCCTCTTGTGATAATAATAACAATTTTTTTAAAAAAGCCATTTCTACTCCCACTGTTTATAATGCACGTTTTACTGCTGTCGTACCCTCCCTCCATCACGCCAGCTCTCGTTTTATATGTCCCCCCCGAGGATGTGAAAAAGAACAACAGATGATGAGACTTTTCACTCAAATCCAGAGCCAGGCAGTGGAGAGGTGCTCCTTTGAGCTGATGGCAAAAGCAGATGTGAAGGCAAGACTTTGCCAGAAAGGGCTGATGTAACAGTTTTCTGAGTGTTTCTGGTGTTCATTTTATTTACTCCTTACAAGCTGCGCAGCATTGTCAGAGGAGCCGTTAGCTGGAGCGTGTGAGAGGAACATCGAGCACCTGAGCTCCATGGAGCTGAAAAAAAAAAAACATAGTTACCCTGGACATGGGGTAATATCACAGGATGCACTAAAGGGTTTGGAAAGTACTAATTCAACATGGCTGGATAACATTAAATATACCTTCCTTTTTCCAGGAAGCTTTTTAAAATTTATTTTCTTTGTAATTAAAAAGGTGTGTTGCTGGTTTTGTTTGACTTTTGAGCTAGTCTCTTGCAGAAGATATATATTTTTTTAAACTTCACATTAGAACTCTAATCTTCAATGCATTTTGTTAGGATCCGATCTGAGGGAACAACAGAAAATTGTGTGTGATTTGAAAGTAGAGACAAAAACTTTGCAAGGAATCTTATATTTAAGGAAATTTAACAACCTTTGTAAACATATACTGGACTCACAGGAGAAACGCATTCCCAATCTTCAGGATTGGATTCGAACATATTTTAAATTAATTTATTTCCGTAATGTAAAATTGATATTTCAGGTAGAGAAATGGAAAATATAGCTCTGCAATTTTTTTCTCTCTTTTTTTTCTTTCCAAATGTAACTTTTCAAAATGTCCTTTTAATTTAAGTTATTATTTTGTAAAACAGTTGGCCATAAATCCAAACAGGCGCAGATCCACAAAGGACAGACGGAAGATTATGAACAGAAATTCACAGTCAAATCAGATAATAAAGCATCTCTGCAGCATATGGTTAGGGTGGTCTCTGAGGGAACACTTTCAAAGTCTTGTTGGCTTTTAAATTCAGCTTCAAATGTTAAAAAAGGACATAAATCGTATGTGGAGCCAGATCACACTGTGTATTCTGACGCTGTGTTGAAAGTAGCGTTGTCAAATCTAGGGCCTTTTCTTGTTGATGTGGGCCATTTACACATTCTAGAAAGTTCCTAGTGAGTTCGGTTAGAGGATGTTTATCTGAGTCTGAAGATGAAGAAGTCAATTAAGTAATGCAATTCTTAGGACTATTGAACATTCCTGAATATAAGCTGCACCCACTAACTTTGAAAAAAAAAACAACAACTTACAATCAGAGGGTCTACTTGTCCCTAAGTTGCTGGCGACAACGTTGTGACATTTACACAGAAAGGATTTGTATTCGTATGTATTTGTACTACTTCTCATTGCTCATTCGTTGGATTGCATTATTTTCTTGATGGCTCCGTATGTTGTGTTAAAATGTAACAGTCTTGTTTGAGTGTTTCTGTTCTCACTGCTGTACCACTTTAACCCAGTTCAATTCAGTAGAGTCAGGGCTCACAGCTAACTTCAAGCCTGCTGCAGCTGAGGCTGAAGGACAAGTCGTTTAATATATATTCTTCTGGGATTTCTCCAGCCTGCTGGGCTCTCTGCCTTCCTACTCGTCCTCTTGTTTCCCCGCCCTCGAGACGTCCTTGGTGGAAAACTGTCCTCTCCAGGGTGGGTGTAATTCTGGAGATACATGGTAAACTCTTGACCTGTCTGCGTCGAGGCCTCTCTGTTAGATGCTATTACGTGGGCCTCTAATTGCGGCTGACATTCATTTGCCCACTAAGGCCATCACCTTCTCCATTACAGCACTGACTAAAGTCTCTGTTTCTGAACTTGTGTCACAGAAGGATGTGCATTTGTGTACTTGTCTGTTCAACAGAATCTGGGGTGAGGTAACTGGGAAAATAACAAATAATCCTGCAGGAAAAGTGCTGGGGCTCTGTCTCTTGTGTGCCATAAAAAAAAAATTGATGTTCTTTGAAGGAAGACTCCCAAAAACACCAGGACGTGGACTTAGTTCAGAGGCCTCACAGCTGGATTATTCATTGTTTCCCAGCCATCGATCTCTGCAGCTCCTCCAAAGTACATTAAATTAACTAATGAGGTTATTTCTGAAGGCAAGTTGGTTGGACTGAGTTTCATTTATGGGTACTTGATTGAAGGGGGCTAAATGCAAATGCACATCTTGCTGTTCAGATTTTCCTTTGCAAAATGAAAAAGAACTAGTATTTTCCTTTGCTTCGCAACTTTGCAGTCATGTTCTGGTGTCTAAAAGAACATTCTAATAAAAACACCAAAGTTTGTGGATATTATTTGGCAAAAATGTCAAGATGTTAAAGGTCTGTATTCTTTTTTTGATGCAATATTCTCTTTGTAGCCCTCTATCATGATCCATGGACAGTTCTATTCTTTTAATTCATGAGGTGTACCCCATAAATGCATCATTTGATCTCTGACCTTCTGGCAAACGACTGCAGTCCATTTATAAAAGAGGCAAAAATCAATATTTTTGTACTAACAGTGGATGAAATAATTAACCCGTTTATCTCCACAGAGACTTTCTGCTCCTCTAAGCTTTTTCCTCACCACATCCACTTCTGCTTTGTTCAGTGATGCGGTCTGTTTATTCCTGTGATTCCTGTTTCACCTTCGCAAGCTAAATCTGGGAATGTCTGAGAAAATATCACAGAAATACCAAAGACCCAAACACATAATGTGCAGTATAACAGACACAAAAGATATAACACAACAGCAAAGGAGAATGAAAACAATATCATTTGAAAGTGATTCCAGTTTCATTGCTTCTCGAACGTTTGGTTGTGTTTCTATGTTTCTAGCAAGAAGCAACAACTTCACATCTGAATGAGCCAGGGTTATGAATCCTTTGGGGATTAGCTATATTAATGCAGGTACCACGTTTGGCTATGAAAACAACCAAAACTGCAAAAGGCTTATAATGGTGAACAGCTGTCTCATTTCCTAAAATGTTTATTTGGTTTGTGTTCCGGTTCTGTTGGTGTGCAAGTCTTTCTCTGTTTTGTGTCTTGTTGGAAGCTTATTAAGTGCAACAGATGGACACAATCATCCTGTTCCAACTGCTGCTGCCAGGTCTAATACGACTGCTTCTTAAAATTTCAGCTGACCAGAAACAGTTTTAGTGGCTTAACTAGAAACATTTGATCAGTGATGTGAGATCTCTACACAATGAAATTGTGCCTTTGTGTGTTTGTGCGTGTTTGTTTCTTTAAGAACTGAAAAACTTACCGAATTTCACTCCGATGAAACCTTTTCCTTTAGAAAGTATTAAAGTTAAGCAAAGAATCCCCGGTGAAGTAAGTTATCTTTTAAAAATAAAAATACTTAAACAAACCCGTGCAATTGTCTGACAAAGCTCTGTCTTATGAGTCATAGTTTGATGCAATGCTCAAAGAACATGGTCTTATACAGCCACAGTTTCCTGAGAGAGCCATTTAACGAGCAGCAGGTCAATACGCATTCACAGAGTGAGCATTTCCCTGAATGCTTCAGCACTCTGTAGAGCCTGGCTGCTGCTTTCCAACATATTCCATTCACATATTCCCCCCCCCTTCCCAAAAAGGAGTCACTATCCGCTCTGTGAGAGGACACTCATATACTGACACACACAGAAGAGGCCCGGCACAGACACACATTTTCACAGCTTCAGTGGCAGAAAATCCATAGCCCTTTCTGGGAGGAGGAATTCCATTAGATAATAGATATGGAATCCATCTCGATTCCCCCGCCTTATCTTCTCCCGGGGTGAGGGATCAATACTGGGGCTTCAGCTCAACTGCCAACAATAACAGGAAATTGATGAGACAGGGTATAAGCAACATGGAGGTCCAGTAAATGACACTTTCTTGGCCATAATTGTGATGTAAATTAGAGAGGGAGTTAATTGGTGAAAGGCTTCTTGTAGTAATGAGGAGGAATGAGAGCCAATACTGGGAGTTCATGAGCAAACATTCAGATAAGATTAGCTGAGGATGAAAAAAATAAAAATAAATCAGAGTTCTTGTTGTGAAACATACAAAAACAAAAGGGAACAGATTGACACCGTTAGACTCCTGCAAAGATACCCAGTTATCCGAGCAAAACGGGCGTGTTTGCAGTAATGGCATCTAATTTTCCACAGAGCTCATAGTGGTTTCCTGCCGGAGCTGCCAGGTGCTGTGTTTACGGAGACCAGTGCCTGGCAACGTAGTCCAAACAGCCAGAGGAGGACGGAGCCGTGGCGAGGTGAGCTCGGGGTCAGGTGCTGTGGAGTTACGGAAAACTGTCCTTGCTGATGCCGCGCACAGATTAACCTGGGCGGCTCCTTTGCCACAGAACCATGAGTCATTTTGCTTTTATTTATATTTTATTTGTTTTTGTTTTTTTGTTTTTGTTCAGCAGGTCCTGAATGTGGCAACATGTGGGTGAGGTGGCGGTTTACAGCGCGCTGGTGATAAAGGTCCGGAGTCCATTCTCAGCTGAGATGTTTGCACAGTGTTTTGTGCTGCGTCATGCTGCAGAGGGACGTCAACAACAGATCGTGGAGAGCAGGAATGACCTCAGAAAGACAGATAACATCTTCGTCAGGAGCAACCTGGTGCTTTTTTATTTTTTATTTTTGGACACCCATGAGCAGACACTAAATATCTCCCTAAACACACCACCTTCATGATTTTAAAAAAGCAGTGCTGACAGCATCAATCTATTTAAATTATTTTTGTGAGCAGGGACAACTGATTAGAGGAAGGGAGGATCTTTTGAAATAAAACACATTCAAGGCTGCAAAACAATGAGTATATTGCCAGAGCTACCAAGAGATGGTCTACAATAAAGCAGGTTTCAGTGTTAGAAAGGTCTAGTCAAAGTCCAGACTTAGACCTAATTTCTTTCTAAATATCCCAAAAGTCTCACTCACACCTGTCAGTGCAAGCTCCTGTCTTGTAAGGAGCTTAAAACAAATGCATGCCACTCTAAGTTTCTTTTTGTGAAATCTTTTGTACCACCAAATGTTTTTCTTTTACCTTAAAATTATTCACTACATAAAATCCCAATTTGTGGTTGATAATAAATAAATAAATAAATAAAGTGTAAAAGGGTACAAGAGGCATTTCGCAAGGCACTGAGCCCGACCATTCCCCAATTTTCCAAACTTTATTAAATGTGGGGATTTAACTGACATTTTACAACCTGCCGTTTTAGCATCAAAAGCACGGCAGCTGGCCTTGATGTGTGCAGCAGCTCAATCAGTCCCTCGCTGGCCTGAGTCATAGATGTGCTCATCTCAGTGACATCTGTGGACTCGAATCAACCTTCCCGCCCCAGTTCATTTCCCAGACTCAACCAGCAGGTGGTGCTGTCTTCTGCGGTATCCTTCTTGTTTTGGTTTACATATTTTGACTTGTCCATGCCTCCATCAGCTAGACACATCACTGTGGTCCAGCATTTTAAAAGCTCTGCGAGCTCCCGTGGCTCTGCAGAGGAAGAATCTGGTGATTCCGATGAAACAGATGGAGCTTGCTTTAGATTATTAAGATATACATGATTACAATTTGTGAGCCACACACTTTTCCCTCTGATCTCTCTGAGGTTTTCAGCCAGCGCATTATCAGCAGTAATAGAGTCGGATCTTCACGGACAAATCCCTTTAATGTCATCCACAGAGCCCAGGGGAGACCACCCTCACTGGTAGCAGGGCGGTTGGAGCTAATTTCAACCCACACAATAGACTCATGTCTAAAGCTGGCTTGTAAGATCACATTATTTCTTTGTGTGTGTGCGTGTCTGTGAGTGAGTGCAAATATTAAATCAAGAACTTTACTGTGTGAGAGGTGACACTCTCAGACTCCTGAATGCTAACAACTGTAGAGTGCAGCTTTCCATAGACTAACAAACTTCCTGAAAAATCAGCAATCGAACCGAAACCTTCGACAGTTCCCACAGTTCTCTCACCAGATCAAGTCATGTGCTCAGAGGTCTTTGCTGGAAAACATCAGGTCGTGTGCTTTGGTTGAGCTGAGAGCTTTTTTTTTTTTTTAATTCTGCAGCCATCCCAGGAATGATGTCATGTGTGGGAAGGTATTCCTCTCAGACACAACCTGTCTGCTCCTCTCCGGGGGCCACAGTAACTCGAGCTGCCTTGAAAGTCTGGGAGCGAGCGCCGGTCACTTTGCAGACAAGGGCGTTATTTATTTTTTCTGGAGGAGACTCGATCCCTCCTCCTGCTGCTCCGAGGCACCGTCCTGAACTCTCTGGCACAAAGCACTTTCTTTTTCACCCCCTCCAGAGACACACAAGAGTCTGCGAGCCGAGTCGCACGGCCCCATTGGAGAGCTGGAGAAGTGGCAGGTTGTATAACATGATTAGTCATTGTTAATGTATATAATCACAGAGATTTGGGATACTAAAGCTCTTAAGAAGGCCACAGCCCGTGTGCCTGTTGTTAAGATGCTTAGCAGATATTGTGAGTGTTCCCAATCAGCGTTTAAATATCACAAATGCTTTCTTCTACTCCAGTCCACTTCAAAGTCATAATATCCATATGAAAGAAGCCTATTAAAATCATACACTGTGTGCTCTGAATTGTACATGCAGAACATGATTATGTGATCATTTGGGGCCCTTGATATCAGATATATGTACTAAAATAAGCATTAAACAGATATGAAGTGCTTTCCTAAAGTTTTGACACCCGTTGACCTTTTCAGTGTACAAACACATTGGATTAGCACAAAATAGTGCACAATTGTCAGATCAACAGACCACAGCTATTTAGTCGAGTTGAGGTAATACTTTTCTTGTGCTGCAATCATAATCTTCTGTCTGTATTAGCTTTTAAGGATCCAGGCACTGATGCTTTTGGTCATACTTGTTTCCAAAATCAGCTCAAACACTGTGAAATTTGAGGAGGAGCATCTGCAAACATTAGTTTTTTAGGGCTGCCACATATTTTCATTTGCACAAACGTTGACTGGACCATTCTAAGACATGGGAATGTCTCGATCTAAACTGCTTTGGCTGTAAGTTTGAGTAGTTTAATTTTGCTGTCCTTTCACCAGAGCACCTTCTTCCGTGCAATACGTCCAAAGCGTCTGTCTTTGAGGACGGTCTTTTGCTGTGATTTTTTCTTTTTTTCAAACAAAGTCTTTTTCCTTCCTGAGTTTCATAAAAGTCAGTTTTGTGAGAAAGATTTATTTTTTGTCAACTTCTCCCACATGAGCTATACATCTCAGCAGCTCCTGCAGAAATTTTAGGGACTTTCTGACTGCTTTTCTGATTAAGGTCTAAAGTGTCAGTTTAGGTGGATGGACATGTCTTGGTAAGTTTGCAGTTCGAACTCTGTTTTGTGATAATTAGAGCACAAAATGTGAGCTTGCTTTAGACTTCTCCACAACTTTATCCCTCGCCTGCTTGGTGTGTTCCTCGGTCTTCAGGAGATGATTGTTCACTAATGTTCTCCAACAAACCTCTGCGCGGCTCAAAGTGCGGCTGTATTTATACACAGACTACGTTCTGTATTACTAATACTGGAATTTTGAGGTGTCAGGAAAAAGTGGGATGGATGCAAATGCGTGCCACACCTTTCAGATTTTTATTTGTAAAAATCGTTCTTCTCTTCCTCTGTAACACAGAGCTGTAGTCATATTACTTTGTGTTGCTCTATAAAATAAAATAACACTAAAATACAATGGGGTTTGTGTACATAAAAATGTAAAAAGAAACAAAGAATTGAAGTTCAAAGAGCAATTTGATTTATGATTTGTATTCCCTGCATGAATTTATAATATCTGAGATATGCCTCACTGCCATTTTCCAGAAGAAATGACAGTGAGGCCCGTTTACTCTAAGCAATGTACTCGGCTCCTCATTCAGCTTTTGAGCCAAATTCATGTTCAGTTGCTGCTGGATGAAGCCGAAGCGTCTCTCTTTGAGGACGGTCTGTGTGCGGGTGAGCAATCATGAGGATCATGACTCAGCAAAGCAGCTGTAAAATGCACATTACAACAGGACAAGACAAGCTTCTCATCACTGAGGCTATTGTTGACCTACTTCTTTTTATTTTCACATGAAAGGCACAGCTTGCATGAAGACGTCACAGGAAAATGTCTGCCGGACAGCAATGCAACAAATCCTTGCTTGAAAACATTGAAACACTGCAGCGTTCTGAGTTAGAGTGCTGCAATCGACTGGCTTAAAAGGTTATGCGAATCAATACAAAGTTGTTTTGGGCACCAGCCCTATTATATTAATGTCATCCTGAGAAATAGGCACTAGCTTAGGTGGATTCTCTGGCAGCCTGTTTTCCATTTTAACTCTAGTTACAGGCTCTTTGATGCAACATAAAGATTGGAGCCGAGAGCCGTTTTGGAGTAGGCCTTTGGCATTAATTGTCGTTTCAAGCAAAAGAAAAGGCCCTCCATTCTGTCATTCAACTCTTGCATTGCTATTTGGTGTTAATGTAATACATACAAGCGGGCAAATTGAGTGAATAATACTCTTGAGTCCTCACGAGAGTCGCTCTGTGACTACTGAGGCAGCTAGTTGTGCAGCCAAGGATGACACAGAGGTTGAAGTGGTCACACATTTACTCAGCTCTCTCTTTCTCTCTCTCTCTCTGTCCCTCTGGCACATGCTCTTCCCAAGGTCATATACTGCATTGCATAATAATGTAACAAAAAACAGGATCGCACCACACACATGCATGCAGAAAGTAAACTGTGTAACAACAAAGAAAAGAACAAGCAGACTAAAAATAACGCTGCATTCATTGCCCTCCGGGCGTCGGACCACCACTCTCGACTTCACATCTCATAAGTCGAGTGTCAAGCTTCAGACGCAGCTGAGAGTTTGCTTCCTGAACTGTGTGTGAACCCTTAAGATACACATGCCTTCATGGACATGAACACCCATGAAGGAACTCTGTGCTTCTATGTTTCAAATGGACTTTTTCTTCGTAACCACTGATGGCCAGGAAACAACCTATGGCAGACTTGTAATAAAGCAAAAGAAAAAAAAAACCATCCACCTTATTCAACCTTCCTCTACCTTTTTCTCTGTTTTCCTCCTCCCTTCTTCTATCTTTCCATTCTTCTTCTCCACCACCTCTCTCGCGTGGCCTCAGGGAGCTGTTAGCTGTCTGGATGCTGGCACTCTATCGTGAGCGCTCATTGATTTCCCCTCTGCTCCCCGCAGCCAGTCAGGCCAGTCAGCATGGGGCCCCGTGCCGTCTTGCGACCACCCGGTCAACATTCACCGAAACACAGAAGAGAAACGGAGAAAAGGACTGAGCACAGACACTAAGTCAGCGGCGGCGTCTATAAAAGCCGTACAAGCTTCCAGAGGCCGGCAGTCATATCATCTGCTTTCTCTCCTCCCCTGTTTCTGTCGCTCAGCTCCTCGTTCTTCTCACAGCCAGAAGAGATCAATGGTGTACTCAACCACACTTCACTTGTCTTGTTTTAAAATAGTGCTCCTCTGTTTTTTCTCCACAGGAGAGGATCCATTTACTGACCCCACCGCTCCTCAACACATCGAGAAAATTAACCCTTGTTTCACCTGCTCCAATAAAGCCGATTTTAGCTGAAATTTTCCACGTGCTCATATGACACTTTTACAAAATCCGATGCTAGAGAAGTTGCATCCTCTCTCTTCATTCTGTTGGTTTTAAAAATACACTAGGCCTACAAAACAAACAAACAACAATGCTCCAAAAGAGAGAGGACAAATAGCAAACCCCCCCGCAAGTCTTCTAAAAATAAACGCAAACAAAAATTAAACAGAAATGGAAAGCTGCAAAACTCAAATTTAATGTCATAAAACTCAACAAACAGAATGCAGAACTTCAATTGAGAAGATACATTTGGCTTTAAAAAAAGTAACAAAAAACAATGGATTTCAGAAAACATGTTCACATTTCATGCAAACAACTAAAAAAATAACAGTAAATAAATAATTCCTGTAGTGCATAATCGTCGTATCTTTTGACATTGTGTTTTTGGTTTGGGGTTTTGTCTTTTGATGTGTATTGACCTCATAGAAATCATCCTGGATATTATATGATTGTTGCATAAATGTCCACTGGCTTTAGTTTGGGTAGAGAAAAAGTATTTTAAGACTTGACTTTAGAGAACTGTAATCTATTCACATTATTATATATTGAAGAAACAATCATGATAAAAAAAAAAGACATATGCAATAGACGACTTTGGATTTGTGCTGTTGTACCCAACAACTTCCTTTGATGCCGTGGATCACAAACTCCTTATCTCTGAACTGGAGTAATTGCTAGTTTCAGTCCCACACTGTAAATCTTTTGTGTCAGCATCAGTGTGTTTTCTATCAGCCTCTACTTACGTTCCACGAGGAATACATCAAGGCTTCAGTCTTGGTCCTCATCTTTTTTGTTCTATTTGTTTTGTTGTTAGCAAAAAGCCAAACATTTTCTTTAGTTTTCATGAAGATGACTGCCAATTTATTTTTTGCAGAAGAACATTGATAACCGCTCCGAGTTGACTCTCCTTCTCTACCATTTTGTCATCTCGTGATATATAAAGCTGAAATTTGTGAATGGACATGAGAGCAACACTGAAGCCCCCGCAGGATATCTTGTGTTGACCTTTGCTCTTAAATCCTCGTAGGAGAGAAGCAATATCATAAATTTGCATGTTAAAATTGACCTTTCATTTCAGAAACAAAAAACACAGTTGGCTAAATCAGTTTGGTTTTGTTTCAGTTCATGTCACAAGACATTAAGTTGTTATTACATTTCCTTCATGTGTTTTCTTCCTCAAATTCGAATTTTTTTCACTACTTAAATTTGTTGACATCTCCCATTTTTCTGTTCAGCTGTGCTCCACATTTGCTGCAAACAATTCCTTCCTGCTGCCACGCTATTGACAATTAATCACCAATTTATATCTCTTAACAGATGAGAATCTGTCCTCTTCCACATAGTGTGACTTTCAAATAACATTGTCTCATGTAACTTGAGCCACAGAGGCAACAGTGGGAAGTCATCCTGCAATCCAGAAGTTGTGGCTTCCTGCTGCTAGATCTCGATGTGGCCCTCGGTGAGGCACTTAACCACGAGTTGCTTACGGGTCTTTGTATGGGTGTATGATGGTGCCCTGCATAAGTGAGTGTGATTTGCTGAATATGGCTCCAGCATAAAGCGCTTTGAGTGGTCGGCATTAGAAAAGTGCAACATAAATTAAGTCCATTTACAACACCTTCACCTTGAAAGCATGCATACATTTGATTCTGCATTTTAAACATGAGACCTGCCAGCTGGAACTGTTCTGATTCAATCTCAAGGATTTAGCAAGTTTCTATAAATAAATAACTTTTTTAAATGCTTGTGCAAATTTTTACAACTAAGCCCTGGACACATTTCTTCTTCACCTTCTGTTTTCGGTTAATTTGAGCTTGTCTTTTTGTTCAGAACATTCTGACACAAATGCATTTTTAAAATCAACTTGGGAATCTTGTGTCTTTTAGCAGCTTGTATTTTTTTAACCTTCTGTAATTTTTCAGTTGTTTGTTCAGCCTTGTTTTTAAAAAGATTTAGAAGCAAAGTAGTACGATATGTCGTGGTTGAGTGTTTTTGGATTGACGCCCCTATAACAATCATATTTAAGAGTTACCATAGTTTACTGTAACAGACTTTAGGAAGAGTTTTGCTCCCAAGACAGCACCGCAAGTCTAACCAGAGACTGTTTTCCTGCTGTCTATCACTCCTGACAATGCAGCTTGTTTCAGTTTTGGGGTTCTCAGTCGCTGCAGAAATTTGTCGGTGGAAACAACTGGAGTGCACAGTACACCACCATCACACCTCCATGTGAACAAGAGAGCTTCAGCGCTACTATATTTCTCCTTCTATCATGTAACTACATGTAAGCCCGCTGCTCTATCATGTAACTACATGTAAGCCCGCTGCTTCAGCACAGAGAAGCAATGTCAGGAGCAGAAAGATGACAGAGAGAAATGAGGATCATTTAGTATTTAAACAAAGTTAGAGTACGAGTCTGGCCTGATTGTCATTAGTGGGTTGAAGACTAAGTTGTTTTCATGTGGTAATTTGACCTGCTAAAACACACTATGTATTAACCTTGTCAAAGTTTATTTCTTCTAGTTTACATTGATACACTTGCTTAATGTTTCAAATGCAGCAGACGTGAAATTCTACACAATTCAGCCCGAACCCATATGTATTAAAATCCATCCATCTTCTTGGCAGCCGTTTGACTAAATTATTTGGAGAGGATGAAGTGGGTGTCATGCAATGGCAACAAAAAGCTCGGCAACAAGACATTTTTTTCTGAACTGCAGGATGACCTGACCATCTGCAGGCCCTTAACACCCATAGCATGCCCTATTGCCTTTAGTTAGTATTAAACAAAAACTTGATGGATGAACCAGAACATGGGGTAGTATTATCAGACTGATAATAGAGAACTAAACCGTTAAAAATACCAAATTATTCAATAGTAATCACATATTGTGAGTTGCAAAAACCATCACAAAAATGGGTGCTCTTGGTTTTACCCAAATTTTCTCAAGAAGTTTTTCAAGATACTGTTACAATCTTCCTTCATCTCTTTATAATGACCATAGCGCCGTGGCTCCTCTGCAGAAGGAGCGGCTTGGAAAGAGCAAAGAGTGAGGACACATTGGCATAAGTCATCTTCAGAGGCCATTTAATGGTAGAAAAAAAAAAAAAAAACATGAGCTCCCAGATACAGCAAGTGACATTGACTGCTAACCTCATTTCCATTGTAGAAATATTCTTCCCTGACATAAAAATGAGAAACTGCCCAAGCAGCTGATGTCACTGGTTGCATTTGTCCCCATCAGTGATCATGGCTGCTTTGACCAGAGGGCTGAGGTGTCCTTGAGACACATTGATACAGACCCCCTCCCACCACACACACCAAACCCACATGGCCACCCAGCCGCCTCCCTCCTCTCACTGCTGATAGCTTGCTCAGGCTGTACACTGCATCAGTGTCAGGAACCCTGCAGGCAGGAAGCTAAAAGGATGGCAGACACTTCCTTCCCTTCAAAGAAAGGTGCCCGAGCCAAGAGCTACAAACAGGAATCTGACCCTTGGACTTGTGACACAGTGTGAAATGAAATCGTAAACCGAGCACAGCAATTGTCATCACTTTTGTTGGTGATTTTCTATCCAAAAAGTTCCAGCCAAAAGGAAGTATGGTTCCCGTCCGGTGCACACTGCACGTGCAAGACAAGTTTTCCCGTTCGTTCGTTTGTTTTTCTCCCTTCTTTTTACGGTTTATGTGGCATCCGTTACCTATGAGTCCATTGATCCGTTCACTCCCACCCCAACACGCACGCACACTACAGAAATCCCGCGTGTGCGCGCTTGCACGAGGAGTGAATGATTCTATCTGATGCGCTGCGATCGGAGCGGAGTGGCCCTCCCTCTGGGGCAGTTCAGCCTCGCCTGACTGGGAACACAGGGGAAGTAAAGAGATTGCGTGCAGACGTGCGTGCCCGTGTGTGCGAGGGTGCGTGCGCGTCGGGAGGAGAGACATTGTTCCTTGACGTCAGCGCTCAGCCCAGCCTGCCGCTGCTCTCAAACACGTCTTTGTTATTCCGAGGCTTCCACGGGAGGACGGCCGCCAGCAAAACACGGAAACCGGCGTGCGGAGCTGCTGGAGCGGGGCCCAGTGTGCAAAGACATACTATACACGCCAAAATAACTTCAGACGCGCGTCCACATTTCTTGTGGGCGTATTCGTAATCATTTATGTACTGCTGTTTCTTGACACGCTATCTCACGCTCAGCAAAGATTTTGTTTTAACAGCACAGAGTGCACAAAGGCCACCAGCATCAGCTATGAACTAATATATGTTTCAAATATAACGTAATACCAAATGTAGCTGAAAAAGGACACAAAAAACCAACGAAAGAAAAATAAAAGCAATTAAACGCAACACTCAACAGACTGCTGAAATCTGTTGTGAATTCCCACTGCTCATTTTTTGCATTCATTTTTGTATTCATGTCCAAAATAGAAAAAAAAGTAGTTAGCTTTTATTTAATCAGATGTAAATAAACACGGCTTTTTAAAATGACTAAATAAACAGCTACAAGTAAAGAATATTCAGGCAAAAAGCAAGATATGACGATATAAAGAAATAAATATATTATAAATAAATATCACTAACAAATGTTATGCCTATAATAATAATAATATAATAATAATAATAATAATAATAATAATAATAATAATAATAATAATAATAATAATAATAATAATAATAATAATAATAATAATAATAATAACAAGTGCATGAAGAAACAGGCCACAGAAGTTAATTACTGCATGTTTCCAGCAGAGGTATTGTTATAATGTTACTATGTTACACCACTGATGTCCTTCCGCATGGGAATCTAGGCCGCCTTTTTCCTTCCACCACCGCGCACGGCTTTCTCTGGTAACTGAATAGCCAGTGAAATCTGACACTTCAACTTGCCGTGCTCTACGGTAGTTGATTCAGTCAGTCAGTCAGTCAGTCACACCGTCTTCGGGGCTCTCTCACGTCGTCTTTGTGAAGTGAAGAGAGCGAAGGAGCGGAGCGCCGTAAACACGCGGCGTGGAGGAACAATACGCGGCTTTGCCACTTGAGCTTCGAGCAGAAAGTAAGTTTCGCGCCCGGTTATTTTCTCCGGAATTGCTGTTGCAGAGCGAGGTTTGAGTGCTGATTTGCGGGGCTTCTGCCTCCCGCCGGACAGCCACTACCTGCTAACAATAGGCTGACCTCTGGGAAACCTTTTAACAGCCGCTGGTGAACTGGTGTCAAGGGGGCAAATCCTGGTTTGCGTGAGCCGCGACGGAGCGCTTTAATAGCCAGACCGCTTTGCTCCATTGTATGTAAACACCGAGCGAGCGAGCGACTTGCGCCGAAGCGGCAACGTTTATTGGGATTGTTTTAAGAAAAGGAGGCGACTGCATTCGGACAGCGCTGTGGAAATAAACCCGGCTGCGGGTTTATTCTGCGTGCGTGTGGGTTAATGTTGTCTTCTCGGTCGATCAGCTGATGGCTCGCTTGAATGTATGTCACTTAGCTAACAGACAGCCGTGTGTCTGGGCTTGTTGACTCCCATCGAGGCTATTATCGGCTACCTGTTGTAATGCAATTAGCTGGCATGTCCAAGTGTTACTCCTTCTCTGCTGTGTTATACAACACCTGTCATGCAGCTTCTGTGATGTTTGGCACTTCGGTTTGAATGCATGACACTATTTACTGAATGAATTTCAGAATCTCACTGGCTCCCAGCAGGAGGTCAATTAGGACATTTGGCATCAAAGTCCTTCTTGCAACATTTTTCAAATCATTTTTTTAAAATTATTTATTCAAGTTGATAAATAATAAAGAGTATTAACTGTACCCTTAATATTACAGTTAGACAGTGTCCAGATGGCCATAAAGCTGGTGCCCACTCTGAAATCTTGCAGCGCACACCCACCCTTGATCCTTCTCCACAGACTGGTCTGCACATCCTGTTTGCTCTGCACAAAACCCAAAATCAGTATCTGTGTTGGTAACCAGCAGTGCCTCATTTGGTCTCAGCCTGCAGCCCTGTGTCTTAAGTCTGGCAGACCCTCCCCGTTAAATTCCTGCCGTCTGGATGTGAGGCCAGCCAGGGCACAGCGCAACACACACACACACACACACACACACACACACACACACACACACACACACACACACACACACACACACACACACACACACACACACACAGAGAGAGAGAGAGAGGAGCTCAGGATGGGAGGAGGGATAGTGAGAGGGAGGAGGTGGAGACTGCTGCTCTTTCATTACCCTGCAGCCTGCTACAGGACAGCTGAAGTTTAGGACAGGGTGATGTAGAGCTTGTATTCTTAGCCTGAATCCTGTTTCCTACTGTTAGCCCCTACCCCTTTACACTTGATAAGTCCTGTAAAAAACAAAACAAAAACCCCCAAAACAAGAGGAAAAGAGAACAGCATCCTGCAGCAGACATCAACATGCATCCATTATAATTCTTATCTGAATTACAAAATATGTTTCCAAATCCTTCTTATTGATAAAGATATTACAGATATTTAAAATACACTTTTTTCAGTTAACCAGTATACTCACAACAAATATACAAGTATGTACATATTAATTTTAATTTATTATATAGCTGGTTTAATTAATTATATCCTTATAATCTTTTGCCCACCCATTTTTGTTGTTGTGCTTATAAGAATTTCCTGGATGATTTATTGGAAATTACTCACATTATGTATGCAGATGATCCTGTGGGTTTTAGTTCTTCAAGTGCAGGTTTTCAGCAGCTGCTATACTCTGTAAAATGTAGGACATCATTTTGAGTACAATGCTTGTAACAGTGCTGTTACCATCTGTTGAACAAAAGAAGGCAAATATTCTTCTTTCAAACTGTCAGATGATATGAAAAGTGTCAGTGAGACAAATGAAATAGTCTTGAAAAGACCAAGTTGGGGCAGCGAACTGTTTGTGACAGCCGGAGTCAGCACTCTGCAGGCTCTGCTCGGAAACGTGATGGATAAGTTTATATGCCGGCTTAGCTGAATCTGAAAGTAAAGCTATCATGGCTGTAGTTAACCTCATTGTTGTGCTCCATTCAATGCCATTCACAGCTGTAGAGAAACATTTCACGTTTTATATAATTGTTTTTAGTGAGTTTCGATATGTATTTTTGCTGTTTGGTTGTTTGTCGTCCTGTTTTTTCTATCTACTTTAGATTTCATCATGAAGTCTAAAAACTAGATGGCAGTTTAATGTCTTAAAGTATTTCACAAATGAACACTTTCATTACATTTAAATGTTTTTTTGTAACATATATTGCTACTGTTTCCTCTCAAGATGGTGTTTAATCTGTTTTGTAGTTTACATGGCACTTATTATAGTTGTCTTTTAATCATTAGTTTAATTGTGTCAACAGTTTTGGTATGATTGTTGTTTTGCGTTCTCGTTTCTTTGTTCGAACAATTGCAAGGCGCTTTGTGATTAGTGATCTATGAAGAAAATCACATTGATTACATTGATCACTTCTTGATTAATTCAAATTTTTGTGTTTTGTTGTGACAATTTCTTTTTTTTTTTAAAGAACACATTCCTTTCTGTTTCCTGTTTTTGTTAAGAAAAATAACACATTTTAAAAGTCATTCTGATGGTTAAATGTTGCAAAGTGAAACATTTTATCTGCTATTTTTATGGTAAATAATAACTAACTGTGAAACCATGTGTACTATATTGGAACACTAGCTAAACATTACAGTGGTTTGTCGTGCCTTCAGATTGAAAACTATTTACATTTGTGAGTGGATCTGTCTTTTTTGTTTTCCATTACAAACTGTAGGAGTGCTACAGTGCTCTGATATACAAAAATGAATAAATAAATTGATATACCCCACCCTTTAGCAATGCTAATGAGGGGCAAAGAGTAAAACAAGTCAGCCTATATTACAGTGAGAGGTCTAAAAGTGTTTTCAAATTCATGAAACGTGATGAAGACGTTTTTATCTGCATTTTAAAATACAAGTTCTAAAGCTCTGAACATTTCACCAACAAGCCTCTAATTCTGATCACAGAGTTGAATTTGGCGTTGTATTCATTGCAAAAGTGTTGCATTGGATTGCAGGTGTTCATGTCATTACGTCCACTCCCTCTTTGTGTCTGTCTAAGAAAGTGTGTAAACACAAGAAGAACGAGCGCACCCTCCAGTGTCTCCTTCCTCTGTAATTTAAATTGGTGATGTAATGAAATTGTTTTAGCAGCAACACTTGTCAGACGCACCACATTAATTAGTGCTGCTGTTCAGATATTTTTTTTTCTTTCTCTTTTAAAACCCTCCTTCTGACAAACCAAAAGGAGTTGTAACTCATTCCAAAAAAACTTAAAAACTGAAAATGCATCCATTCAAAGTGGGTTACCAAATGAATTGGCAACAAAGGAGAAGGAGGAATTAAAGTCATCTGCAAGTGTTTGAAATGTGTGTGTGTGTTGGTGTGCATGTGTAACTTTTCTTTCCGTCTGTTGTCCCTCTGGGGGCCTCTCTGCAACCAGCCAGCCAGGCAGGCAGGCAGGCAGGCAGGCAGGCTGTGAGACAAGACAGAGAAGCGTCTGATTCAGTAAACAGGCTAAAGGCTCCTGTAGGCTCACTCTGAAATCAAATTTGGATATTTTCAAAAGCTCAGAGGATGGGAGCAAATACAAGTAGACTTTGTGAGGCTGGATTCTCCGGCTCTCCAGAGTGCCAGACTGTGAAGAGGTCACACTGGAAATACGGCGGGAAAAAGCTTGCGTCTTCAACTCGCAGGGTTTGGAAAGTCTAGGAAAGTCTGGGATACAATTTGATCTTTTTCCAAGTCTGGATAAGTATGGAAAAATGTAATTATGTGTGGAAAGAAAAACTTATCAGCCTCCAATCTTTTTTCCCCTATTAAATTAACAAAAATATGGTATTCAGAAATTTTTTTCTTAAAAAAAAACCCTCTGTTTTTTCTGAAAAATTAAAAACAGGAAGCCATTCTTTGACTGATCATTAATTATTTATATTACTGTCACCATCACATCATTTCAGAGAGCAGTGTGTGTTACACACCTCAGTAGTAAAACATGATTCCAGTAAAACAAACGATTAGAGTTGCCATTTTGAGCTGTCTTTAGCATTTAGCATAATTAGCATTACAAACAGCAGTCCCTGTTTGTTTTTCCTGCAGTGTTTATTCAAAACACTCCCAATATTTACTAATCCAATATTTTCTATGCCTACTTTCAGAAAATAGACATGCTAAGTTGCTCTAATCCAGAGCAACTTCGGTGTCTGCTGAATTGTAATTCCCTGACTTAAAATACAGTTTTCTTTCCCGAAGATTTGTACATCTTTTGTGATTCATAAATAATTCATTTTTAACATCATTCTGACACTGAAAGGAGCTGAGGTTCAGTGTTCCTGCAGTAACAACTTCCACACTGAAGTCTGTTGAGCTCAGAATAATCTGAAAGTGTCTAGTGGTGCATTCAATTATAGAAAAAAAAAAGATTTTCTATCTCCGTCCAGGTGATGTTTAAGATAGTGTTCTATCACACACTGATCAACTGGAAGCCAAAAAGATTTGTGTTATTTTGTAGTCTGCAAAAAGTACAAATTGTTAAACCAAACAAGGTAATGTGAGGTTTACATAAAAGTCTAGAGTGTTATTAAATTACTAAAACCCCTGAAATTTAAGTCTGGAAAACTAAAAGACACCTGAGATAAAAACACAACAGAATTACAAGTTGTAGCTAAGTATGAGGAAGATAAGAGTTTGCTTGCAATCATACTTGTTTCCTCACCAAACAAGCAGACAAATAGAAAATATTTCCTACTAAGCACTAAATTGGTGAACATCAAAGGTAAGAAATATTAGATGTTTGTGTCAAGAAATATGTCAAGTTTCTACAAGTTGCAGCACATAAATCGCCTGCACAATTCATCAGACACGTCTGCTCCCTGTGCACAGAGGCACTACGGCAGTGAGCGCATCCTGAACACCGGCTTTTGAGCCCTCTGTGAAGCAGTGAGGTGGTAATTTGGATTCAAGGAAAACAACTAATTGCACATGTTGCAGTAATTAGCTTTTTGTTGCTCAGCAGTTCACTGAAGTCACACACAGTCCCCGCTGCTGTCTTTGCGGCTGTAGTCTGCTGAACGTGCTAAAAACCTGCCGATCGCTAATCAATGTTTTGACAGCCCGACATTTCATCTGACTGTTTTAAAGGAGTGCTGTGAAACTGCTTACAGAGTTTTTTTTTTCTTGACACAGATTCTTGATAGTCTTGCGTCTCGCCTTCAGTATGAACCCACCCACTTATGTCCAGCGGGGAAGCCAGACGTTGCGTCTGTCTCTCTCTTTTAGTCTGGAATCTCGCTTTATTTTTGTTTTAGGTCAATCCTTTGCTTTGCATTGTGCCATTTTCAAATTTTTTTTTTTATTGGGAAAATTGTGTTGTTTTTAAAGTACAGGCATTTTATGAGCTTGTGTTAGACTTTGGAATTTTTCCCAATCGTAATAAGCCTCCGGTAAGCTCTCTCGTCCAGCTAAAATGTGGTAATCACGGTTCAACTAATACATGAGAAACGTATTGCCCAGCTGAGAAGTCAGAATAAGTCATCCCGCTGACTGACTGTGATGACATCAGCGCGATACAGGAAGCCAAAATGGACCAAGATTAGAAGTCGGGATAAGAAAACCTCAGCCTCGGCGGCGGGCTCCTCACCGCCGTCTTCTGCTCATGGCTCAGGCAGGACTGGTTTGAACTCGCAAAGGTAGTGGGAGGAGGGCGGCAGAGTCATTGTGAATAATGCTGAGTCCCTTGGAAAGGCATTTAACCTCATGGAGAGATGGGCGGCATTGTTTGGCCACCTACTGTAGAGGAATCCCAGGAGTGCTGAGTGGGGTGCTGCTGCTGTTAAAGCTCATTGTGAGAAGTAGATTATACCGGCTGCAGGCTCTGAATTGTGTTTTAACCACGACTATATCATGGTAGCTTGCCGTTGCCTTGAAATTAGTCGTTGCTGTTTAACGCAGACAAAACATTAAATTGAAATGTTCCTGAGAAGACGCTGCTTCAGCCTTGAGCGGTGCTAACATCAGGGAAATGAGACATTTTTAGTGAGTTTTATTTTTCTTCAAAAAAAAATAAGACTATACAGTGCTTTGCAAAAGTATTCATTCCCTCCTAAATTCTTCACGTTTTGTGACAATAGATGCTGAAGTTTTTAGCCATTCTTTGAACTATTAGTATGACAGATCAAGCTCAGATGGATTGAATGAAGAGTGCCTGTTTCAAGTCTTACAGCAGAATCTCACTTGGATTTACATCCTGACTTTGACTGAGCAGTTCTATCATTCATATCCGTTCACTTCACCATCGTCAGCTACTTTGTGTTGTGGGTCCTCTAAAATGAATTTTATGCAGAGCCATACAACTGATTGGACTCTTCTAAAACTTTTATATTTAGATATACATTTACTGTGTTTTGTTTTGAGGTTTTAAATAACAGCAATTAGTTTTGTAGCTTTTGGAACAAAGAAAAACATAAAATCTAAAATAAAAGTAAAAAGTGCTCTTTCTTTAAGTTCTGTATATATAAAGAAATTGGTTTGTATTGAATTTAATCATAATTTTTATGTGGCTATTCAGAAAGAAGAACTGTTAAAACCAGCCTTTTTTAAGCCAAACTTGTTAAGAGCTGATGTGAGACAGGCTAAAGATCCACATAAGGCTCTGGAGCCACAGATTGTTCTATCACATAAAACTTTTAATAAAGTTCCCTGAAGTTTGTGGTTGTTATGGGGCATATTTTAAAAAGCTCAGGAAGTATTCAGAGTCTTGCAAAGTGCTGTAGCAGAGCACAGGGAAGGGGAGAGTAAAGTTTCTGGTCCACCCTGCCTCTGTCTCCTGTATGTTTGTTCTTTGATGACAAATTCAGAGAATGTCACAGTGGCCACGTCCTATTCTCCCCCTCTCCAGAGAGAGACCGGGGTCCTTGAATCATAACTGACAGTCGGCCTCAATGGGAACAGTTTGAGAGTCAAAGAACACACAGGAGGTACAAAATGTTCCCTCTATCTATCCGGTCGCCCACCAGAACCGCCTGCACTCAGGACTTCTCACCATCACAAGGAATTTCCCTCACTTTTTCGGGAGGACTATTAATGAAATCTGCACAGAGCAGGGCTGAGCTAGTATGTGCTGGTTTGACAGAGAGAGAAAAGGGCCGTGTCACAAAAGCAATATTATGTGTTTGAGTGAGTGGCGTTGGTGTGTGTCTGTTTGGCTTGTAAATCCCGTTTAAGCTTAGCAAACTCATTGTCCTCATCCTCCAACTGTCTGCTGGGTGTATGTGTGAGTGTGTGTTTTGTTTGTGTATCCCCTCCTTCTCCTTTCTCCTCATCCCCCTCTCTTTGAATTGTAAGTACAGTCACTAATTAGTCCCTGCTCACGCTGGGTTGGTGGGTTTACTGTTTCGTCTGTATTTGCCTTTTCTCTTTAGTTACAGATGCATTCCTGCAAGCCGCTGCAGCTTCTTCCAAGAGGCGCTCACGCCTTAAACAGTATCCCACATGGCTCCGTTTGTCTGACAGCCCCACAGGACTGAGCTCCTGCCTCCCGCTCGCGCAGCAAACCGACCAGTCTGGCAGAAAAACCTCTGCACCTGCAGGACTCAGGAGTCAATAACCTGCTGTGCTTTAAACCAGCACCAGCAATAGATTTTTATGGATTTCTTTTTTTTCTAGCATTTGAATTAATTTCAGCTACCCCTTTTCCATAGCGTTTTGCAGTTTTTGTCTAGCTCAAAGATTGTAATGAATCATTTTTCTAAAATAAAACACCCAATGCTGTGGTTACAATTTGTGCTGTAAGCAGTCTCCTTGTCTGAGCAGCAGCAGTGCGCGCTGATGCAGATTTTTCTGCTGGAGGATGCATAAGGATGGCTGATATTCTGTAAAGGCAGTGAAATTGTCAACATGCCCTCCATGGAGACATGCGCCTTTGCTTTTTGACAAAGTAAGTTGACAAAGGTTTACTAATGGCAATTATTGTTTGCCTGCTAAAAGGAGAATGCTGTCTGGTCTCACATGGATCTCCATCGAGGACAAAACAGGTCATAGCAGGTCTAGTTTATAACAACTACAAACTGAATTGTATTTGGTTTCTTCCTAAGTTGAAGGAAAGATATATGTTTTCAAAGATGATCAGAAATAATGCTCTTGATAAGTGTGTAGTTTCGTTTGTAGTTAGTCCGTTTACTCTAAGGTATCTTAGGGTAAACGGGCAATTCAATGCAATCAGTAGCCTTCTTAATTAACCCAACTTGTCATTGAAACAATATAGCAATTTATAGCAATTTCGGTTTGGATGTTTAATTTCTGAACATTAAGCATTCGAGAGGCCCATGGCAACGCTGGAGGACCTGTAGAGCTCCAAAGATCAGGAGAGATAATTAGTATATGGGACAACTATTTCTTTTTTATGCTATTAAAAGAAACCTTTAAGAAGTCCTATTTAAATTTGAGCAAAAGCCAAATGAAGTAGCCACAGAAAACATATGAAAGAAGTTGCTCTTGTCAGATGAAACCAGGAGCACAAACGCTGATCTGTTTTGATGTAGAGATGAACAGCTTGGAGGAAAAACCTTTTCTGGGTTGCGAACGACTTGAGATAGTAGCAAAAGAAAGATCAGAAACATACATCCAGAGATATAATGGAATGGTTGAGGTTCAGTTGCATTGTTTTTTCAGCTCTCTCCAAGTCCAGATCTCATTCCAGCTAAGAATATGTGGTAAGACTTGAAACTGCCTCAGTTTGAGTTTTTTTTTGCAAAAAATGCCAGTCTCTAGACAATAGAACCAGCTATCGGCATACTGTAAAATATTTACTAAGTGGAACGTAAGGTGCTTCGACAAGCGATTCACTTAGGAGCGACGAATAGAAACGAACAGTACATTTGAGACTCATTAAAAAATAGATTTATTTTTAGAAAAAAAAAGAAAAACGATCGCTCTCCTCCTACTTGACAACTATTAACTACTCTCTGGTGGTCTACCACTTCAGATATCCTCAAAATAAATTGAAGTTTGTGGTTGTAATGTGTGAAAATGAGACAAAATTTGAAGGGGATTTAAGGCCCGGTAGTCTTGGAAAGCAGGGAGAAGGATGTACACTAGCGGTTGAATTTCCCCGTCCAGTCATAGTTGTTATGGGGAGCCTCTTAAATCATATTGGCATATAATCATAAGCCTCACTGCCTTACTAAGACTATTTTTCTTCCCAATTTCTCTTTTCGGTGGCAGAAAAGTGTGTTACTGTGTGTGGTGTGTTTGCCCGCTCAGTGCCCTCCCCTCGGTTTCGACACTGGCAACTGAGCCAGCCACTTTCTCAGGGTTCTAAGGACTGCCATCCCTTTCATTTTCCCGCCTGGGCGGCTCAGATAAAGGGGCATATTTAAACCTCTGTGTGGATACACCAACCGTAAGAAAATAATATTTAAAAAAAATAGAAAGAAAGATGGGTTGGTGGGCAACGGAATTTACTTTACACAGTCAGAAAGGGAGAGGAAAGAGGAAGCCATGGGGTGATGAAGTATAAATAAAAAGTGAATTAATAAACAGTGAATGGTGGAATTCATCATATATGTTTGAATTCTACCAGTTCTGGTATGAGATGTGCAAAGAACCCCGCTTCATCTGCAGCACAACACAGGGACAGTGTGTTTCACTTCTTTTTGGGCTTTTTTTTTTTGTTTGTCTTGTTCTAGCTTCCCCTCATTTTGTGTCCTCTCAGCAATCCAAAGACACGTCACAATCCGTCGTTTATCATATCAGTAATGAGAGCGGGGTAATCGTGTGTTTTCCGGAGACAGCGATGATACAAAGCTTGGCGCTTGCCAGGGATCAGCCCTCTGTAAACAATGTTTATCATTGTCTCCCAAGGCTGTTTAATTATCTGGCAAATATTATTGACAAACCAGCAACCCTCCCTGTATCTACAACATTCTTAGTTACTATTCACAAAATCTATCCACTTGATTGTACTAGCAAATAATATCCAGCTGTCTTTATTGCTGACACTTTGTTGGAATGATGGATTACGGGAGACGATTACGGAACGCAGGGTGAGGTCGATCCAGATCTGATCAAATCTTTAATTCGCATGAACTCTCTTCATTGTCGTACTGACAGAAGAAGGATAATCTGTCTAACTCTATTCTAAATATTTCTGAGGCTCTCAGAACTAAACTAAACACAACAACAATAAGACGGCTTATGATATTGACATTCATTGCCCACTGGGGCAGAAAGTTCAGGCGTCAGATTCAGCTTTCAATTTAAAATTAACTTCATTTTGACACTGTGGTAATTTATTCAGACTGACATTTAGGGTAACGTGTGTAGACGAGCATTAAAAATATCATATAGAGTACTCAAAGTTGTCCTACCATCACATTAAGACACTATCTGTGATTGGTGTTGCAAGATCTCGTGAGAGAAACAAGCAACCGGCTCTAAGAAAATAAACCCCCATAAAGTTCACTACTGGTTTTGGGCAAGTTATATTAAAAAGTAATTAGTCATAGTTACTAGTCACTTTCTCAAAAAGGTAACTGGTTTACTGTATTGTGAAAAATCCCCCCAAAAACTACTTACCACAGAACTTTAATAAAAACAACAACAACAAAAAAATTATTAAAATATTTAAAACCATTTTGGATCCCCTCTTTCAATAATTTCAGAAAATATATTCAAATGTTCATCATAAAACTGAATCAATAAATGGATATGATTTAAAACCAGGACGCTGTGCTCTAAAGGTAAGGCTCCAGGTATCAGTGAAATCATGCTTAGACGGGTAGGACAGCGTCGCCCCATTTGTTTTTGTTTTTTTTGCTGTGCTTATTTGAACCTCTGCTGGGTTTAGGCTGCAACTGCTAGCATCTACGTTCTTCTCGGTGACTAGTTTTGCTCAAGCTTGTGATGTTGAAAGGTGCTTCATGACATCCAAAATACTTGCTATTGGGGCAAAAATTACTTTTCACACATAGATTTGAGACGAAAATGACTTTGAGTTAAAATTTGCTACATTAGATTAACTGGGCTCAGTCAGGGGGTGCTCTCTGTCTGTCTGCCTTGTTTATGTGCTCAGTTCTTCATTGCTTGTGTCTAAACACTCGGCCAAGCCTACCTCTGATTGGTTTACAGTGACTATGTTACTCTTCCTCATCCAGCACGCAGCACATTTTCAATTCTTTTCACCCCCTTAGTGCCGCATTCTACTGTCAGTAACGGGATTCACTTGGAAAGGAAAACGTAATATGTCTGATTACTTGAAAAAGTGACACTGTTAGTAATAACATTTATTTTAATGCTATTATTCCTATCACTGCCCTCCATACTGTGCAAAAGCGAGGCCACTTGTAGACAGCATTAATGTATACATTTATTATGGCATCATACATAAGCAACAACAAAATTATGCTAGACTCTTTTACCATAGAATTTTTTAATAACTTGTGCTTTTAAAGCTCTAAACAAAAGAAAATGCATTTTGCATAATACAAAACAGCAAAATGAGAGTAAACTCAATGAAAAAAACCTTGATCATTAAACTGTTTAAAAGAAAAGACACTTTCTTTGGCAAACCCCACTCGGTTTGACGAGTCAACTTAAGCGGGCGCAATAACCAGGAAATGGTGGGGGAGGGAAAGAACGGACGACATCTTCCACCCGTGTTCTACTTTATTGTGGGCAGCTGCGAGATAATCAAGGAGTTTCACTGGGATAGAAAGCCAAGCCCAAACAAGCAACTTCACGTTCAAAAACAAGGCCAAAAGAAACACAAACCACAACTCACAAGATTTGCGAGCGACTTTAAGGAAAAACAAGCCCAATGTTGCTTGTAATAAGTGGACTTTGCAACACTGTGATTTGTGGAAACTTTATTTGGAAAACTAAAATTTTATTTTGCCTCCTGAACCCCACTGTCTCTTGGATAGGATATGACACACCATTTAGTTTTCACCCAAACTACAGCTTATTATTCCAGGTTATGTCTAGCAGCCACTGCTGTTACACACCTCTAATGTATTGCGTCCACAGACATACTGCGACCTTTACATGTCGGTTCCCACCGAGTGGAAGCTGAATGGTGTGTGTTGACATTGTTAAAGGCCCATGTGAGGACATCACACACTCACGTGGAGATCGTTGTGGGACGATTGGGGGGTGGGAAGGGTTCCACTTTGCCATTCTGTGTCTAGCCTCATCCTCAGTCCTAAAAGGTGTTACTTAATGAAGAAATAAGTGTCTGTTGCGGACCAGCAAGTCTGTGCTGGTTAGCAACAATAACAGGAACAGATATTAGACTCTAAAGTATCGCCTAACAGTATTACGTATGTACACACATTCAGACACACACCTCTGTGTGTTATGTCTCTGCAACCACGTCACCCTGAATATCAAATTAACATGATTGTTTAACAAGAGAGGAGGGGTGCCTCATTGATGTTGGCATGAAATCACCTTTGTCGTGCTGTGTGTTTATGTGAAATATGTGCGTTTGACTGTGTGCATTGTGTATGAGAGAGAGAGAGAGAGAGAGAGAGACAGACAGGGAGTGAGCGGGGTGTAGGAGAAGCAGCGGTTGCTTGGGGTGAGGTCCTGCCCTGATTTTCTCAGGAATTCCTTTGTTTTTGGAGCCAGAATGGTGGAAACTGAATCTGCGTAGCCTTGGGGGCTCTGCAGCTTGAGAAGTCCCCCGCTCACCTCGTTCTAACGCCATCTCTGATGGCTGTGAGGGGCAGCTCTGTTTTCAAAGCTCGACGCTGCAAAGGTGCTTTCAAGCTTCCAGACAGAAGGGAGGGTGACTTACACCCTCACACCCGGAGGAGCCGACGCTACTCAAACATCGATGTTCTACAAGTCAAATGTTGATTCTTTCAGTCACGACGCATTTGGATTCGAGGCGCACCAATCGGGCTTTTTCTGATTTTCATCGAGACCTGGCAATACCCATTTTTACACAAGTACTATAACACAGAAAAGGCTTTAGTTTTAAGTCGAACAGGAAAATTTAACTACGAGATTATCAAAGCAACTGTATCTAACCTCTATCAGATTTTTATTCATTTATTTTTTTATTAAAGTAAAAAAAAAGTTCATCTAAGTTTATGATTTTGGTTCAAACATTCGGAAACTAAAATTGTTGTGAGTTCTTACTTCATTCATTTAATGAATATGAACGCAAATTAGATTTTTTAAATTTGACAAACCTAAAGTGGAGGACAGTTTCAAACTTCAGATGATTGATTAGTGTATGTTTAAGTTGGAATAGGATGAACTAAATAACTGCCTATTCTCCACTGTGACTGCTATTGGTAAATAAATTCCTCTTTTAATCACGTTTCAAGGCCACTGAAAGGCCAACAGCAGCAGCCGAAAAGTTGTCGGCGTCTGGTTAAAGCTGTAAAATCTCACTTTCCGATCACGGCTCGTTAAAGCTGATAAACTGTGGGTGATGGTGTTTTAAGTTGTACAGAGATATCTCCATTTATCCCGAGCCACCAGTTTTCCATCTCCAGATCGTTATCTGGCGGCCTGTCGCTTTAAGTAACTAACTTCCACGGAGCGGAGGGTTTCCCTCTCATTTGAAAGGGGCTTGTGTTGAGCGAGTGGGTGGAAGGTTGGGTAGAGGGGACGAGGAGGTTGGGGGGGTCAAATAGGCTTGTTGCCGGTCTCTTTTGAACCAGCCTCATTCTTCTCTCGAACCGTGGGTGGGTTGGAGGAGCTCGAGGGACGAGAGGGGAGGATGCAGGCAAGAGGCGAGGAGGTCCGATCACGTGAGCGGTAATGGTGCTCATGCCACTTCCTTTCAGGCTGTCACCGTAAATCTGTTTGACTTGTCACTTTTGAAATCATTACGAGGGCTAAAAGCCCTTCTATTGGATTGTGGCGGATATGTAGGAGGGGTGGTGGGGGTGGCAGCAGCAGGTTTCCTTTGTGCCTTCTTGACGAAGATGATAATCAAGTTTGTTTCTGGACATCCCGCTGTGGTGCTATAATTAGCTCTTCTTTTCTATTCTCATCAGGATTTTTTTCTGTGCTTTTGCTCCTCGGAGTGGAAGCAACGTATTGTGATCGGAATGATGACTTAGTTTTTTCTCTTTAACTTATGCAGTTTGAAAAACCGAGAGAAATATGAAAAATGAAAAATAGTATCCTTCCATCCACTAGACTTTGTATTAAAACATTAAAATGGACTGAAAGGAGAGGTAATTGTTACAGTTCAAGTTGGGAAAAGTATGGAACACTTTAGACAGTTTGTTGTGTATTTTTAATTTCTTTCATTGTTTTAATTTGCTTGTGATTAGGCTTGGGCCTAATGAGATGAGATTCTCACGTTTTGATAACCTTGAGCAGAGATACGTTAGTATTGCGATTATTAAGACGAGATAAAAACAGTATGATGGAGAGTTCTTTAGATTGTGAAACCATAACTCTTCCTTGATTCCAATAACCGTGTCTGGTTGTGATTTAGTGCATGTGAGGTCTTCCGTTTCTCCTCCAAGTCAGTCAGAGTGACAGGCACTGCTTGAGATATGTCTAAACCTGTCGTGTCACTTTCTGACCCGACTCGTTGCTGAGTGATGGAAACATGACAGAGCAGATCTCATTCCAGCGATAAAGTCTGCAGGATGTGATGTCTGAATTCTGTTTCCCAGCTCCCTCCACCACCTTTTCTCCATCCTCATCCTGGTCCTCTTTCCTTGGTTCTGCTTGCATTTCCCTCCTTTTGTCTATGTCTCTCTTTTTTTTTTTGAATGCAATCCAAGTTCTACTCTATGTTGAGTAGAGTAGAACCTCTTCTCGCTTTCTTTGGTGTGTTTGCCAGCCACGCTCGTGCCTGGAACAGAGCACCGGGGTGGACATCTGTCACGCAGCGTCTCTGATCTGATCTGCTCTAAGCTTCGGGGTCATGAGGAGTAGCAGCCGCCATTCAGGCAACTGCTGCAGGGAAGCAGCGAGGCCTCCTTGTTTTTATTTAATCTATTTTTTTTCCTTCATTTTTATAAGTTTCTCAATAAAATTCACGTTGCTTGCAGTAGCAAACACTCACCACAGTATTAAGACGTTGGCTGTCTTCATGCTGAGCGTCTGCCCTTTGGACTGTGACTAAAACTGGGTTGACACTGTCATTTCTTCCTCATGAAGCTCCGCCTTGGACGCCCAGCTGCAGCGAAGGAATTTTATCAGGCTGTCCATCAACCGTTGTGACGATCAGAGAGAGACAATTTTGACAGTTAAACTGGATCTCTGTGCCTGGGGCAATGTCATTTATGACAAAACCAGAGAGAAGAGCAAACAAAAGGGTTTTAATTGTGACTGCTTTTTCTTAAGGAACATGAAACAATAGATTGAAGCCTTCTGAAGCAGCCAAGTTTGACACCTTGCCAACTTTCTTGAAAGGTTGATGGCTGCGTACGGGACAACACTCTGTTTTGACATTTATTGGTGTTTCAGCTGTTGGTAGTTGGTCATAACAGGTGATCTGATGCCAAGTGACAAGACTGACAAAACGTTTGAAGGAAAATGTTAACATCTTTTCTAAGCAATGCTGCCAGTAGCATCATAGCGGTGTTGTCTTTTTTAAATTGAGCTGTCCTTTAATGGGCATCATATCGGCACTTGCCCAGAGAGGCATCAGAAAGGGGTTGCTCACAATTACCAGATCAGAAAATTTAACTTAATTGTCTGTTGCGTCTTGAACAAGACTATGGTATGTGCTTTATGAGGGATTACAATGCATTTGACCCTTTCAAAGGATTTTGATGACTTCCTGCATTACCCCGCCTCTGATGCAACCCTGCAAGGATAAACATTTTGAGATAATTGATGGATATATCACTTTTATGTTTAAGGCAGAGTGGTCTTAAAAGAGCAGGAACTTCTCAAAAAGAAGTCAAGTATTTTACATGTACGCTGAAAAGTTCCTGACACTGTTTTACCTTCTTAGGAAGATTTTATATGTGTACATGTAGTATGCCAAGATTTTAGTAATCCTTTGGGTGTGTTAGTTTTACTGTTAAGAGCAGGAAGAACAGGGTAATGAAGTTTTCAAATACGCAGTAGGGATTTTTCCCCATGCAAATGGCAGAGGAACATTCTGAACATGAATTTCCCTCCACACATGACTGTGCAGGACAGCAGCGGCAAGTATGCCTGGATTTGTTTTGCCAGTAGGTTCCACATCCTGCTGCTCCATGGTTTGTTGCTGGAAACTTAAAAAAAAAAAAAGTTCTGAATTGCAGTTTCAGTGTCAAACAACAGTAGAAAGAATGGTTGAACTTTAGCTTTTTGCATCCAGTTCTGAAAAGTAAAAGCGATACGATACAACCGTGCAATTTTTTAAAAATCTCAACGTTATTGGAAAAACTATGCAAGATGTTTCTCTGAAATAGTAATGGGGGATACAGGCTTTTTGGGACCAATATTGATTTCCTGTTTTTTTTTTTTTTTTTTTTATTGTGTTTTTTTTTTCTTCTTCCTTTTTTCTTCTGGTTAATTCGACTATATTTTATTTTATTTAAACAAATTAATGTACTAAAAAATACTCAGAGAAATGTGCTGAATAGAGGTTGATAGAGGTGATGCTTTTAAATTCAACAGAAAATAAAGGTGTTAAAAAATAATATGTTTTTAAATCAAATATTCCTAGGTGCTTTTTGATGTAAGCTAAACTCAAAACCAAGTCACTGTGAAAATCACATTGTTTGTTTTTCCATTTACAGAATAAAAAAGTGGATGTTTTCAGTTTTGATTCGTTTCAAAGAATTTTGATGATTTTCTGCATCTTCTGATAAGCAGAGAAAAATGAGATTTTCCATTGTTTGACCAGCAGATTACCAATGAGGGGAAAACTGCTACCAGTTGATAAGCCATTAATAATAGTTTTAATAATAACTTTGGCATGTGCTTTGTGTTTGGGAGAGGAAGAAAAGCAATGGAAGCTGTTCATTTTTAACTTGATAAAAACCTCCACGATCGTAATATCTGTAAATGACATTTGTGACCAGTTGTTCTACTCTCTCTTTCAGTGAGATTTTGATGCCATGTGCTGCATTGCCGGTCTGCTTGCGGGACACCCATAAAAGGGTCAAGCACTTTTAAATAGCTGAAAACGGCAGAAGATTTGGCAAGCGGCTGAAAGATTTACAAACTACAGGATTTTATCTTTCTTTCTGATAAATCAGCTAACCCATTTGATCAATTCAGAGCCTCTGGAAAAACTCCACCTGCCAAATCTCCAGAGTCACTGAATCTGAAGCTGCTTTGATTCAGCTCATCCAACCGGTATCAGCAGAGCCGCACAATAAAAGCCAAACATGTGTGACATGTAGATTAGTCCCTATTATTACACCTGATTCCCTTCAAAGTAAATCTTGTTCAGTTGGTACGAATCAATGTAAGGGAAATTACAATCACAATAAGAAGAGACGTTGGCTGTTATCTTTTGAAGGATAATTGACCTGTGACGCACTGCTGGCAGAAGCCCAAGTCCACAAACTGGTTCACAATTTGAATGTAAATGATTTTTCAGGTCAAACAGAAGATAAATGTGTGTGTGTAGGGGTGTGTTTGTGTGTGTGTGTGTTGACATTATGTAGACAGAAGGCTAACATGTAGTCCAGCCTCTGTGCTGTGTGGTGTCACTTTCCTCTGTTGATTAGATTAATTTGCCTCCCATAAAACTTACAAAATCTGCAGGAAACTCATCATACTGCAGATACATAAAATATTGACTGGTTGATTCAACACTCACTCACTTTTTGATGAATATATATAATATCCCCCTATTAATAAGATACATAAGGACACCATCTACACAGTTGTAGTTATTTGTGCTTAATTGTTGAAACGGTTTGTGTGTCTCTGCCACATGACAGACAGACTCTGTGGGAAAAACGATTCATTCTCACTGCAATAATTTTCTCCAAGTTGAAACAATTTGCAGCCCGATTCCAAACGTGGGACATTCACTGCCGGCGTACGTCATTTTGGAATTCCAAAAATGACGTACAAACACTAGTGTAACCGGTTTATTTCAATAACGATGAAAACAGTCTGCGGGGAGCAAATAGACCTGCTAAAAATACGAAACCTGCATTTAAAAACAACAAGATCTTGTTGTTTTATCTTAGGATTTATTAAAACGTTTTGGGACAGAGTATGGATTGAATCTGTTCTGTTTTGCAGAACCGAGAATAGTTTAAAAATCACACAGCTAACCAGTGAGCCGACTCGCTGCAATCTCTAAAATAGCGAAATAAAACTGGCAAAAATAATCACGTTTACAAAGATTTATCTACAGATGCATCTAGAAATCAACTGGAAATCGTACCAGAATCTTAATTTTCTGCAGATTTTCAAAATCATAAATCTTTCTACTCATATAATGCACCATAACTGAGCACCAAAACGGTTATGTTGCCAACAGTCTCAGCTGATCAGCAGGGAACTGGAAAGCTGAACATAGCACAGTAAAGTTGCTTTGCTTAACCCTTTTCAGGTTTTTCACTTTCATCTGTCTGCTTTACCAGATCCGCTTGCATGTCTGCAGCCAGGATGGCTGAAAAAGACTTCAGAGCAATTATATCTTTTACCCAGTTTAAAGAAGAGCATTTACAATTTTAAAAAGCACTCTCCTCTCTACTTTAAAACCTGAAAGCCACGAGCTCATATTTGCCATCAGAATTCTCACTGCGGCCCTTTTCTTTGGGCTGTGCAGCAGCTTCGGGAAGCCTGGTAAATACTGATGACAAGCAAGGTCGGGGCGGTGATGCAGGACAGCCCGAGTGCTGCACCGCTGAGGGTTGTTGCGAGAGGAAAGAAAAAAAAAAAAAAAGGTGGGATGAGGGATGGAGAAAGGAGATGAGGGGACAGGGATGAAAGTGTGTGGCATTGCAGCTCCGGCGGTGTACCACCCGCTACTCAGCTGCAGCTACAAATCACACAGAACCGAGTTGCTGCTGGCGCCGTGCCACGACACTGATCGCTGGCACACAGAACACTGTCAAAACCATCTTGATGGGTAATTAGAGATACTCTATCATTACAGCTGTAGCTATAGCAGCAGTGCTTATGTCGTCTAGTGTGTGCATGATGTGCAAGTGACATCTGAGGGCGTCGGGAAGCTGAAAATACATTTTATTCATTTTAACCCATGCTGATCCTTTAAATTACGCCGTAAACTCCACTGTGAACCGACGCCTATGTCTGTGTATCTTTCCAAATGTACGGATGGCTCTGTTTAAGTAACAGGGACGTCGTTTTAAAGGTTAGCGGTGTAATTTATTAGTGTTGCCGAAGCACATCATGTCCTGCGTGACTTTGACCAGACGGGCCCTGCTGGTTTAAAGAGCGAGCAAGATAAACAGAGGAGGCTTTAAACAGTTCTGCATACACACATCAAAGAGCAAAAGAAAGCAAAGCGCCAGGTTGGCCGGCTGTTTCCCCCGCCGCCATTTAAACATTTAGTATTTTCCCATTAACCCTCATCACTCACACGTGGACCTCGGCTAAAATACCCACTTTTACGCTCGCACCGTGAACAATTTGGCAATTTGCGACGTTATTATCCTAATTTGCCCAAGCGAAAATGAAGGGGAGAAACGCAGAGCACATTGTATGCCCTTCGATTAAGTGGGATGTTTTGAATGTGGCTCCTCCACCTTCATGAGAGATTTGATACTTGAGGGGCTGAAGTGTTTTTGATGGAAACTCCATTAATGATTGATAACAGGAGGAGAGCGGTTATCTTCCCGCTCCAGCGCCATCAATTATTAAAAGTCCTCCTCTTGCATTTTGGTGGCACATAAAAAAAAAAATCAGTCACCATCTTAAAATCTTGAGTCTATAATATCTGTCAAAGGAATTTAGGATGCCGCATTGATTTTTTTTTTAAACTCTCTTCATCTAAGGGTTGCTTGTTCTGCATTTTGACATGGATTCATTTGTTTTAGTGATAACATCAGTGGTGCTTTTATTTGTCACGTAAAGGAAAAGCTTCCAGACCTTTAATCCAACAATCCTTAAATCAGAGATGTCCGGATGTGATTCCAGGCATCAGGAATGACCCTCATCACTCTGTTGGCTAGAAACAGGAAAAGAGTAGAAGGAATGATCAACCCAAAAAGAGAGAAGAAAAAGTTATTAAAGGTAATTTTATGCACCTTTATTTGTCCTTCAGTAACTGCCTACTTAGAGACAAACTTCATGCATTAGAGAAGAACATGTGTTAAGTCTGTTAAGATAGTTTGGAAAAAGACTTTAGTAATGAACATCTACTATTAAATAATAATCATCCCTCAAATTCCCACCAGCATCAAAGACACAACATTTGTTTTCTGTTATCATTGCTAGCATTAGCCTAGACGTTCAGAGAACTATTCAAATTTGAAACCCCATATGTAGAAAAAAGCTAGTGTGTTATGTATAAACTCCTGTTAGAACAACAATATCTGTTGCTGTGAAGAAAAAAAAAAGGATCCCACATGTTGCTGAAAACCATTTGTGGCTGGTGTAAGTGGGCAGAAAATATTGCTAAATTAGACCATGAAATATTGTATGTGCTGTGTTACTGCACTTGAAAGCGGAGGTGTTGTCAAGAGCATATGGCATTCATTTGAACAAAGTACCTGAACTGAGATTTTGAATTTTCAAAAACATCCTTATGGTGAACCAACAATCCTGATTGGGTCATTCCTACCTGAAATTTCCCACTCTCTACGTGCATCAGATTATTTAATATGTACGCCAGACTGACTCGGTCTGTGTTTACGTTGAACTTTCTGACATGAGCTCATGATGCTGAAGTACTAAGTACTTGAAGTGACGCTGGAGAGTCGTGTCAGCCTGCGTTTCAGTGCGAGTCTGTGCGGCACTGGAAATTCTCCAGAGCCGACTGCAGATTCAAGCAGGCTAAAGACGAGCTGACAGGCCCGCGGGGTGCGCTGTGTCATCACCAAAGTTCCCATCAGGCCTTTGCACGGAGAATCTTCCCAGAAAACGGCGATGCAGGTCCACAAGGGACTCCAGATCAAGTCCTTGTACTGCTTGTGGCAGCCACCGAGCAAAGCATCCAGCCTCTTCTGCTGCAAATGCTTCGAGACAAGGCAAGAGTCGATGTTGTTACGTCTCTCATCTTTGAGTGGCTATGGAGGCTTTCTTAAGCCAAGGTAATGATTATGCCTTGCATAGACACAGAGAATGCCTTGAAGCACTTCTGTAGGAACGCTGCTCTGTTTTTGCATCATCTGAGTGACACCCTCACTTACTGGTGTCAATACTGGAGTTATTTATTGACTACAAATGAAGCCCTGCAGCACTCTGGTTGCTTTTTTTGTCCTTTTCACAGACTGCAGCCTCTTAAGAGGAGCTAAGAAAAATAACCTTGGAGATATGACACAACTATCAAGATCCAGGCATGCAAAGATAGCAATAAGCTGTGATTGTCAATGAAAAGAAACAACAGAAATGTGATGGCTCTTCTTATCTGACCTCTTGTGGTCGTGTCTTGTCAGAGAAGTGAGACAGCACTTGTTACCCGTCTTATGTCAACATTTGGTGTATTGACATAAGCTGCCTCCCGTAGGCTTCTGTCCTGAAAGCTCCGGGCATCGCAGCCGTGAAGCAGAGTGATTAGATTTACAGATGGAGATGAATGTGAACACACCTTATAACACAAAAGCAGCCTTGGGTTTTGGACAACAATGTACATAAATGGAAAAAAGTGCACACTTACAGGGTCGGTTGTCGAGATACTTGGATCAAATATTTGTTGACGATTACGAATGTGTGGTTTATATCAAGCTTTGGGTTGCTAATGCAAGTTTGAATCAAAACTGATTCTTCTCTAAAGCCTGTAACATAAGAAGGTAAACAAACTATGTTTGAAATATATTTTCTAACTTTTCTGATGCTACATACAGTGATGTAAAAAAAAAAAAACAGATTTATTTTTTTGCCCTTTTCCTGGTTTTCTATTTTTTTGGATGTTTGTCACAATTCAGTGCTTCAGAACATCTGAAATTCTAGCTTACCTTTGCAGAATTGTCATACTTCAGCCACATTGGAGGTTGGGCATCACTTGTGTGGCAGTAATGAAGCTCAGGTGTGGCGAGAGACAATGTTTCTGCTGTAGAGTTTGTTTGGGAAAGTTCTGACAGAGATCATCTGTCCAACTGTGTAAGGAAATCAGGATTATAATTCTGACTCTGCTCACCAACGTCTTTCCTGGTGCATCTCTGTGTTACCTTTGCAGCACCTTTTAGATGAAATTGTCAGCATGTCAGAAAGACACGAGAAAACGCACAGAGTGACCGGCCAACACCTGGTTCTCAGGCCCATCTTTTCCCAGGCAGTGTCCTCCTGTCTGTCCGCTTGTCGCCCTGTCTGTCCCAGCAGCTCAGAGCCTCAGCAGGGTTATTAGAATAGCCCAGTGGCTGTCACTGATAAGGCCTGTATGGGCGCAGCGGCTGACAGTGTTGCCTGTCTGCGTGGCAAACACAAGTGGCCCAGGCCAGGGGATTACTGCCTGCTGCCGTTTCTGCTGATGCCTTTCTTTATGTTATCCTCTTCAGTCAGATGTGCTGCATTTGAATAACTTGGCTGATGTGGTAGAAATGGAACTCCTTGAAATCTCCACCTGCATACAAATGAAGGCACATGCACGATTTCACACGGCCCATTCATTTCTCTCTCTCTTTCTCTCTCTCTCTTCTTCTCTCTCTCTATTAGTCTCACTTTCTCCATCTTCTCTCTTTTTTCTCCTGCTGGTGGCCATAACTGGTTATTTACATGCTCTGTCACTTACTGGGCGGAGTGATGCTGATGGGCTAGGAGGCTCGCTAATCCACTCTGCTGCTGTCATTAGAGAGAAGCAAACAGACTATTACCACCTCCTCCTCTTTCTGCTCATCATAAGCTGGCCTGAACCTCACACACACACACATATACAGAAACAGTTGCACAGCTGTGATGGAGAGTGCCTCTTGTTTCTTCAGCGCTGCTGAGTGGAGCCCTGCTTTGGTAATTGATCCTGTTTGGTACACGAGGAAGGAGGGAGGGAGGCCCTAAGTGTTGTCAGTTTGCTGCATTAATTTTTCAACCGTGGCCAGTGAGGCTGGAGGGACAAGGAGGGGCCCGTCGCAGAGCTCACCCAGAGCAAAAACACCGTTCCCCGTGCTGAACGCACTGCTGTTCATCGCTGCTCATTCTAAAATAAGTTCTTCTCTCTGAGACTCAATTATGATTCAGCGGACTGGTGGACTCACTCACTGCCTCCTGCAGATGACAAATTTGTTTTGCTCTGTCTTCCTTTCTTCTGCAGCTCATAAATAACCCTGTAGTGGTTAAGTGGCTTGTGCCTCTTTGTCTGGGTGTTTTTTTTAACCCTCTCATGTTGTACAGACAGTTCCCTGTGATACTGGACAGACCTCGTCCTGTGCTTTCTGATCCCTCATCGGAGGGGGCTCTGGTCTTTTGACTCACTAATGATGTCATCTTGAGCTCAAGCAAGGCACAAACACCCAATTTCTGCCTTGGTAGTAGGAACTGCTATTATTGGTTCTGTGTTCCTCGCAGCTCCCACTCATGGACAGTGTGAAAAACACTCACTGCCTATAATTAGCAGGTGCTCCGTGGATGTGCCGGTCAGCACGCCCGGACGGAGCGACAGTGATGTCCGTCAGAGCCACGTTAGCCAACGCATCCCTGAGTCATTAGCAGGTTCTCACCGCCACGGTGGACGTCACAGCTGACATTTGTGCAGATATGAGTCGCAATTTCTTTCTTGTGCTTTTCTTGCTTCCATTTAATACTTCACAAGTAATTTGGATGTGACACAGCTGATCAAAAATATTTTACGCATTTATCCAGAAAGATAAAGCATGAAGTAGGATGCAGGGAGCTGGAGGCTGCAGAAGAGTGATGAAGTCACTATCACTGGAGTTACAGCATGCAAGTCTGACACTGACAGAACAAGTTGACCATAAAAGACAACTCTGGCCTTAACATAATATCACACTTACAACAAGATTAATATGAGTTATATTTTCTATGTTGACACTTTTATAAACAGACACATTAAAGGTCTAGACCCAAAGATTTTGCAATAATTAAGTGTAAATTTTATCAGTGTTTTTAGCTTCTATATTGATGATATCTCAGTGTCTATTGTGTCAGAAACCAATCTGCAGCAGCTTAAAATATAGGCTTTCTGTTGACATCAAGTAGGAATTGGGTTTGGACCATTATCACATGCTAAAAGCCTTAAGCATTTTTGTGCAAAGATTTAAAACAAAAACTAAAAACTAAAAAAGCCTACCATGACCAAATTACTCCAATTTAAATCAGAAAAATGACAAATATTCTAGATGCAACAACTAGGAAATAATTTTCTCTTCTCTCCTAACTTATTAGGTGATTAGTTGCTGAGATGCCTCTGTCTAGAATCTAGTATCCTTTTTTTTTTTACTTTAGGAATGTAAATAGAAAAATCTTGTTGATCTATCCTGTTTGGCTAAGAATGTAAAAGTTATTTCCTCTCAGCAGATTTTTCTTTCCTCAGATCAAAAAAGAAAAAAAAATATTGCAAGGTAATGAATTTGAATCTGACTGGATAGGAAGCAACTGACTGATCAAAACAGTCTTGGTTAACATCAAAGTTTCATCTTGCAAACAATGAAAGAGGCAGAACCTGGTCGCTGGCGGGTTTAGTGATTTACAGCCTGTGTGGCAGGTCACACAGGTGAGCGTCTTGTCTGCTTTGTCCCATCCAGCAGGTGTGTTTTCTCTGCAGGTCTGATTATTCTCCACCACCACATCCACCCCTTCCTGTCCTCTCACCCTCCTGCCAGCTTAGCCAGCCAGGACAGGCCTTCTTCCACTCCAAAACCATGATTGCATTCTTCAGCTATTCCACCCCCTCCTTCAGAACAAGGACCCACTGCGTTTCTCTCCCTTTCAAGTAGAGGCTGGCGGGTGCGTTTCCCCTTTGAAGATGTAATCTTGGAAAACACAGAGACATCTCTGGGATTATCTTAAATGTCTTCAGTATGTCAACAGCCCAGATCTGTTTCAGAGCAGCTTCGGCTGTTTTAAGGAGGTCGGCCGCGATGACAAGCGGAGGAAAATGCCGTGCCGCGGAGGTAATCACAGGGTCAATTCTGGCCGACTCGTTTCAGGGCCAGACTCACGCCGGTGAACCTGGACGTTGAGGCACAATGAAATGACAAGTTTTCCCCCCACGTGGCGCACGCTGTGTTTACAATCAGAGGTGGGAGCGCTCTGAGCAACATGTGGGGTTTGTAGGTGAGGCCTGTTGATGTCATGGCATTCTCCAGAAGTAATGCGACAATCCAAACTTTGCGACATCTTAACTAAGCATACAAAACGAGACCAGAAACATCACAGAGTAGTCACGAGAGGGAAGGTTAGCATACACCAAATTAGAGGCACATAAGTGGGCGCTCCTTGAAAAGGATCTCGACTTTGTAATCATATCAGATGTTATCGAGGGGAGATTTTAGGAAGGGTAAGTGCCTGGAAACTAAATCAGAGAGAGGCTGCCGAGGGAACACGTTGTTATCATAATTACCTGCTGAGCGATGACTGCAGAAGCGGTGTTGATGTTGACGCCGTGCTGCCCTCCTCCCTCTCTCTCCTGACAAGGCTGTCTTGTGTGGGGCACTGCCTGCTTTGACATCACTTTGTGCTCTGTTCTTTGTGTGCTTTCTTTTTCTTTTATTCCCCCCACCGCCCCCTTTCCCCTTCTCTCTTTTCAGCCACTAACAAAGACTGCAGGCCAAAAATTCAAATATTGTTTTGGTGAGATCAGGCTCACAGATTGAGGACAGACTTGCGTCAGTGCATACGTGCGGGTGCTGGGAGGCTGCGAGGTCAATCCCTGGAGCCAAGGCGAAAGAGAGACCTCATCCTCTATGTATCAAACAACAAGTTGTTACTGCTCATGCCGAATGGATGCCTGTACTCTTTATTACAGTACCTCGGAAAAATATTCTTTTTTTTTTTTTTGCTTTACAAACACAGTCTGGATTTTTAAGAATTTTATAAGCTAGTCCAACACGACCTTTTGTGTTGTTGTGTTTGTCTCTACCAGATTTGCATGTCTATTGGCTGTGCTTTTTTTTTTTTTTAAACAACTCAGTCTAAGTCATATTAGATTGATAACACCTGTCTTTCCTTATCTTCTTTCTGTTTTCACATGTCAGACTAAACATTTCTCCATGAGAAGTTCAAAGTTTGGGAAAAGCCTGAAGGCAGTTGGTTCCACTGGGATTATTCGACTAACAGTGGCTAAACACAAGTACATGCTGCTTTTGGATTATTTTTTGAACAAAATATTAAAAACGACATTCATTTCTAGCCATTTCATAATAAAGCACTACTGTAAAGCTTGTGGAATACAAATGCTATGCTGAAGTGTTTTCTTCACTAATCATCGTCATGCAGGAGAGGATGAGGAATTTTGGGTGTGAGTGAAAGAAGTGAAACACTGGGAGAAACACTTGACCTGCTTGTTTGGGGAAAATGGCATTCCTTTGCTAATTTCCTCCTGATAAGTATCTGACAGCTCATAGCAAAGTGTTTTATCTTGGCTGGAGGAAAATGGCTTCTCTCTTGGCTTCGATCGATTTCAAAGCCTCTGCTGCTGCTGCTGCTGCTGAAAATTGCATTCTCCGGTCGCCATGTTCTTTTATTTGCATAAAGGTAATCAATCCCGGGCAACGCACTCGCCCGTTGCTTTTAACTTAACATGGACTTTATCCTCGCCTTCCTCCTTTTCCTTCTGTTTGCTTCTTGTCAATTGCAAATTCTTGCTCTTTCCTCCTCCACCAAGCATAATTGATGGGCGTTTGCTGTGCTGGGGGCATTGATTTTTACTGCTCGGCCTTTCTCTCTCTGGTTTAACAGTTGATGAGTTGTGTTAAGACACCCAGGGACAGTGAGGCCTGTTTTTAAGGAGATGAGGTTGGCCTTTATAGCCCTCCTGCTTCCTCAGTCCCAGATGATAAGGTGTGTTTATGTACACATGTGCACACATTAGTGAGCTTGTCAATGAGTAGCCACTAGAGAGGAGGATTCCCTGCAGAAAGCTAAATCAAACATCACAGCGTTAGGGGCTTTTGTCAGACAAACTTTGGCTTTATAATGCGCATCACTTTAAAGAGTTTTTCACAGAAAATTTGTTAATCTTACCTAACCCTGGTCAAGTGTTAAAACCTAACCGACGTCGTAAAATAGAGATCTCCTGGCTTTTGCAGAGAGTTAGCTCAGATTTTAAGGGGTGACGAAAAATTGGAGTCTCCGTTACAACCCCCAGCCGACGTTGCTGCACACAGGCTCAGAAGTCACGGCTAGACACAAACCTCATTTAACACGATTAGTCTCTTTGAGGATTTCTTACTGCAGACTCTTACATCCAGGATGAAAGAGTTTGCACTTCTGACAGGAGGGGTGAAGAGAGAAAAAAAAAAAAAAAGAGTTTGAGTATGCAGAAGCTACCGCGGAGCCTTTTACTGCGACATTCACCACGTTATTAAGGAACGTATTGCTTTGTGGCGTGTTGCTCTCAACACCATCTGTAGCGAGCTGCTCAAGTGGTAGCAATTTTCCTCTAGTCTGGTTGTCTCTCATGCAGCATTACAAGTGAAATTCGATTGCGAATCTCGGTGTTCTAGCGCATTTAGTTTCTCATAAATGTTTGCATTCCAGGGTGATTGCTCCCTGGCAGTTTCCAATATGCAAAAAAGAAAAAAGAAAAAAAAAAAAGGTCGCAGTCGAAGCATTCGCTTCTCAGTTTGCTTTTTAAAAGACTTTTAGGGCATGAGAACAAAACATTAATTTACTCTTCTTTTAACCTCCAATTTCATCTGACCTGCAATAAAGCGGAATTAGGTTTCACTGCTACTGACTACGATCATCTTAAATAAAAAGGAAAACCAAAATAAAACAATAAGGAAGTAAACGTACAGCTGCCTTAACAACTCGACGTAATCACTCTTTAACAGGTCACCCTTGCACACTGAGTACACAAATGCTTTTAAAAGGGTCCGCTGGTGTGTGTGTTATAGCTGTGTAATATCAACCTAATAGGCTTACCTGTCAGCAGTGTATGAGACTTAGAAGCTGTAAATCACATTTGTCTGCAACACCTGCTCGCCTCCCTGCGTATTTATGGTTTTCTCCTCCCCCCGTCCTCTTGGTTTTTTGGCCTCCGTCCAAAGTCAACCCCCTCTTCCCACATTATGTTCTTCAGTGTGTTGCCTTCTTCTGGTGGATTAAATGAGCGAGCAGGTGTTGTGTTGTACGGAGGGGGTGTTCGGTTTTCTCCGCGCGCTCCTTCTTTCTAAACAATATCTTTGTTCTTTTCTGAATATCAGCAGATGAGAGAGAGATATAGTTCCAAGAACAAAGCAAATTTCATCACTGTTGATCATTTTAGCTGCATTTCAAAGAATTTCGGCATGCAGTTAATTTCTATCATCTTGATTTCTTCCACTGGGTTCAATAAGACAAATTATTAACTTTATTTTTTATAGCTCAGTGCTGTAAACTCTGATAAGAAGTCAGCTTGAGCATTAGAAAGTTTGTTTCCGATGTTGTAGGTGAAACAGAAAGACGAATGTTGCATCCTCCTCCGGGACTTGTTGCTGTCAGTTGCTATAACCTTCAGAACATTGAGGAACATTTTGTCTTGTCAGCCCAATAACAAGACAAAACTCCCAATTTCTGACTTGGTTTAGCTTTGTGATATGTGTGGATCTTAAGTTACATAATTCTAAAATCTTTTAATTATAATCTGTTTAATTTATAATATTGTGCCCCTTCATAAATTTCTCACAACCATGCAGATGTACCTAATTTATCTTACAGTTTCTATATTAAACACAAATATTACCTACAAGCACAGCATAGATTGTAAAATGTTTGCAGAGTTTAATGTCTCCACTTGGTTCCTGAGGAGGAAGGATTGGTGCAGTTGGCTGGATAGTCTTACACAACTCTCACCATAACGGCTCTATAATCTAAATTACACACATTTAGGATCAGATTAGACGGGGCCATGAAATCTAACCCGTCTATGTGATTGTGTTCTATTCATGTGATTTTGATTTATTGTTTAATTTACGTAATTAGAAGTTGTTGGACTTGTTTTCCAAAAAAAAAAAAGAAGCATAAATTGATTACACTTGGAGTATAGCAGTCGACAAATGTGGCATTGTAGTCTTTGCAATAAATCTCAGTTCAGTGTATCGTGATTTAAAACCTAATAGATTTTAGGTTTTGGGCTAAAAATGATGAGGTATATTCTAGATTTCTTAAAAAGCAGTTGAATTGCCCTTGAGTTTATCCCCAATAGGAAGCTGTGAAGTGGATGATAACTTCAGCAGCATTTATAGTTGTGGTAAGGTAAAGTTAATTTACATCTTGTTTGTCGCCATACCCCAAATATAATTATTTTTTAAAATCCTCATGTAACAGAGTGTTACATGAGGAACATGTAACACTTTGTGCAATATATAGAGTTATTCAGCTCTATATATTGGCCCGTTTTAGAATCTTAAAAGCACTATTTGGGAAGTAAATTGCAGTTGCAGAGTAAATCTAACAACAGAATCAAATGAAACAGAGGGAGCTAGGCTTTTTTGGAAATTGATTTTCAAATAAACAATATTTCACATGGTGGTGCCCAAAGGCGCTGCATGCAATTGATACTATAAGTGGGTGTCACTGCAACATTAACAAATTCTGCAGCGAGAAGGACTTATGAGGACTTCTGCATTTATTTCTTGTGAGGCATGAAATGACGGGCAGGATGGAGCGAGAGCCAACTTCAAGAAAAAAAAGCTCCGTTTCTCAGAGTACATACAGACCCATTTAGGAAATTTAAATATTATTTAAAGTTCATTATTTTCATTAAGTCAATTTACTAAGTGAAACAAATTATGTAGCTTAATTACACACAGACACATATTTTAAAGCCATTATTTCTGTTAATTATGGAGATTGTCTGTTTACACTAATGAAAACATGGCATTTAGGATTAGAATTTTAGACCAGACAAAAAAAAAAAACATTTATTGGGCTTAATGGAAAGTATGTTTAATTCCCGCTTAAAGGTTATTTTCAGAATGTGCTTTTAACCTAACAAATGATGGACATATATTCTGAGTTTTTTTTTTAACACACCTGTACAAATCATTACCTTCTTCTTCTCCTCATCTTTTTGGAAACTTGTGTTTTATTTATTGTGCATTCTTCTTGGGAACTGAAGTTAAATAGATGAACTAGATGTGTAATGATCAAGCCAAATGCTGTCATTTTTACAGCAAAGCTGAGATACATACGAACACACAGAAAATGCTCTGATTGGCTAATCCCAAAAAACCAGTGTGGGTGAGTGTTCTTGGCCTATGCTGGATTTGTATGAGGAGTTAAAGGAGGCAGTGAAGCAGTGAGAAGAGACTAAGAGGGGTGTATTAAGGCAGGGAATCTCACCACACTGTGTGTGTAATGGACTCAGGATGAGGGGCTGACCAAGCACCAGACTGCTGATAACCTTTGGGAAGGACATTGTTCCTGTGCATTGGGGGGGTATTGGGGTTTTGGAACAGGTTTGCTGCAGTATATAGGCTGCACAGGGCGTGTGATTGGTGGTGCAGTTGTTCTTTGGTTCATTGACTCTCCAACAGGGTTAGGAGGTAGAGTAAATGGGGCAGTATAGCAAACTCCCTCATGGCTTCCTGCATACATTTTTCAACACCGTGGTGTGTTTCTCTGTGATACATTTGTCCTCTGTCTGAACCAGGTTCTCCCCGGCATTCCATTAAGGGGAAATTTAACAACCTTCTCCTCTGTCTTCCTCTTCTCTCAGATCTCCTCTTAAGGAGAGGTCAGCATCGGACCGCGCGGGAGAATACATGAAGGGCGGGGCGGGGGAGGGGGTGCCAGCTGCAGCACGAGCGCCTCTGAGGTCACGCAGGTAAAAGGATATTTCTTTTATTCCGTGGATCTTTGATTGTGGACGTTTCTTGTTTCAGTCCTGCACTCTGTGAAAGCAGAGCAAGGGAGCACCGGGGCTGGTTTTGATTGGGCCATCCAGTGCTGGTGGCTTTGGAGGAACTGGAAACTGAGTAGCAGACTGCAGCTGCTGTTTATGAGGAGTTGGGCAGGATCCTGTTTGGCTCTGCAGGGAAAGAAATTCAGCCAGACCCTACTGAGAATGCTGTGGCCAGTGTCAATACTAGGAAAAATCAACTGAAACATGATGGAATGATTCAGAGTTTCTTTCCACTTTGTCCCGATATGGGAAAGAAAATAAATCCAGACTATTGTGGCTGTCCAATTTATGTGACAGTATTTCAGTCTTAGACTAGATAGTGTTTTATGTTAATGTAGGTTCTGATGATAACTTTGCTTAATTTTCCTAGATTAAAAGGGTTTTTGTTTTAAGTTGGCCACTTAGTGCCAACTTTGCCAAATAGCTGCAGCTGTACTTTTTTTATTTGTCCTTATTCTTTTGTTATTTCTCTCAGATTTAAAAGAAAAAGTACGACGAAGATAATTGATAAAGGTTCCAGATAATCTAGCTTAACTCCAAGACACAGCTTGGAGAACTTCTTCCCCCCACAATCACACAGAGTATGTGTGTGTAAGCAAATACCAATGATGTAAACAAATCTGAGTTAAGGAAGGACCAGGCTGGCAAATAGACACAGTCAGATCATTTTCAGTGAACCACATAAAGGGGCTGCAAAATGTTACATCAAATGATTTATTAGGGATGTCTCACTCTGAGTTTTTTTTGGTCTCAGATAGCGATCTGAGTAGTTCAAATCAGGTATTTGCTGATTCAGAGGACCAAGCTGAGTAGTAGCATCAGAACTCTTCCATATATTACAGCAGAATAACACACTTAATTTTAGTATTACTGATCTACGTTAGCCCTGTCACTCATCTGTGGTGCTCTGGACATTGCAGTCTCTTTTTTTTTATTTTTCAGCGACAGACAGGATAAAAAATACGATAATTAGGGAAATCAAAATTTATTAGCTCTCTAAAATTGTCTGTACAGCCTAAGTACAGTTCTGAAAGCCAAGGACACACATACAGATCCAAACAAATCATCTTCTTAAATACGACCGCAAGACTTACTTGAGCCGCGGCCAACATAAAATTGCAGCTATTGGGCAAAAAAATAGGCTTTGGTAGTTGGATTTAGACTGAAGTCAGGTTCACAAAAGATTTCAATGGGAGAATAAGAAGCGAGAATAAGAAGTGTCCTTGTGGCTGAGTTGCAGCACTTCATCAGCTGACTTGTATATGGTGATCAGCGACCATCCAGCCGTGTCTAACAACTTAAACAACCCTTGGAAGTCATGTCTGCAATAAAGTATAAGAAGGAAAGACTAGAAAATAGATCAAACAGTATCTGAGGTTATGAATGCTTGTATTTCAAAACATCGTTTTACATCCAAGCAGGTCTTCGAACCTCAACACTGTGTCTTGCAAGAATTTTCACTTTGGCAGAGATGTTGGTCAGCCTGATTTTTTCCCCCAGGGTTTTGGCCTTGGACATTTGGTTACCAAAGGTATGAAGAAAGTTTGTGACAAACTATTTCCTCATAGTGATACAGACAGAAGTAGATCTAAGACGAGAAGCCTGTCTCTGAATACAATTGTTTCGAAGCTTTTCTTTTTGAACCTTCCCCTTTATCTGGGGAAGTTCTAGCTAAAATTAGCCAAAATGCTAATGTTAGCGTGAGTGCTATCAATAACACGTGGGGCATCACTAGCATGTTGTTTGTCATTGACTTAGTTCATTCAGTACATAAAACATGGCAAATAAGTCAGAAAAGTAGCTAAAAGATTGTTTTCAGCGAAAAGGCTAATGCTGATGTTGGGGAGGGGGGTAGTGAAATGCTAATGTTTGTGCCAATTTAATGCACTGCCTTGCTGTGCATTAAAGTGAGAGAAAAAGATAATAAAGGCTAGTATTATTGCACCGCCTATGGTGATGCACTAACCTGAGAGGAATATTGAGACTTTTATTTTGAAATTTTCAGTAGGGTTGATTTTAGATGGCCAAACTAATCCCATGTGTAACAGTGGTTTGGTTTCGCAAGGCAGTCACTGCCTTTGCTTATGTAATGCTATGGCAGGCCCCAATAACTGAATTTTGAAGCTGTGCGCTGTGTGTTTATTGTTGTGAAAAGAATGATATGGAGAGGCAAAGGTTTAATGTGCTAACGCCCACGCTGCACCACGTCTCCTGTCCCACACTGCCGGCATCATTTCTGAAAGCCCACAGCTGCGCAGGATATCGCTGCCACCTCTTGTGATTTATGAAAGGCCAGAGGAAGCTCAGAGGCAGATTGTCTTTTTGAGTTCATGAGGGAAATGTTTGGTGAAAGAGACAAGAGAGTGTCAATCATTTAAAAATGACTTGACCGGGATCTAAATTTTCAGCCTTTGCACTTGTCATTAGACTGAATTCTCTTAATATTTATACAACATTGACTTTATTAGCCAAAGTAGGCTAAAATATAGTCACTCTTGAAACTGAACAATCTTTGTAATCAATGAAGTTTAGATTGTTTTTAATTAGTAGAAAGCTGGAGTTGTATAAGCTAATCTGAAGACACATGGCCTGTTCACATAAACGCCTGTCAATTATTGTGCTGTCGTTATTTTTCTGACAGTAAACCAGATCCAGACATGAATGAATACTGCGTTTTAAAATGTTAGCATGATCAAACATATGATTCCCTTAGGTGTCCTATCTCCACCTTCGGGTAAGAGCAAGAATGTTCAAAAGGCAAAGATGTGTATTTTTATCCCTGCTGGATTCATTCTGGTTTTCATCTAGCAGCCCATTTTTCACTTTCATAAACCGACCATTTTTGGAGGGGTTTGTGTGCTGCAAAGGATTTCTCACAAACAACCAGAGGTAAAAAAGCTGTGTGGAGTGGGAGGATGAGAAAGAACATTGTCTTTTCCTTTCCAGTTTAGGGACAGAGCAGAACAGGTTGTGTGAGGATACTTTCCTTTTTTAACAATGTCTCACCCTGCCTTGAGGTCACCCCTGCCTTTTTGACGCAGTTGCCTAGTTAAAAACTAAACGTTTCTCTGCATTGTGTTGTTTCTGCAGAACTGTGAAGCTGCTAAGGTCTCTGTTTTTTTTTTTTTTTTACCCATGTGCATAATTACTGCATAAACTCAAATCAATTTATCTCAAAAGATTTATCCAAAAAGTGACTTCAGCTAATGTGATGCATTCATTATAGGTTAGACTACTGCAGCAGTTAGGAGACAAATAATGATGATATACTGTGTTAGAGATGCTGGTTTAGTTCTGTCAAGGCCAAGCTTTGGCTCAGACTAACGTTGACATTTTCATCTTGAATCTTAATGTAGTTGTCTCTGATATTTTTTTATGGATATAAATCTGGTAAAAGCATATTGTTTCAAGCTGTTGGCTTGACCATGAGAATGGCATTCCTTTTTGTTCAGCTTCATTCTTCTTAAGCAACTTTATATTCGTCTCACATGATCTCAAAAAGTATTCTTCTTGCCCATGTATGACATGCTTTTTGAAGTTTTTCATCGGAAAAGCATGTCCTGTTCTGCTTCCAGAGAGAGATTAGACTGACAATACTTCCCTGGCATGATGGTACCAGGAATATTAAAATACACAACAACCTTGGAAACGTCTTTGGAAGGAGGAGTGGATTCAATCTGGAAAGAAAACCTGGCCTTGGGCAACTCTGGACAGGAACAGAGTCACATCCAGACTCTCTGCCAAAATACTCTTATGAATCCCACGAAGAAAGGACAGAATTAGCTGAAGACTAGAATGATGCAACAAGCCCTTTCAACATAAAAAATATTCTTTTCACAGACATAGAGTTGTCCATCATTGCACAGGAGAGCGTTACCGGCATGAAGATTTCCGAAGATTTATAGTCGAGGTTAAAAAATAAAAAACAACTCATACCATTTATATGGGTAGAGGTACTTTTATGGGATGCCAGAAAAGGTGGTGGACTGGAAAGTGTTAACTTTACGGAATGTCCCGCACCTGTTGCTGAGCACAGCTGGTGAGCTGGCTTAAACACTTTTCTCACTTGCAGAAACGACTATCTCTGTTGTTCGGAGGTTCATCCTTCCGACCATCTTTTCCTTTGGATGGATGGTTTGCCATTGATTTATTTATCCATTGTCACCTGATTATCCAAGATCTGATCAGAGGGGTCACAGCACTCTCCAGCTCATTCTTGGAAAACCCAAATCAAGAGCTTCACTTCTTGGCTTTGCTTTTTCTGTACTATGACAGAGTGGAGGAGCCCCAATCCATCTATCCATCTTCTCCACAATCCTACTATAGTTTTTAAGCAAGACATGCAGAGCCTTGAACTGTTTTGCTTGAGCAGACCCACACTTTGGAGGGAGCAACCCCATTTTTACTACCTGTGAATCCATGGCATCAGAGGAGCTGTCTCTCATTTGGACTCATGAACGGTTCCAGTGAGCGTTGCATCCAACGGAACTGCATTGTCTGCAAAAGGAAGGATGACACCCTGTGGTTTCTTAACCAAAAGTTTTCTCTTTTCCCATAACTATCCATAAAGTTTCTGTCTGGAAAAAGCACAGGGATATGGACAAAAGGGAGGGTAATATGCACCATCAACAAGCCAAACTTTGTTCCAGAAAAGCAAACCCACAATGATGGAATAGCCCAATGGAAAAAAAACAATAAAAAAATATTAGCATATTACAGTAAGTGTGGTTGTTATAAAGACAAAAATGGCAAAAAAAAAATATAATATATTCTATTGATAAAGTGGCAGAAGTAATAGTTTTTTTTTAGCTACTTACAAAACCCTTTATTGAAAAGCAAATACCCTGAACTAGAATAATATGAGGGTTAATGCGAGGAACATAGTCATCATAATAAATGTTACCTAAAAGAAAGGGAAAAAGACTGAGTCATAAATCCTGAATATTTCTAAATGCTTGTATATTTGAAGATGACATCATTCTAGTCGGCCGCCATCTTTGTGTGCCAGTGGGTCCATTATGTTATCCATCACTGGGTCTCTATGTCTGGCATTGTCAATTACCCAGAGGAAAACAACATTAGAGGCCTGAATGGGACACGGAGCCGTGGCAGGCCTGACATGGCTGGGTTATATGATTACACAACCTGTTGGCTGTCCGCCTGTCAAGTGTCTCCTGACTCTGATGAATGGCTGTAATATGCCGCGCATCACAACATGCCACGCCAAACACTCATTAATGGCTTCTCATAATGCCGAGGACGTTCCTCCAATGCCGAAGCAGGACTCCCTGAGAGAGAAAGACGGGAGGTTGAGGAGAGGAAGGAGTGGTAGCTGTAGTGTGAGGTTGAAAAATAACGCTCATGAATGCTCCGACCTGGTAGCAGTAAACAAAAGAAACACCGTGTCATCATTTGCATAATTTCACAAATTGCACAGGAAAATGCCACCATCGGTCTCCTGCAACTCGTGGTGAATGCATGATGAGAACTGGATAAAGAGACACACATGTTGGAATTATTATTCTCTGTAAGTGTGATGCATATGTTTCTCAATTAGACATGTTTTTGGCCATCTGTGACATATTTAAATTGTCAGAAATGCGTGCAACATATCACTAGTGTGTGGGAGAGCCACAATAACGGTGCTTGAAGAAAGGAGCTCAAATCTGTTGGATGCCATCTGAAGCTTTGCTGATTGCTCTTTCTTTCCCTGATTTGGGAGAGATGGTACCCATGATCCTCCACATCACTCCACTCTCATCTGTAACAAATAGATCTGATTCTCTCAAAGACATTATTGTGAGAGCTTACGAATTAAAATGGTGAAAATGTCTCTGTATGAGCTGCTTTTTAAGGAGTCTGTGTTGGGAATATAATTCCATGAAGGCATCCCAATATCCTGCCTTGTAGGCTTCAGGAATATGTAGGTTATATGTGCTTCATGCCTCATTTGTTGCCTATCTAGATACATCACCAGGAATCTTGGTTGTTAAAGATGCATGAACAGAAAACACCCATCAGTATAAATCAGATTTCCTTCTGATTGTCAAATATGGTCTTTACCAGTTTCTAAAATTATTCAAATCTGAGCTCAAGTGTCTAAAACTACACACTGCATTATCTATATTCACATTATTTATGAAATTATTTGATAGACGTAAAAATTAATTACACCCCAAGATCCTAGATATGGGAAAATATAAAAAAACACCTTTAAATAAACATTTTTACCTTGTAAATAGGATCAGGGTTTAGCAGAATGTTGGACTCATGGTAAGTAATTTTATATTTTATTTATTCTATCTAGGTAAAATCTACAATTGCACCTAAAAGAAAACACCGACGTACACTAAGCTTGACACAACAATTACTGTAATCAAAGATTTTCAATCCCTGCCTTTAAGTTCTTCATACTGATTATAATCAATTCTCTTCGAATAAGAGAATTGATTCAGAAAGTACCTGACTTTCTGACTCCCTGACCCATATATGTTTATATTACAAAGTCACTGAAACACAAAAATTGGATTTACCAATGTGCATTTTTAGCTATTTTTTATTTATTTATTAATCTCATGGAAGCATGAGTATTTTTATTGAACAACACACATATTGTCACCATACCTTCCTCAGTTGTGCTATTGTTTTCAGATTTGTGCCATGTAAAAAAGCTCACACACAATAAGGAACCCACCTGAATGCTCCTCCGTCTGTGACAATGTTTGTGTATATGTTCATTCTCACAGCTTGAGTTTCTCTGCTTGAAATGCAATACCTGCAGATGTGCCTTGTAAACTGTAGCCGCCAGCTTCTACAGCACGCAGGGGGAACCATTGAAACAAAGCCATTAAAGCAGCTCTCTCTCATAGGGTGCAGATTTTGGTGCATGGGTGCGCCTGACTGATCAGGAGAGATTTTTCATTGTTTCGATATCCTATATTTTCAGATGAATGTCTATAAGCTGCACTTTTATATCGATCACAACATAAGCAGGTTTATCATAATCGCATGTTGTAAAACATGGATGTCAGAGTCTCCTGACAACCTGTTGACACAGTGCAGATTTATGCACACAGATGCACATGCAAACACGGTCCGTACACAAGTTTTAGACATGGCAGTTTTATAGCAGAAGTTTCTTATTGCTGTGGATCTTCCAAAGTCAGATACCAGTGAATGAGTTATTCCGCTCTCTGACCCTCCTAATTGGGAACGGCTGTTCCTGAGAACGAAAAGGCTAAACAGCCGGAGAAATTGAGAACAGACTCTCCTGAAAGGAAAGTCAGAGATGAATAAACAAATGTAAGCAGCAAAGATGTTGATTAGCTGCAGGATGGCTCGTATGTTCGAATGTCGGGGTCATGACACTGAAACTCAGTCCAAACTTTCTCCAGCCATAAGATAAACCATGTTCGGCGCTGTCTCGTAAATGTAGGAGTGGAAAATCAATACAGCAGGAAGAAGAATGACTAAAACGATTCGGTGTTGAGAGAAGAGTTAAAATAAGAAATAAAAAAAATCAAGCGAGAAGAGGTGCAGTACGCTCTGTGACAGCTGCATGCATGTCTTACTGGGTGACGGTCTGTCCGTCTGTCAGAACAGATATTTCTGTCTGTTTAGTGCTGCCTTACAGGCTGCCAGAGACACTCCTCGTGTCATCGCTGGGTGCCTGCTGTCACTGGCTAAAAAGGAGAGAGGGAGTTCAGGGTGTGTGTGTGTGTGTGTGTGTGTGTGTGTGTGGTGTGTGTGTGTGTGTGTGCGTGTGTGTGTGTGCGTGTTTGAGCGAGAGTGACATAGAAAGAAACTCAAGCAGCTGTCTTGAAAGCTCTTCCCCTCTGTCAGTACATCGAGAATCTGCTTTCCCCCTGATATCTGCTCAGTGCTGTTTTACTCAGCTGTTTAGTCAAAAGATGAAGTGTTTTTGCTGAAAAATTTGCACTTTGGGGGAATCAGGATGTTGCACAGCTTACTTGTGATATAAACATGTGCCATGTTGTTTTCATGTCAGACTTACTTATCTTACTGTAGCCAAACTTTTACTGTGGTTTCGTCAGACTACAACTTGTTTGTCCACAACGAGACGCGTTTTCTTTGAAGGAGAAATCTTTTGTCTTTCAAGCCACTTTGTTGTCTAGATATACAGAGAGTTCAGTGGACTGTTTGTCCAATTATACATAATATTCTACAGTAATAGTATTTGCCTCTTTTTTTGCATCTCAAGAACATTACAACAGGAGTCTGTAGACTATTTATATCCACTAATTAGAACTTTGTAGAATACTGTGAAAAAAAATAAAGTCAAAGGAAACTTAATTTGAAAACAATCTGACACAGTTCAATCAGCGGTTAGTTGTTTAACAAGTAGCAGCTGATAACCACAATTCATCACCCTCAAACATTAGATCCTTTCATCCCAGGACTCTCACACCCACCCCCTTCCCACTCTGATAACCACGGGGGCTGGTATAATGACAATCCTTGTTAGGTAGGGCAGGAACAAAACAACCTGCTGAGCACATTTGACTCAAGAAATACTTATCTGCAACTCTGGCCTCATAATCTGCCCTGATAATGACTAATCTTCATCTTGGTGTCACCTAACAGGCTGATTGGTAATGTACAGCCAAACAAAATCTGCAATTACACAGCACTACATCAGTATTTATCACAGATTGTTATAAATATGTGTAATATCAGTGTCCCATAAAGGACGGTGCTGATCTCCAGACTCACTCTGGCTGCATCTTTCTTAGCAGCCACTGCTAAGAATGAGATGGTGCGTTTGTGCTTTGTTGGATCTTTGCCTTTTGCGAAGTGCTTTGTCTTGTTCAGAGTTAAAACAGCCACACTAATGCAGCATTTACACACACGCACACAAAAAAAGAGACTTCATAAATTGTGCAAAATGTAGCGCTAGAAGCCTTTTGTTGTCAAAGCGGCTCTGCCCCTGCATGCACTTCCTGTCTGGAAACTTTTTTCCCATGATTTTCCTCAGATTTTTACTGATATGTTCAAACTTTTAACTATGTGTTGGAGATTCTTAAATGGGCTGTACATTTGACTTCCACACAGAGTTTAGAAGTAGGATTTTTCCCAACAAACATGTAGTAGCAGTACTGAAAAGATAGTGTAGCCGCTCAGATTTATGTAGGAGGTGCAATCGACATGAAGTTTTTGATGAAAATAGCAAGTCGTTTTTAATTTCCTGGGTCAATGGAACACGAGCGTAGGTAGCAAAGTGAGACTGCAATGCTAAAAATCCATCTGTGTTAAGAGTTGGGCTGAAATACTTCCAAAAATGTGTCTTTTTATCACTTACCATCTTTACCTCCACAGACAACCAAATTTTTCTGTTTCTCCTACTTGTAGGTTTGGAAATCTTACTAAATATGGCGTATATTTGCCTTAAGTGCAGATCGTTAAGTCTTTGATTTTTAGTCATCAGTGGAGAATGCTGTCGTCTGATTACAAGCACGTGTTTTTCGCTCGTATGGATGTCCACGGAGTGAGGTAATGGAATATGAAAAGAGAAAAGTGTGGTACTGGGCTGCGCCGTGGTGGAGTTGGGTACAGTGAAGGTTCTTTTGGACTCAATGCATGTTTTTTCTGGCGTCCCAGTTTTGTTGAGGTTGGGTGAATGTGTGCGCCCCGTGGTGGATGAATTAGTAGCAGAGTCCCCAAGTACATGTAGCTTAGTGTGATTTACTATTCCTGAAACATCTCGACTTCTGCTGACCTTTTCTTGAACTCTTTTGCCAAATTCTGGCAAGAAGTCAGTAAATCTAAGAAGTGAAGTCGCCGAGTTCTTCCCAGGCTAATTTCTTAGCAGTGATGTTGATAGTAATTTTGTAGCCTCCTTGACAGCATTAGTCCAGCTTCAGTTTCTGCTCTGTCAGTGTTGGCTCTTCTAGTTCCCCAATTGCCCTGTAACTACACCCCAGTGTTTATGTTCTTTAGGTTAACACGGTTATCTCCTTGCGTAACTGGAGCTCCGAGCCTACACAGGCACTTGGCATGCATGCACAATGTGAGTGATCTTGCAGCTGCAGGACCAACCTTGCTGCCCGGGTGTTGCTCCAGAAAGAGCTGCAGGAACTTGCCAGTATTTTCATTCCCTCTGGAGGTATTTCCGCACACCAACAAAGCCCAGCCTGCGTGATGAAACAAAGAGGAAGCAGCTTTTGTGTGAGGAGAGCAGCCAGTTTCTCAGTACGTGTGTGTGTGTGTGCGTGTGCACTACTGACCCCAGCTAACAGTTTGTTGCATGCAAATATACTCTTGAGCTCGCAATTCAGGTTGCTCCGGGCTCTTGTTTGCTCACGAGCCAAATGTACCATGAGAACAAGCCGACGCTGTGTCCCATTCACAAAACAAAGTTGCCTCCTGTTTGCCTCTAATTAACAGGTATAATGCCTACCTTGTTGTGTTGGTTAGTGATTTTTACAGGCCTTGTTAACCACTGGCTGTTCCCAGTCTTCGCTTCCTCATAAACCATTGCCAAAAAGGAAATGTGTGCTGTAGCCTAGATCCCAATTCACCAGGGAATCTCTTACTGGGGATGGGGGGAAATGAATCAAACTTCTGATAGTAAAAAAAAATAAATAAAAACTTAATGTCCTTTTTAGAGTTCATTCCAGCCAACATAAACATGTGCTCTTTGCTCTCATGACTGGAGGAGTTTACGTAAACTGCCTTGCCTTGCAAGACGATTCACTCCTCTTCAAGATGTTCTAATGTTCAAAGTCACAAATATTCCTGTCAGTAGATGTGTAAAGCTAGTGGCTGGTGAAGTGTGGTGTGCATTGGTAATTAATCTGACACCCCAAAACAAAATGCAGAGTGAACCATTGAATTCAGAAGTCAATTGATCACAATGGAGTTCAGATATTCTTAATTTATTCTTAGTAGAAATAAATCTGTTCTCTTCCTGGTCTTCATGATGTCCTTTAGATGACTCCTAAAGGCATTTATTGAGTTGTACTGGTTGTATTTGAGTGCATCAGAGGGAATGGGGGTCAAATACAAATAGTGAACATAAATACGAGTTCTGTCATAAAAACCTTTGAAAACCATCTAGTATTTTTCTCTCCGTATTGTTTGGCCTCATAAAATCCCCCATAATGCCTTACATTTATTCAGCTGCAACATGATGAAATGTGGAAAGTTTGAAGTCCATGAATGCTTTTGCAAGGCACAGTATATAAAATCTGTTTATTACAGTTAATTTTTTTAAAATGCTGTCAAAGGATTTATATCCCCCATTCTGAGCCAATATCTTTTCATTAGTCGAGGGTTTTCAAGGATAAATCCAAGGTTTGAGGCTCTTTAGGAACATCAGTTTTGATGTTTTATTTGAGGTCATAGCACAACGACCGAGAATTGCAAATGTTTTCTTTTAGTGTGTGTGTGCAAAAGTAAAAAAAAAGAAAGAAAAGAAGTGGAGATTTCTCTCCAGGGCTTGTCCACTAGAGTCAGCGTCCTGTGGGGTTGACAGCCAAGGCCCTGGTGACACACGCTTATGCCCATAAACAGGGATTTGGTCCTCTGGAGAAAATAACCTTGATAATTACTGGGTTCATATGGACCTGCCCACAGTGAGAGGGGGGAGGAAGGCTGACTGAGAAGTTAAGGGGAGAGAGAGCGAACCACATCCGCTGGTGCATTCCTGCATGCTGTGTCATAGTGGTGCCGAGTTTCCCTTCGGTTTGCACGGAGATTTCCACAAGGCGGAGAGCGCGCAGAGGCACTGATGCAGCGCCTGAGGCTGTGGACTCCTACATTTAAAGTTTAACAAGGCACAAGTCATTCGTATTCTCTCCACAGAAACAGAAAGAGTGTACGTAAGAGAGCTGGCAGACGATGGTGAAAAACTGGTGCTGTATGGAGGGTGGGATACATGGAAAACAAGATAAAAAAAAATATATATATATATATATACAGTCTGGTGACCTAACAGTGGAGACACTTATACACTGAGACTGTCCTCTTCCAGTCTCTTTCACTTGCATCATGTGGTGGAACTGATTTGGCACCGGCGCAGCAGCCAGAGCTGCATGTCTGTGTCTGGCTGGCCGCCCGTCTGCTTGCCTGTCATTCTGCTGGTTAAAGAGGCCTTGTTGAACCGCTGCGCCGTGCCTGCCCGCTGCAGGGCTATTCATGCCTGCGAAGCCAGAAACAGCCAAGTCTTGTCAACCGGCGCTAGCTAGCTCACACCAATTGACTCCTCCAGGGGCAGTTTGCTTGCTAAGCACACCGACTCAAGCTACTCAATAATCCATTTTTTAAAGTTTCGATTACATTTCAGAGGACGTCCACAGTCCATACCCTCCGTCCCAATACGTGTGCGTCTCCCGGATTGAGTGCGTGGCGGAATAGACTGATCCTTTCCCAGAGGAGTTGTATAACACCGGCACAAAACAAAGCAGATCCCTCGAGCCGCGTCGAAGGCTGCAGATTTCAGCTACAGTTTGTCACTCAGATAGAGTTCTCCCCCTGCTTGTCTGGTTAATGGCAGCTCATTCTGTCACAGTTGACCTGAGCCTCCGTGAACTGTTCTGTGTCCTTTTCTCAGTCCCTTTGTGACACACATCATGAGGACAGGCATAAGAGCCATGGCTTCATTTTGCGCTCCCACTTTCACCTCCTCCTCTCATGCTCTCATTCCCAACTCCTTCATCTTCCCTTCTGTCCTTCCCTTTTCTGTTCCCCTCCCTCGCTCCTCGCTTTGGCGTCTGCATTCCTAACATCCTCCTGCTATGATTAGCTGTCGTGTTTTTTCCCCCCTCAGCCAGTGTAATTTCTAGATCCTCCTGTGTCCTTGGAAAGCTCGTCTAATAAGCTCAGACACACTGATATCTCCATGCACCACGGGCCTTATTCTCCAGTGTCACCAAGCATGTAAACAAAGGCGGACAAAAAAAAAAAAAAAAGAAAAGGGAAAAAAAACAAAAAACACATGCGGTGCCTCTTCCTAGCGTGCTAATAGACCCGGCCTACCAACCCCACCGAGGGCAGCACCAACAACACTAGATTGCGAACGGTGACCTTCCGCGTGCCAATCACAACAAATCTGCTTCCTGATTCGAATATTTGGAGGAAAACGGTGTAAATTGAAAGCAGAAATCCCCCCGGTGTGAGACAAGATGAGCCTAGGAATAAATTATTCAGATGGCAGTCTCTCCTGCTCTCTCTCTCTCTCTCCTGAATGATTCTCGCCTTCTGCTACATTTAATGGCATCTGCGATGACGCCCATTGGAGATTAATCCAGATGCGAGACGTTTGTGTTAGCGTGCTCACATTTGCGCTCGCGGCCCGCTCGCCCCTCTTCTCATGCATCCTGTCGTGTCGTGTGATGGGGAAACAGAGCCTCAACAGGGGAATTTATCTCTTCTCCAGAGAGGCTTGTAAATAAACAAGTTGTGAATCAATGGCTCCATTTGTTTTGTTTTTTTTTTTCTTTCTTATAATTCTGCCTTTTCTCTTTAGGCAGTGTGACAGCATTTTTTTCTGTAGATCTCAGCAGCCGTATTTTTTCTCGGTGAGAGTGAGAAAACATGCCTGGCTGGCTTCGTGTTTCATTACAGAGGATCAGTAAATTACCGTGTATGTAAGTGTGTGTGTACATGTTTTCTTTTTTTCTTTTATATCACCCACTGCAGCTCATTTAGCACCATGATGGAGCCTTTGTATGAATGGGGAAATAATACCAGCATTGGAAATTATGCTTTAGAACTTCTCAGTCAAACAAAGACACAGTAGAAATTACTTGGCTTAGATGAACACAAGAACACGCAGTCAGTCCTGTGGTTAATGTATTTCAGTCTTGGTGAGCATTATTGATTCACTGCAGAAGGATGACCCTTCCTTGATAAGTGCCTACAATATTTTACTGTTTGGAATATTTTTCTCAAGCATGTATTCATTATTTTTAAACTGAGCAGAAGCTTTTTTATAAGCCGTTTTCCTTAGAGTCCCAGCAGACCATCATGTTCATCTTGTTTTTGCCATAAACGTGTGCATTTTTGAGTTTTGTTTCTTATTTGTCCTCGTTTTTGTTTCTATTTTAATCCTCTGAGCTTCACTTCTGTTGCCTCTAGGAGCAATAATTAGCTGGTTCCAGAAAATATAAAGGGTGTTACCTGTATTAGTTAGGGTTCAGTGACTGACACCAGCAGTGAATAATGATGTGAGAGGAGTGTTCCTGTTTCTTCACACATAAAGGTAACCTCCCAGTGTGTAAACCCTGATTAGGAGCATCCTGAGTCATTCAGGTAATATCGTTTTTGTAATATTTGTGGCGCGCCAAAGGTGCCACAATGTAATAAATTAAATCAACATACAATTTTTGTTTACAACATAGCTAAAATTATGAACTTTATTAAATAAATAAATGAATAAGATTTTTTTTTGTGGATCTGTAAATAGATAGTAAATAGTTAGGTGCACAAATACACTATTACACATGAATATATATAACTTCTTCTCATAAGATTTCTCATTAAATATAATTGATAAATCATCTCAAAATGTTATTGCATTGTCATTTCCAATAAAATCACAGTAAAAAATTAAGCCACAGTAGAAAGAAGAGTGTGCATAAAATAGAATAATCTCAGCTCTACTTTTATTTCTTTCTTTTATTGGCTCTTAAGCTTCAGTGCATCATGAAATAATGTATACTGGCAATGCGCCTCCTCGTATTGACCTTAATGTTTGATCAGCTCCAAGGGCATTGTGCATGTGCTATTGTTTTTTTCAAAATGGCCTTAAATAGCTAACTATATATACATGAGTAATAAATTATAAAAACAATTAACCCCTGAATACTTGTAGTTGAAGTTTTCAGTTAGAAGTTAGCAGGTTGTCCACATCCTCGAGAACCTGCTGAATAAATATGCTTTGCAAAAGTGCCCATTTGCTTAAAGAGTAAATATCGTTGTTTATGATAATAACAAGACTGAAAATTATAATGCAAAAACATAAATAAATTTGTTTTGTTAAAAGTATCCATTTTTTTAATACTCTGGCAAGTATTACTTCTCTCAGGCTTGAAGGTTAAGGAATCATTTAGTGATTTATCAGTTCATCAAACTGTGGAAATCCTCAACTTCCAAGCCTCCCACTACACAGCGTCATACCAACCAGAGGTTTGCCATCCTTTCTTTCTCCATATTCAAGAACCGTCCTCTGTTCCCCATAACCAAGTGTGAAATTGCAGCATCAGATTGTATTTCATTAATTAAACTCACAAGACTAATTTAATTTGATTCAGATATGGGGGAAATCGTGGATCCACGTTTAGCTTGCAAACTGGTGTTAATAGTAATTAAATGTTGGGTAATGTTTTGTTTTAATTCAATTTTTTTCTTCTGTTCGCATGCTGGAAAACCGTGTCATCAAGTTTAAAACAGGCTTAGGCGAGCTAAGGATGCAGCTCTGTGAAGTATGCAGTGCTGTGTTAATAGGTCCCGTAAGAAAATCTACACATCTCCATTACAAAATAGCCAGAAGCAAAATAAAAGAATAGTTGCTCCTTGATTAGAGCCTGGAGAGTTCAAAGACAGCTGCTTCTGCAAGGAATCGTCTTGTGTTTGTCGTTTAGGTATTTCATGTTTAACACCTGACAGAATTGTGGATACATATTCTCTTTAGCTCCCCAGTTCTCTGCCTCCAATTTGTCAGATGAACAGCAGGGAGCTTTATTTCATCCTAATAAATGACACCAGCTATTCCATGTATTCCGATTACTTAAATACCACATTTTGCATCGTAACACTTGCTAACCTTTGTTGCGTTGTGTTTTGTTTTGGTTTCAGACTCGCTCTGTGATTGAATAAGTTTAAGAAGCCGATTTTGCCTAACAGCAAATACAGGAACCTCCTCATCTGAATCGGTAAGACTCCTCATTCATCCCCTCTGTCTTTGTCCAAGTGCCTTGGTGTGAGCTGCGGTGTCCATATGACCGCTTGGTCTCAAATGCAAGATAAGAAACAGTAGTTTCGATCTAGATTTTTGTTGTGTCACTTGCCTTTATCTTTAAACATGGAGTAGGTTTTTTTCCCAGAAAAACGTTGTTCATTTTATTCAGGTTGTACAGCAAAGCAGAGGAGAGAGTGAAAACTCTTTATTTCTGATGAGCAAAAGAACATAAAGAGTTTTATTTGGATATCCAGTCATTTGCAAAGAAAAGCATTTGTGTCTGCACCAACCATTGTACAACCATTGACGATTTTCATAATATTATACTACTGTAAATATGGATATGTGTATATTTATGTTATTGTGTTTCCTCTTTGGACGGTTAGACAACTTGCGCCTGTCACTTGGACAGTTTCAGTCTCTGAGAGTAGCAAACAGTTCTTACTGCTGATGTGGTTTCTGTGGCTTCTGTCTATAGAAAGACCCAGATCTTATGCAGTGACTTGCACAAACATTGATTCCCCTTAAGCCACTTCACTGTTTTTCACATTACAACCACAAACTTCCGTCCCTTATAATGGGCATTGTATGTGACAACCTAAAAAAGACAAGTGCTTAATTGTGAATGGGTTTTTGCTTGAATAAAATCTAGTGCCTTGTTAGTACATGTAGCATGCTTGTGTGTTGATTAGTCTCAGGATAATTACAGCTCTGTGATGACCTCAGAAGTTTTTTAGAGAACAGTTGTGAACAAACATCATGAATCAGACAAATCGGGGAGGTTTAAAGCAGGGTTAGGTTGTAAAACAATCTCCACAAGCTTTGAACATCCCAGAACTGAATGTTACATTAAATCGCAGTTCTTATTGAAATGTCAGTGTGTGCAACATCACAGCTTCTATGGATCGCATTGATGCAATACAATTTCAGATGGAAAAGATTGAAACTCTGCTTTCTAATAATCTATTTGGTCACCTAGGCAGACTGGTACTGTCCTTTTTGCAGACAACTGATATAGATTCTCCTGATCCTACTCAGAAAGCTCAGAGTGAGTGAAGGAGACATTGTGCTGGTTGAACAGAATGAGACTATTGAAGAAAATGAGAGTTACCAATGCAAAATTCAATATTCTTATAAACATTTTTCGCTTTGTCTAAAATTGCACAATTGCAAACTGACCGAGACTTGCCAAGTCATCTACCTAAGCTGATAGTCAACGATAGGTTTAGAGATGCAGAAATCAACACCTGAGGTTGGAGAATCTGTCAAAAGAGGAGCTGCACAAATTTTCCTTATGTAGAAGTAAAAATATTGATGAAGGAAAGCTTTGCAGTTTGCACCAAACAATGCAGGACACACAGCAAACTTGTGGATGGAAGATTTTTGGTCAGACAAGACCTAACCTGAACTTTTTGACTTGCTGCAAAGCTGAATGAAGCTAAATACAAGGTTTCCTAGTAAGAAAATCTTTTTAAGTTTGGCGTCCGGCAGCTCAAACTTTGATCAAGGCTGCAGTAATGGCTTAATGCCTGGATTAGAATCGACCCGTCAAAGTCAAGAAGTAAACCAAGAATCTGTGGCATGACTTGAACATTGGTATTCACAGAATATCACACAATTTGACTACATTTATTCAATTTTCCAAAGACAAAATGGTCCATGTCATTGCATCATAGAGTGGTTGCAAACACTCACTAACAGGGACTGAGTAGAAATTGACTTCACACCTCTCAGATTTTTATTTGCAAGCGAATTCGAAAACCACAAGTTTTTTTTTCTATCCACTTTACAAGCATTCAGTGATATGTAGTGGTCTGTCACATAAAATGCTACTAAAGTACTTTGAGGTTTGTGGTTTCAACATTATAAGAGATTAAAAGGGTATGAATACTTTTGTACTGTAAGCTGCAATGAGCCAAGCAGTGTTGAGCCAATGTGATCTTAGCATGTATTGCCATTGACCTGCCTTCATCAACAAAATTATTTGAAAGAAGGACAAATGTTTATCTCGATTTCACCAGCAGCTTCGTGCTCCACAATTTGCAGGATCAATTTCATGCAAAAACATGCATGAATATTGTGTTCAATTAGCCTTTGAACAGCATGAGCATTATGCATTTGCCTATCCCTTGGACTCCATAAATTCTAAGTGTCTATTTAAACCCATGGCAGTCATCATCGCAGTGTCGAAAACCTTTGACCACCATGATGGATGATGTAATTGGGTTGAACGAGGCTGCAAGGAAACAACAGACAGCAGACCAAAGGATCCCATATTATTTCTCAGACACATTAAAAGAAAAGGAGATCTAATCTCGTCACCTTTGTTGGGGATAGTTGTGCAAAATGTCGACGGTGTAGTTTGTGTACATGTGAAACAGCATCAGAGCGCTGGAAGGTGAATAATTTTTGGTGGCATCTGCACATTTTGCAGTATGCTAATGAGCAAAGCTGCAAAAGCCAGATTGCCAGGAGAGAGAAGGGGAGATGGAGAGGAAAGAAAAACAGGGAGGGAGCCGCGTGGAGGAGAGAGAAACAGACGGAGGCTGGTGTAAATTATGGATGCAACCTGCGATTTCCAAGAGGGAAAGAAAGGCAGAGAGAAACCTCCAGTCATGCATATCAGATTATGCATTTACCACATTTTCTTATCATGGTCCATGAGCAAAACTTGAATGCAATCTGGGCTCTTTGTGAATGCGTGCGTGTCGGTGTATGAGACAGAGAGGGAGAGCACTTACATATTCATCCATGTCAAGTTTCGTGGAGTTGTGTTGTGCTGTCAAGCGTTCTCTAAACTTCGTACAATGTGTTCACTTTTATCACTCTTACTGTTTTGTTTTTTGCTGTATCCGGGCACTGTTTACAATAGAGATGCAGAAATCAACCAGCAGGACATCGGAATTGGCCTTTGATTGGTCAAAACAGAAAAATCAGATTTATTTCTCCCCACTTTTTAATTTTGTACATCTGACCAAAAACAAATTTTCAATCACATGGGAACATATACTCACATACACAACTCTCTTCATTTCTTAATTTTATTACGATATTTTTTGCTCTTTTATGGCATTATCACTCTTTGGAAAAAATCGACCCGATCGGTGCATTTCTACTATACGTTTCATTCACAGAGAAGAAAATCTATTCTGCTCCAGGCTGTTTCAGTTACTCTCTGTTCTCAAATCACAGAGGCTACGCCTGACATTTTTAATGGCACAAAAAGCTGAGTAGTGCGTTGTTTAAAAACACCCCCCAAAAAACCAAACAAACAAACAAACTCGACTCTCATTATGTGACTTGCTGGGGCATTTTAGTTAAGTGAAGTTAAGTAAAAGGGAGCATTCGTTCAGCGCTACCACATCCCAGCCTTGTGTGCCAGTCCCCTGAGTATGGTATGTGTGTCTGTGTGAATAATGGATCCATTCTTGAGTCATGTCTGTGACTTGGGCCTGAGCAGTGGTGTGGTTTCCCCCACCAGAGGTTGGAGGTACAGGGACGGGAGGGGCTGCTGGTCTGGAAATAGCTCTGCCTGAGCTGAGAGCACCTTAGGTGGGCCTCTGTCTGAGCTTCATCTCCCTTTAACGCACTTACAAGACAAAAAGTACAGTTCTGCTCGCGAGTGCTCTGCACATCATGAGCACGTTTTCCCTACTGTGGCTTAACAGAACTGGAGTCAGCTTTGCTGTCTCTGTGATCTCCTCAAACATGACAGGAGGCTTCTAAAAATGCCGCAGCTTCTAAGAATTGAACAAGAGTCGTATTGCACTTTAAAGCTAGACAGAAAATATGAAGCTCCCTTGGATCTCACTGTCATGTAAATGTGTGTTAATGTGTAAAGTAGGTCATTTATGTGGAGCAGGGACAGCCGTGTTGCACTTCTCTTCAACGGAATATAGTTTGCACGCAGACACATAGCAGGATTTGGCAAACACAGCGAGGGATTTATGTTTACCCCCATTTTGTTTATATGTCCCGCTAAAACATCAACATAGAAGGGGAGGAAGAGGCGACATGGGTGGGAGTGGAGGGGGCACTGAAGGTGAAAATCGCTGTGGTCAGTCCAAGTACAGCATCAGTAACCACAACCACAGATAGAAGCAGAAAAATCTGACTAAATCAGATTACCAAACAAAGAGTAAAGAGGATTAATTCTGATCTGTCTCGCTGCCTCCCCACCTCTCCCTTCCCCCCAATCTGCAATCTATAAAATCCTCTGACAGTTTTCTGATTTACTTTGTGTTTCTTTTTCTTTGCATGTTTCTGTAGGTAAAACTCTTTCAGCTTGCTAGTAAAACTTGCTCTTTTGTTTTGACTAAAGACATCTAGAAATCTGGAGAACTGCTCTCCCCACCCTAAAATACACAAATAATCTTCTTAAGTCATGAACCGAGGAATTGACTGATGGCTGTAATCTGACATTTTTCAGCCTGATCTGCCCTAACTGGAGAGTGGCCAGTCAGAAACTCAACATTCCTGATCAGTGAATATCAGCAAATTCAGCATTGCTAAACACTAGCGGCAGCAACACTCCTCAGTGTTGTGGTTGTGACTGCAAGTAGACATTTGGAAATGTTGGGAGCTTTTTGAGAATCCTAGAGGAGAGGTTTCTTTAGGTAATACAGATGGAAGCTGCTGTTTTGATACGCCATGCCACTCTAATCTTAAATAGAAGATGCTAAAGACAGTTTAAAATGTCAGATGCAACTCTGCTGGTTTTAATTTTAATATAAATTATCTACAGAAGGGAGGTTAGTACACAGTATTTTAGTTAAGGCTGTGCAACACCCAGGAAAATGTGTAATTACAGTCCTGCATCATAATTTTGTAAATATTGATTCAGATTAATCCATATCGTTGTGGCTCTTGTTTTTTTTTCTTTTTGTTCATCACAATGTCCTGCCTCTCTTTACTATCACAGTCACTGTGACTGTGGGCATGATAAAAGCCCAAGTATATTGTTACTTTCCATAATTAGCATCTTAGTATAGCCCTTTCGGAGAATTGTGTAAAATCTGTGTCCATAGTTTAAAGCTTCACAAAAGCTGTCAATACATGTCTGATCACAGCTTTTCTAGTGTTCAGATGCTGTTTCACAGGGTGCAACACAGACCTGACCTGCATTAGGTCTCACATAGAGTCATAATTACATGTTTTTCCAGTCACACTCCATGTTGGCAATACGGCCTGCGTTCAGACGGGCATCTGTGTCCCTGCTGCTGTCAATTAAACGATCATAGCAAGGTTCAGTGGGATACGTCCAATTAATGGAAAGCACAATACACGGAAGGGAATAATTACACCTCGTCTCAGGCTTTCAGAGATCAAATGCTTTGCTGCTTTTCTTTGAAATAATCACAGGAGTTTCTGTCGATTTACAGGGAATCAGTAACTGATTCCTTGTAGGTTCTTGGAGTAAAAAAAGGAAGCTAGATTGATTTGGTTAACATTTTATAAAGCTTACAAAGGCAAAAGGTCTTTGAGGTTTTTCATATTATTTGTTCTTCGCTAACGTTGCACACCAGAGGTGAGCTGCTGCAACTCTGCAGTTCTCCAGTGCAACACTGAGGGAAAAGGCACTTCGTTTTTGAAAAGCCCAGTTCAGACATGCTTTTCCTTTTCCTTATTGCCGCCATTTAATTCAGAGGAGCTCGTACACGCACCGACTCAGATGTATGGCCCTGCCGAGTGCTTATAGCTGCTAAAAGATTTGTATTAATACCCTCTCTGGTACTCTTTGATCTAAACTGATTCATTTTGAGCGTCTCGCCTACACACAAACACCTCAGAAGCACGATACAGTATCGCTCCTGACAGCTTGACAAACTGACGTTCCCACTCTCAATCACTCCTGCTCCTGCCCTCTTGCTCTCCCCAACAGAACTGTATATTGTGACCAACAAGACTGTAATCAGCACAAAACCCTAATCAAATCATCGCTCCAACAACAAGCCCCGGCTGCCGTGCTTCCAAGAAACGCATCTCAGATCAAGAGTTTACTGTAAGCAGTCTCCGCTGCGTGAAATGTCAAGAGAACGAGGATTGCTTTCAAAAAATGTCACTGACAAAATAATAGCAGTAGTAGCAGAATGCCTCGTGTTATGTTTGTATCTCGTGTCAGCAGGTGTGATATGTAACCGTGTGTGCCTCCTTATAAAAGAAGCTACACAGAAAATCAACAATCTGTGGACTAAAACTGGTGTGCGATAGGCAGTGTGTGCAAGCCATCCAGTTAGCTATTAAAGTGTGTCTTTTGGATCTGCTCAAACAAATGCACATCTCCAAACCTCCTCATTATTGGCAGCAGGATTCCTGCCTGGGCATTGGGACAACTTTTTGTCAGTGTGTGTCTCTCTGTGTTCGTCTGTAGCTGTGCATGTGCGTGTGTGTGTGTGTGTGTGTGTGTGTGTGTGTGTGTGTGTGTGGAGTTTGAGTGGCGCACGCCTGGTTTCAGCGGCTCATTCCAAGATTTGGTTAACCGAGTTGGCTCGCCCTATCACATAGCCGCAGAGTGTGCAGTTGCTTCAGCCTCTGTTTCATTTAGTGGCACCCACGCTCTTATCCTCCTGCCACGAAAACACACAGGACTCCTATGCTTTTTATCTGCTGCAACAGACACAAGCACATCTGAGTTCTCATGCACGCACACAGTCGAATGAGAGAGTGACAGAGTTAGAGGGTGAGAAAGAGGGAAAAAAATAAGAAAGTACCAATTAGGCTCCTGAGACAGATCTGCCAACAGACATCAGAGGGTTGGAGGCGGAGAGTGTTGTGTGCATGTGTCTGTGTGTACATGTTAGATAAGGGGGGATAGGAGGCGTTTCACCACAGCCGCAGTGTCAAACTTTATGTTTTTTAGGGGTTTTGTACTTTCATAACCTGCTGAGGAGGCTGGCAATTATTAAGAGATTGTTGCCTTTCATATTTATCTGTTGACAGTTTTGTGCTCAGTTGCTGAAGTACAAGTGGGCTGTATGTTTGTTCCCTTGATTTTTACCTCATGTGGCATCGCTTCATACACACAGATTCATTTACAAGAAGAAACTGATTTCTAGGTGATACTTTGGTTTCATTGGGAAATATGCCATGCGATGAACTTGTGATCTGTCCTGGGTTTACTCTGACAACATAGACCACTGAATTAAGTTGGTGCAGTAGATGGATGAAATCGACCTTTAATGTCGCACCAAATAGGATTATTATTATGCTATGGGAACTTTTTTAAATGTGCACTGAATCTTAATCTTAAATACTTCGACTCCAATCAGGCATAACATTATTACTACCATCTTGCTCCCAAAGCTGCACTGACCCTTTGAGGCATGGACACCACACCCCCGAAGTTGGGCTGTGGTATCTGTGGCATAAGTTGTGACATGGAGCCTCTGTGGATTATACTTACTTGTCCAACAGATGCTTTCTGGATTTCATTGGTGAGGAATTTGGATCTTTTTTTTTCACTCCTCAAACTATTGTTGAACCAGGCCAGATTCACGTCAGTCAATGAAAGGGACTACATGGTCTCAGAATATTTAGGTAGGGGATACATTAAAAGGACCTAAAGGTATCCTTTTAGGCACCCAAAACATTCTCACTGCATTCTTCTCATTGTGGATCCAGGTGTCCTGCGTTCCCCAGGTAAGCAACACACAACCACCTGGCCAGCCCAGCCCACTTTTTTTCACTGTTATGGTGGAAAGAGGTCAACATGGCCACTTGAGGCTGCTGCAGATGCAACAGTCTGTGATTTGCTCTGTTCTAACACCTTTCTATTAGAATCACCATTAACTTAAGCAATTTAGAGTCCAGTGAATCATCTGAAGAGACCCCATAGCAGTCTTCTTCTCTTGTGCATCAATGAGCATCTGATCCATCACAACTTTGGCGTGCACAAATTTGCACCTATATTTACTTTTTCCCATATTTCCTGCTTCTAACACATTGCCTTTAAGGACAAAATAGCTACCTGCCGGTTAATGTTGACCTGCCTACGAACATGATAGCAGAAAATTAGTGCCATAACTTTTACCTGTTAAGGAACACAATGTGATGTCAGAAACATTCATTTAAATGTGAACAATAAAATAAACTAGATTAACCGAAGCTGGTCTCTCATAACTCAGTAATTATATTCTCCTCCACTGCTCATCAGACATGTCCGTTGCACATAATTTCCTATGGTTAAATAATCGTTGCACTTTCCAGTGGGAGCAATGAAACCATTGATGGATGTCAACAGTTACATCTGCCTTTAATATTCATGCTTGAATCTCAGTGCATCCTGATTAATTTCACACTCATTCCAACAGCTGTCCTGTGTTGACTTTGATGGGCTCCTTAATGTGTGTCTTAATTTCAAGTGTTTGTGTTGCACTTATGTTGCTAAAACTAACCAATAACCCAGTTTTTAAAGGTACAGTCAACTTCAAGGTTTCCATTTTAAATGCTGAAGGAAAGGTCTGTTTTGTGTTGAGGCTTTCCAGTCAGCAACCAGTAGCTCAGCCTTAATCCAAACAGTCTTAGGGATAGAAAATACTCCCGCTTCACTGCCAAATGAAGCCTCCTCTTCTGCTCTGCGTTCATGCTGCGAAACAAAAGGCTAGTTTGGCCAAATCAGGACTGACATCATTGGCAACAGCTGCGGGCTGCATGCACAGTGTGTCTGTGCATGTGTGTTACTGTCGCCGTGTGTTTATGTCTGTGTGTGTTTGTGTTTTTGTGTCTGTCAAGACGAGGTGACCTGATTGCTCAGCTGAGCAGTGAGGAAGGACCCAGCCTCATGTTGTCAGAGCCGCGCTATTGGAAAACACAAGAAACGGGCCACAGCACTCCTCGCTTGGTAGCCCCTCCCATCTTCTGTCACTGTCTGTGGGGTTTTTGTTTATGTCTCATAGTCTCCCACTACACCCCCACCATGCCCACACTCACATATTCACTCTGTGGCATGAGTGAAAATGGCAACGCTTGGTTTAAAAAATTCAAAAACACTCACTGCACTGCAGCACCAACTTCCAGTTTCTAGCCCATGTTTTATTTTTCCTGTTGTGAATATCGAACTAGTTACAACTAGATAAGCAGAAGGCAATATATAAGTCATGTGACTTCACGAACAGTTTCTGTGTGGACTGTGCACATTGTTGTGTTTGACAAATCCAACAGCTTTATGCACAATGTATTTATAGTTAACCAACTGCAGAGTCTGGCATTAACAGACTGTAATAAAGCAGGTCTCGCTCAGATTACATCGTCTTCCAAGTTGCAGTTTCGGCATGTCATGGATTATAACTACATGATAACCTCAAGCAAACATATTACAGCTTGTCAAAATTTAGACAAAATTAAAATCAATAATTATGTTCTTATAGTTGCACAGTTTTAGTGCAAATTTAATAGAAAAAAAAGGAATCAAAGTTGATAAATTATATAGATAGAAATATGCAAATACATTACAATACAAAATAGGTTTAGTCTCCTTCGGTAAGACAGTGTATAGCATGAATGTCTGTGTTTTGCAACTAGGAATATTCCTAAACAGACAAATTTGGTTTTGTTCTTTTTTTTTTCTTTTTTTTTGAATGAATAAAAAGTTAATTGTTCAGCAAGGTGCAGGAACACATAGGAAATATTGCAGCACCTCTACTTTTTGCCTCTTTTACAAAATAGTTTCATTCAAAATCCACAATAAGCAGAATTATCAATTGAGGTGACTTTATCCAGTATCTGCACATATGAGCCTTCAAAGAAGCTAGCTGGAGTGAGAGGTTTGTTGTTTCTTAGACACACATACAGTGTGTGTTAATGGCAAGAAGTTATTTGTGTTCATTGCACCAGAATTGTCTGTCAATGATGCAATACAAATATAACACTGCTGTGAAGATGGCTAACCCTTAAAGAAGTTCACAGTAGTGGGTTGACTTCAACCCCACTTTGCAGCCTTAGCCCTTTTGGAAAACTCAGAAAGACAAGAAAAGGGTGTCTAAGTTGCAACCTGAATGTTACAAATGTTTAAAACTGCAGAAATCTATTGCCAGATAAGCTCTGACAAGTTCCCATCCTTGCTGTAGCTTAACACTCTGATAAAGGTGACTGATACAGGCAAATGCTGGCTTGCAATTGCATGCTTAACCAGCTTTCAAGAAAACACATTTTGGTCAGTCTGATCATCATTCAATTGAACCCTCTGGCAGCACAGAGCAGCTCCAGTTGTGAGACTCAGTGAAAGGTGTGTGGTCTCATCATTTGCCCCCCTCGGAGCATGAACACATAAAATGCTTTTTCAACACACACACACACTCATATCAGCAGAAATGGCCCCCGACCTCATGGGGCTTCACCTCAGTCACCATGTGAGCAACTGTGTGTTTGGGCGTGAGCCCTAATAACCTTAGTAGAGCTAAACCACCCCTGCTGCTCTGTCTTATTACTCCCCACAACCTGCCTGTTTTGTCCAGAGGAAAGGATAAATAAAAGGATTTCAAGCAGACTAGGAGGGGGAATAAGGCTGAAGGGAGAGATGCAAGGGTAAGGTAAAAGGAAGGACACAGGGAGAATAAGGAGAGAATGAAGCACAGTATGGTGGGGGGCCAAGCAGGAGTATTGACATTGTGCAGATAAGTGAAGGATTAGTGGATCTACAATGAGCCTGGAGCTGTTGCTCCCCCATTCAGCTCATGCTGAAGTGGCTGCTCTTAATTAACTGGTAAAATTAAAAAGACATGCTTGCATACAAGCACACACAAGGACAGGCCTTTTATAATGTAGCTCAACTCTGTTTATACAAATGAAGAACTGCTGCAAGTTTTAACACCTTACTTAGTACAGAGTAATATTAATATGTAATTATAATCCATACACACTGCTACTGTCAATAGATCCCAGAAAAACCTATGGAACAGAAATATTTTTACATAATATTGCTCCTGAGTTTGGAGAAGGTGTATTTCCAGAGTTGCTATATCTTCAATTCCTTCCTTCCTTTGTTCATAAAATACATATTAACATAATTTTTAATGGAAGCTGAAGGAACGCCAGTGAAAAACTAATCAATCAAAAATATTGATTGATTCCTTTAGCTATTGTATTCTATAAAAAAAGTTGAAATGGAAAGTAACAGAATCCGTCAGAGATTAACTAAAAGCACAACCAATTCTTCCAGTTTCATTTGTTTTCAGCTTTGCTTGCTAATTACCAGACTTTACTTCTTAGAAAAATGTTTTCTGCTTCTTTTTTTTCCCCCAATTCTTTTCAGAAACATGCTTTCTTCTCTGAAACACACATACAATAGATACCTTCACACCTTCTTCAAGTGAGATCTCCTTCTGTGCACAAGGACAGTGATTCACGAGGCTTGTCTGAGCGCAGATTATGTGGAATATTACAAAAATCTCTTGAGTAAAAGGTTGAACTATTACTTTTATTCATATTATGTTTTGCATTATTAGATGGCCGGGTGTTGTTGGTAGTGGGTTGTATGTGTGGAGCTGAGTCCACATTCCCCAACGGGGCTCAGGTGTCTGTTTTTGTGTCTAAGAGGAAACCCTGAAGATCAGATTTCAGTGTGGCTCTCCCATCTTGCTGCTTTGGCCTCGGAGGTTAAAGTTTATTCTGCTCAGGCACGGAAGAATGGACTGCTTCAGAAGCATACACACTTTGATTCATCTGAATTATTTCTTTTCCTGTGAGATATTTCACTGAACATTAGATTTGCGTGTGTGGAAATGTGCATGATCTGTGTGCAACTTTTTCTTGGCTTGTTTTGTAAAATTCTTAATCCACAGAAGTCCTAAAATAATAAACTGAATGTTTCTGTTTTTCCACCCTTCATTTCCCATCTTTTCCCTTTCTTGCCATAGGAACCGACAAAGTTCCTGAGCCTGCTTTCCTAATTTCCTTTACATGTATCTTTTACATGCGTATGTTTCTGGACTGTGTGTGCGTGTTCGTTGTCCCCTGTCTCAGACTTGCTCTCGGCTAATAGCTTAAAATGTCACAACAGTTTAATTTCACAAGCGCAAGCTGGTTTGAAGAGTTGCCTCAGTGAGCTCTGTGTTGTTTTACTTAATTTTTGACATTTTTCGTCCGATGTGCTCATTAAAATGTCTTGTTTGTCTGCTGTGTAATCGACGGTGAATAATGGCATTTTATGTGTATGGTTATAGAAATACAATTGTTTAAACTGGGTTATTTATTCCATGAGTTAAGCGTTTTAAATCATGGAATAAATAACAGAACCATCTGTTATATCTGTTCTTATGATCACTGTGCCTTCAAGAGTCACAAAATTGGCATACAAACAGATAAAGAACAGAGATTCATTGATCGGCCTTTTCTATGCTTATTCTAATGTTCAGTTTTGTTTGAAGATTTAGCTTTTGACCAATCTGGAGTGTAAGGACTAAAACAGAATAGGAAAAGTGCTTCAGATTCTGGACTACCAATAGAGTCATGTTTTGAACCATCTTGTTACTGAGTTGGGAAGAATCACTTAGCTGGGTTGAGTTGTCCCTGATCTGGTTCTGTCACCAACCAGTTCCTGTTGTATAACCTGATTTCTGCAGTTGCACCAAAAAAAGCAAAATTCCATTATATTTTCTATATGCAGTCACAAACAGTGTAGACAAAGGTATTGTGCTTTGAATGCAGGCACTTTGCTTTATTGGATTTAAAAAGTGAGAAATTAAAGAAAATATTGAATTTCACTCTAGAAAAGCGAGAGTTGCCAACTGTGGTACATTATTAACCTTGATCTATGGGTGACAGTAGACTTATTCCAACAAAACTGATGGAAAAACTGAGCAGCATGAGAAACCCCTCCCAAAAAAATCTGTGAAATGCAGCTGACAACCAATGAAAACCAATTTTCAGGTCGAACAGTTATTTTCTTGCTAGACCTTTTTGGTTTAAATAGGATTGCTTCTTTTTAAGAAAAACTAGTCGTGACAGTAAAACTGCAACGCCGGGCTTTAAAAACTGCAGTTCACAAAGCAGTTACTGAGCTGACTGGCAATCTATCACTATGCTCTGGCATGCAAGTATGAGCACACAGATTTGGCTTAATGGCAGCATATGAGTCAGTACTTAAGGAACTGTAATTATGATTGCTAGTAACACCCAACATTGATGCAGCTCCCTCACTGACACCTAGTAATCCCTGTAACTATTAAATACCTGGCTAATGGTTACTAAAAATATCACCACATGCAAAATTATTATGAGTAATTCTTAGTTTTGACGTAACAGCTGTTAGATTCTAGGGCTAGCTGGACAGCAGTGCTAATGCACGCTAGCACACGAAAAGGGAAGAGAATTAATATCTTGAACAATACATCCTAAACTGTCTCTATTTTTAAGTTTGAGTGAAGTTTAAATGTCAGTGAAGGGGTTCTTAGCACGTTCTGTGCTTGCTAATGACACTGTTTTTGTATTTTCACAAACATCTTTCTTGTTTTGGGCCTAATTTTACAGTTGAGAAGACTTGTTTATGTTATAAGATCTTGAAACTCTGGGACAGATAGGCAGCAGGATAATAGGATGATGCAGTTTGAGATTCAAGGACATTTCACAGCAATGTTCTTTGAAGAAAATGGATCAAATGGAACATGTAAATGGAAATGTTGGCTGAACTAAGTATTTGCAAACAGAATATACATTTACATGTATGTAAAAAATTCAGATAGTAGTGGTGATCTGTTATCATTCATGCAATCAAGTTTTTGATTTTCATAGTTTTCCATACATACTCAATTTGTTTTCAGCTGCATGTATCCAAATGGACTACTTTGCTTATTATTTTTTGCACTTAGCTTCTTGTCAAAACTTTCTTTTCCTGTTCCTGTCAAGATATTGTTTTGCGCTGACAGGTTGACAGCTTTGTTTTTCTCGTTTCTTTCATCACATAAGAAGGACCTGATGAAAAGTTTGAGCAGGTAGGAGTTTGAACTCTTTACTCTTTAGATCAGTGAAGACTTGGTTTCTGTCATATTTTGATGTGCTGATATTCAAATGGCAGAACATGGGCAGGAATTAAAAAACAAAAAAGCAAAAAAAAAAACAACAAAAAAGCAAACAACGTATTTTTTTCATGTCATTAAACATTAATGTGAATTGAAGTGCCAATTTTGTCACTGTGCCCCTCTTATGGCCACTTTGTCCTGGTGAGGCTGCTCATTTCTGATCAAAGCTGCCCTGCTTTGGCTTCAAGTCAAATCCAGCCACACAGAGAATAGCTTTCCAAATATTTTTTTTTCTCCCCCCTTTTTGTCCTTCCAGTTCAGATTTTCAGCTTTTACTATTCAACAGGAAATTCATTTAGTGGCTGCTGTCGCTGTGCCCTCGCTGTTGTGTGTATGTGGTCTGCGGTGCCTTGGTTAATGAGGGAGGTCCTTGCTGCCCTCCGGCATGGTGCCTCATGGAAATCAGCATTTGATTTGCTGGCTACTTGATAAAGGATTTAGTGTTGAAACATGCCCCCCACCTTATTACAGTTAAAAAAAAAAAATTATCCTCATTCAATCCCCTTTGTTCATCCAGCTTCCGCCACACTCTTTATGTTTGTAAAGTGGTGGTATTTGCCTCTGTTTGTACATGTCCTGCATCTGTTTGGGAACGTGTTGGCAGGTAATAAGGTCGGCGTGATTACCTGGTGGCCCTTATGTCCACTTGTCGCTGACTGTTGATGTTTGTCAGTGCTAGTATGCTTTGTCCGGAGCGGTGCGTTGCCACTCCAGCTCTCCCTGCCCTCAGTGTATATATCGACCAGACTCCGGACCGGAGAAAAGCCTGGCCAGCTAACAAAATCAATGCCCGCTGCCCCCACTCCAGCGGCCTCCTGTTATCTGCAATGAATACAAAGCACATACTGTGGTGCAAAAACACACTTTTTTTTTATGGCTCCTTACTTGCTCACCACAGTGGTAGGGGTCACATAAAAAGCGACACGATATCGTGGCTAAATTACCAGTCAGTTTTGTTTTACTGGAAGAAAGATGGCTCTCATCTGTTTGGCATCGCGTCTTCGGTTGGCTAACTAGCCTTAAGTGAGAGGCACACAGCTGCACTGCGCACTGGACGATAAAGTTTATTATTTTCTCCTGGTATATAAACTGTGTTCTGTGAGCAAATCAAACAGGGCAGCCAAAACTGTGATTGAAACATCATTTGTCTTCCATTGTGTTGAGTAGTATTAGCAAAGTTGCCTGCAAGTGTTTAGCCAATCGGGGTAGAGCGTTTCATTCCACGGGGATAAGATCAAGCCTATTTTCACCAGCATGCACATGTTCCTGCCTCTGTCTCTCTGCTTTATTCCCCCCTCAAACTGTCCTAAACTCTGTCTTTCTCGCTGTCTGTGTCCCCTGCAGGGATTATAGGTGGCGATGGGAGGAGGGAGGAAGGGTGGCGGCAGATTAGCGCCGGCCATCCAGCGGGTCCGTCTGTCTGCTGTCAGAAAATAGAATTCATTTGTGTGATCCAGATGCTTATGCTGAGCTCGGTCCATGTGTTTTTGTGTGGAGTTGTTGCTCAGTCGGAGGAGAGGATTGGCTGTCTGGCCGAAGGGGGAGGGGGGGGGGGGGGATGTGCGGTGGCGGAGGCGCGGGGAAAGCTCACATCCGCTGTGAAGCTTTTGTACTCACATCAAAGAGAGCAGCCACAACCTGATGACGGCATGCTCTGTTTAACCACCCTGACACGGTAGACTCTAAACAGAAACCTGAATGGACTGTATGTACAGAGCACATAGGTCGTGCACACGCCTTATATGGTCGCAGGAAGCCATTTATTGTCCTTATTATATGACAAGTTCAAAAAGATGCTGCTCTGAACTGTTAAATGTAGATGTGTTTAAAGCTATTCTTAGACTATTTGAAGTGATCATTGCTCTCAGAGGTAGGAAGACAGACGGTGAGATGGGGGAGGGGGTTAGTATTAGGGGTGTGGGGGGGTGTCTTCATTTGTGGCAGAATTAGGGCTTCAGCACAAGGGAGTCAGGAAGGCTAATGTGGCTGGCTCTATCATTGATGGATGGACCCATACTGGAGATTTCGTGGAGGGCTTCAGAGCGGGAAGCTGAGGGAGGTCTGTGGGGTCTCTGAAGGAAGTACCGTAGGGTTTGGAGAGGGAACATGTCATTAATCAAACTCCTTCCAGCTGCCATCTTTCCCTTCTGTCTTCCTTTTCTTTATTCGTCTGACTACCTCTTTTGAACTCCTAACCTTTTTGTTTCTCTTTGGGTCAGATTGCTTTCTTTTGAGTTTACCTTGCAGTGTTTTGAACATTGTTAGGATGCGGTAGTTCAGGTAGTATTCCCTTTTCAAAGGAAAAAATAAGATAAATGAAATCATCTTTGGGTTGCACATATCCATCCACAATTGGCCTGATGATGATGTTCTCTGGCACTGGCTTTGTTTGCATTGAGCAGAGTGTCCCCTGGAAAGTGGGGGGGAATTGCCGTATCAAAAACGAACTTCCTGGAGCCTTCAGGGTTCCAGAGAGTGGGCTCTAACTGGGCCCTTAGGGCTTATGCAAAAACATCCAGTCCAGGTTTAAAACCAGGCCAGGCTGGGCCCTTCAGGGCAAAAGGCTTATAGATGTCTTAATTCAGATGCACTTCTCTATTTTCTTGGTGTCAGCACATCCTAACTTTTGTGGTTGGTTTTCTCTGATGCTCACTTGAGACTTCTGCCATGTAAAACATTACTCAGTCTGAACATTATGGGCTGCTTTGACAGATCAGAGGACCTGGTGTCTGCTGGTCAGTGCTTTATTTGCTAAGGTTCCTGCTACAGAGTATGAATAGCAGAGCTGATCTTATTGACTGAGCACCTACTGTATTACAGTTTTCTGGAAGTTTGTTCCAAATTTTTGGTGCATAGATGCTGAAAGCTGCTTCTGCTCTCTTGGTTCTGGTTCTGGGGATGCAGAGCAGACCAGAACCAGAAGACCTGAGAGGTCTGGAAGGTTGATACAACAACAGCAGATCTTTGATGTATTGTGGTGCTAAGCCGTTCAGTGATTTATAAACTAACAACAGTATTTTAAAATCTATTCTTTGAGCTACAGGGAGCCAGTGGAGGGACTTTAAAACTGGTGTTATGTGCTCTATCTTCCTAGTTTTAGTGAGAACAGGAGCAGCAGCGTTCTGGATCAGCTGCAGCTGTTTGATTGATTTGTTGGACAGACCTGTGAAGACGCTGTTACAATAATCAATGATAAATGATAAATGCATGGATGAGTTTCTCTAGATCTGGCTGAGACATTAGTCCTTTAATCCTGGAGATGTTCTTCAGGTGATAGAAGGCCGACTTTGTAATCGTCTTCATGTGACTCGCAATCTTCAAGTCTGAGTCCATCACTACTCCCAGGTTTCGGGCCTGATCGATAGTTTTTAGTTGTGATAACTGAAGCTGTGCATTGACTTTAGATCGTTCCTCTTTAGGTCCAAAAATAATGACTTCAGTTTTGTTTCTGTTCAGCTGGAGAAAGTTTTGGCACATCCACACATTTATCTGTTCTAAACATTTATTCAATGATTGGATGGGTTCAGAGTCACCTGGTGACATCGTAATGTAGAGCTGTGTGTCATCCGCATAGCTGTGGTATCTAATATTATTTCCTGTTATAACCTGAGCTAGTGGGAGAATATAAATATTAAATAAGAGGGGTCCTAGGATTGAACTTTGGGCACCCCACATGTGACCTTTGACCTCTTTGATGAGAAGTTTCCAATTGAAACTGTTCTTTATGTAAGATTCAAGCCAGTCGAGCACCGAACCGGAGAGTCCAACCCAACTCTCCAGTCGATTCAGTAATATGTCGTGGTCGACAGTGTCAAAATCTTCACTGAGGTCCAACAGAACCAGCACTTTGGTTCTCCCACAGTCCGTATTTATATTGATATCATTGAGCACTTTTACGAGGGCAGTCTCCGTGCTGTGGTGAAAACCAGATTGGAAAGAGTCAAAGCAGTTGGTCATCATGAGGAAACTATTTAATTGTTTACACACAGTTTTTTCAATAACTTTGCTGATGAATGGGAGGGTTGAGATTGGCTTGTAATTCTGCAGTAGTCATTTGTCCAGATTGTTCTTTTTCAGAAGTGGTTTGATCACTGCTGTTTTCAAAGCCTCAGGTTGCTGTTTTCTCAGGGCTTTGACAACAGCACCATTGCAGGCAAGTAAACAGTGTGATGGATCCCTTACATGTAATTAGGAAAGCTCAGTAGTTGCTAGTGTGATTCGGCCTCCACCAGAATATTTTAATTTTCTTATAATAAAGACAACAAAATTTAATAATTTAAAATTAAACATTAATTCTTTATTGTTTTAAAGTATTTTTGTTCAATTTACTTAAATAATTTTTTTTACATTGCTAAGCAATACTTCCTGAAATCTTATTTTCACTATGGATGTTAGTGAAAATAGTTAGCAAATAAGTGTATGTAATATGATATTCTGTACAGAATAATTCTTTGTGGAAAATGGAAATTGGAAATTGATGCAAATGCAAATTCTCCTGATTTGTTCTCCTAATTGTATCTTTCCCAGAGCCACTTATTTTAATAGCTGTTAATTATAACCTGGTGACGCAGGGGAAAATAATGAATAGTGTAAGAACACAACACAAATGAAGAGCTACTAACCAGAGTTGACAAATTGACCTCGAATTTCTGTGACTTAACTGGTTGACTTTAAAGAATAAATTATGTTAGGGTTTATGTTGTGGGCACACTAAGACAAAAATACATCTCAACTTCCGAAGCATAAATGCTGAATTGTTTTTGTAGTAAGAGTCAGATAAATATTCTAAAACAATATACAGCTTTGAAAGTTACATTGTTCTTATTGTCTATTTTTTTGTTTTGGGATTTTATTTTATTTTTTTTGAATTTCTGTTAAAGGAATATTATTCTTTAGTTTGAGGGGTTTTAATTTAAGATAATGCAATCATTAATAAAACTTTTGAAAACAATTGGTTTCAACTCAAACGTCTTTAATCTCATAATAAACTAGTGGAAAAGAGTAGCAAATTGAGTCAAAATGTATGATAGCCTTTATAATTAGAAGAATAGTCACTGAGTTGCAAGCAATTTAGTGTGAAATGAAACAAATTGAATAAAATAATTAAAACTATTACACTCTGTTGCTCTTACTTTCTGCAATTGATAAGATGAATATCTAAAGATTAATTCCTGCTTCTAATGCAAGTTGTGCTTCTGCTATGGCTCCAGTATGACTAAAAAATTAACTATAGTATGACAATGAAAAGTGCATGTTCCTTGTTAATCTCTGACCAGCTCAGCAATCCCATGTAATGATGAACCCACTCCTCACTTCTCCACTATTTTCTCACTTTATCTCTCTGTTTGTCTTCACCCTTGATCATCACTAACTAGGCTTTTCACAGGATCAGATGGAGTGCCGTGTTTTCGTGTTTGTCTGGGCAGAATGTGGACACCTTCAGTGCAGGTGGCAGCAAAGAGGGTGATGTTACAGTGGAAAGACAGAGACTGAGTTCACATGTAAGCATTTTACCACTGCGTCTTTAGAAGATCAGAGGGCGTTCCCCGACCTCATGCCATATTGACAGAAGAAACTGCGTGACTGGAGCATTTTAGGGCCTCCCAATAAAAGCAGCTTTTTCATTACACTGCTGCCATTACCGAATGCATATGGAACTGCATTATGTGCAACCTCCCACCTTGTGTTTGATCATGCGTTTTCATGAGAATCGATGGCAGTGAACTCTTCAGAGATCCAGCATAAAAAGCTGCACACCACTGCAGGCAAGTAAACAGTATGAGGGAAACAAAAAATGTGATCTGAAAATGTTTCACAAGGATTTTTCACCTCTCAGAATCTTCTCTGAGTAACTTTTTAAGCAAACATTGTGGACATTGGATATTTGGTTTTTGGATAATAAGAGATTTTCATTAATTTTCTGCTTGAGTATGTGGGATTTATAAACATTTTATTGGTACATTTCCCGTGGGAGTTTTCCACCAATTTGATTTCAGTGAGAAACTTTGTGTAATTGAGCAAAATTACCCTTTGTATCGTCTGAGACTGAACAAGAAATTGCAACCCTCAAAATTAAGTAAAACAAAACTGCAACAAAAACACCAACAAATTGTGATACAATGATGAATTTGTTGCTTCTGTTGTTATAGGAGGGTCATGAACATATGAAAAAAAATCTATATATTTTTAAGAAAGGCATTGTGGACAGAAATTTGAAGCTGTGTTCAAGCTTTTGGTCAGAAGCATTCATGATTTACTCCTGTTTCTATATGATCAGCTTTATATGTTTTTAAATCTTGTTGTTGAAACCAGTTAGTTATCTTGATTCCTAATAAACATGTAAATATTTTGGGTTATTCCAAATGTGTGGTTATAAAGTCCAATACTTGTCTACAGAACATTAATAAAGACCCTGGTGTAGTATTTTTTATCTGCGTTTGTGGCGAAGGAAGATGCAAAGCTTTAAGTACACAAAATATTTAGACATCTCAAAAAAATATGAAATTTATGCAATAATAACATCTTCAACTCGTGCTACAATCTGTAGACACTTAGTCTACACTCATAAGGATTATTAAATCCAATGCATGCCAGTTACTTGGAGAGGCTGCAACTGGCTGAAGCCTGACATACTTTGGGATTAATTTAGCTAATAATTACTACTGTTACTTAGAGCTGTTCTACACATATTTTTGAATTATTCTTTTGAGTTTAAACATAGTCAACCAATAGCTTGATTTGACATGTCTTGAGGTGTTGTTTAAATAAAATTGACTTAGTTCATTGTCTGATCTAAGCGTAATTAAGCCAGTAGGGGATGGCTGGCTTGGAGAGAGAAAAACAAGGAACAGGGAAGAGCCTTTTAATTTGTATGTTTGATCTCTCCGGCGTTGATGGCGCATTGAAGGTAAGGCTTGCGGAATAGATGGGTGGAGGTCAGGGGAGTGGGATTTCAGTGAAGCTTCACCTTCGTATTTTTTATGTTCCTGCAGCACCATTGTCGAAGACAAATTATTACCAAAGCTGGTAAACACTGCGTGAGAAATTTTAGCTCATTTGTCCGTGATTAGTCTGCTTGTATGCCTTTGTTTTGTGCGCCCAGATTATCTGAAAGTGCCTCCGTGCGCCAGTTGCTCCGTCCACGTGTTTACGCTGCAACTGGGTGGAAAGCACAAATTGGAGACAGAGCGTTCCCCGTCTGAGCAGCTTGGAATGGGGTTTGGACTCGGAAAGCTGGCTTTCCTCTCAGGAAGTGTTGTTCCTCACCGCTCTCCATAAACACTGGAAAAGAGACCCAAAAGAAAATAAAATGAAATAAAAAAAAAATAAAAAAAAACGTCCCAGACTCACTATTTCCACTGTAAACAGACAGACATACAAATATTATACTGCTCCCGCCTCTGTTTCTCTCATATGTTTCTCAGGGAGAAAGCTGTATATCTGTGCATGATGTGGCAGATGGTGAGCTCCAGAAAACCAGTTACTGATTTGGCAGATTTTTCACCTCTACTTTTAAGGTACTATAGTCATCTGAAAGCTGCTTATTGGCAAATAAAATGTTTTTTTTTTAAATTTAACTTTAATTAATTGGACACGAAATCTGTGTTATATTGTCACATCCCAAGCTCCTTTTATGGCACAGCTGTCATTATAGATTGCTCTGAAGCGCTATGCAAAAGACAGCATGATTAGCTTGCTTACCTTGAACCCCAGTGTGTAACATACCTGCGTGTTTCAGGTGAATTACATCAAAGAGCAGCGTAAATGTTGCTTTTTAGCTCTAGCAAGTGGTTGGATTGCAGTTCCCCCTTCGCTCGCTCCTCAAGTTAATAAATCCAGCATCGGAGACATTGAAAGGAAAGCTCCCTCCATCAATTTAGGTTGTCATGGCATTTCTTCTAGTGGTGGAGTATTATCCTGTGAAAATATCATCAGGGTGATCCCAAAAAAAAAAAAAAGATGTGAAATGTTCACCGTTTATCATTGTCACAGCTACAATGTGACAGCTCAGAGCAGGATGCTGTGATATATCTGAAAACAAGTTGGTGTGTAGTTTTATTATTCTTTTGAAACTGCACGTAAACCTTTTGTTCAATTAGAGGTAACAATTTGGCCTCATTCGCTGCTTGTCGCTGGATTTTTGTACAAAAAAATGACTGAGCTTACTTTAGCTCCCAGCAGGATTCCTGCGCCCTCACCTGTGTGCGGAGCGCTCTGTAGAGACGACGACGAAGCAAAAGCGAAGGAGAGTCGGGGGAGACAGAGGTTAGAAATCCCCCTTTTTTTTTATTACATTTCCTCCGCAGAGAAAGAGGAGGCAAGATGGACACTCCATATCTCCCTGCTGCACTAGAAAACTCATCTAAATGGAAAACACATTGTCTTCATTATTTTGTGAGAGCTGAAAGAACAGGGTTGTCATGGTAACAGCCATCTGAGCGAGCTCAAGCGGGCGGCCAAGGGGTTGGTTTTAGGGCCAGAGGAATGAAGAGGGGGGGAAAAAAAGGGAAGGAGGAGATGGAGGTGGGAGGAAGAGAGAGAGAAGGAGAGACTGAGGGAGGGAGGGAGCAAGGAGTCAGAAGAGGAGGGGTAAGTTGGTGTGAAGAGATGAAGGAAAGACAATAGACATGGAGGGAAAATGTAGGAAGAGTGAGGGGTGGGGTGACACAGAAAGGAAAGGGCATGATGGAGAGAAGAAGAGAGGAATTCCAGAAGTCCTTTTTCTGTGGAGGCAGGCGGTACAAACGACCAGTTAGTGGCTCAGAGAGAAGAGTTCAGGGGTCCTTATTAATATCAAGGGGCCTCATGATGGTAGATTTAACATCTCAGGGATTCTCCACCCAACTTCACCTCTCTGGAGCCAACCTATGCACATTTAGGGGTTTCTGGCTGCAAAGCATTGCAGCTCTTCAACCAGAAGAAGCACTTATTGAACTGACGTCAGACTGGCTACTGCTTTAGCTCAACAGAGCGAGGATTTATATGAACATCTTCTTGTTTTTTTGGTGAAAATTGCATACAAAAACCCATGATTATGTGTAAAAGTTTTTGAAAATCATAACTCACTTTATGCACATAGTGAGGTCAGAACATGTTTAAAAGTCATCCATTCACTTATTTGAAGTCCAAATTACAAAGTCTAGCACTTGATTCTCTTTGTGTTGTTGAAATGGAATTTCAAAGAAATATTTTTCAGGGTGAACAAATGTAGCTTCAATGGTGCTTTCAGTGAAAATAGAATATTTAGGTTTAGAAATGAAAGCTTCTTTCCTAGATGATGGAGCGACAGACTCCTCTTCAGGTACTTCTTGGCAAAATGCCGCCCAAAACTCTTCATCAAATATTTACCCCTTCTCAATCTGCAAAGCACCCTGCAAACACACCAAAATGTTAAGGCGGCATCTAATCCAGTCCAAGTCCTCTCCTCTATTCTCCATTTTTTCCCAGTCTGGCTGGACTTTAGCAGCAGAGCTGTCAGTTCAACGTCAGCCAGAGGATTATGGTTGTTTCCACAGCGAGCGAGAACTAAATGCTTGTTTATTTAAGTTCCTTCCTGCGTTTCTGTTGTATCGCCAGAGGCATTGATATGACTGAGGCCTGACACAACATCATTATGGCAGGCATCAGCCGATTAACGAAATTAAACTAATTGCCAAAGTCTTTGTCGTGTAAATACTTAGCCTGGAGTGTTTGGCAAGGCGTTAGCATCCATTAGGATCTGACATCCAACCTCGTGTCTTCAGAGTCGTTGTTATCATCGTTATTCTGGACTCACAGATTGGATGGAACTGAGAAATCACAACGATTAGATTTATTTTTTCGGAGCTGAAACCATCGATGTTGCCGGGAAGCTAACGGTGGATTCAGCATTGGTGTGAGTAAACAACGTTTCCCGCAGAAGTCAGAGGAAAACAATTAAAGAGCCGTCAGAGCTGCTCAGCTTCTTCCAGATGTCTGCTCGTGGTCACAGGAGGGACAAACAGTGCTTCTCGTGATTGACCAGCACTTAGGGTAAGAGGCAGCCTGCTCATGTGTTCTGGCTGGCCGGCCAGCTGTGTGGCTGCCTGTAGGTCTTAGTGATTCATGTCACACTGTAATTGGTTTACCTGCTCCCCGTGTGTCTGCGCTCTGAGAGGACCAAAACAAATTACCCAAGGATGACCTCTCGCCATCTCCCTCTTGCTCTGCAGCCTATCCTCCCCTGTCTCTCACTGCTTGACTCACCCCCAACCTCCTCCTGCATGTAATATGTCGCATGACTGTCATTTCTTCTGCTCTTTTTTTTCCCCCTCCATCCGTACACCTTGACGTTTCCAGGTTCAGCTAGAGGAGAAATATTTAACAGTAAATGCGCGTTGGAGCTCAGTGAGACACATTAAAGCCTCTCTCGGTTTCAGTGCCTTCCATGTCAAACATCACGTTACATATGCTTGCGTGAAGACAAGTTCATGGAACGCATTTAAGATTGCAAATAAACATTTACACAGCAGCGGTGTTTTGTAAAAGCTGCAGTGAAATAGATTATCCTTTCAGCACTGTTTTATCCGCTCACTGTGCTAGATAATACCAACATGAATTGTTCCTTCAGTGAATGAATCTGGAGCCACTGTGTGTACGCCATTAGGCCCGTTTCCTTTTTTTTTTCTTTTTTTTTTGCAGCGAGCAGATGTTTTGTCGTCTTTGCTGCTGAGGCTCTTACTCTCGCGCAGTGGTGAACAAAAACTCAACAGAGCAAGATGAATGAGTGCAGCATTCTCCCATGTACCTGCGTAGGAAGGTCTCTCAAAGGTTATTTTGCTGTTTGTGTAAAGCTACCCTGTCAGTAGATTTCATGATTTTGTTTGTGTTGTTACATAGCTGGGTTTTGCAGGCTGTTTTTGTAACAGAGAGCAAGGTAGATGAACTATTAAATATCCGCTTTGTTGCGGTGTCCTTGAATAAACCTTTTTTTTTTTTTTTCTGTTAAAACATTTCAGGCCTTCTGCTTAAAAGGTCACGAGGTTTTCGACTGTGTCTTTTAAATGCACCTTTGAATATCTTAATCTGTTTTATTACATTTTCTGTACAGACATCAAATTTATTTTTCAATTCCATATTTTTTTATGTCACACCAATTCACAACAAATATCACCTCAATGCAGTTTGCAAGACATCCAGTTCATATTTACATAAAAGAACAAATTTAAGTCTGAAATTGATTCAAATACATCAGATATTTTCAAGATTAGCCATAGTCATTTAGATCTAATTTAATTTGGTCTAAATTATCTTGTTTTCTCAGAATGTGGTTGATCATTTTATGCTAGGTAGTGAAAGGAAGCTCAGCTTGTATTGAGCTCTTGGCTTTGTTGCAATCCTTCACCAGGAGCAAGCATGTGGAGACAGTAGAAAGGAATCACTCCCTTTTATCTGAAAGAATAATATATCATCAAACATTGTACGACTGCTTTGGATAAATAAAAGATCCTTGAACGAAACATTTCAACCATTACAGGCGAACAGAACAAAAATGGACACATTCTTTAGTTCACGTCAAATGAATAGAATAGGATTTCAATTCAAGCTTCAATGGAAAAAAAATTGAAATAGTGAAATAGATGTTGTCCGTGTTTGAAAAGAAAATAACTTTTGATTCTGTATATCCTCAATGCAAACTTCAGCAACCTTCAGCGATAGAAATGGATAAAATAGGCATTATCTTTACTCAGAATGTGAAAAAACTAATTTCATGTCGGGAATTTTTTTCAATACATACTGACATCATTTGTCGTCCAGTTCTCGCACTCAGCCATAATAAATTGTTATGATAAAAAAAGAAATGAGACACAGTTCATAAGAGGAATGGCATCTATTCCACCATCAATATCTTCTTCTGGGTTTGACTCACAGGTAAACACTGATGCAGAATTACCTTCTATGGGAAAAAAGACACTGAGATAACAGTTGTCGAAGTTAGGAGTACTTTCTATGGGAAACAAAAACAGTGTTAATAAGGACAGGAGCTCTGTCAGTTCCAGGAAGAGACATAGCTAAATAGAGAAAAATAAAAAAAATTAGATCTGGCACACCTTCTATGGGAAGAACAGAGAGAGTTAATTGACACAGTACTTGCACATAATTTAGAAATGGGGAGTAACAGGAGAAAAGAGCAAAGGGAGGACAAAATAATCATCATATTCCCCAGTGGCATACCTGTAGAAATAGCTCAGATATCCAAAGCTACTCTAAATACATACATTTTATGAAACTTGGAAAAAAAGTATGTCAAGATTCAAATACATTGTCTAAATAACTGCTTTGTTTTTAACGGAAAATGAACTCTAGAAACAACAAAACTCCTGTCTATTCTTGTCTAGTTGTTGACTTACACACTGTTTGCTCTCATTGTTTAAATATTCACAAGCATCCTTCGCAATCTGAAAACGTTTCTGCCTGAAAAATACGCGTGTACCCTGTATTCAGTGTAGCTCCTAACTAAGATAGCTGTGATCCAATCAGCAGCCGACCTGCTGCTGATTGGTCAGCAGCTGATTGGTGGCAGCTGACCAAATGGTGGCCCTGTGTTTGTGTTCAGAAAGAATAATTGAACAAACTGGTATGCAGGCATTTTATTTCTCCTCTGAGATTGAAACAAAAAGACCATCTGGGAGAGCATTTCAATCTGTCTGTTATCAGATGAAAGCACTAGAAGTTGTTTCATTGACATTTAATTCTCAAACTCAGTGTTAACTTTTTTAATCATGCATTCTTGAAGCTTTGTACTCCTGTCTTGTCAAGTCACAAGACATTCACTGTCTTCATCAGCGTGACTAAATTACTTTTGTTGATCAGTTTTGTGATAGCTGAAAGCTTAAGGTCATGTTGTTGCTTTTTTTAATCTCATTCAAGACTGAAAAAGTGTTATTTTTGAAAACAGTCCTTGAGCTGCCTAATAATTACTTTGCTGCCAGACTTCCAGGAAAAGGTATGTTTTTGTTGCAGTTGTTTTCCAATGTTTTCAGCATTGCTTCTAATTAGAAATGACTCAAGAACTGATAAGGCTCATCCAATAAACCCTTAGCTGCAGTGCAGACTGTTTAGTCCCACCAAGTGCAGAAAGGTTGAACCTTTTTCTGTTTTTTTTTCTTTTCTATTTAAGGTTTGTGCTTTTAGTGTCACAGGCAAGGAGAGTGGAGGGCAGGCTGGCACAGATATATTTTTGCTCTCCCTAATGACACCAATACCATTTCATGGCTTGGTGAGCAGATTGAATCACACTCGGTCTTTGTAAGTCTCACTCTCTGCCCCTGTCTTTCTGTTTCTCTTTGCTGCACACACTTCATCACTCTGTCCTCTCGCAAAAGACCGCTCATTTGCTGCCGTACGTCCGGTGTGTTGCATTCGCCCCTCGGTGGATGTTGTTTAATTGCATGTGGGTCAGCAGTTTGTCAGTGCTGAAACCGAAGGACATGGAATTTGTCAGTTTACCCATTCAGCAGCCACAGGGGGCGGTGTGTGAGCTAACAGCTCTGCTGGAGCCAGGCCCGTAAGGTTAGCTTTACACGAGCCTGTCAGACTGCCCTGTCAATCATGCTCCTCTCCTCTGATATACTGTCAAATCTTCTTACATTTACTCTAAAATCACAGAAGACTGATGCGATTACACTTAATAAACCTTGTGCGGTCCGCTGAGGCGGTTTGGCGTTCTGGGCTTTTCCTAGGCAGACCTGGTTCAGGGACTTAAAACATACACATTCCTGCCATGTTTGCAGTTTATACGTGCTTTCCTTACACACTTTCTACATCTTGAGCATCACGAGTGATATAATCTTGTCTTTCGTGACACTGGAAAATTGCATGTGGCAGTCAGGACATACAATCTTCCGCAGCTGGTATTTATAGTCCTCGGCAACTGGAACGTTGTGTGGAATAAGGAGTTCATTCATTCATCATGTGATGTGCGAGTTCTTTACTGTTCACAGATGACCTGATTTTCGATCTCATCAGTAAACAGAAGACCCCTCCCTGTTAGTCCATAGAAGAACGTAAAAAACGAAAACACGATCCTCTAAAGGAGTCTACAAACAAAACCCAGAACTGCATTTGATGTAGGTATGATTTTTATCTTGCGCTGATCTGAGACAGCAGCTGTGAAGGATTTCCTCAAGGTAGAGAAAAACCTGCAGCTCCAGCTGAATAATTCACATTTATGTAACACCGTTTTTTTTTTTGTTTCTTTATTTTTTTTTACTTTATCTAGCTACTGCAAAGAGTTTGCCATTTACACACACTCATAGAGCACTTATAATACATGTTTGCACTTGATATGTGCAGAGAATTTTACTCTCGCACATCTGAGGCAATTGGAGGTTAGTACTCTGCCCAAGGATATTCCAGCACTTCAGAGTGCTCGGGATTAAACCCCCAATGGAAGAGGGTTCCTATTCTACAACCAATCTACAGCTACAGTTCATACTTTATATGCTGATTCTTCTTTCTGATTAAACCTTTTCTAGTGCTCATTTATTGGGTTAACCGGGACTGCTTTTGTCTGGTTTGTCATTGCCATGTAAAAAAACATAAAAAATTGTAAATATTTAGCTTTGGAAGCGTTTTTCTCGATTGGTGACAGCTTCGCTTTGTGAGATTTTGTGTTATCAAACGTCCCAATTTTCAGATTACAAGGAAAAGGTCCAAGCAAAAAGTGTTTTTTGATCCAGCTTACCTAAAACAGGGAATCTGTTGCAGTACATTCATCTGCGATATTACGCATGAACACAAAAGATCCACAGAGACATCAACTGGTGAGTCTGAGACTCAAAAATCTTCAAGTCAAGCCTTATCTTATTTAACACTGCAAGGTAACTCTGTCAACACTATTTGGTGTGGACGCTGTTACACATAAAAACGGACTCAGTTAACTATTTTTAAGTTTAATTTAGCAAATTTAGGCATGTGTGTGGTTCCTTAAGAGAGTAAGAGAGAGCACAACTTTCAGTAGACAACAGGAAGAACAAACTGAACATGCGGTAAAGTTGCTTTGAGTTATCACCTGTGTGATCTGGAAATGCTGGCAGCCTTTTGGAAAGTTTCATAATGCTAGCTTTGCTAAACTTGCCAGTTGCTGAAATAAGATTTTAATAGCAGGTTAGACCGTCAACACTGCCATTATCTTTACATTTTTTTTGTTTCAAATTTAAAAGCACAGTACATATTATCTTTAAAGCAACCTTGTATTAGTTGACAGTGGTCCTTGTATTGTATTTATTGCTTTTGTGGTGAGGTTTAAGTCTTTACAGTGTTTAAAATCTCACGCAGAATCAGCTGAACTTTTTTGCTTTCACTTTCTGATTTCACGCATTCAGCGATGAAGTAATCATCAGTTCTCAGGGGGAGGATCTTGTGGCGCATACCTGAAATAGTCCACAACTGAAGGTCCGTATTTATAGGCAGAAACAGAGCGGCTCATGTATCTCCACATCACAGCTGTTTGCATTGCAGTGTTGGGTGTCACATAGCTGCCCGCTGCTCCCGTAGTTGTCACATTAAAACAGAAGATAAACAAACGGGACTATTTGGAGTTTATTTTTTTCCACCCGTGGGACAAGTCATTTCACATTTTATAGAGCCAAGTGGTTGTGAGGGTGTGCAGAGGGCTGAGTTTTATAAAGCCCAGTGGGGGCAATATGACTAATAGTTGGCTTTGCTGAGAGGAAAAAGAAGAGCAAGAGAGATTAAGTGGAGGAGAGGATTAAGAGAGTCAAGAAAATAAGCAGGAACAAGGCAAACTGGCAGAGATGTGATGGTGGAGGCCGGTTTGGAGGCGATGAAGAACCATCAGCTGTGGACAGGCCAGACTGGACGGCGGGGAAATAAAGGCAGGAAACGGGACTGCCTGACTATGAGAGTTTGCCATTAGAGATAATAGTGTGTGCGTGTGTGTGTAAGAGAGGGAGAAATGGCTGGTGGCTTTTTGCAGACATACTTAGAGCGGTGTATGTGGGAGGGAATGAGATATAGAGGCCAGTGCAGCTGAGTGGTGTTGATTGGCCTGTTTGAAAACACATGAACTGCAGACGGTGAGGGAGAGAAACCCTGTGCGCTGGGATAAAGTGTCGCTCTGCGCCGTGCCACGCTGCAGCCCAAACCACATTAGAGCAAATGAATCCATTCCACCTCCTGTTATGGCAGCTCCCACTTGGGGCCACGGGAAGGAGGAGGAGGAGAGCTAAAAGGAGGAAGAGAGGAGGGGGTGCGAGAGTGGCAGGAGTGTTGAGATATGAGGGATGAGGAGAGGAAAATGATCGAACAGAAAATGGAAGGTGGTGTTAGGGAAGTGGCATGCTGGGTGGCTCTAATGATGTCTGAGGGCTACAGAGGAGAAGAGCATAAAGCACACAGAGAGGTAGAGAGGCCAGGGGCTTCAGGGGTGAAGGGGGGGAGGTGTGGTCCTGAAAAGGAGAGGAGGATTTTCTTCTCTGTCAAGGGAGCAGGAGGAATAGTTTCCTCCTCTCCTTAATGAAGTTGATATCATGCCAAACTTAACAGCAATTGCTTTTTTATATTCTGCATCGGTGTCCTCTGCACTTTAGTCTCTCAATAACCAGAGCTTTAGAAGAGAGAGCAGCAGCACCTTCCCCTAATGTGCCTTTACTCATTTTGTAGAAGAAGGTGCCATCCAGAGCAGCAAATCTCTTTACGTATTGAATGTACCTCCTTCTCAAGGCTTTTTTGAAATCCATTCAACCCTAAATCTTAAAAAAGTCATCAACATCAACAACTTTAAAGAAAAATATTCCCTTAAAGCTCAGTTTGAAACTCACAAGTTTCTCCGGGATGTTTAGTTGGTAATAGGACTGATTAGTTTCCTTTGTTGCTTTGCCATGACGGCATTTTAACCTTGGATTAATCCCATGAAATAAAGTTATTAATTTCTTTTAAAAATATTTGCGCACTTCTGTAAGTGTCCTTACGTTGATAAACGCGTTGAATGAAGCATAAACCAAACAGGCAAGGGATCTGAATGTTTGAAGCAACCTTTGAAAAGCAGTCAAAAAGAAAATGGAAGAGGATACTCTTCCATCAATCAAACTATTTTATAAATGGATAAACATGGCAGCAAAGTGTCCCCAGAATGTTGCTACTGGCAAAACTGCTTGTTGTTGATACTTGAAAAGTAATTGTCCTGCCAAGAATAACACCGAGAGGACAACTGCAGTGGACATCCAAAACAGATATTTTAATGTCAATGCCAACCAACCACAGTCCCTCATAACATAAAAAAAGACATTTTTACTCATTAGTGGATAGTTTTAATTTAATTTATTTACAGCTTAGCAATGTGGAGTGTTAAAAAAATGATAAAGTTCAGAAAGTGTACTTTAAATTAAAATCTTAGTTTTCTCTACCAGGATTACCTGATTCTACTATGATTAAAATAAATAAATAAATGACAAATATTTATGTTTTATTATTAGTCAATAAATATTCAATTTATTTCCAATATGGCACTGGAAATAAACAATACAGGAAAATATAGAGCATATTTCACTTTTTATGTTTTGTAACTCAGCTAAAGAAGAACTAAAGCATACTTCATTTACAGGTTTACAATGACAGATTTATCATGTTTTAGCATACAGGTACATGTAATGTGCTACACTTCATGAGAGATTTGTGTTTCTTTAAACAAGATCTTTTCAAAATGAATATGAGCTACCATTACAGTTTTAGCAAGCAAATTTGATTCACAATTACTGTGTTTTATGTGATAGAGGGAGAGCAGCCCATGTTACACAGCTCCACAGAAAATTTTACAAACTAAAGATAATTTGTTGTTTTTTTTTTGTATTAATGCTGCCATGGTAACATGTGATATCAACTTCATATATATCCAATTCTGCTAGTACTGACATCAGTCAGGACTTCCAGCTTGGATACTTCCATGTATCCCTCAGTGACTGATCACTTTCACGCAGCACATTGCACCTGACTAATGTGGTAGTCATTTGTCTGAAATGAGAACTCGCTCATGCTGCGAGTGATCATACAGTAAGTGTGTGTGAACGTGTAGCGACGAGATAATTCCAACACGCTCTTTGTGTTTCCCTCTGCCTCTTTTCCTCGTAAAGCCCAGCCCTTCTTGCTCTCCCCCTGCTTCCATACTCCAGCGCCTTTCGTATTACTGCGCTTTTGTTTCAGAGCACGCGTTCCCCACACCGCTTCCCCGGCTTGTTTTGCTCAGAAAGCGAAGACATGCAGGGAGGGAGGGCAGCAAAGAAAGACGGCAAGAGGAGACAGACGCTTCCTCGGATGTTGGTGTTACATGTGGCTTGTTACCCTTCTCTGATACACAGCTGCATCCTCCCTCAGTTGTTTAAAGAGGAGGTTGTAATATGCGCTTCATGACTGAATGTTTAATGCTTTGTTTTGTTTGTTTGTTTGTTTTGCACCTCTATACAGTGGTGGTAAAACGTCTCATTTGTAATAATAACTTTAATATCTGTAACTGATTTCTTCCGGTTGGCTTTTCGTCACACATAATTTTGTATAACAATTTTTAATGTCAAAGGTACTTTTAGAAAAATTATGATTTCACTTATTAAGGGGAGATAAGCTGTTCATATCAGCCCTGTCTTATATAAAAAACCCAGCCCCACCCCTTGTTATATTATGAATTAAGTATGATAAAGCTGTTTTTTTTGTTGAGAAATCAGTTAAATTTCAAAAGCCAACAGCAACAAAGTGAAGGTTTTTAATTGGTCTAGTCAAAGTATATACTTATCTGAGATGCTATTAGATCAGCTTATACAGTCCATTCTTTTATCATCTTGGATATCTATATTTAAATGTGGATTTGATACACTGAGTGTGGAAAAAGTGTGGAAAAAAAGTCTGGCTGAACTCTGTACTCTGGTCGTCTTTGTTGTCAAACTACAGTGGGAGACAAATTTGTACAAATGCTCAATAAGGAGCCTTTTTACGGCCGGGATATATTTTCTGAAAAATGGTGGAAACAGAAGGAGTTCAGCTCTATTTGCAGGAAAACCTAATTGGTCACACAGCATCATTTTGAGCAGGGATGCAGAGCTCGAGCAACAGTCACTAAAAGACCTGTCAGGTGGATTCTCATGTCGGTTACGACGCCTGCTCAGCTGTTTCAACCTCACTCGCGTTCTCCTTTCAGAACCTGAGGGCCTGTCTTTTCATTGACTAACAAAGGTGGTACATGTTTTCCACCAGAGGTGAGACCACTGTGTAAAATAAACACAGACAGAGAAACATAAAAGAGCCGTGACATCTTCGCTTTTCACTGTGTTGGGACGGCCGGGTGTGGAGCTGCAGGAGAACCAATTAATCAATAGCCACAAGGTCAGATGGCCAGCGCCGGGCTGGACCGTGCTCTGTTAGCGGCAGGCAGAGCCGTCTGCTGCTGAATGGGATTTGTAGCACTTGTCAAAGGCTTTAAAGGAGCTCTTTCTGGACGACTTGCTGCAGGTGGAAAGTATAAAAGAGGGAGGTGATTAGCAGCAGGAGAGGGAGACATCTGCTGGACACTGGGAGACACAGCAGCTTGTCAGGATAAGGACACCCGATGTTGTGGTTATGGTTTGTGCAGTTAGTACCAGAGGAAGGCGGTCTTGACTGCTTTTATAAACACCACTCAGTCGAAGCTGATAAGAATAAATAAGGTCTTTTGACAAATTCTTTCCTCCAGAATTTCTCTTTATTCATGCAAGCTGTGTGTTTAAGTGCACTCCAGGTAATTCCACCCTGGTAATGCTTAAACCGGAGAGGATTAGCAATACAGTGTCATTCTCAAAGTGCTCCTTTGAAGTTTTCCACCTTTTTTTTTTGCTTTTATCAAAGTAAAGAATTCAAGCTTTTTGAGTTCACATGCTCTTAAATGTGTGTGTCTAAGTTAAATGCTGTGCATTTATGCAGCAGTCAATCAAAGATAAGCACTCCAGACTGAAATGAAAACTCCCCGACCGAGCGTTTTGCCTCTGTTATGTTGGTTTCACTCGGTGGGGAATCTTGGGGGACCCTTTATCAGTGCCGAGCAGCTTTCTGGAGCCCTGCCCCCATACCCACCCACCTGTGGTTCCTCAGTCGGTCTTTTTGTGTGAAGGAATGTGGGAAGGACCAACACTGATAGAGATAAACACAGAGGGATGGTGAGGGGATGGAGGCCTCATCGGTGAACCAGCACGATACCTATTAATCCTGACTCAATCCTCCACTGTGAGATGGTTGGAGTTGTAGAATATGGGGCCAAGATTGTTGCTTCTCACTGATCCGAAAAGAATATCATGGTAACCCATGGCTCCTGTGCATTCAGAAAAACTATGGAAACATGTGGAATTTGATTTCAAGATTTTCCAGGTCTAGTAAAAGATTATGGAAAAAAAAGAGATTATGAAATAATGGTCCTGTTGGTCCATTCATCCATCTGATCTTCAGTGATTCCGTTTGTAAACAGGTTTTCTGTTCAAATGCCTGAAAAGCTGTTTGAACCTCGCAGGCTTAAAACTCCACACACAATGGTCCTGACAGTTCTAACAGATGTACATCTCCTGTATTTTTCTCTTTTTGCAGAGTAAAACACAAAAAAAACTTTTAATGGAGTCCCGGTAGAGACATCAAGATGAACACGTTACCATCAATGGATCGGCATATCCAGCAGACCAACGACAGGCTGCAGTGCATCAAACAGGTGGGCCTAAAGTGAAACTGCTGCTTTTCCTTTTTTACTGCTCTTTGAAAACGGACCCCAAGTGGGCAAAGACAAAAAAACAAAAAAATCCTAGCCTTACTTTCTCCTTTCAGCACCTTATTTAGGCATCAGTGTGTCAGTCGTACAGATCATGTTGCAGAGGACCACAGAGGGAGGAAATCTGCCTATGAACACAAGAGCAGACTTCAAAGCTGCACAGCAGACTCAGAGTTTGTCTCTCCTCGTTTTGTGTTCTCTGACATCATGCTGCCAGCTCCTGATGTATGCCAGCTCTCGCTGCCGTTTTGCCTAAATGCTTCCCTGACTGTCAGCTTTCAGAAGACTTCTCACAGACACCAACATATCCTGGGGTGTCCGCCTCTGCGTGTGATTAATGGTCTGTAGAGCTCATGGGCTGCTTGACTTGGTGGCTGGCTGATGGCATATTTGTTTATGATACGTGGGTGTGAGCCTTTATATCTTGCAACATCTAAAGATGCCTTGTCTTAATAAAATAAAAAAAATAAATGAAGAGGCAAATAATAGCGCTTTCATTTTGAGATTACGAGATGACACCTCTCTCCTTCTGTGTCTCTGCTGAACAGAATGAACTGATTCCCTCAGGTGGTCCAAAAGTATTCATACCTTTAAGCAATAGCATATAGTTGTAAAATTGTGAGAACTAAGATAACTTGAGCTTTGTCAAGTTGGCTTGGGAGCATCTGTTAATAGCACTTTTGAACAAATGATGCAATAATTTATCGTCTTTGAACAAAAGTGAACTTCGGTTGTTAGTGTTTTGCTGCCTCTAGTAGGTTTTCTACAGTCTACTCATCCTCCCATCAGCTCTGAACAGGACTGAATAAGATCATTTTCACACCATGATGCTGCCAAAACAATGTTTTTCATGGGTGCGGCGTGTCTGAGATGACGGCATTGTAGATTAACTTTCCATCACATGTAGATTTAATTTTGCTGTCTTACGAACAGAATATATTCTTCCACATGTTTGTCTTTGTCTCCTACACAGGTTGTGGCAAACAGCAAATGTGACTTGTTACATAGCTTTCAGTTAATGCTGGCTTTTATTGCCACTCTTCCGTAAATACCTGATTTGTGGCGCTCATGACTAATAGTTGTCCTGTCAAAACAAGTGACGCTTTGTGGTTTGTAAGAATACATTTCCAAGTTATTTGTAGATTGATTGAAACTGTCTGCGATTTCAAATTAATTTTCGAAAATCAAGTCACCTATGTTATTTTTTGTTGCTACTTTGATTAATGAAAGTCAGAACTAGTGGAGTTTATGCACACGCCAGCTCATGCTGTAAAATAAGTCATGGTAAAGCCAACTTCAAAGGGTTAGTCACTGAGCGTTCAGCTGCCAGAAGGGTGTTTCTTTGGTTTGGGAAAATCTGGCAGATAGCTGAGCACTTGCAGCACTTTATTAGAAGAAGCCAGGTAGAAACTGAACAGCCAAATTTAATGCTGCCTGAAGAGATGGTAAATCATTTCACAGAGGGCACTCTGTCAGTTGTTTGGCTCCTTTCGTGCTGCAGTCGCCACCGGTGGTCATTGCAATCCTCGTTCTTATCCTTACCCAACCCCTGAACAGCAATAACTACAGGAACAACTGTAAAATGTCCCACCCTCACCACTTTCTTTACATCATCTTCCTCCCCCTTCATACCAGAGCTGGGGTTGTCATTGGTGACCGCTGCATCAGGCGGAGCCGGGCTCAGTTCAAGACAAACAGCTCCTGCTGTGCAAGGTCTGATTTTCCTCATGCTGGAGGCTGATACGCCTCCCATCAGGCAGCAGTAATGCCTGATGATATCACTCATCCAGAAGAGGCTCTTGTCCTCTCACTCTTAATGAACAAGAGCATCTCTCTCTGACTTGCTGTTCTTGCTATCAGTCAAACACCTTCGAGAGTCCAAACCGAACTCTTCCAAGTTCTCTCTTGAAGCCCATGAGATCACTAAAGAGCGTTTTTCTGTAGGCATCCCCATCATGTTTGCAAGGAAGGTCCTTTTTTGTCATCAAATAGCTGCCCTTCCAGAAACACTCACCTTCGCTGCCCTCTAAGAACAATAGTTTTACCTCCTCTGCAGGAAAACACAAAACAAGATGCTTTAGCTCCAGATAGGAATAATAAAAGCTTTCAAGTGGGCTCCAGTCTCTCCAACTGAGCAAGCCGGAGCTCTGTGCCGTTTCAGAGCTATTAACCTTCTGAGGAGTGAAGAAAGGGAGCTCAATTTTAAAAACCGCTTATTGTGTCCTGCTAGCCTCAGAAGCCCTCGAACAGTGAGAAGAAAGGACTCGACTGTTTCAGGCCTCAGTGAACAAGCGAGAGAGGCAGACAGAGAGTGAAAGAGATTAGACAACACACCAACGGCTCACATTGAGCCTGCACACATAGCTGCCAGGACCAAGGTTGTTTTCTTTGTGCGCAGCCAAGTCAGGCAGTGGACCTCTGGTGTGTTACACTCTGAAAACCGGCAATGAATAAGGCAAAGAGTGAGAGAGGGAAAGAGAAGATTGGAGGGAACGGTTCGTTTGCTGTGCGGGTCATGGAGGCGAGGGATGGGTGTTGCCAAGAGAGATTAACAAGAAACACTGGCATCATTGTTGATATGGGTGTGATCTTCTTCCCACAATGCAGCAGAGCTCCAAGTGGGCGTAGATTGGAAAGAGTCAAGGTCCTCACAGGGTTGTGCAGAAACACAAGACGTTAAATCAAGGCAGGTTGGAGGCTGCGGAACGATTAGGTTTTCAGTGTTTTTTCAATTTGTACCAAACGTGAGGAAAGAAATAACACTTATTCTTTTCACTTCTAATGGGTCTATGTGTGTTTGCACAGCACTTACAGAACCCGGCCAACTTCCACTCGGCTGCCACGGAGCTGCTCGACTGGTGTGGAGATCCCCGGGCCTTCCAGCGACCTTTCGAGCAAAGTCTCATGGGATGTCTGACGGTATGCAAACTACAATTATGGTTTTGGTCTTTTTTTTTTTTTTTTTCAGGTACTTTTTAGAAGACAGGAGCAAAACAATAATTAGACTTGCATAGTTCAGTGCAAAAACAGAAGACGAGACAATGTGTCCACATCTTTTATGTTTCAATGTTTGGACTGTGTTTTTGTTTTTCTGCAATTTAAATGCAATTTCTAAAAGGTTATCAGCAAGGCTTTCTAATTATAACCAGGTCTGAGATCCTCACATTAGAATAACCTTGAGTATTAAAACAATAGTTTTAAACAAATAAAAGCATGCTCAAGGACAATGTGGAGGAAATGGCTGTTAAAAGCGAAAACACAGAGAACAGAACAAAATTAAACATCTTAAGAAAACTCAGAAAAATGTTCTTTAATACATTTTGAATTGGTTGTGGATGAGATTTTCTAGGAATGATTGCTCAGCGTTAAATCAGTGTTAGCATCGCGAATAATGTGGTATGTCAAAGGAAGTAGAAGATGTGGATCTCAAAATCTATGAAGGAATATCAGTGTGTCAATATACAACAGACATGGAAGTGCAACATTATGGGGAGACTTAAAAGTAAGAAGGAGGGGATTAAAATCAATGTCGTATGTAACAGAAAAAAAAGTTATTGAAGGACAGAATATCCTCGGTAGAAGGAAGCCTGGTAATAACCTTGGCAGCGGCATTTGTGACCAGTTGAAGTGCAAAGGGTACTAAGCAAATGGTACAAACTGAATATAATCTCTGCTGGAGAACATAATGAGAGATATTATCAAAATCAAAACTCTGATTGATGGTTAACAGCACAAATTCAGTCAATTGTGATTTTGACCAGGGCTGCTTTTATACAGGTACTGTATCTATAAACCAGACTGGAACTGTTCAGACACATTGTTATTGGTAAACTAAGAGAAGGTGCATGCCAGCACTCTATCTGTCATGCTGTTCCTACAGTCTGCTTTTTGCTACACAAAAAAATAGGAACATTTTATTTTTAGGGAAAGTTTCAGCAGTCTTCTCTTTGTCAGTGTGCAGCAACAGATGGAAGAGGGGTTCTCAACGGGCCATGCATGCGGAGAATTTCAGCCCCTGCAGCATTTTCTCTGGCATCCTGTTCTTTAAATTGGTGGAACAATATAAAGGATTTTCTTTCTAACAACATGCACACGTTTAGTTCTACCTGAGCCCTTCCAGCAGGCATAAATATTTAACTTCAAAAAAGCCCAACTCCAAGGTTATTGTTTCCAGCCAATATTCTTGTGAGAGCAAACAGATAAATGATCGTTAACGTCTAAATCAAAATAAAAGCCTCTTAAAGGGTGATAAAGAGCTGTACAATGGAGCCCACTGCCAGAATCCCTCTCAGCATGGGGCTCTTTCCATCAGCTAAATTGTTTCATTAGACTCTGAGAACAAACTGCTGCTTATCTGAAGAATTACTGCAAGCAACAAGTCGGAGCATTCTTATGAGTAACTCTGCAAATCAAACGGATGCCACATGCGAGGCTGCTTGTTCTGTTTGTGATCTTCTGCATGTGCAGCTCTTCCACGGTGGCTCCAGAAGCAATGAAAGTGACACAGCTTCTGCCATTGCTATCAGCTTTTTCTTTTTCTGAGATGTAATTGTAGCTTTTGTCTGTATATGTGCATTCTGTGTCAAGTTGGTGTGTAAAGTCAGCGGATTCAGATGTGCTGCACGATTTATTTCTGTTCAAAAGCAAACCTAAAATTGTATTGACTTGCAGTTATTTTATAATGCATAACTTATTGTGTACTCTGGGTACAGATATGTGGTGTTATCTGCTGTTCAAAAGGGACAACGAGAATTCTATTAAATCTGCAATATTTAACTTTTACGAAAAGTTTTGGCAGTGTAATATGAGACAGACAATCAGCGAAAAGATTGATCTCTTCCGACTTCTCCCTGTGCTCTGATTGGTTGTTTCCAGTTAGCACTGGAGGCGGAGGTGCTCATATTTTTTTGCAGATCAAAAAAACTGAGTAAATTGAAACTGCCAAGGTATAGTGACAGTTTCAACAAATAGATATATAAAAATTTTACATAAAAGTAACATACTGTACCTTTAAGTAGCACACATGCAATCAAATTCATAGAAGAAAAAATTACTTCTTGAAAATTATCACATACCTAAGTCTTTGTCTTGCAGCTAAAAGGTCCTGGATGCCACCGAGTCTCTGCATGGAGTTAGCGTGTTCTGTTCACGCATTTGTGGTTTCTCCCTCGGCTCTCCGGCTTTCCCCCTACATTCTGAAAACATGACTGTTTGGATAATTGGTTTCTCTAAATTGTCCGTAGGTCTGAGTGTGTGCATGGTTAATTGTCCTGTGTCTGTGTATCCCTATGGTGTACCGACAGTCTGTCCAAGATGCGTCCAATCTCTTGACCTCTAACCACAAGAGATAAGTACCTACTCTTCAATGAAGCTAGATGGATAGATAGATGTTAGAACTTACTTAAATATGCCGCCAGGATTTATTAAAAACTCTACAACAACTGGAACTGAAGTGAAAAAGATTGGACAAGATCTCAAGCTTATTTCGAGAAGGTTAAGAAAATATCCCAGAGGCTGAAAGTTATAGAATTGCTGCAAATAGTGGCATCCTGGGATCACTAAGTCTTTATCTGCATGCTATCTCCAACTATCTACATACCAACTGGTTGTTCTAACAGCATGAAAGAAGAAAACATATATTTGCCTGGAATGATTGAAAAGTCTAGGTCCCAGGACTATCTTGAGAATTGTGCAAAGGGGAATGATCTTTGTACCAGGCAACTGTATAAAATGAAATGAACTGGCAGTTTACAGAACTGTCTCCTCTGGACCTATCAGAGGTTATTGTCAATCAGAAGCTGACCTGAGGCAAAATAGGATGTCCATTTTCAGCAGAAAATGGACATCAGGAAAAAGCAGGATTAAACCACAAAGCTGTTTCGTTTTATTTTTATTTCTTCTCCAGGAAGGAGAGATAAACACAAATCTGAGCAACCCACTAACCTTGCAGCACTTATTCCAACACTGTTTTCATATTGACAGAACTATGGCCCCGCATGTACATCCTCCGAGGGAGATTAGGCTGAAAAAAAGGCTTATGAGGTGAAACACTGTTAAATCCATGTCGAATCTAGGCTGGCCTTCGTAGCTGGCCGCCTGCCTCGTGTAAACCGAGGGGCCAGCCCACTTACGAGGGAAATCAAACGATTGACAGCAACTACTTTGACCGTTTTTCCGCAGAGGTTGCATAATAGTTTTTGGCCAGATGGATTATGTTGACGCGCTGATGACGCCTAAACATGTCTAGATAAATGTAATACACTCACTGGAAGTATAAAGTTATTTGTGATGATTAATTCCTGCCTAATAAATTTAGTTGCTGACACAGGTTTTATGTACGTTTCGTTTGCTTTGTTGTTTGTGACAAATGTCTATTAGGGTTGGAAAAGCCGGTGGGTGTTGAAGTGGTTCCCCTCTGCATATGTCTCTGCAATCTTATTTTACATCCCTCGGGATTTCTTGTAATATCACGTTAAAGTCTAGAGGTTTTACTTATGGTCTCGAGAATAATTGGCGTTTCCCTGAAGTTATTTCACAGGCCCTTGCAAAAATATTTATAACCCTTACATTTTTTTTTACATGCAGTAAGTTATTTGGAATGAAAAATGAAAAGCTCACTTTACCTTGAACACACCATGCCCACAGTGAAACATGGTGATGGCAGCGTCATGACTGGGGATTATGCAGCGCTAACTACAAATGCGTACCACATTTATTTATTTATTGTCAAAAAGATTTCAAAATGATGAATCATTTCTTTCTATTCATCTGGACGAGTTTACAATATTTCTGGTGTATTTGTCAAAGCTTAAAATTGTGAAGGAGGGAATCTAAACCTGAAAACCAACTAAGATGTGTTGATCAGGGCTGAAGGGGTATGTACAGTAAATAAATCACACGAGGTTAAAAATGGCCGGGTTTTAATACAGGCTAAAAAGACACTTCCTGATTTATGACTTCTTCTGCAGGTGGTGAGCCGCGTTGCCGCCCAGCAGGGGTTCGACTTGGACCTGGGCTACAGGTTGCTTGCTGTGTGTGCTGCCAACCGGGACAAATTCACTCCTAAGTCTGCAGGTAAAGACCCTCCAGCTAAGCAAAAAAATGCAAGCTGATGCATGTTCATCCATCACGCCATTTAGTACTGCTGACTTAGAAAAACAAAATTATCTCATTAAATCGCTGCTTTAAACTCATTGTTAATTTACCAGATTATGCAGTGGACCTATAACCGTTAAGTGCTCAAAAGCAAATAAACGCACATGTTAAAGTTCCCATAAATCTGAGATTTGGAAGTGTTTGATTTCTGTTCACCAACAGCAACTCCAGACAGCACACAAAAAGCCCAGAGTATGATAATGTCACGATATTTTTAGATGCTATTAAACATTAATGTGCTATTGAGATGAGTTGTCTGAGTGGAACCCTCAGAAAAACAGTCTACTCAACACTAGCAGGCTGTGTGGCCCTACCTGTGTGAGTGCGCTTGCGTGTGGAGTGTGAGCTGCATGCGCGCGCACACATGTAACAGGGAAGGGTAAGCAGTAATGCTATCCTCAGACATTTATCTATCAAATCCAATTTCCTCCAATCCATACCTCCCCTCCCAGCCTCCTGTGCTTCTCTAGCAGCAGCTGGTTCTTGTGCATTTGTCAGAGTGAAGCATGCCGAGGCAGAATGGAGAAGCGAGGGGAGGGAAATAAAGAGATGGATAGCTGGAGATGTGTTGCTCGGAGGTGCCGGACCCTTCACGAGGCCGTCGACAGCCACACGAAACACAGATAAACCTTTGCTCAGCTGGTTAGATAAGCAGGAGAGTTAAATATTTTGATTAAACGCTTTGGTTTCTTTGTGGTTTTTGACAAGCCAATTATCTCACATGCGCAAAACAGGAACTGCGGTGACTGAGAGTAGCGCTCTGTAATCTTATCCCATTATTCTCCATGCAAGCCCCATTGTGTTGCAGCGTTCCGCTCAAAAGGCAGAAACGTATCAGCCTCGGCGTTTTTCACTCACATTGTCCTCGATAAGTACATTTACTAAAGCTGAATATCTTCTTTCAGTTGTGGCAGACAGCATCTTGTTGGGAGGAACCCTAAGTGCTCTGACAGACGTCAGCACACAATATTGATCGCTGTATTTCTCTGTCTGTCTGTGTTCTTCTGTCGGGATAATGTGATTGCTGTCCAGGCACGGCCCGGACTGGCTGGCTGGGCCCGGCTGACAGTCGGAATCATCTTCAGGGCTGCTGATGATTCTGGGATCTATTAGGAGGCAATGTGGAGTTTCAGGAAAAGCTGTTTATACATGCTGGACAAATGGGAGAGTTAGTGTAATTATTCAGGGTCAGAGCAGAAGATACGACCCAGGCATTCATCACATGAGGATGGCAGGCGGACTGTGAGTAAAGGGGGATCGTCCATACATGGACGTTTGTCTGGGAAAACAGACGGGATGGAGGAGAAAGTAAACAAAGCGGATTAGGTTTACCTTCACTGTTCTGTTCATAAGACATAAACATTCACATGATAAACAAATAAAAATGTGCTCATACTTGGTGATTTGGAAGGAGAAGGATTCATCTTAGTGGTGGGCAAAACTTGAACTTAAAATTGTATCGCAATATTTTTTTTCCCTACTGTTATATTGATAAAGTTTAAATTACTAATTTTTTAGGTAACTATGTCAGTGACAACATTCAAACAAGATGTTGTTCTTGAAAAACATTCTCATTTAAAATAGGCTTCTTCAGGATGCCACTTTATTAAAAGTATGATTTATGCTATAAAGTTCACACAGTAACTACATTTCTTCATATTTTAGAGTTTAATTACATTTATTGATGATCTCAAGGAACCAACAGCAGAGGAAAAAGCACAAATAACATTTACAACCACTATCAATTTTGTGTTTCTATAAAATGTTTCTTGATAAATATAAATAGAATGCATTATGAGAAATGACCATAATTCATAATTTTACACTTATATCATGTTCAAAATAAATAAATAAATAATTAAATAAAAAAAATTTCATTACTAAAAAAATCTGGAAAGGGTGGCATGCATTTGTATTCAGCCTGCTTTACTCTGTTACCCTTAAATACAAACTAAGTAAATAATAAATGAGAGTTAGCAGATAGATGAATGGACGTAAATGTTGTTGAATCCTGGAATTAAACCCACTGGAGGCTGAAAATGACCTCAAACTGACCTTTCAGTCAGACTACAGTCCTCAGTGCAAGACTTGACAAGTGATCTTACCTGATTCTTATTCTGCTTTTCAAATAAAATGAGTTTGATGTCTCTGTCTTAAAAGGTTGTTAGACATGTCAGCAGACTACTTTCAGCTATAATTGCAAGAAAATAGTTCTGTGTGTTATTCAAATATAGGACTGAATAACATTTTCAGTTATTAAAAAAAAAACTTCTTTCTCCTTCACAGTTGTGTCAGTAAAACTAAACTAGAAAAAATTAGCATTTGCGGTCGTATTGTGAAAAAGTTGAAGAAGTATTCCTCCTCTTGCAAGACGCACTATCAGTCTGTGCATTCATGGGAAGTATGGCCAATTGTGCTGCCTCAGCGTAATCTTCTGACAGTCGGCATGGCGACAGAGGCCTGCAGATCTGACACCTGAGAGCCCAGAACAGGGCCGATAAGTCTGGGGCGCTGTCTTCAGTCTCCTCGAGGAAATGATTCATCAAGGAAATATTTACTTTCGAAACATCAATCAAAATTGAAATGAGCTGAGCTATTTCTTTCAAGACAGACATGTTTAATAAATGCTAGACTTTCTATTGATCGTGTGAGAGAAATTGTTTTGATTCAGCAACAAACTAAAATACGACTCTTAGAAATGCAGTCAGAGAAGAAAGAAAAGCTGCGCAAGTAAAATAAAAAATTACAACTGAAACCAAATTTAAATGTAAATCGAAATAGATATTACAGCAGTGTACTGTATGCATCAGAGGAGCCCTAATAATCCTGCAGACCATGATTGGATTTGGTCTGTTTTCTGTTGGTTTGAACTAAACTTTGAAGATAAGTGAAACCGAAACACACGCAAGACAAGAAAAGATAGGCCAATATTTCAGGTGGTTGAGTAGGTGTTTGCATTTTCTTCACAAGAAAAACCAGCTTCAGAATAATAAAAACTTATAATTATTGACTTGAAATGTCTGCTGTCAGTTTAGGCCACAAGAGAAACTTGCATAGGTTAGTATCCAGTAGAAAAGACATGTTTTGTATGTCAGCTTTTTGTCATTTGTAGATCTCAGAGAACTATAAAGGCCTGGTTCTGTGAAAAGGAAAAGAAGGCCTCTTCCCTCTGCGACCCATCCAACCAAGTGGAGAGATTTTCAGCAACAGCAGGCTGCTGCTGATGAGCTGTCTGGAGATTGTGACCCTGCAGTGAAGCCTGGAGGATTATTGTGCTGCTCTAATCTGAAATCAGCCAGTGAAGAGACTTATCTGCTGTTGGGCAATGTAACATTGGCCCTGTTAATTCTTGGAGTAAAGACACTCAGCTCTAATGCTGTTTATATTCTTGTACCTGTGGCTGGAAGCTTTCGGTCTCTGATCGGTGGTTACTGAGGTTTGGGCTTACATTGTCATTCTGTGACAAAGCTGTCTCTTTAAACGTCCTTCACAAATCCTTGTAAGCATTTCGTACTTGATAATCTGTCGTCTGTTACCAGTAGACTTGCAGCTCATTAGAGGTTTGTCATAAACTAGGTGTGCAGCTGCCCTACAAATACAACCCAACCCAACAGACTGAGCTGTTGGGATACTGTGAAGTTCAGCAGACAGCAAATCAGATTATCGCCGTAATCCCTCCTGGGTTTTGCTGTTTCCATCCTCAGTGAATATGCCAGTCTGTCATCAAGCTCGTAGCCGTTCTCTTTATGAAGATAAACTCGGATTAAATGTCAAAACTGTTATATTTTCCAATGAGTTGTATCTTGAATAGACATTCTCCAAGTTGCAGATAATTTGTCTTTGGAGTGATATTTGTCCTCTTTTTTGTTTTAATGATTCAATCAGATATGGCAGCTGCTCGTTGGTTCTCTGTGTTGTTAAAGAAATATTTATTTATTTTAAATTGCTGACCCGGTTGACTGTCCTAAGTATTCTTGGCTGAGAAATTTACACGGCACTAAAACATTTGTTTCAGTATTAGTCATGCGTTGGCTTCAGCTGATGAAGAATGAAAGTTTGGTGGGAAACAACACTAAGAACAAAGCTTCTTTTTTCTTCTTCTTCTTCTTTTGACTTCTTGCATCCCTCCCACACGCTCACATATGCATCACTAGAGCTACCTTTGCAGACAGAAGCTGTCACAGCTCAGTAAATGGACAGAGTGAGACCTGCTGAAGTCACATCAGGAAGTTCTGACAGAAAACTTCCAGGGTGTGGCTGCAGCTGACCTCGTGTCCTCTGACCGACACACAACCCTAAAGCAGACAAGTCAACGCAGGCACTTCCATTAAACTAAAAGTGTCCTCAGTTTTTCTGCTTTTAGGTGACAACAATGTAATACGTGCAAATGCCAAAGTAAAATTCCTTTTTTCGTTCTTTTTTTAGATTTTGTCACTGCTTCTGGGAATGGGCAATATGACTAAAACTATTTATTCCAACATTACTAAAAGTGATTGAAAAAAGATTTAAAGATTTATTACCACTATAGGTGATCAAATACTGCTCTGAAAATATAACTTCTTTTGCACACAAGTTATATAGGGTGGTGCTAAAGTACTAAGATGGTCTCGTGAAACAAAAAGTGGATAAAAATAGTCAAAAACTGGGATTATTATCATTAAAACTGTAGGTTTAAAACAAAAACATTAAATGCATTAGGGCATAGTTGTAAAGTTGATAGAGATGTTTGTTGAGGTTTTTTTTTAGGTTCGTAAAAGTAAACATCTATAAAATGTTGCCTACAACCCCTCTAGGATTGCTACTATTACAGCTGCAGCTATTTTGGTGCGTTTCCCTCACAGCGATGCAAATCTAGATTGTGGCAAACTGGTTTCTGCGATTGGTTTCTTTTTGCTCTTCCGCTGTAAAGAATGCATTTGTCGAATGCACAACTAAATGTCTTGTCCAAAGTTGCTCCCACCTGAGCTGTCGATCTCTGCAGCCCCCCCAGGGTAAACACGAACCTTTTGGTTGTTTCTCTGAGTAATGCTACCTGTTTGGGTAGACGACCATGTGTCGGTACATTTGCATTTGAACCGTACTTTTTCAATTTTTAATTAATGGATCCAGCAGAGTTCTGTGTTATATTCAGATCTTGAGCAAATGTTTCTGTTGCACAACCCGGCTTCCTCCACAATTTTCTCCCAGATCTTTAATCCTTGTGGTGCAGTTTCTTCGCTGATGTGTCCTAAGAAACGAAGGTCTTCACAAAATAGCTTTATTTATACTGCTGTTGAATTACACACAGATGGAGTTTATATACTAATTGGATGATTTCTGAAGCCATTTGGTTGCACCAGATTGTGTTTAGGTGTGTGAGGGTAGATGGAGCTGATTATTATTGCACAGCACTTTTTTTTTTTCATGAAAATAAAGTTACGTCATTGGTGTTGATCCATCATAACACATTGAAGTTTGAGGTTTAAACATAACATTAATAAAAGTCAAAAGGATGAGAAAACTTTTCTGAACGGAGTCTATCCATTTTGATCATCTTCTCCCTGAATGATTAAAACCATGGAAGGATATAGATCCTTTATCACTGACCCAATCAACCCAACAGACTTTTATATTTAATTATTGCTGAGTAAGAGCAGTGCGCTGAATTATTAAGAAGAAACGGGGGGTTATTTTTAGCATGCAGGCCTCTCCTCTGACACTCTCTAGCGGTTGTGCTTCAGATGATGAAACCCCTTCGCAATCCCAAATCCACCCTCAGAACTTTTCCTCTGGAGTTTACAGAAGTGAAGCCCGTGTGGAGGGAGGAGGACGCTTTAGAGCTGATCAGGTCCTCTCGTCACTTTCTGCTTAATTGGTTCGGTTTGCACGATCGCAGGCAAATTCATTTCTCCAGTTGAATCCCAAACTGTGCCTGCACTTTGTAATCCAAACACAGAGGACTTTGTTCTCGTACAAAACCGGATGAGCAAATCATTTAAATCCTCTTTTTGTTCTTGCTTGACTGATCCGGCACCCACACCTCAGGACTCAACTCCCCCGCCCAGCTCTGCCCCTCCACCTCCATGGGTGGGGGCCCGGGGGCTTTTGACACACCCTGTAAAGTTATATTTCCATGTATGTGGGTGTTTTTCAGTGCAGCATGGAGTATTTGTGAAAACCATTGATGACAGAGTGTTCTGCACAAAAAAGCCACACAAACAAAAACTTCCCTCTGCTGTCACAAGGGCACTTCATTTCCCCCAACCTCCTCTCCTTCTCCTCTCCTCTCTCTCTTTCTCGGCCTGCTTCTCTGCATTTAGGTGACAGCTCGGTTGTTTTTTCTTGTCGGGTTGAACTCCAATTCATTCTCCTCGTTTTCTCTCAGACATTCTGCTCACTTCTGATGTGCTTGTTAGATCCACTGATGAAGACAAAGGGGGACATGATCAGATTATATTCTCCTCCAGGCAGGGAACCTCCCCCCCCCCCTTCTTTCTGATAAGACAAATAAATTACTACTTGTCTGCCTCTAAATAGATTGATTTTTCTTCCTCTTCCACTTCCTCTCTTGCGCTTTGCCTCCCAGCCAGCCCGCATCACAAACTAAGCTCCGCCCTTTTATGCAAGTTTGCAAACTGAGCTTGCAAGGTTTTTTTTTTTTTTTTCATTCTGATGTTCTTTGCCCTTCTTTGACAAATGGCAGTTGCAGAGGTTGTGTTATGCATGTGTGCTTCCCTGTGCACTCTTTTAAAAAAACAAGGAAATGGAGCGCTAGACTGAACACATCCATTACGACAAAGGTGAGAAGCACTCGAACATCTTGGCTCCTTAATCTCTTCTCCTGTTTGTCTGCGTTGACTTGCTGTCTTTATCACTTCCTCTCATCCTCTGCTCCTCCTCGACTGTCTCCACTGCTCCCTCTGTCTTGTTTTTTTTTCTTCTCTATTCCTTCCCTCCCTCCGTCCTTCCCACTCTTCCTCCCCCAACCCAATGTCTCGAGAGTGTGTTGGAGCCGGTAGCAGGTACAGCAGGAGCCCATTAGCGCTGAGCCTCACTCTGATTGGATAAGTTGAAGAAACTGGGAGACTGCTTCTGAATAATTGATGTATATTGTGCAGACGCCGGACAAGGGGAAGAGACAGATCAGAGAGCAAGGGTGGAGGAAAAAAGAAAGATAGAAGGAGGAGGAGTAGGAGGCGTAGGGGGAGTAAGAAATAAGGAAAGAAAGAGAGAGAACAGAGTAAAGGATATGTGCGAGGGGGGAGAGTGAGAAGGTGCTGGCAGGAGGCTTGAAAGCAGCAAAAGCTTCGAGAGTTGCCACTGGCCTCTGCGGGATCGTCAGCATCTGTGACAATTGAGTCTTTTGCTCTGCTCTATGGAGGAAATTAGATGAGATGTGCAGCATTGCTCAGCTTTCGGTAAGTGTCAGAGTGTGTTGTTTTCTTTGCGTGTGTCCTCTCAGACGAGGCAGGATCAAAGGTGAGCAGGGGGGGAACAGCGGCTGATTTAAAGCTAAGTTTTGTTTCTGTTGAAAATGAGTCGTAAATGAAGCAGAACTGGTTTGGTTTTCTTTTGACCAGTCAAAAAGCAGAAGTGCTCGTTTTAAACTCAAAAATCCTTCTCGTGTGTTGGTGTTACTTTGGTTCAAAGCATCGGCCACTCACTCACACAGAGACAGGATCAGTCCAGATCAGCTGACCACAGGTTGACCTACATGCTGTTCTGCCCTCTGGTTATTCTGTGTGGGTTTTTGTCTTTGTGCAAGCATGCACTCATGTTTCAGAATGCTGCTTAATTTTTGGCACTAGGCAGATGAAAGCTTGGCAGATTTATAAATCAGTCTCTGAATTATAGTCATGATTTTTAAAATTATTATTATTTTATTTACTTTGCATTTAGATTGAACATGAAATGAATTCAATTTAATATGAAGTTAGATTCAAATATCCATCCATTCAAGGAAGTGAACAAGAAACACATGCCTGAGCAACAACTGTTTACTTTTCAAATGATCTTGAAAGTAAGTGATTTATTTCCTTTACAATCTTTGTGTATGCTTTCAGTAGACTTAAAACTGAAAAAAAAATGTGTTTATCTCTTGCCTCTGTTGTCATTGAAACTTGCAGGAATATTCATATGTTGTTGGTTTTCCTGATGCCATGTAGCCCAGCCGTGAATACCTATCAATGTTTCTCAAATGAATTATGAAAAGCTAATCGAAAAGTTCAGAAGGCTTTAATCCATACAATAATCAGTTATTGGGCCATGATTAGTTAATTGTAATTAATAAGTTCACCTTAAAACATGTTTTAACTTGTTAATATCTGAATATAAACTTGTCTCTTTATTCCAGAATCCCTTGAATCTCAACCCAGCTTCAGTCAGGGTTTTTTTTATTTACGTCACAATGTCTTTTTCACATCAAATATAATGAATCTCTTTGCATTATCCCATGTCTATTTCCAATTGGTTAATTAGAACCCTGTGATGACTCTTTCCCCAAAGCTCTTTTTGCTGAGCAGAGAAGTGTTCCAACTCAGTCATGAGAAACAAAGACAATTAGAACCAATTTGGGTGTTTTTCCATGCCTTTAAACCCTGATCAGTTTGTTGTGATTTTGCTGGAATAAACGTTTTTGTTTTTACACATTTATAGTTTTTGCAACAGACATTTCACCTCATTTCCTTTCGATTTTATGTGTTGCACAGTATTTTCCTTCATGTCATCAAATTTCAAACCCAAAAAGAGAAACCAACCCAAAATCCAATTAACTGAGCCGGGAAACTAAGTACCACTTATCGTTTCTGAGTGACCTGTGAGAGACCGAGATGGCAGAAATGCGAATGGTTTCGTCTGACTCACACTGGCACTTCCTTTTCCTGTTCAATCATGGCCGACCTGACGTTGAAACCGATGGATCAAAGATGGTTTTTAAACCTTGGATTTTTTTAGTTTCCCTCTTACACTTGTTTATTAAAAGCTCAAAATTTGTCTTCAAGACATTTTTATTGTTCCCTGAGATGAAACTTTAGAGCTAGACTACCCTTGGCGTTGCAAATATTTTAAACATTAAAGTTTGTTTTTAGAAAAATGCACCTTATATTTGAAATATTAGATTGTAGAGTGTTGGCATATTTGCTTTCCTTTTACTCAATTAAATAATTAGGAATCTTGTTTACGCATACAGTTTTTTCTCAATTGAAGTGAATATTCTTTCAATTTTTCTTGCTTCTTTAAATGCATGATGATATTCCTTCATTTGGAATGAAAGAGTTCATCCTTTGGACAGATATTTGATAGATAAAGAGGCTGATTGAGGAAGGGGCTGATTATCAAGCCCCTACCTCAATAACTACTTCCAATTTATGAAACCTTAATGAGCATGTTGGTGTTCAGAGTGCAGGCTTTACACTTTGTTTTATTTCTGTCCAGAGGAGATGACCCACTTCCCACTGTGGATTCTTTTTTGAAAAGCACCACTCTGCTAGAAGCCTTAAAATGAGCCATGCTTTCCATTTGAGCTTTCCAGTTATGATGGAATCCTTATTGTCAATTGTGTCTCATGGAGGAAAACAGTTTGAATGCGTAAAAGGGCATTCGGGCTATAAAAACTAGAATGGCCCTCTGCGAGCTTCTCAATCAGTGTTTAACCTTAAAACTGACAACTTAATTAGTCAAACGTCTCCTGCGTCCAACTCCTTCCTCACTCTTGAGCTGACCCATGAAGCAAACGCGATAACGCGTCGGTGTTTCCAGCGAGCCGAGCCAGCTAACTTCCTGTTAGCCTGCACAGAGTAAAAAACCACTGAAACCATTTGCATCCTGAAGCCGACAGCCACACACTACAAACTCTTCAACCGTCCTCTTTCCCTTCCCTTCAACGCTTTGTTTGTATCACTGACTCCATGCACTGTAGTGACCTCCTCTGACAGCTCGCTGAGCACTTCCCATCAGACTGTTTAGTGACTCATCGGTGACATTTGGCGTTGGAGTGTGTGAGCGCGCCTACGTTTGTTTTTGCAGCTTGTTTCTGCTTCTTTTTTTTTTCTTTTTCTTTTGTGAATCATTGTCGTGCCTGGCAGCCGCCTCCTTCTTCCCACTAACAGCAAGTGGCCATATTAAGTTGTGCTACATGAGCTTGGCTGACAGTTGGGGAAGGAATGTGTAGTAGTGCAAGCTGATGGCTCGCCTTGATAACGGCGAGGGAGGAGCTCGCAGAAGGCTCCTGGCTATGCAGCAGGATTGATTCATATAGTCAGCAGATCTCGTTTAAGAAATGTTGAAAACGTCCTAATTTTCAACTGATATTTTTAAGGAATAAAAAGAAATCTCAGAACCCTTCTCTCTCTCTCTCTCTCTCTCTCTCTCTCTCTCTCTGTCTCTCGCGCTCTCTCTTTTTCACTCTCACGCTTTCATTGAAGCAGCAGCAGAGCGAGATGAAAACGTCATTGTGAAAACTGAGACAAGTAGCTGTCTGGTTATAATTAAGCATGTGATATTTACTAGTTCCCCTCCAGTGGTGGGGAACTGCACGTGGCTGATAAGAGCAGTTCATTCACAGCCCGCTGTTCTCTGATGTTCCTCGCAGCCAGCGAGAGGCGCCTTTCCGCATAAGCTCATCTTCACAAAGCCCAGACGCTGAATTTGTTTGTTTACTCATTAATGCACACTTAGGTTTCCACATTTGCTTATTTATTTATTTTTTCTATCTTAGCATGCGTGCTTGTGCCCTCACAGCTGCTCATTAGCTGGATTTGTAACTATTTTTGAGTTGGATATTTTCTGTTTTCTCATTGATGTGAGCGTGATGATGACTGGGATTGTGACATGTCACATATAGATGAGAAAAGGCTGAGCAGGACGGTCATCAAACTTCTGACACTGCAACTCCGGTCACCTGAATTTCACATCCCATTATGTCTGTCATGCCTGTAGGTTAAAGTCATAATGCATGGGCTTAAGAAATACAGTGTCCTGTGGAAATAGTCAAATACTTTTACTCTGATTCTCCTAAATAAAGTCCAACGTAACAAACTGCCTTCAGATGTCTCATCCTTAGAAAATAGCATCCATGTGCATCTAATTTATTCATTAGATGCAGCGGTTTCTTGGAGAACAGCAATGAACAAACAGAATCATTACAAAAAATTGATCAGGGACAGGGCTACAGTTGTGCTTAAAGCTGGCATAAGTCATAAAAGCTTCATAAGTCTCATGATCCACTATCTAAAGATGAAACCAGTATGGGATGACTGCAAATGTCCAACACATGGGTCTCCAACTAAACAGACATATTGGGCAAGGAGAGTATTAGTCATAAGAGCAGCCGAGAGGGAGAGAAGTTAACTCTAAGCGGCCAAGGGACAGCTTAAAATCCAAAGCTTAGGTGGGAAAATCTAATATGCTGTAGCAAAAGGGGATTTCACAAAGTGTTGACGGAGGGATGCTGACTAGAAAATGAGCCCATGCTATTCATATACCGTATAAAATCCCTGAAACGTTTTAGGGTTAGGTGTTCTGTTGGTAGTGACTTACCTAGGTAGAGGTACTAACCTAAGTACGTCAGTATGCGCCTTACTTAGGAGTTTGACATTATATAATTTAAATAAAATTAAGAAAATTAAAGTTTGAAACTTTGTTGCAAATCCTTGACTTGTAGGAACTGTTACAGTTCCTCAAGCTCCTTCCATCTCTCAACATCACCTTTCTTTGTTTTTATGATTTTCCCAGTTTTCTATCGCATCCTGTTTCTGATTTTTGTTTTGGGAGGTATTTTTTTCTTTCATTTCCCCAGATGAACCAGTGAAATCAGCTCAGATTGTTTGTAGTGATTTACTTATTTTTTTTGGTAACTTGTGTTTGAAGCACTGGTAGCTTTGAACACTTGAAAGCTGGCCGACCATTTTTGTCTGATCTAGATGTATTTTTGGATTCTGATGTGCCTTAAATTGAAACAATAATCAAAGCAACAAACAAAAAGTAACTTTAATTCTTGTACTTTTCTCTTTCACAGAAAACATCTTGAAGGTAGATAACTCATTGCAAGAACTTTTCGAAATCTCCTAAAGAAAAACTGTACAAATCTTCACATTGAGTATACCATAAGAAGAAAATAAACAAATATTTTTGTTATTTAGTGGCTAAATGTGACTAAAATAGCCCTGCATTCGCTTTCTGGTCAGATCACACTGCATTATTGTTTGGTGTCTATGCTTCTTCTTCTTCTTCTTCTTCTACCATTTATCCCAATTTAAAAATCTGTAATTTGAACCCCACAGAAACCAGCACCTGCAGGAGATGTCAGAGTGATTCAGGTAGAGCTACCCTCCCTTCTGGGCTGCAGCATCATTTATTTGGCTTTTGTGAAACCACACACGCATCGCCGGGGAGGCGGGAATCTGCCCTCTCCCTTCATCTCCACTTGTCCTCAGTCTTTTCATTCATCATCTCCTGCTCCTCTTCCCCCGCCCACTGTCTGGTCTCAGATCTGGTGCACCACCACAGGCTGTGGAGGGGATACTGTCAAATTAGACAGATTTGAAAACAACTTTGTCTTTCTCTTTTAGTTCAGATTCTTACAAGCAGGACAGAAAACTGTTGGAACAACAAATTTCCAAAATAGCCTGTCTGTAGCAGGAGCTTTAGATTTGAAATATTCTGACTGTGAACTAGGTTTGGCAAAGTATGATTTCTGACAGAGCTGTCTCTCTGCAGGGCATGTTTAGGTTGTTCCGCCTCCGAGCTGTTGAGACTAAAGCCCATTTGATATGCTTCTCTCTTAAAAGAAGTTGGCTTTTACAGAGAGGGGGCAGGAAGGGGGATATCATCGACCACATAAATGGCTTCCATTACACTTCAGCAAAAAGCATGACTTTATTTTTTTATTTATAAATTCAAAGGATTTATTTTACCCGCCCCCCTCCATATTCTTCCTCTGCATAATATTGTGTGCCCACACAGTACAGGCCTACCTGCCGGTGTTTTATGGAGTTTTGCTTTTTAATATCTATCATGAATCGCTGCTTTATCATCCCACACATTGTCTCTGAAGGCTTCTTTGTCTAGTGCTGCTTTGTTTCTCGCTCAGAAATTGTAATTTTTCATTTAGTAATTCCTTCATTTATATAACCTATGACAAAGCTGATGTAGACTTGAATTCACGATGTTAAATTTTTTCAATTAACCTTCGGAGTTGTGCTTTAAATTTGCCAGTCAACCTACTTTGAAGGCAGTTTTAAAACATTCTTAATAACTGAACTTATACTGTTAATGTCTTATGACTTGTGACTCATACAGTCTTTTCTTTTATCTCAGATTCATTTCACTTAGCTGAGGTATTTAGTTGATGTTTTTAATTTTAATTATATCATTCTGGTAAATGATGTATTTTTGAAGTATGCATATTGTAACGGGTCTTATCATATTCAAGATTTTATCATGTTCCTAAAATAGAAGTTTCTCTTTATTATGGTATTTATGCAAAGAATGTAAACTAAAAAGTGATATTTTTTTTTAAACAAACTGACACCGAAATTACATAGTCACTACAGCTGTGCAAGAGCTTTCTAGGATATTTGTTTCAATTTCAATACATAATCACGTAATGCAAAATATAGGATGGCCGTAAGTTTCCATACATTGAAAAAAATAAACATTTTACATTGGACAACCGTTTTTATTTTTGTGGGATTCTGTGTAATTGCTGCACATCGTGGTTGATCTGCAACATTTCCAGTTTTCTAAAATTTGCAAATAAGTGTCATGTGTGATGCTCGTTCTGTTTTCTGTTAAAGTTTTGTGCACCCGTGCGATTGCTTCCAGATCCAGCCATCAGCATAATTTCAATGCTTTGCTCTTTTGTCAAATGCATCTTCTTGAGCATCTGAAATAAAAAAGAAATATACATTTTACATTCTCCTATGTATGAAAACGTATGGCCCACCCTGTATAATAATAGTTTTCAAATGTGCAGATTCTTATATCTTTTGTATATTTTGCTCTTTATACAGATAGCACTCCTATACTAGCTGGCTAATTAGTCAGGCTGTCAGGTACAGCTTGCACCATTTGTTGCTTGGATAAATGCAGCTGCACAACAGTCACACCTTTCACACATCATGTAAGATCCATATATTCACCATAGCAGCAAATTTGAAATATCTCACTAGCAACATCACTTCATGTCAGCCTGGTTCATCCAAACGCTTCACTTTACACCAGCATGTTTGATGCTGGAAGCTGAAAGTAATACAGACGCCATGACCTACTTTCTGATTAATTCTGCTAATAATTAAAAGACAACACGGGTGCTTCCATGAAGCATTCAAGTTTAATTCCTAGAGGGTCATTTAATGATATTAAAATGAGACAGTTGATGGAACAGCAGAACTAATATTCCTAGTCCTGTATTAAACTCGGCAAGTTCCAAGTTAGAATTGTGCAACCCAAATTCATCATTTCAAAATGGAGCGCAAAAACACTTGGACATGATAGAATTTAGTGCTTTACAAAATTCATTTCCTCAATTGTGACGGCAACTGAAACTCAGCCAGCAATTCCAGTTTCCACATTACCCTAAAGGATAGTGGTGGTTTGTTCTGTTTTACTTTCAATGCCATGTCATCTTTTTTTTTCTGTATTTCTGTTTTCCTCTTGCTGTTTATGGGGAAATTTGAAACAAACTGGAAACATTTTTAAACAGGCACATTTATCTGATATGCAAGAAAAGTAGTAGCCTTATTTTTATGTCAGCTGACCAGAAGTGCACTGCAACAAGTGGGAAAAGGGAATTGTTACATTGCTCCAAAACCCCAGAGAAAAACGATGACACCGACTCATTAAAAGGACCAAAACCTAACCATTTGAAACTTTCTTATGCTTCAGTACCAGTAGTCTGCATTATTTTAGCCTTTATAAGATTGATAATAAAGTGTGTTTATGCTGATAAACTCACTGCTGTAGAAGTCCGGTGGCAAACCAGTGATCGCAGCACCATGCTTTATTGTTGTTGATTATCTCAATATTAAACCATATTTCAAGATTAAGCTCGTCGAGTTGTGGAATAAGTGACAACAGTCCTGCTTGGTTTCATGACAGAGAATATAACACACTGAAGTCAATCATAAATGTTTGAGAGAAATTGACATCAATTGGATTTTTCATCAGGTTTTACACAGCAGTTTACATCTGGGAAATATGCAAGTTATTAACACTTTTCCGTTGCTGATTCTGCATCAGCATAGTGTTGGTGTATGTATGCTTGTGTGTGTTTTGTGTTTGATTATGTAGCAGATCAACATCTTTATTTTTAACACACAATAGACGCTCATTAAGAAAGTGAGATTACCCATCGAGCAGCTGTATGTTAGAGTAGGCACATTTTAAATACATCCGGAAGTTTGTGATTTTTTTTGACAAAGTATTTGCACAGAAAAAGCAAATCCCCAACACAACCGCATATGCTTGTGCACGCTCAGCACCCTCACAGTTCATGGTAATTAGCATTCGGGTTCCCTTGTAAAAAGGTCTTGTACTACCACTCTGTCATTAGTTAATGGGCCTGGCTCGCTTTCTGCGCCTCTCCTGGCTGCTCCCAGGAGGAGCGGTCGAGTTGAGGTGAGAACGTGCCAGAGCTCCCGCTATCTATCAGTCAGCTGCACGACGTTAAATACAGCTTGAGTGTGGAGGACCCATATGTCCCATGTGTCATTACCGGGCATTACTCAATTAAAACTCCTTAGCTTCTAAGAAACTGGGCTTCCTGGGAGCTCCGGCTTAAGTCCTGATGTCACTGCTGGACAGAAGAACAGAGCACTTGTTGCAGAGTCGCTCTGTTCAAGAAGCGTCTTTCAGAGTCCTGAAAAGTGTTATGAAAATTTGGTATATTATTATTACTGTTAAAGAAGCTGATGAGAACACATTGGTGTATGGTGAATCAGAGTTTTTGATGAACTGCAGAGACATTTTTTCCACACAAAACAGTAGACAAGAATTTAAAAGATTAGTTTTGGGCGGATCTCGTAAACATTTTGCAGTTCTACTAATATTTTTATTACTAAGTTCGGAGTTTACCTGATATTAGATTAACACTATAGAGAATAAAGCCCAAAATATTCACAAGTAGGGACATGTTTTTAGTATTCATCCATTTTTATGCCTTAACAGTTCTTAACAAAGTTTAAAAACAAGGGTTTTTCTTTCATTTTTTTTCTTTTAAAGAGGGTATTAACTTGCATTTTTTGGAAGAACAGATGTGCTCAACTTCATAATAAACATCTTGATCTTAACACATACTTTAGTTGCCTATAATGTTTTATTTTATTTATGTATTTATTTTACCAAAGATGCCTTGATGTTCTGTCGTAGAATGGGAGCGCTAATCAAGGAAATACACTGTTTAATCCACAGTGGAGCCATTGTTCCACTTACATATTTTACAATTCACCACAGTTGTGTAACTGCCACCTAACTTCCTTGTAGAGGCTGCTGAAGACTGAAACACTCATGTTAGAGTTGTTGTTGAGCATTTCAACGTGCAGCAGCAACAAACATCCCTTCAGTTCAGGAGGATAAGCCCTCAGGGACCAACATAGCATGTTTCTAAATAAGCTTTGTGTTTCACAGTGCAGCAGCATTGTGTTTTTGCCCATAACTCTGGAGTGTTGAGACATTTTCAAATTTCAGCTACGCTCTGCAGGGCTGTTACCAGCTGTAAACGTCAGGTTTTAAGAAAATTAGAGTCTCATAGTCAAACTGCATGTAAAGATTTGGAAGACAATGAAAGAAAACCTTGACTTTATCTCACTTTAGTGTGACAAAAATGTAATTATCCTTTCTGTCCTTCGGGTGTGTCATCAACACAGTGACAGCAAAATGGAAGCACAGAGATACACATAGAGATAAGGAATAATAATAAAATGGTTGTACATAAGGTCAAATATTGAGGGAAATTGCACAATGTCTAAATCCACCATTTGGGTTAAAATAATAACCTAAAATTGTTTTCCATTCATGTAATTAAAAAAAAATTCTATAGTGTGTTGATTTCTCCGGTGAAGCTCTACATGAGTGGTTGTAGGGAGAAAAGGATTTAACAGAAAGTCAGTGAGCAGTTAACCTTGACTCATCTTCATCAGGCTGCTGTTAGCGTCTTCATTATAAAGTATGCAATTAAACTGTAAAGACTTCAGTGTAAATGAAATCGAAATAAGTGAAAAGATGAAAGAGAGGCGTAATTAGATAGAGACCTTGGCTTTTTCATTCCCGTTTTTGTTGGCCGATTGTCTCCGCTCTTGGCATCGGGTGCTTTGTCTTTTCTGCCGATGACATTAACAAACTTTTTAATGAGGAAGATTTACTTCATACTGTTGGTGTTTAGAGTTGTTTAGTAAATAAAAGAGACAAACTGTAAAGAGGTGACGATGCAGTCCCAGACTTTGATGGTGTTTTCAAGGGGACTGTGAGGTTAGAGAAAGGTCAAATGAATAAACTTGTTAGGATATTTCACTATGTCCAGACCCAACATTGCTGTGATTGACTGCAGGCAGATTCTGCAATTTGCTTCTATTCTGATTTGGCAAACACTTTCCAGTTCTCCCCATCTGTATTTTAAGGTGATTTTGCCACTCATTCTCAGAGTTTGGTTTCTGAATGTTGGGTTGCTAGTTAAAGAGACAGTCACACTTTGTGGAGGTGGTGATTTAGTGTGGAGATAAGCTCTGTTTAATGGCAGGGTGGAATAATTCCACTTTAACAAGGAGGCTTGGCTCTCGCCACCCTACAGAAGAAAACACTGCTCCTCCTCTTCTATGCGTTTATTCTTTCTATTTTTATACTAAGAGTAAGCAGGCGGTTGTCCAACAAACCATTTATCTTTCAGAAAAAACTATATTTTGTTAGTATTCTATGTATTACATGTAGAAAGTTAAAGATTGAACAAATTTTGTTTATTTCACACCATTTTGTCTGAGGAGATAAAAATGAAATTTAAATGGGCCACAAAGATAGATTAAAACTATATTTTTTAAAACGTTCAATCAGCACGAATGCCTTAAGAAGAAATGTCTTGTTTTCTTGCTGAGTCTGATTACACCTGGGAGATCTGAGAAGATGCCTCTTGGCGTAGAGTGGCAGTGCTGAACGCAGGAAGTGAAGGACAGTGGAGATATCACTTTTTCTTACTTCCTACATTGATCTTATCTGTAACCCCAGTCGCTCTGTCTCTCTCTTCGTCTCTCTCGCCACATTTCTGCCTCTCGCCAGCGAGAGAGCCAGGAGGTCCCTTTTGTACTGCAGATTGATTTCACACTGCAGGTAGATATGATGGGATAGAGAAAATATAAAAGCGGCAAATAGATCGAGTCAGTTGTGCTGCATTAGGCTGCCCTCTGGAGGCTTTGGAAGCAGACATGCATTTTAGTGCAGCACTGACCCAGTAGGCCAGCTCTGCTGAGATAATTCCTTCCAATTAAGAGCATAAACTGAAGCAGTTCCATAAAAAAAAAATTTACGTGTAACCCTGGATGGTCAAGTTTTCTGTTGTTGACATCTTTAATAATAAAAAGTGTCTCTGCTGATAGATAATTGTATTGCTGCTATCGAACAAACGGGGTGCAGTGGAACGCTCTGCGACCTGAAGTAGGCGGGGCTTGAAATGTCTCATATTCACATTTAAAAGGGCCGCAGCAAAACGAGTTGCTCTAAAACTCGCAGCTCAGAGGTAAACGAGGCGTCTGTGGAGCTACAATAAGGAGGAATTGCAATGCTTCTCTACGTAAAGGAGAAGCTTTACAGTTCTCCTTGATATAGGCCGCAAGTGAATGATTTATATGTGAAAAGGAAGGATTTAAAAGCACCATATGTCTACTTTAAAATGTAAAAACTTTCAGAATTTCAAAAATGTGGAGCAAAAGAAAAAAGCTGTTTTTCCAAACTTTGTTGTCATTCTTGGTGTCAAAAATACCAAGAATACTAAGAATATGACCAGTTTAAAACCATGCGTATACGCAATGCATGCAACAATATTCTAACACAGAAAGAAGACAGTTGAACAAGTTTTTTGTTGTGGTTGCAAATGGGTAAAAAAAATCCTACTTTCATACAATATTTAAAAAAAAACACATATTCTCATTCATTTTAACAAATCATCTTTGTTACATTTAAACTATAATTTTTATTTAGCTATATTGCTAAGGTTTATATGAATTGAGCATCACTGTGTTTATATGATCTTTTGTGACAATAGAAGGATCACCTGTTTTAGCATCAAAATTAGTTGAATTTATTAGTCTCTGGGTTGAGAACCTGTTGGAACAAAGATTTGTTTCAGGAGTGGCTCTACTGTGGACCAAATCATACTAAATTAAAACAATGGAAAAAACTGAGCTTTGTGCAGTGTTAGAAATTGGGAACTAAAATCGATTCCCGCAGTTAGCCTTAAATATGATAATCCGAGTAGATGACTAGTTACATAAACATGCAGAGTTGACTAATGTGTTTATATGCGCGTTCTTTTCACGCAGCTCTGCTGTCGTCGTGGTGTGAGGAGCTGGGCCGTCTCCTCCTGCTGCGTCATCAGAAGAACAGGCAGAACGAACCGCAGGGAAAAGTTCCCATGCAGCCCAGCATGAACACCATGAAGCCTGGCCTCACACACAGGTCAGTTACATGTGTGAGAACGTGTTTTCTGTCAAGAGAACAAAGAAGAATGGTTAAAACAAATCAACAAAGGAGAACAAAGTCGCCACTAGGACATGCTATCATCTATGAAGTAGAGGGAAAAAAAATCCTGTTGTTCTGCCAAGAGCCAGAATCACTGAGGAAGGAGCAAAAGGGGATTTACTTGGGGTGGAGAGGCAAACCAGCAGTGATGTGAAGTAATATTTCTGAAGAACATTGTGTGCTCTTGCTTTTCTTTTCCTCCAAGAGAAAATCCTGGAATTAGCTAAGAGTGCTGTTTGCCTCCGCTGAGGATCTTTGGGGGAATATTGTGCCTTTTATGAGGAAATATTGAACATGTCGTCCATTCCAAGAACTAACCTCGGAGAGAAAACAAACTGCTTTCCAAAAACAGCATTTCACTCCTCTCTGCACAGACCACTTGTCTCTACCCAAGAGGCTTTAGTTTATTTATTAGATGTACCAGACTGTCTTATTTGTTTAGTTCGAAATTACTTAAATTCCTGCTCACTTCTTCTTATTTATATCTAAGGATTTTGTTCCCCAGCGGTAACAATTGCTCAGATTTAGTTCCTTTTCTGTGTCTAATAAAAAAAACCTCATTATCAGGTCAATTAAAAAAATATATTCTCCATTCTTTTGTCTGCTGTCTTGCCTCAAACACCACAATAATAATGTTTTTATCTGTTTTCCAGTGATGGATCATTTCCGTATGACTCTGTCCCCTGGCAACAAAACACCAACCAGCCTCCAGGGTCACTGTCGGTGGTTACAACTGTGTGGGGTGTGACTAATACGTCACAAAGTCAGGTACCCATCCATATTAAAACAGCCTCTCTGGGTTTTTTTGTGCTTTATTCTGCAGACTTAAGCTATAAATTCACCTTTTATAAGCATGATTTTTGTGTAACCAGTTAAGTCTTGTGTCGTTAGGTGCTGTGTAATCCTATGGCGAACAGCAACAACCACATGAATCCCGGGGGAAACCACATGGGATCGGGTATGTCGGCCAGCGCAGCAGGGCTCAGTTCGCCGCAGTTCAGCGCTCAGCAGCAGCAATTCCCAAGCAAAGGAGGATCCGGCCAGTCGTACATGCAGCAGGGCATGTATGGCAGGCCTGGCTATCCCGGTGGGCCTGGGGGGTACAATGGAAGGTGAGACACTCAGTCCAGCTAATATTTATTTGACAGTGGGTCAGAAGCCAAGGCTACGATGAGCAGGATGTAGTTGTGTTATGGTTTAATTAGAAGAGAAAGATTGTATGTGTAATTTAAAACACCTTTTAAATCCACTGGCTAAAACAGTGTTTCTCTGAGGGGCTTTAGTGAGTAGCAGGGTGGCATTTTTATGGGAGCGCAGATTGATAGCCAGGATTTTCTTAATTTTGGGTGATTCACGATTGTCGAGATGGTCAATACTTACTTGTGAAACCGATCTTGTCCACAAATCAGTGGCCAACAGAGCGAGAAAAACAGGCATTAAAAGAAAATTTGGCAAAAAAAAAAAACCTCGGGTATCCTTGCCTGCTTTGCAGGTTTTTACAACTGTCTTTCTGTGCACTGTGTGTCTGCTTGTGGGAACCCCCCAAGTGCAACCAAGCTAAAACTCATTACATTCATCCATCCATCCATTTTCTGTTCACCCTTGTCTCCAGTGGGGTCGGGAGGTGCTGGTGCCTATCTCCAGCTATGTTTTGGGCGAGAGACTGAGTCCATCCTGGACAGGTCACCAGCCTGTCGCAGCTAAAACTCACTCTGTACTCAGATTTCCATACTGTCATAGTGTCAATACAACTGAAATTGAAGTAGATTTGTAGGAAACCTGACTAGAGCTGTGAGAAGTGAGGTCAGGTGGTAATCCTCAAACAGAAAACAGGTCTGATTAAACTCTAGCATCACAACTGATTATTTTATTTATTTTTTTTGTAGTTATTCTGGAAACCCCAACGCCCCTCCTGGCGGCATGGGAATGACAACCCACACACGTCCCCCTAGTGACTTCACTCCCCCTGCTGCTGCAGCTGCTGCTGCAGCCGTTGCTGCAGCTGCTGCCACAGCCACGGCCACAGCGACTGCCACTGTGGCTGCTCTGCAGGAAACGCAGAATAAAGAGATGAACCAGTATGGACAGGTACAGAACCCACCTGAGAACATCCATCCATCTGCCTGTCTGTGACCCAAACAAAGTCTGTTTAAAAGTTGAACCTTTTATTACCCGGCAGATGTGCCCGTCGTTCCAGATGGGCCCTGCACCAGCCTACAACAGCCAGTTCATGAACCAGCCGGGCCCCCGAGGGCCTCCTGGAGGTATGAACCCAGCTGCCATGGGCTCAGGCATGAGCAACCCCAACATGAGTGGCCCTCCAATGGGCATGAGCCAGGCTCGAACACCAGGCATGGGGCCTTTTGGAGGTCCCAGTCAGAGGATGCCTCAGCAAGGTTACCCTGGTGGGCCACGGCAAGGCATTCCCATGCAGGGGATAAAGAGGCCGTATCCTGGGGAGGTCAGTGAACCGTTCAAGAAACTGCACCACTTTCAGAATAATGCTACCTGTTGTTTCCGACTTGAATGTCTTTCTTTGATTTTCATTACTCAGGGGAGTTACGGGGGTCAGCAGTATGGGCCAAACAGCCAGTTCCAGCCTCAGCAGGGACAATACCCCTCATCATCAAATCCCTCCAGGCCGCTGCCTTCCCCTAACTACCCCAGCCAACGGATGCCAGTGCAGCAGGGTCAAGGACAATACCCCCCTGGTATGCCCATGAGCCAGTACTACAAGGTCAGTTTTCCCACATCAGCTTTGCTCTCCACACTTCCTGCCACAGCTAGCGTCAAACTATTTTGTAGCTGCTTGGAACTTAACAATCATTGGTTTTTATTTACACCCACAGCAAGAACCATTCAATGGTCAGAACACTAGCTTCACTGGAGGCGGATATTCCTATAACCAAGGCAGTGGGGTGTGTTTTAACTTCCTCCTTTCAGACCATTCAATATTTCAGCTGTGTCCTGAACAAATTATTTTACTTTGTGTAATTTTACTTTTATTATTGCACTTTTCCTGCCTTTCACAGCCCCCAAGGCCTGGTAACTACCCGCACTCTCCAGTCCCAGGAAACCCAACTCCTCCCATGACCCCAGGAAGCAATATTCCCCCTTATCTGTCGCCAAACCAGGATGTGAAGCCCCCCTTTCCACCCGACATGAAACCAAATATGACAGCACTTCCACCCCCTCCGGGTGAGTTAGGCAGCAGGTCTATAACAAAGGGAGTGTTTTTTAAAATAATTTTTCCCCTGCTAGTCTTCACGTGCAAGGATTGAAGAGTGTTTCCCCATTTTAGGCAACCCAAACGAGGAGCTGCGGCTGACGTTCCCAGTTAGGGACGGGGTGGTGCTGGAACCATTCCGCCTGGAGCACAACCTGGCTGTCAGTAACCACGTCTTCCACCTGCGACCGTCCGTCCACCAGACACTCATGTGGAGGTACGTTTAAACCAGGCCGTGTTGGAGAAACTAGTCATGAGCTTAGTTCACTTCACCTACATGCAGTGTGTGTCTTTCCTAACAGTTTCACATTTTGCTACATAAAGGTTTCATGTATTGCTGTGGGTTTATTTTGTTTCTCTAGACTAACGCAACGTAGCGCTTAACTAGTAAGTAAATGAAGAAGGGTAGTTAGTTTTTCAACAGTTTTTATTGAAAAGAAAAGATATGAAAACTCTGTTGCACTTTCATGTGTAACCTTTGACATGAGCAAAATTCTATCCAACCAATTATTGATCAATATTAGTTGTGTAAAACAAACACTGCACGTCCCTAAGAACACGCATTCCCCACTTTAAAACATGATGGAGGCAGCCTCATGCAGTGCTGTTCTTTGACACGAATAGGAAAATTTTGCGACTTTGCAGCAGAAGTTCATCTTCTAACAGAAAGGTATTTCTATATAGTAATGCCTATTTATGATTGTAAACTCACAAAATGTAAAAATAAATAAAAAGTTAAATGATTCTCAATACATTACCAAGTCATCCAAACACAATATAAAACCGTCATATTATTGCTTTTGTTGTAGGTCAGATCTTGAACTCCAGTTTAAGTGCTACCATCATGAAGACAGACAAATGAACACCAACTGGCCGGCCTCGGTCCAGGTCAGCGTGAACGCCACGCCGCTCACCATTGAGAGAGGCGACAACAAAACCTCCCACAAGCCACTGCACCTGAAGCACGTCTGCCAGCCGGGGAGGAACACCATCCAGATCACGGTCACCGCCTGCTGTTGTGTGAGTGTTTGCAGCGAGCACAATGAGACGCATCTCTTCCATTCAGCAAGAAGTTGGTGTACTACACAGAAGAAGCAGGTGGCTAACTCTGTCTCTTGTTGCGTTTCAGTCCCACCTGTTTGTGCTGCAGCTGGTCCACAGGCCATCTGTGCGCTCCGTCCTCCAGGGGCTCCTGAAGAAGAGGCTCCTTCCTGCAGAACACTGCATCACCAAGAGTACGACTCATTACTGCAGCACCTTGGATCTCTTTATGTTCATTTTCTAAAACAGCCGTCAACAAACACTTGCCACTCTCCACAAACCAAATTTCCCTCGTCTGCAGTTAAGAGGAACTTCAGCAGCGTAGCGGCGTCGGCGGGCAACACCACGCTCAACGGAGAGGACGGCGTGGAGCAGACGGCCATCAAAGTATCGCTGAAATGTCCCATCACCTTTCGACGCATCCAGCTCCCCGCGCGGGGCCACGACTGCAAACACGTGCAGGTTTGTTTTGACCTTGGAGAGCAGATAAAAACAATGACAGAAGGTTTTTCTAACAGCTGCTTGTTTTCCTCTTCAGTGCTTCGATTTGGAGTCCTACTTGCAGCTCAACTGTGAGAGAGGGACATGGAGGTGTCCTGTGTGCAAGTAGGTGAAAATCTGGTCTTTTCTGAAAATAAAACTTGGAGTCATTAAGAATTACTCTAATGGTTGTGTTTTTTTTTTCTCCCTTCAGTAAAACAGCATTATTAGAAGGCCTGGAGGTTGACCAGTATATGTGGGGTATTCTTAATGCCATCCAAAAGTAAGTTTCTCTTCCTAAAAGGTCAATCATTCTTCATTTAATTTGTGTTTCAAACCAACATGGTCTGCTGTCTCTTCCAACAGTTCAGACTTTGAAGAGGTCACTATAGACCCCACATGTAGCTGGAGACCAGTTCCCATCAAGTCTGAGCTGCACATCAAAGAGGATCCAGACGGACCGCTGGCCAAGCGCTTTAAGACTATGAGTCCGAGTCAGATGACCATGCCCAACGTGATGGACATGATCGCTCAGTTGGGGCCCGGTCCAGGACATGGCCCAGGATCTGGGCAGGGGCCAGGTCCGGGTCCGAGTTCCTACCCCCACCATCCTGGACAGCATCCCAGCGGAAACGGAGATTACACCGGATCAGGTACCAACAGGCAGCCAGGGTAGCAAAGGTTTATTCAGAGTGGATAAAAAACAACAATTTTCATTTCCACACTTTATTCCATCATCCATTCTCTACTTGTTGTTTATGTCTGTCATGGATTCCTCCATCTTTTGCTCTGTCACTGACTGTCAGTCCATCTTCACATTCCTTCCACTGTTCCTCCCACATCCGTCCATGTCAGTGGTAAATTCATAATGAATTTTTTAAGTCTGCTTAAAAAATGAATCTGAAACTGGGTCAGGAACTCTTGTCACTTTGAGTCTGGAAAAATATGAAGTGGAAGTCTTAAAAATATAGCAGAACCCTGTTTTTTTTTTTTTTTTTTTTTGTCATTTTGTCGTCAGCTGAAACGACAGATGTGTCTCCTGTGTTTTAAACAAACGAACAGCCAGAAGGAAAAGCAGCTTTAATTTGTTTCTTCTCTGATACTTGTTTCTCTGCAGTAATAAAGTAAAAATTGTTACACATTCTGTTTCTGTAAAGCCCTCAGGCACGTGTTCTCTGTTAAAAACAAGCTTTTTCTCTCTTTCTTTTCTTTTCTTTTCTTTTTTTTTCCTGAAGGCAACAGCTACCACAATCAAGGTAGCTTTGACTTCCCTAACGGGAACCCATCCGCTGGCGGTGGCGTTGGAGGAGGAGGTGGTCCTCCCATGAATGATTTCATCCACGGCCCACAGCTCTCCCATCCTCCCGACGGACCCGGTGGTCTTCTCCCCCAGGACAAGCCTCTTAGCCACGGCATGAACGATCCAGTGAGTACATCGCTGCAACTTGGGAAAAACAAGATTGTTGCTCTCAAGTCCTGAAATAAGCAATGCCTTGAAAGAGTAGGTTGACATTTTGCCATGTCACAACCAAAAACTTATGAGTTAGTAGGACTTTACGTACATAATTATGACTTGTTGAGTCATTTTATTAAACCACATTAGCTGCAAGAACAGCTGAAAGCCGACCCTGCTACTGCTGAAGAAAAGCAGCACCACCCCATCATTCTGCTAGGCAATATTTTGAAGTATAGTTGTTTTTTTTTTGGGGGGGGTGAGGGGGGTTGTTGTTTTTTGTATAATCTTTGCTGTATCCCCCACATAATTTTTTTATTATTATTTTCCTGGGGAACTTAAATAAAGCAGAGTGTAGACTTATGAAGGCCACACTTTTCAGATTTTGCTGAGTACAAAATCGCTGAACAATTTTTATCTCATTTTCTTTGCACCTCACAAATATGCCCTATTTTGTGGCAGCCATTCTTGTAAAATTCGAGTAAAACTTGTACTTATAACGTGACAAAATTAGAAAAATGTCAGGGTTATAAATCCTGCTGTTGAATCCTGTAAATCTATCTTTGTGTTACACTTTATGAGAAGAAACTCTGCAGATGTCGTGCTAAAATGAAACCACAGTCTTGTTATCTAAACAAGGTGCAGCCTGTCCCTGTAAACCAGCATGTGTGCTCAGTCATGCTCACATGCTCATGCTTCCATCTTAAAGGCCTGTTCCACATTATTCATGCTCATGTCGTCTCCCCTCCTCCTCCCGCCTTAACACGTTATCCTCCTCCTCCTCTGTGTCTTCCCGATCTTGTACCTTATCCTTCTTTTTCACTCTCTGGCTCTCTGTTTGCATTTCGCACCTGCAGATGTCCCATTCAGATCAGTCCCATAACTCCATGCAGCCGAGCATGCATGCGTCCCCGCACGCTGGCAGCCAGTCAGGGCCGCCCTTACATCACAGCGGCCAGTCAGGGCCGCCCCTGCATCACAGCGCCCAATCATCACAGCCGCCTCGCCAGTCGCAACCGCAGCCTCAGCCGCAGCAGCAGCCGCAGCCGCAGCACCCTGTCCAGAACAGCCACCCCCACGGCGACCTGAGCTTTAACCCCTCCTCAGACACGCAGATGGCTCAGGGAGCTCAGGACATGCCCGAACCCTCCCTGGATGTAAGTGAGCCTTGCTCTGGGTGCCGTAAGCTACCTGTTTAACAGCTAACAATGTCTGCTACAGCTGCTCTCATCTCTCTTTGCTGTCTGCTTTGATTACCACAAATCGCTTATGAAGACGACTGAACTGAAGCTAGACACTGAACACAACTTGCCATCACTGATTTATTTATTTTTTTCTGCTTTTCCCTCTCAGCTGCTTCCAGAGCTAGCCAACCCAGAAGAGTTACTCTCCTACTTGGACCCCCCCGACCTTCCCTCCAACAGCAATGACGACCTACTCTCCCTTTTCGAGAACAACTAGCCCCTCCTCGCCCTCTTCCTGTGAACACTTGGAGCAGCTAGCTGTTTTCACGCACGCGGACTTGCTCGAACTGCTTCCGTGTTGACGACGGGCGTGCGGCACAGGAGCATGGCTGTGAAGGAAGCGGGACGTCAACGCTCGATCCCTGCACCCCCCATTTTTACTCGGCTTGTGTAAAGATTCCACACACCAGTTCCACCTCCTCTGGCTCCACCATTCGTAGCCATGTTGGTGGGCACTAAATTGATATGAAAATATTTATATATTATATACACATACATTACATGTGTATATGAGCATATATAGACATATGTGACTTTTCAAATGAAAACTGTGCAGCTATAATCATATATGACAACACGGAGGAGACAGAAGCCTTGTGTTGTAGCTTTCTTTTCTTTTTTACATATATATATATATATATATATATATATATATATATATATATATATATATATATATATATAATCTATATATATATATATATATATATATATATATATATATATGTATATATATGTGTGTGTGTGTGTAATTTTTCTCTTCACACAAGAGGAGTCAGGGGGAAAGCCATTGTGTTGTAAAAGTGTCTTTTTGAACCCAAACTAAATTTGTTCTTCCAAATCTTCTACACACACAACCCCAGACTTCCCGGTATGTGTGTGTGACAGCTGAGTAACTCTTCTGACTCAGAGCACTGATATCTGTGTCTGCGGAGGACGTGAGCGCATGTTATGCAGCGTTGCATGTTTGTCTGTATACAGGTGCATGTCAATAAATTAGGATATCATTGAAAGGTTAATTGATTAAATTTCCCCAATTGAATTAAAATATTCAATATGTACCATTTATTAGCTTCTAGATATTTTTGACAACATAGGGCAATTCCATTTGCAGCAAATTCTAAAATAAAATTCGAATGTAAAACAAAATCACATGTACCTATGTTTGACCCAGTGCACTTACTAGCATAAAAGTGAAAACATCAACAGACTTTTTGTTAAAACTAATTTTAACGAGCTTTAAATGTAGTTCTGAAATACCATAAAAGTAGCAAGCTTTGCTAGGATTATCCTGCAAGTTCTTTCTTGATTTCTGTCCTTGTTTCTGTGGGGACCAAAGCAAAACCGTTTATTTCATGAAGAAATGCAAAAACATCTCACATTACATGGAAGCATTAAACTCTGAGTAAAATATTTCAAACATTTTGTGTTAATTTTGATGATCATGAAAATCCAGAATCTAGAATCTTAGAAAATTAGAATGTTACATGAAACCAAAAACCTTGTTTTTGTAAATATAGACATTTTATATTATGGCCTGCACAATAATAGGGAAAACTGCGGATTTGACACCATCAACAATGAGGGTAAGTCAAAATTGAGGAATCTTGCTGTTCACTGAGTTCAGAATCCAGATATTTAAATGGAAAGTTGAGTGGAAGAAAAAACTATACTGCTTAACAGTATTTTTTGAAATCACTTCACACTTCGGTGACAAGATTCCTATAAGGACCAAGTGACACATCAGTATGTGTCAACGCTGACAAGCGCTATGAAGATCCTGATACATTTCCTTAAGCAAGACTTGGTAACTGCCAACAGTGTCAAAAGAACCAGTACCTGGTGTAGTGACCACTACACCTCTTTGGCCAGGAAACTCACCTCATCAAATGGTGTGGTTCACAGGAAGATGAGAGAGAGGAGTCATCAAAACAGATGCAACCTGGGTTTTCTCAGCACTATCATTCTCACAAAAGCAGTAATTCATGCAACAAAAAACCCCAACAAAGCATTGAGAGCATACGGTACATTCCATAAACATTTTAAATTTAGATCGTATAATATTACAATTTTCTGAGACAGCGTTGTGTAGCCTTTTATCAACTGTAAGTCATCATTATCAAAATTAACAGAAATAAATGTGAGAATCACATTAGTTTGTGTACTGAATTTATACAGTGAGTTTCTATTTTAGCATTACTGAAACAAGTCCACTTTTTTGATGGTTATCTGATTCATTGAGATGCACTTGAACACGTCCAGTTTTTTTCTTTGCTTACGAGTTTGTGTGAAAGGCAGAGAGCAGGGGAAAAAAGCAGCAGCCCAAAAGCAGAAGAGCGATCGTGGCTTTATTGAACCTCCTCCCCCGTGATGATTTGCTCTTCCTTGTCAAGTTTTGCACCATTTTTATCACAAGTGCACGTGTGCCAACACCCCTTGTTGTCTTCGTCCAGCCCAAACGTGCTCAATCGATCATGTCTTCATTCGTGGGGCTTCATTTTAAATCTCATGGTCTTGTTGTCCTTGTTAATGTTTGATCGTCACCGCTCATTGTAATTAATCCGATCCAACCTTTTTAAATCGCCGTATTGGAAAACACGGCGATGTAGGTGTACATGATTTCCTTTTGTCATGTTTTAACCTTTGAACAGCATACTTTTAGGTAATGAAAAAAAACCATTGTGCATGATGATCCAGCAGACTTGTTGTGTGTATTATATCCCCTTGTGACTGTACAGTGCTGTACCTAAAACTATTAGTGGCTACGTCATGGTACTGTGTGTCTGTCCAGGCCTGCACATGCTCACACACACATACACAACCCCTGATAACAACCTAATATTGTAAGAAATCTATCCCTATGCACTGTCACTGGCCTTGTACTGAGTGTATTGTGTATTTTAACCCCAAACCTGTTACAATGCATCAGCAGAAAGAATATTTAAAACTATCCTGCAGGCTATTCTGAGGTATTTTTCTTATTTTTATATTCTATATGTATGTAAAATCAGATCAGCTTTAACTGAGCTCTGTGTTTCTTTCTAAAGGTTTGTTCATTCAGCTTCAAGGTCCAAATTTGTCCGAAAAAAATTTATTTTCTTTACTGTCGTAACACGCCACCTCGTCCTCTTTATGTAATGTGAGAATGTGCAAAACGAGACCTGATAATGAGCGTTTTATCTCCCCACTTAGCAGAATTTGTGCATTTTCATCTTATTTTCTGTTGTTTTAAATTATTCTTGTCTAATGTCTTCTTTTTTTTTTTTTACAGCCAGTCTGATTTGGGTTATGCAGTTGTAATGCAGTAAAAAAAAAAAAAAAATTGTTTAGCAAAAAGAAGCTTCCCAGTTTCAGTTCAGATCACCTTCCAGAATCAAATTGTGTTTTGATACGATGCACTGCCGCGTTGGGAGATTTTACACCCCCTGCACAGTGTGTGATGATGCATATTAGCTCCCACAGAATCACGTCTTGTAATTTTGCGATCCGATTTGTATTTTCTGATGGCGGACGTTGAAAATGAAGCAGAGGGATCTCAAAGACAAGTTGGCTGATATTGTAAAATGAACTCTGGGGAGGATTCTCCTTACAGGGGGGATTTTTGGGTGGGGTTTTGGGGATGGAAGGGATATTTGTACATAATGTAAATGACAAAATAGAGACACATTAACAGAAATGTATTCATTTTTCTCCAGTGGGAGTGTGCATAGTGTATTTAGAATTTGTAAAGCTTGCATCCTCCTGTCAGACGTTGCATTGGGAAAACCAGTCCGTGTTTGATTGCCTCTGTGCAGACCTCTCTAACCACACCTGTTCAATGTAAGATACTTAATGCCACCTTCCTCACGGGATTCAGGAACAGAAAAAGAAAGAGGGTTTTGCTTTGAGTAATGTTAAACCTCTGTGTTTTTCACTCTTACCTGTGTACTTTTTAAAGGTGCTACAAAATTATTAAAGAAAAGAAGAAAAAAAAAAAAGCTTTTGAGGTATAACTGAGTCTCGGGTGGCTCCCGAGTGTAGCATCCAAAAATTTACAGTTTGTAGAAACAAAATTTTGTCAAATTTGTAACTTTTCTGAAATTTGGCAAATGTGCTGTAAGGGTACAATCTGAAGCGATTGGCACAAGTGGCAATTGTCTCATTTGGTTTTTGTACATTCTGTGTACAATCATTTCATATTCTAAACTGGTCAAAAGAACATTGTGATTTTTAGTCTTGCAAATCTGTATGTAGTTAGATGATGTGACATCCTAATATTTATCTAATAAATATGTATTCAGATGAAACACACTGAACTGCTTATGGACTTTTGTTTTAACATGCTATCTGCACAAACTGTAAAATCTTTACAAAGGCTAAAACTACAATCATTTCTTATTAGAGTAACATAATTAGTGGAATTGAATTTTATCACATTTATTTGTTGTGAGAAAAACTATCACAAATTAAAAAGAGTACAGAAATGTAATAGCCTTTATAATATAAATGAGAAATAAAACATTTTCGTAGAGTTTTTTTTTAATGAAATAAAACAGAATGAATGAAAAGAAGCTAGAAAAATGTAAGTTTGGAGACATGCTTGAAGAAACATTGAGATCATATTTAAAGGCATATTTCAGATTCACTGAAGCAATGCTCTGTTTAAACGTCATAAACAGTAAAATCTTACAATTACCAAATGTCTTGGTGTCTTCATGTTGTGAGAATCAATGTCATTGGTGGTGCACCACCTCCTACTTGTATTTCCTGTGTAAATCATCGTTGGTTTAAATAACTAACCAATGCAAACATGATGAATGGTTCGCAAAATGGAGTTGGCACAAACTTTTGCCCTCTTCTCCTTTCAGGTTAGTTTTGGCTTCCAGGTTCAACTGATCTGGATTAATTGATTGGTTATTTGAAGAAACCAAAAAAAAACAATGTGCACTCAAAATTTGCACAGCATTGTATATGTTCACTGCTTTAAAAAAAAGTCCTTTTTGAAAATACACACGAATATTAATTAAGGAACTTTTAATCTATTAAAGTTCCTTAATTTTAATTTTAGTTGCAGAATCTTGCCGACAACCAGGGTCAAATAAAGTGTTGCAAAGTAAAATCCCTACTCTTTGTTTCAGCACGAACAGCGGAAATCATTAACATAACTGAACTGCTTTGAAGTCAACTAGAAACAGCCAAACATTTGGAGCAAACAAACAGAGGTAACAAAATAAAGTCGGTCTTGGCGTGTCACTTCCTTCCTCACGGTGTCGCTGTTTCACTCTGCGGCAGGTCTGCCGCCTTTGAGTGACGTCACGCGTAAACAGCGCCAGCGCCCACGGCCGTAGAGACGCTGGTTGCTCCTCTGCATTCAGGCGGCTGAATATATGTTACAAATTAAAAACCGCCTGCGGTTCGGCCCGCTGGGTCTCGCTGCTGCCAGGCTGGTCTCCTCAGGCCCCGTCAAGAACCCCGTCGTGTTTCTGGACATCGAGGCCGACGGCGAACCTCTGGGAAAAGTTATCATTGAGGTTAGCAGCCCCAGCTAACGCACTAGCCTCTCTCATTACACGGAGATTCTCATAACTCATATTAAGTCATTTGTCTGTGTTATCTGGCAGCTGAACGCGGATGTGGTGCCAAAGACTGCAGGTATAATTTTAAAGAAACATGCAAAAAAAAAAAAAGAGAGAGAGATCTATTTCTTATAACTGTGATGTAAATTTAATTGTGAACAGAAAATTTCAGATCCCTGTGCACAGGAGAACATGGCTTTGGCTATAGAGGCTGCAGGTTTCACAGGATCATCCCTGACTTCATGTGTCAGGTGAGTTTGTTTTTTTAAGATGCTAAATAATGCAAAGTGATATATTAAAAACCCCCAAAAGTTTCAGAGTGGTGACCATTCTTTTGTGTTTTCTGTCGCAGGGAGGAGATATCACAAACAACAATGGCACAGGAGGCAAGTCTATATATGGAAAAACATTCAAAGATGAAAACTTCAAGTTGAAACACACCGGTCCAGGTATGTAATCACACTGAAAAAATCCTTCAGTGGAAAACCATGATTTTCTGGTTCTCTGCCCATCGGTTGGAAGTGCATTTTCTTCATCCTCTGAATCCCTCCGGTTTTCCATGCATGGGTTTTGGTTTTATGGTCAATATCAACAACTAAAGAAATAAAAGTGTTAAATTAACTAGTCAATTAAAGAAGACAATAAAATTTAGCTAATATAGAAAAAAAAAAACCCAGATATATAAAAAGTCATGTCATCACCCTTTGCTCGAGTTGAAAGACAGGGACCAGAAAGGGCAAGCCGCTTCTCAGCATAGGAATAGCAACAGAAGAGGCGTGATCGACTATAAACGGCGTGTAAAACTCCAGGCCAAGATGGACACTGTCCCACAACTTTTAGATGTTCCACTGGTCCAACACACCTGAATCATATGCCTGAATTAGCTTCTCAGTGCCGTCCAGTTCCCCAGAGTCCTGCTGATGACATCAGAGACACATCTAAAAGTGAGGGGACAGAAGCTCTGGAGGCCTGCTGGAGTTTGACATCCGTGACCTGTACTGTTAATAAAAATCTCAAAATGTTGTTGTTGTCAGAACTCGGTGTTCTAGATGAAAGCTGGCCATGTAAAAGATCTTGCATATCTGACACGGCCAGACCGTTCGGAACCTAACAAGTTAAAATTAAAATCTTAAGCAATTCCACACTGGATAGGAAGCCAGTGGAGCGAAGCCAACTCTGGAGATGTACGCCCCCGCTCCCAAGTTCCTGTGATAAGTTGAGATGACGCCACTGAAAAAGTAGCTTATTATCACATTTATATGTAAATACATGTGAATATCACCAGCAAAGCAGTTTCTAAAGATGAAACCAGAAGGCAACAAAATAATGAAATACATCAGACTTGGAAGAATCAACAATTAAAAGGCAGTCATTTCAAATTCTTAAGTGTCATTTTACTGCTGTGATATTGTTTAAAATCAGACTGACACTTTCCATAAATGCAATTATGATTCACCAGTGACTCTGCTAAATGAAAACTATTTTGTTCTGAAAAGAGAAGACAGTTTGGAAATGAGCCTGAAACCTGACAGACTTAACCAGACAGAATATATATATATATATATATATATATATATATATATATATATATATATATATATATATATATATGTGTGTAAAAAAAAAAAAAAAAAAAAACCTCAATAAAACCCAGTAAGTTCCCCCAGTGATGAACTTACTCTTCCTCTCCACTAGATGGCAGTTCTTAAGCTCATGAAGCCATACAAACTTCTGGTCATATAGATTTTGCAATCCTGATGTGAATGACCTACTTTTCAAGGAGCCAACATGAACAAATCAAAATCATTTCTTTTTCTCAGATCAACATTTTTTTTTTCACATGGAGTTCATTTTTTCAGGGCTCATTCTGTTGTGTGATCAGAGATTGCGTAAGCCGTCCAGGAAGAAAAACAGGCCTCTTTTTCCCTCACGCATTTCTTGACCTTTATCATGTTCTTCAGTGAGGCCTTAATGCTCCTTGATCAGGGGTAAAAGTAAAAGGGGACACAGAGGTGTTCTGGAGTGTGACAACGCTCTGACTGGTGTTTCTGTCTCCGCAGGGACGCTTTCGATGGCGAACTCGGGGCCACACACGAACGGCTCGCAGTTCTTCATCTGTACAGCAAAAACCGAGTGGTAGGCACTCGCCCGTCTTCACAGAACCTCATCGCATCCGGGTGTGTCTCTCTACTGGGCTGAGCTGTTGTGTTCCGACTGGCAGGCTGGATGGAAAACACGTGGTCTTCGGGCAGGTGACGGACGGCATGGATGCAGTCATGAAGATGCAGTCCTTTGGTCTACACGATGGAGGAGTGCTCAAGACAATAGTCATCACTGACTGTGGAGAGATCAAATAAAAAGCACAGACTGCTCTTGAATGCAGCAGTTATGCTTTCTGTATTTGAGATCACTATAACTAGGATTTGTCACATGTCAGGTGAGATACTAAGTAATGCAAATATTTATCTCAATATTAAATTCTCAAAATATTGGTCAAAACACTAACAATATGATTAATGTCAAGTCAGGAACATTTAGAAATGTGTAAAAAAAAATTATTGATATAATAATGCAATAAGTACCATTGAGACATATTCCTGTTATTGAGAATTCTGCTCAGTGAAACACACTGAGAATACACTTTGTACATTCTGACTTATCTATGCAATCCATTGAATAAAATCAGATGGGTTTTTCCACATCCTCTGTGTTTTTGAACCCCGTTTGTATCAAATGTTGTGCAGTCAGTTGTCTCTTGGTCTGGGGTTTCTGTTGCCTAAGAGTCAAGCTACCAGCTTCAGTTGTTTTGAGGCAGATGTTTCAGTGTGTCGGGACTGACTGAAGGAAGCCTGTTCGGCTACTGAAGGTCTCCGCATGGATATTCTCGATGCAGGTTCTGCTAAAGCGTAACCTTCCCAAATACGTCGCCTGCGTGGGAACATTGACTGTCGATCCAAAACGTGTATATGGGATATAGCTTAGCATCAGTGTGTGGGGAGGAGGGAACTTCACAGATGTGCAGCTGACCCATGCACCCACTCACAGTCGCAGCTGGGTTCTGAGATGCTGAATGAGTCCAGCCTGCAGCTCAGCTTTTAAATCCAGCACCCAGATTTGTCAGAGTGAAATACAATTTCCCATTCTTTAGATGGTTTTAAATTTATTTCCTACTCAGCCTCTGTCAAACTTTAATGCCATAGGCTTACAGGTTTTTTTGTGTGAGCAGTCATGATTTGTGTTCACTGATCTGAACCTTCCCTCTGCTTTTAGACACAGTGACACCTGAAGACCATACAGACAAACACAGCTTTTATTAACTTTCCTCACTGTGTGATAAGAAGGATCGAATATCTTTCGTTGTTACTACATACAAAATACTCAAGCTTGACTTCTACAGTATCTTCAAAAGCTCATTAAGAGCAGTGGATGTTTTACTGTTTCTCATTACACATTTTTATTAGACTGACAGTCCAACACTAAGTGCTGCATAATTGTGAAATGAAAGACAAATCAGATATGGATAATCATGTCTTTTTTTTGTTTGTTTGTTTTTTTCACAAAAATGCAAACGTGTGGCATGCATCTGTATGGGACCGTATTTGTGGAATCTACTGTCTCCAGCAAACACAGTTGCCCATTTTTTAGGATATGTGCCTTTGCAACTTTCCACATGTACGTGTACATCCAGAGACTGAAGATTCTGCTCAAATTTCTTTGCAAATGAGCTCAAGCTCAGCCGGGTCAGACGGAGATCCACTATGAATGTCATTTTTCATTTCTTGCCACTGATTTAGGTCTGGACTGTGACTGGCTCGTTCTATTGCTCTTGTCTGCATGTTTAGTAATGTTCTTTTTTTTTTTACAACTATTTATATTGAGACTCTAAATACTAAATTAGGTTGTTGCACTGGATTTTGGTTAAGAATGTCAAAGTGAAAGGAACTGAAAACCAATGCATACCACAAATGTCTGGTTTTCACTAGTATAAAAAAAAACAAAGATTTTTTTTTTCTACCACTTCACAGCTGTGCACTAATATGTGTTTCCTCTACCAAATAACCTGCAATAGAATCCATAAAGTTAGTGGATGTGACGTGAAAAGGTTTTCTGAAGGGCTCCGCCTTTTGTTGCAAAACCTTGTCAATAATTGAATTGCTACACACACGCGCGCACGCACACACACACACCATGCACTTCTTTATACTCATTCAGCTCCATTGCTGTGTTATTTGAATAACATTTTACAACATCTCCTTATTTTTAGAGATGAGATTTTAAATGTGTAACAGCAGGATGTACGCTGTACTTTCATGCACAACTAAGAAGCTGTTTTACAGATTGTTACAAGCTGCGGTCTGATTACAGGACATGTGCTCCCTTGTGCCACCGACCCTGCTGGTTTTAAAGCTTCCCGAAGAGAAAAACAAAACACACACAAAAAAAAACGTTCCCCTTGCTTTTTTTAGACTCACACTTCAGGACACTTCCTGTCCTTTGGAGCAGGATGTGACATCCCCCCCGATTTGAATACAGTTACCAGATGATGAACATGTGAACTACGGTATATGTGCTCCGGGTTCAGTCAGTGCAAATGATTTGGTTTTTCTGGAACCACAGAGGAACCTGAGGATGTGTTTGGATTTGCACGTAGGATCTTTATTTGAAAGGCAGAAGGAAGAGGGGAGGAGGCCCGGGCCGACCCGAAAGCCTGAGAGTGGGTGGTGCTGCTCATCAACCTAATACTTCATGAAAGTAAATAATGAAGCGACGTAAAAAGGCAAGCTCTCGCCCCTAAATGAAAGCACATGTGTCCTGACCTTCCATCGTTTGTTTGAATTCTCAGATTACATTGTTGCCATAGAGACTTTTTTTTTTTTTGTCCTGCTCACGCTCTGTTTGGGCTAAAAGATGTTGTGACAAACTTGGTATCATTTGGGTCTCCACCCTCTCTTCGTTCGCAGCCATTTGGAATGCATGTTCAATATTGTGATTAGGAAAGCTCGGCCTGGAGGAGAGAGGCACTGTCCTCGACACAAGTGCAAAACAATGACGTCTTGACAGCTGGGACCGGCCGCCTTCTCGGCGAAACGGCTCGCATTTATCACCCAGCACCCGTGTCAGCGAGTGTCCTTTTTTTTTTATGCGTCTTTGGGGGGTTTTCTATCCACAGCCAGACTCCGGGTGTTGAAATGCGAGGCCTGGCAGCTTTATGTGTCTGCTATCTTTCAGCACTTTCACTGAATGTTTTCTTTTTTTCTTTAAAAAAAAAAGTCTTTTTAAACACGTCTCACTCGACTGCATAACACAACTACCACGGATAATCCATTAGGAACCTCTTCGCCGTAATCTATGTCCTGTGTCTAGAGCCTTCACAGATAGAAATGTAGCGATTGTAAAACAGATTTTTGCACAACTATTTATGGCCTTTGGTTATATCGCCACTACAAACTTCACTTCACTGCATTTTAATGAAATTTTATGTGCTATACCTACATAAAGTAGTGCTTTACTGTAAAGTGCTAGAAAGAGGCTGTAGACACCATTTACTCTGATATCCCTTGATGAAATACAGTGAAGCCAAATGCTTGCAACCTTGTTAGTTTCTAACGTCCACCTGTGGCTAATTGAATCCGAGTATAAATACAGCTGTTCTGTAAAGGGGTCAGAAGGTCATTCCGGAGCAAATGGGATCAGCAAGACCAGGCAACACACTACAAAAGCTAAAAGAAGCCCCATTTAAGACAGAAGGTGCTAAAAATGACATGTGTTGTCCTGTGTGAAGGAAAACTAACACCGCACATTACCCCGAACACGCTATTCTAGCAATAAAAAGTGGCAGTGACATCACCGTGCTCTGGGGAAGTTTTCGTCTCCCAGCAGAAGCGATGCTGGTCCGAGTTGATGGGAAAATGGATGAAGCGAAAATACTGAGTAATCCTGGAAGGAAAGCTGTTAGAGCCAGAAAAAGAATTGAGACTGAGTGGAAGGTTAACCTTCTCGCAGGACAATGACCCCAAACATTAGAGCCAGGTTTTAAATCAAAACCTGTTAAATGATTAAAACGGTCAAGCCAAAGTGCAGCTGGAGCTGTTTTGAAAAGAAGAATAGTTGGAGAAAGTCATTGAATGTGCAAACTGCTAGAGACTCTCCTTTAAGCTATTAACTCAAAGGGTAAAATACAAATGCACATCTCATTTTTCGTCTTTTATTTGTAAAAAAATATTTAAAAAACCCCTGAAAATACAGGTATCCTTTTTACTAACTACAGTAAATGGCACTACTCTGCTGCGGTAGTTTATAAAATCCTTATAAACTACTTTCATCTGTTGTTGCAACGTGCTAAAATGTGGGAAAGTTCTTCTACACGCACTGGACACATCAGGAATCAATGAGGAGGTATTGGCTGAAACCAGACACAAGATAAATAAAAACAAAACACACTTTGAGCAGATATAAATTTGCCTTTTATTCATCAAGCTCTCAACAGCTCCAAAGCACTAAAATGTTTTCCCATCTATCAAATAAGGCACATTTTGGAATGCCGTTTCATGGACGTGAAAAAACAGACCTGTGGCCGACGCTCCAAACCTCTCCGGTCCATGTTCGCCCCCCACCCCCAAAAAACACTAAAAGAAATAAAAAATAAAAAAAATCATTCACCTCTCGCCTGCGTTCCGTCCAATTCAAACATAACATTATTGCAATATTGCATTGCAAACATCTCAAGAGATACACACACACACACGCGCACACACACACACAGCACAGAAAGAAACAGAGCGTTCCAGCTTGACCACATTTAAGTGTTAACACATTACATTCAGTAAATATGTGTTAATCATAGAGGCTACACTTCTGTTAAATGAAATACTTCAGGACTAAAGTTGCTGATAATGTTAAAACTACTGTAAAAGGATTTAAATAAGTGTAAATTGCACAAAGTAATATTTCATCCAAATCCAAACACATGCACATGCAAACTCGGGACAGTTCTTTGTCAAACATACCTTCCTGACAAAAGCGTAGCACGTCCTAATCTACAAATACGTTGTTTTTTTTCTAACAGTTTCCTGTCGTCGCTGCTTTAAGCAAACTACATCTCACAGTTTAATGTGCTTATACAGTGGTGAATATCCATCACTAGATAAGAAAACAACAAATACATCATCTCTGCATGTTAACACAACAAATCTGCATATTAGTGTTTACAAAAAGAATACATACGGCTTTAAGGCGGGTTAGTCGCATAGCAATGTGGGTTATTTAACACTGCTACCAAGTGGAAAAAACAATGGCTTATAAATGAGAAAGGGTATTAATTATGTACCAGCTTTTTCTCTAATAATATTCTATGTAGACATCAATATTTCCTTCTTCGTGAGACTTTGTTGCATATTCTATACAAAAAGTGTTGTAAAAAGTCCATAAATATTTCTGCAGGATATTCCTCCAGACGAGTGTAAAATAAAACAGAAACAATTTCCCAGCTTTGATTATTTCTCAGCGATAGGCCCTTCTTTATAGACACAAACAAACAAACAAACAAACAAAAAAAAGCTATATATTGATAAACATCGGAACTCATGGCCATCAAATATATACATAAAACATCTTAGTCAGGGAAATAAGTTGCAGATTGCTTTAGAAATTTCAACATCTAGTAATGTTTCCAAAATACACATCTTATTCATAGAAAACAAAAAAAAGCTAATTCTGATCTGATGATGTACTAGAAAATTCTAAATAGTTCATTCTCTGTTTTCAATGTCTTCCATCAGTTGATTCTAGAGATGTCATTTATAATGGCACCATTATGTCCCGTTCCTGTGTGGAACCAAACTTTCTGACGGGATTTTCTTCTCCCATAATAACAATGTTACTCATGAGGTTAATTTATAAGGCATCATTGGTATGTACTCTGGCAAACCAGTTAGTGTGACTGAACAAAGCAAAAGGAGAATATTAACATTAAGACAAATGGATTGTTCCCATTAATGGATGAGCGTGAGGAGTCTGACTAAAGATTAAAAAAATAAATAAATAAAAAATCCAAAATCTTCTGTTTAAAGGGGCAGTCCTCCAGTTCAATAAATAAAGTTCGCCCATTCTCAGGTTTTGAAAAAGTGACACCTTTTCAAGACGGAGAAAATTACGTCAACAACATCCTAATGACACGTAATCTCACTTAATCTGAAAATGCCAATTGAAAGGCTTCTTAGTTTTAAGCAAAAATGCATCAAGAAGACAATGATGACTAGGACTCACTTTATCCCTAAAAATCTATAAACCTGATCATTTTTCATGTCAATGAATGTGTCACAGCTAAGTCAACCATTTATACTAACAACAGTCCTCAGTGTGGAAGTTGTAACAAAGGAAAGAAGAAAAGCACAGAGGATGTGAGAATATTCCAGAAAGGAGCAACTTTCTATAGAGACGTGTTGCCTCCTCCTTCAGCCTGCTACTTTTAAACAGGGAACGAGACATTTGCAGAAAACAGGGAGCCAAGCGTATTTAATTAAGTTCCTTTGTTTTTTCCTCTTTAATGAATCCAGTTTAGCCTGTTATGAAATGTACTGGAGTTGAAAGAGTTGGCATTGTTTTGGAAATCAGTTAAAGTCCGTTCATTTTTACATCAAATGCACACAAAGAGACTGCTGTTTACAATTAGAAATCCTAAGTTTTAGTGCTCTAACTTTGGTTTTGGAGAAAATCATTGTTTAGTTTTATGTTTTATTGCATTCTATTTCAATTGCGGAAAGTACAGCTCTTAAAACAACTCAGAATTGGTGAAAATGATCAGCAACGGCTTGGAGATCGCTAATATTTGCATCTTGGCTGTTGACACCACATGGCATTCACACTAAATCAAATCACAAGGGATCTTTACACCTGTCCTGTGAATGCAATGTGATCCTACTGTTAATGGTTCAATAAGAGGGGGTCTTTTTTGTAGACATACTGCCAGATGCCTTTAGTACTCAATAAGCAACAAGTTCTCTGCTACAATTAGGTGCCAACTGTTTGCATAAGCATTTCATTGCAAGCAGATGAGGAATGAAAATGCACTAAAGCCCATAACTGGTAAAAAAATAAAATAAAAATAATACATCTGGTCTTTGCAAACAAATATCCTGCAAGCTAGTTGTTTTTAGCAGGAAAATCAGATTACATCACATTTATGCAAGGCATGAGTCGATGTACTTTCAGGTCTCCATATGTGATTTAATCATCCCAAAAACACAAGTCAATGCCAGGTGTGATGTCATCTTTTAACAGGCAGTGTAGTTTATAAAAGTTTATGTTATGGGACCATATGGAAAACAAGTTTGTGGGATTTTGAGCTTATTCCAAGTGACTGAAAGTGAATAAGAGATTTGCTTTTGTTAGTGTTAAGCATTTCAGCTTTACGAACTAAATCCCTGGAGTGCCCTTTTTAACTGAAAAGTTGGCGTTTGCTTCATTTCCACACACACAGCAATGTACCAGTATGACTCCAAGTACTGCAAGTAAATGTGTATGTTTTTTTTTCTTTTTTTAACAAAACCAGTATTTTCTTGGATAAATGGAACCACAACAGATTATAAGGAGAAACAAAACAAAGCGTGAGGTCCAAAGTTTTATAAGCATTTCGTTCTGTTGTGAGGATCTAAAAAGAAATAACATCTATGTTGATATTCCATGACAACAGACCACAGTGGGATTGTTATTGCCAGCTGGAAACGCTGGTCCAGCAAACTGCTCTGAAGCGAACACCCGCCATGCCAGTTCAACCGCTAATAGAGGGGCTTTAATCTTTTTCTCATCCTTTGTCACATCTTGAACCTCCATCAGACTTTCTGAACATCACAGTTAGCACATACGCAGTTCCACCTCTGAGCCCACGGCACTTACCCTTCACTCTTTGAAATCTTTTGAAGGCACGTACATGTTACAGTATAAAAAAATATATACTCAACCAGCATCGAAAAGGCTTCAGATACAGTACATATAATGGGGGTCACAAGTCCTTGAAAGGTAGATTCCGATCATTTGAAACTAATATGAAACTCCCTCTGTAATTCTCCAGATCTACGGTTTGATAATACCTCCTGAAGGCACTGAAAAACTGACTGTGTTACATTACTTTCAGTATACATAACAATTATCAGCTTTGCCTTTCACTTAGCCAGAGTTTAAATTGAATTCCTCCACTTAGGAGTTATCTCTGCACTTATTCTGAGCTTGAAACAGATACTTTGGGATTTTCAAAGTGAGGTTCCATTAAAAAGTTATAATTAACCAACATCTTACCAGCAGTAGATAACTTTCTAAAAGAAAAGAAAAGAAAAGACCAAAGCGAACAGCTACCATCCTACACAAGGCACATGCCAGTATTAGATTATCACAGTATGATAAGCTTGAGTAACAATATTAGAGTGTCGCAGTATTTACACAAAAATGAAAAAAAAAATATAAAAACATATCATGCCTAATTAATTTATAACAGGAGAGGGACAATTATTTTAACTGCTACTAAATAATTAACATATTGCTAATTATTGTTATAATAACGTTATATTTTACAATTTCTTACAATTATTTTAATAGACTTAAAAACTCTGGAAAGCACCCACGAGATTTAATAGTAGTTTTTCTGTTCTTGTACTTCCTTTTGATTTTATGATTTTATTTCATAGAATAAAATTGAGAAGGTCAGCATCCGTCTTTCAGCCACACATCTGGCAGTCCACAGTAACATGTGGGGGAGGGGGAGTATAAAGATACTTATTGCTCCATACTGTCCAAGAAGGCGCTGGTAACTTCTGCAGACTCTTTTGAATCTCAATATAAATATTTGAAACTGAAGGAACGATATAATGGAAACATTTATTGGTACTGAAATTGTTTGCACTGGGGTGCTTTTACACAAGTTGGTAATAATATTAGGAAAATAATAAAAGTAGGAGACAGAGCACCGATAACCTTCCTGTATAAAATCATGCTGCACTTTCTCACTTTCTTCTTCTTTTCCTCTACAATTTGTATTATTTGCTCATATTTTAAGTGTTAGCATTTCGTTTTCCTTGTTGTTGTTTTTCTGTTTCTGTCTGCTTTTGCTTCGGCTATAGTACCTTCCTGGAGGAATGCGTCGGCTGAGATTATGCTTCCATCAACTAATCGATTTCCCTCTCCTGCTAATAACCTTTTACTTCCATGAGCATAAACAATAACCTACATCGGTTCATCTGTTTCTTTTTGTATATTCTGCTCTGGCTTCTCAAATCTCCAGTCGGTCGTGGCAGATGGTCTCTAATACTGAGCCAGTTTCTGCTGGAAGATTCTTCCCATTAAAGGGCCATTTTTCTTCTTCACTGTTGCAACATGAATGCTAGGTATGAGGGATCGCTATAAGGTCAACAACAATATAAGTGATTGTCACTATGTGCTCATCCTGGGGGGCGGAAGCTGCAAGTCAATGACTAGATGATGGGTTTCCTCTTTTCACCTCACATTGAATAATAAACTGAGCTTAATGTACTGTTCGATAACTAGCATCAATTGGAATGTATGTGTGATTGAACTCAATAAAGTTTTGTGAATTGCTGCAATATTAATAAACCAAATTTTTGCCAAGAGTAATTTATCTGACAGAAAAGTAAGGCAGTGCAAAAATACATAAAATTGCATTAATTTAAACGGCTGTAATATTTTCCTTTTTACACCAATTAATATTTTTTATTTTTATTTTTTAACAGCATTAACCTGGCAAGAAAAGCCCCCTGTGGTATTTTCACTGCCTGAATCACAGAGGAAGATCATTAGTGGTGCACTGCCTCATACCTCCATTTTCTGTGCAGATACCGCCCACTGTAAAAGTGACCGCACTTTAAAAGTTCAAACAAGACATTTTTCCTTCAAACTGCTGGCCCCTCTCTGAGTAACGGTTAGGTTCAGCCTATGGATTCAGCTAATTTGGATTTATACAAAATAAAAACGCAAGTAGGCATCATAACTTTTAAACAAAACCTCTCTTCAAATGCCCTGAGCCATACCTTTAGCCTTCCTGCATAGCCTCCCTATTCTGGACACAAAGGTGAAAGCTTTGGAAATATCTACCAGATATAACTACAACATATTTCAACAGTTTAACTTCTAAGTTTTTCATATATACTGTATAAATACTAATTTAATTCAAAGCATGGCAAGAACTTCATTGCTATAAAGAATACTGTTTAACAAAATCATGTTCAGACTGAAACTTGTCCTATAGATTGACTCTTCTTTTGATTTGAAGCTACAGTAATCTGTCCAACATCTGCTGCTGCCGCCCAATACAGCTATCTCCAAATTTGCAAAGCTAAGAAAAATTTCCAGAGGGGTTCGGTGAAACCGCTTCTGTCAACTTTTTCAAAAATCCATCTGAGGAGCGACGCTATACGACTGAACCTACTACAGTAGTTCCTAAATACACATGGATGCAGTAACACAATGTGATACACAAACATAGAAAAAAAAATTCCATATGTCCCAGTTAAATTTCAAATTGCACACTAGAAGAAAAGGAAATAAATATGTGAAATGTAAGATCGGGATGTATGGCACTTTATCCCTCAGTTAATTCACAGTTAGTAAGATGTGCTGCTGACCCCTAAAACGAACGGCCGACGGCCTTCTTTTTCATTTTACCATCGCTAGAAGCCTCCTGACTAAAATGTTCACCACATCGCATACTTCACTTGGCAAGAAAAAGGAAAGCAGATCTCTGTAAACACAAAGCCAACGAACCCCAAGGTGAGGTATTGACAATAAACATATTGTCAGTAACACCAATACGATACATGCTTGGTGCTAATTCATCGATACATTAATTTGCTGGAGTTAAATATACATTTGGAGTAATGCAGTTTCTAGTACATGGTTTTACAATTTGTTGGAAAGCGTGCAAGATGAATGATCCTGATCTTACATAAGGAAGGTATCAGAAATATAAAGAGAGGACTAGAGCTACTGTCCGGAAGCAGAGTGGACAAGAAGGGAAGACCTGCTTGTCAATAGGCAGATAACATGAGTTATGATGGCAAAGTTCTTTCCCTCTGGGTGGAGCTGATTATTGCACGCGGCGGCAGTAGTAGCCTAGGACTTTACATTTCTCACACAAGTGTTGTGGGTGCTCTTTACTCTGGTCAGACACATCCAGGCCGTCCGGCTTCTCCAAAGGTCGCTGGAGAAACAAACAAAACAAATAATGAGTCAGACTAATTAAGGAAAGAAGGACACTTTGGTTTTGACCTGGTACCTGCAAGTAAGTGCTTTCCACCAGGTCATTTGCCAGATCCCACAAATATAGTCATAACCTCTTATTGCCAACAGATGGTGCAAATCTGAATGTTTTTATGTCGCAAAGTGTTATTCTCAGTTCTGACAGAATACTTATAGGTACATCGATACCAGAGCCCTGATTGGTTGAATAGACCCAGGTGTTAACGCTCTCCCTAAATCGGCAGGCACAGTCTCTCCGGTGAGAAACGTTTACATCAAATGCTGTTCACAAAGGCTCTTCTTATAATCTTTCTATTTTAACTGAGGTGTAAACATTTTGATGTCAATCAGACTGTTTGTGATAGAAATCCTTTATTTAAAAGGGGGGGAGGGGTGATTCAAATTTTAAAATAATTTATGGAGACTCATAAAACTGAATTGATTATTCACATTTAAATGAAGTAAAGATGTTAGTTACTACTCTATAAACTATAGAGCGAGCGGTTTTTCCAGCAGTTTGTTTGGCCTGATGCACACCACATGGAAGTTCTTCATAAAACAGGTTTATACTGAATACAATTAGCTCAGAGATATGTAAAGCCTCAGCATGCTTTAGCTGTACCAGAAAAGAGGGACATTTTCATCTGATTATGATAGACTTGTTTGGAAATATTAGCATCAGCTTTCTTGGAATCATTATCAGCTACAAAGGAAACGTTTCACAGCGACCATGTTTGGAGGTGATTTTAACAGCCCATCTGGAAATTTTTCCCTCTCATTTATTCCTTTCTTCTCTGGAGTCCCCCCCTTAACTCCCTCTCGAAACACTTATTTATTCCAACTGCTTTAACTAAAGGAAACCTGGTTGGCATGGGTCATTACAAAGAGATACTTCAGACTTCCACTAATGACTCTTCCAGCAATATCTGGGGCTTTACTAGTGCTGTGTCAAAGACATTAAGTCCCAAAGCAAAACTGGAAAATCTAATGGAGATTTTATGGTGCTCCTTTAGTGATTTCAGGAAACCGTGGCGGACGTTCTATCTCCTGCTGAACTGCAGTCGAGCCAGAGACTCATTCAGACTGAGGAAGTGAATTGGCTACTATTGTCCTATTGAAAACTAGTTGTGTGTGATATAAAAGTAGGATGCTGTGAAATCAAGACTCGATGAAGTGCGAAAATATTAGGGTCGGGACGGTTCTGATCCAATGTGGCATTGTTCTTGGATCAGATATCAGGGTGAGGCCACTGATACATAATCCCAATCCAGGAATGGTTTTGTTTGATGTCGAAATGTTTCTGGACAAATTTATAATATAGCATTGTCAGAAATCTCATTAAATAAACCAAAAACTCATCATAAAAGCAAACAATGTGCAGTGATACGTTATAGAGGAGATATAAAAGGCCACAGCAGCTGACTGAATATCAGAAAGTTGTTTTAATTTAAATTTTTGAGCTCTCATACTCTATTAGGGAGAAAATGCAAAGTAGAAATATCAGCAGTCTGTTAGAAGACACAAGTTATATGTTTTCTAGGATCTGGAGAGCCTCCATCTCACAGAGCACCCCTCCCCCACACATCTCCTCCAGACTAGCAGCAGCAGTAACTAGCAAACACCTGTTGGAATTGAGAGTCTGCTGAGCTCATCATACAAACGACAACTCAGTTCAACGCTCCTTTGAAAGCCATAAATTAAAGATACAAAAGGCTATAAAATGGCGCCATGTGCCTGGAAAAACATAACACTGTTCCTTTAAAATATTTTGAATGAAAAAACGTCAAATCAGTTAAAGCTGAAAATTCCTGGCATGACTTCCAGATACAGCTCAAATCAAAATAGCAATTTAAGGTGTATAGATTAAAAGAAAAGAATGTAGTTATTTATCACAAAGCTAAATTTTTATGAAAGCCAAATATAAAATTGAAGCTTTACTTTCATTTGTTTCACCCGTGACACATGGGGGGAAATCTTTTATTTCCAGCTTCAGCTTTTGCAAAGGTTAACAGAGAGCTGGGCCTCTAGCAGTCAGCCTAATTTTATTTCTGGAAGTGGAATTGCTGGAATGTGGAGAAGCATAAATATTAAAAGATGAAGTGTTTGGGATAAATATATCTCCAGCGGGAAAACAGTGGATTCTTTCTTTGCCTCTACACCAAAATAAGCTCTGAGAAACATTTTTTGGACAGAAAGCAAAACACTGGTTGTGCAGCATGTTAATTGCAGCATGTGTGGGTTGGAAAAAAAAAAAACTTTATGGTTAATATGATTTCATGTTTTCTTCCTGAACACGACAAGGCTTTTTGCCACTTCCTAAGCGGCAGGAATTTCTAAGTGAGGCATTCATAAATGCGTTTTTCTTTTGAGGCTTGAGCAGATTAACTGCCTAATTCTAAATATTTATGCACCAGGAAATGTAATTTGTTTATTCAATGTTTGTACATCAGTTCAGATAAAGTGGTTTTTATTTCCCTTAAGTGAGGCCATCTGGAAAATCCTTGAACCAGAGTCTGAATTCAGTTAACTTCGGTTGAAATGAGCCAGATTCCGTGTGCAACATTTTCCCACTCAGATCAAGTCGCGATATGTTGGCTGATGTACCTGTTTGTGTGGATAGACGTTGATGTGGCACTTGATGCATTCCTGTCCCATGTTGGCCCAGGAGTTGCCACTCATCCACTTCCTCTTACACTTGGGACACTTGTACTCGCCAAAGCATCTCTTCTTCCCTTGGTAGGGTGTCAGTCCTTCCCCCTTGGGTCTGGCCTATCACAGGACAAAAATAAGAATTTCATTTGGCTTTTGATATGATAAAACACAAACAAAAAAAGCGACTGTCCAAAGTTGTGGTTTTCCTGCAGAAGGACATTTTAAAACACACTTCTATAGCACACGGGTAACAACTGGGTGTTTCCATCTTCGTTGCACTCATATATCAAACTTCATCACATGCAGAACACTCCTACACACGGTTTTGGCTCGATATGCAGTCATATAAATGACGTTTGCTTCCATTACAGCTGTGTTAAATTATTCCTCTGATTCTCAACAGGGAGATGATTGCGAACAGTCAGTCAGCCATGAAAAAAAAAAAAGAAGCATTCAGCCGAGGACGATATTGTCAAAAGGCGCCGCCCCATGACTTCATGTTGGCAGCTGTATTTGGGCCACTATAATAACATTTGGTACAGAGACTATTTTTTTCCCTCCGTATAGAAGATTGTCGCAAACATACACCACAGATGACATCAACAGCATAAATCACAGGCTGCCAAAATAAACCTGAATGTAAATGTATCTGTTAGTTTGTTAGAGCGTGTCATTATCAATCTGAAATCTCTGCTCGGCTCCAGCTCTCTGTCAGATAAGTGGAATCAAGGGAAATTTTCAACATGCCTTTTTTGCACGAAGTGATATCAGATGTGGCAGAGAAAAAAAGAAATCCTGATGCACAGCATGCATGTAGCTGATGGCAAAAAGTCAGGAAGCTCTTTGGCCTTTAAATGATATCTAAACTATCTTGACACTCCCAACTCCATGCAAGATCATTTTTGGACATCTTGGACGTGGATGATGAGGGGTGGATGGGAACAAGAAGAAAGGTGACAGTAGGAGCAGTGCCTCGCCAATGTCAACTCCTTCAGCTTTTTCACAGTTTTTCATGTTAGAACCACAACCTTTGTTTTACAATTTTATAACACACAATTGTTAAGCGAAGGACAATGATATATGATTCTCAACAACTTTTTAAAAATCTGCAACTTGCACTTTTACTCATCCCCGATTTAATTTCTTGGAGCGCCACAACTTACAGTTACAGTCTTTAGTTACGTGTCTTAACCTGATTTGCGTATCTACAAACTACTTTTTTTATTTGTTGGTGAAAACATAAGCACAGCCCAAACAGTACTGTGAAAATGTGCATCAAAATAATCGACATAAGTTTTGTAGAGCTCTATCACTTCTACTGAATTGGTTTCAAGAAAGGTCAAAGTTGCCTTTACTGACCTAAACCACACTCTTTACCATATCAATTACAGGTTAATGCCATCGACTTGCCGATATATGGTAATAAAGTGTAATGCAAAAATGTATAAATGTTCATTTGTTCCTGTTAGTATCAGCCTCATAAACACCTAACAAAAACACCTGAAAGGCCCATACAAAAACACCTATGTTTGTTTCCTGGTTGTATCATGAATGTTGTGGTTATTTGTGTTCCTACCAATCTTATTTTTATTTTTCTAAGCAAATTATCCTTGGGAATAATAAACTTTACATTGATCTCCTTTTCTACCCAGTCAGCTTATGTGGACTAATGAACATTGGTATTTTTGGAGCTGTTTATTTTCAGATGATTTGGTTTGCTTGATAAATTTATCAAAAACGCTGAAACCAAGTACAGTTTTCCTTCCACTTCACAATCGCTCACCAGTAAAAGATGTGAAAACATTCAAGGTCTAAGATCACTTATGCAAGGCACTGTATTCCTGGCCGTTCCTCGCTGTGAGCCCCAGCCTGAGTGTGAGTAATAGAAACTTAAATCAGCAGCATCTGGTGCTTTCCAAACAGACGTCAGCACTCTACATCAGCACTAGCAGGTCCAGAGTAAGTATGCAGGGCTGGGCTTCCATCTGGCTCTATGGGACCATGACCTCAAGCCCCAACTGTCAGTGTTGCATCTTCAACTAAGAACGCATGCAGCCTGGAAAATCTGACTCCTGCTGGCCTTGTCCACATCAGTGAGCATTCACTCTGCCTGGTGTTGCTCTCTTGATGCAATCAGTGCTATAAGAATGTTTTGCTGGAAACTTTGCTGCAAATGATGCATCTACTATACGGTCCAAGTATAAACCAGCTGACATTCTCGTTTGATTGTAAAAAACTAAATACGATGATGTAAACACTTTGGAAATATATGGAAGCACTGAGATTAAAACCTAGAGGTTATAATCTTAACCCCTGATATTCCTTTAGAAACCCAAACATAGAGGATAATTCCAGCTAGAGCTGTTTGTACTGATGTGAAAGCTAAACTCTCTCATTTTGCAGCCAAGATTGAGCAGAACAGAATCAGAACTCATTCACTTCATGACCATTCCTTATTTTGCTCCGAGCTAGTTTCCAGAATCTGGCCCTTGGCCTCTGGCTGCACATCACGATCTGCCTTTGCTTTAAGACTTTCAGATTACCTCAGGCCTCTCTGGACAACCAAGCTGTGTTCTAGGAAAAAGATGGATGTTAAATTTTTAAACCTCTGATCGTGTTGTACACATCATGATTTTTAATGGGTAAGATATTTGACACAGAACACAACATGGTTCATTATGTACAGTTCTTTCATTGGGAACTTTTTGTACACAGAATGATTTATTCACATGCGTTGACAGCTGATGATTTCAGTATTCTTTCCGCAATCTACTCATAATCTACTCCAGCAAAATTTGGTCACTCTGTGTGTTTTTTGGTCTAATTGGGGCTCAAAGTGTGTAATGTCACAAAGGTTGAAAATGCCCCGAACAATTAATAGAACATTCTCATTCTTCTAAAAATGAAAAGAAATTAAAGTGAAAACCAGAGATATACATACACTAAATAAAAGGACACAAACAGGTTTTTATGACTATATGAAACTCAGACAAACTCAACTTTTCCCGTTTTGGCTTAGTTAGAATTACAAAAGTTATTTCTATTTGCTAAATGCCAGAACACAGCAAGAAAATATTTGGAATTTTTTTTTTTTTTTTAGCTTTCCTTGAATCAAACACCTACACATCAGGGGTAACTGTTTTTTGAAATGTATGAATTGGGTTAAATCTGCAAATATTGGCCCAAAGTACATTAATCTCTATGACAAACAATCCATCTTCTTTCTGAGCAGGTGGACAATCCCATCATGTATTTACTGCTATGAAACTGTTTGAACAGAACCTTAAAGCATTGATGAGTTGTTCACAAGGAAGAACCAGATTTGTGTAGCTGCACAATTCTCTTCCTGATATCTTGGCTGATTCTTTGGACCTTCCTATCGTATCGAGTAAGACAGAAATGTTGCTTCAAATTACATCGCCGGGAGTTTCTCCAATCAACTCAAATGTGTCAGTTATCAGAGGTTTGTGGAAAGAAACCCAAACTTCCTATGTTTATAAAACCAAAGTCATACATTTTGAAATACAGTTATTCCTGATATTGAACAAAGGAATGTAAACTTCTGAAATTGAGAAAAGTTACTAAAGATATTCTTTAAAATGTTCTCATTGTGTTTTCTGGCTTTTAGTAAATATAAATAATTTTGGTAATTCTAACTAAGCTTAAACAAGAAATATTTTGGCTGAACTTCAGACAGTGATTAAAAAATGTTTGTCTTTTTATTCAGTGTATGGAAAACTCTGGTTTCAACTGTACATGTTAGTATTTTAAAAATATTTATCTTCTTAATTTACCGAAACACTAAACTACTGAGTTCTAATCAAAATCATCCACTGAGCAATTAAATTAGAAATTTCTATTAATATCCTCCATAAAGTTTCAGGAATGTTGTTCAGTTAAATGCTTTTGTAGAAAAGTGTGTTAATCATTTTTTATTATATTTCATTTTTAAAATGATCCACTTTTATGCACATTCCCTGTGCAAATTTGGCTTTGCATAGCTGCAAATCACCATGGACCTCATTTGGACACTTGGAGTTGTAAATCTCAGTGTTGCACTTAAACTGTGGTCAGCTGTTATGGGGCCATTGCAACACTCTGGCTGTCATGGAGGTCTCAGGCAGAAGCAGCGAGTTTAGAAACTGAAGTCGCCAACGTTTTAGGCCCGGTTGGTGCTGCGCAATCCACCAGACCCCCACAAAACATGTGGGAAACGATGCCACAACAACATCTGGACAGCCGTGTCATAACAGCCAGCACAAAACGGAGAGAGCAGAAGAAAACAGATAGCTTTGCTTATATGTATATATAGACTTTTGTCATTCTGTTTTTACTTGTGCGGTGAAAAGCAGATTAAAACCCTCCATTGTAAATGTTATAGTTAGAGTTGATTTCCAGAAAAGCTGAATTTATTAACTGTACACAATGCACTCAGCTCAGTGAGTAATTGGATCAAACTGCGTCATCACACCACACAGCGCTATGGGAGATGAGCCTGCATGGGAAGTCTTTTTTTTTTTTGCATGTTTTTCTTTTCAACTGCTCAATAAAAAGCTTAGAGTAAAACCTAAACAGACATATTTTAGCAATTTGGAGCATTTTAGTTGTCTGTCAACCAGGAAAACATTGCGAAACAGCTGCTGATTTCTGTGCCAAAAGGCAGTAAGGGGAGTTTGTCACTGCATTTTTTCTTTTCAAACATTGCTTGATGTTTGTTTAAGTCCCGAGGCTGAAGGCTTGTGAGCTGAAGTAAGATAAGGGTCAGAGAGTGTGTAGATGACACAGTGCTCAGAAAAGAAACACGTCCTCGTATCGCACACAAATGCATTCACACTTTGGGTCAGTGAGCTGTTAATTGAGGCATGTACGCATATGTGATGCACACACTCACAGAGGCAGCGTCAAGACGACCGTGGCCACACACAGACACGAGCAAATACTGCTTCCCAGTCCTTTAGAGTGGACACATGCAAACTGAACGGATTCCACATCCACGGGTTTTCCTACACTCTCGAGGCCCGACTGGAAAGTCTCAGTGCACAGTTTCCGGCAGTACTCCTACTCTGTTTCACCCCACTCCCCCCAGGAGTACACAAGTCGTTCCTTGGCTCGTATCGCAGGATTAATGAGCTCACAGACTGCATTAAATAGAATAAACAGAGCTGAGCTTGAAACGCTGAAACAAAAAATGGGAAAGAAGGAGGAGACGCTCTAGAGAGAAATTTGATGAACATACTTAAAAACCTGCAGAGTGATTGAAAAGGAAAGCGGAGAAATTCAATGAGCAACTATAGAAAGACCTTCCAATCAGCCTTTAATATTTGGGGGGAGAGGGAGAGGTGAAACAGAGAAAAGAGGAGGAGAAGGAGGAGGAAATCCAAATCCAAAGCAGATGGCCTCCATAGGGGCAGAACACTGAGAGCTGTCGTAAAATTGCTGCTCTGCTTTCAATTAGACCTTACATTTCAGAGACACAGAAACAGAAACAGAGAGGTGGGGGGATGAAACAGTGTTAACATACCACTGAAGATCTGGCCACAACGACACTGGACTGAACCCATTATGTGAAGGAATGCAGCAAGAAAAAAGCAATCTTCAGCAGGGACTGTACATGTGTCAGACATGCACATATAGAGTGATATTAGGAATCCGAAGCACGAGCACCATTTCCATGTACATTGCTAAATTAGAAAAAATGTGTGTGAGTGAGTTATTCCAGGCAAGACGACACCCAGGTAATAGGGGGAAATTGATTCAAAAAGGCATGTGGGTCAGACATTTAATCATAAAATTCCAGTTTCGACATCATTTTGCCACAAAACCATGTAAAAGCTTTCTTTCAGTGAGTGTTTTAAGCATATTTCTATCACCGACCATGGACAAAAATGCAACCCTGACCACTGTCTTCAAGGTGGTGTTGAAGTCGAAGCTGATCTCGTACATCAATACGCGTAATGACCAGCGGACAGACCCCAGACTCTAGGCACCATCCCAAAACCTGAAACCTTAATCCTCTGTTAAGCAGACTAGCCTTGGTTTAATGTAAAACCCTCATCCAAGTCAAATCTAATGGGAATCATCACCGAGGCTGCTGCTTTCAAGGTTGTGGACAAGATTTCATACTTTCTCAAAATATATTGGCCAACACGTGCACCTTTGACAGTGAGGACTTGATATTAAACCCGAGGTCAGACCACAAAAAAAGTATGAGGAGAAAAAGTCCACAGAATGTTTTGTGCAAATACCTAATCTCATTCAGCAATATGCGAGTAAAACAATTGAGTAAAGTTGTTTAAGAAGCATCTAGGGCATCTTTAAAAATGATCTAATCTGTTTTATTGCAGTACAAAGTCACCCTAATATATAAGAATAACAGAACTATTTTTAATGCATTTGATAAATAAACAACCTTTAATACTTACTCTTGAAAAAAAGACAGACAAGAGCAGATGCTTCGTCAATAAAAAAGCCTGAAACAACTCAATTAGTATCAAATGAGGCTGGAATAGGACCAGAGTCACACTATTTTTAGATCAAAATGTTAATACTAAAGAAATAGTGGCTTAAACCACTTAAATTAAAAAAGAAGCTGAACTGGATATAAAAAGCAGCCGGTTTGCATTTATTTATATAGTTTTGTAAAACTATATATCGACTGCCCTTTAGGTAAGTTGGCATCTGACCTAAAGGAAAGTTTAGGTAAGACTTCGGCGAATCTGGGCTGTTCTGAGTAAACCAGAGAATAACACATTACCTTGTTTTGAAGCAGTCTCGTGGTTTTCACGCCAAATCTCCTCACCTATGTGACTTTTTTCAGTGCAAACATTTGCACTTGTAATCAATGACAGAACAGATGGCTCAGTCCCTTAGAAGAACTGCAGCTGAGTTGATATTGTGAGCCTATTACCTGTTTGTTTAGTTTTTTTCCAGCCAAGAGTTGCAGAGCAGTTTTGCGCCTGGTCTGTGCTCCGTTATCTACTTGGTGACCTTGTCCGCGATGCTAGGTACTACCAATACCCCATTGTTTCTTAGTACCATCAGGTGAAAGAATATGGAGCTCTAGAGATTTAGCCCGTCTTTGTTTTTAGCCACACTTTTTCAGACCATCGAACAATTTTTGATCAAATACAAACAACAGTTTTCAAATTACTTCATTTATTAAAGGCAACAAGCAATCCAAACCAACCTGCAAGTGGAAAAAGTCTCCCACATATTCAATTATAAATTAACTGTAATGAACCACATTCTTTGGACAGCTGTGTTTGGCTTCATTTAATAGAAATACCTAAACAAGACTCTGTTTGACAACATGAAGTAGTCTAAAAGACATAAAAAAGGCAACTTTAAGCTTCACACTGCTGTACATTCCACTAAGCCTCTGTAATTAATTAGCTAAATAATTAATTAAATGTCACAATCTCAGTTTTTTCCATTTGTAAATGCTTAAGTCAAGTTAACAATGCAGCACAAAACTCCACTTCGTGATATGATTTTGTTCGACGTGTTAAACTATTCGCACAGTATAAAGTTTTGTGAAAACTGAGACCGTGTCAACTATTCAAAGAGAATGTCTGAGGTTGTTTTACAGACCACAGAGTTAAAAGCAAAAACGTTTTGTTGGGTCATTTAGGGCAAACCAGTCTTGCAGAACTTTTCTTCCCAGAGGGAACAGTTCAGCTGACCACATGAAGGCAACTCACATGTGGAAGAGATATGTATACCTGTCACTGTGAAAACAGGAAAACATAGTTTGTGCAACCGTCACATTTAATGTGTTGTCTGACATAACAGAGATGACAGAAAGAAAGATCTGAGGGTGCCTGTCGGCCAGAACTCTGGACCAAGTGGGGCCGTGCAGATGGTCGCAACTTCAAGCACCTCAAAAGAATGGCACTGTCACCACCTCAGCTGTGTCCCACTGCGCACAGGACAAGCATTTTTTTATTGCTCGTTTCCGCCACTGGGGTAAACAGCTGCAGCCTCATGCCAGAACCACAGCCAGGTGCATTATGGGAACTGTTTATCAATCCCACCATGCACTGCAAGCTCTAAATACAGCCACTGTTTTCTGGTCATTCGTCTCTCTCTCTCTCTCTCTCTCTCTCTCTCTTCCCCCCCTCTCTTTTTCCCTGAAGTCTTTCTCACCTCCTTCCCTCCCTCTGGTCAGCTCCTTTGCTAGTGCAGCTGTCTCTTTATAATGCCTGTAAGGAAAAGTGGCAGAGGCTGAGAGTGATGGAAGGAACAGGTGCGCCGATTGAGGGATACGTTCGGCCTGAATCAAGCACAATGCACCTCTGTTCGTGAAAATAATCTCATCTGAAGGAGGGTGCAGAGTAGACAGACAATATACTTAAAGTAACAGGAAAAACAAGTTGGGGTAAATTATAGGGTGCAGAATTTTCCTTTGCAATCAGCTTCAGAACAAAGGCTTGGCTAGTATCTCTTTAAAAGAAACATGCAATCAGATTGGAAAAGAAGTATGTTAATTGCAGTCAGATGAAATTAATCCAGGTCTACATTTTGCAACTAATAATTACCTTTAATCGCCCATGACGTCATTGGCAGTTGCACGTGATGCTGGTGTTAATGAGGACAAACCAAACCATATACAGAATCCCCCCAAAAAACCCTCTCACCCTTTGGAAACAATTGCAGAGTCATTAAATGAGCCTCGGTTTGTTTTTCAAGCGTTCACGATAGAGCTGCCTCAGTCCAAGTTGCCTCTGAACTGCTGGGCCGCTCCCCAGTGTTCTGCTGAGCTCCAGTCACCGGCTCGCATCTGGAAACCATCAGTGTAAACAAAGGAGCAGCGAAGGAGCTCAGGCCACGCTCTGACTCTCCACATCCCCCAGGACATCACTCAGAGAGCAGCCCAGGAATGCCAAAACGGCACTCAACTTGTGTGTATTGCATTTCCATGTGCCCGTGAGTGGGAAAAGTGCGCCTGTGTCTGGTCTTGTGTCCTCATCTCAGAGTTTGTATTGAGTTTGGCTGAAGTTCAGAAACAGATAGGTTGACAGATAGCGAGGACAGGGTTCACTTCACAATGTTAGCTTTCAGCCTTTTGCGTTGGGTTTTTGTTTGGTTTGCTCATTAAGCGTGGTATTTCTGATAAGGCTTCTAATTGCTTTAATGTGGTTTCAGTTAGCGTGCTAGCCCTGGTTCTGTGATGAATGCTGCAAGGGCAGAAACTTGGACAAGAGGTTGAACCTGAGAACTTGTTCTCCTCTGCAGAACATCAAAAGGATCAAAGGATCAATCGAGTCTGATTCTTTTCTAAGATATCACAGGAAATATTTCCAGAGATTTAGTAACTCCATATCTATTAATCATGTGGTTTGGTTGCTTTTGCTTCAGCCTAAATTTCCAACATGTTGCTCATAGAGACTGAACCTCTTTGATGCCTTGTGTGCACTGTGCATAGACTTCACCACACTGCTGAGATAAGCAGTCTTATCTTCCTTAACTGTCTCTAAATATAAACCATAGAATCACACATAATTTTCTGCACACCACCTCAATCGCTTACTAATAGCTGCACCACCAAGCACACATAACGGAGCCTGCAAGTTATTTTGCAGTCACAGAACATGCTCCAAGTCTGCTCAAGCTTCGCAAACCGTAGAAGTCATTATTGTCACAGGTTTCTATCAAACTCATAAAATGAAATAATATCAAATGACGATAATTCAACAATGTAGACTTACCTATAATTGTCTTTTAAATGTATCTAATAAACCTCACCAGACGCAATGGAACCAGTCATTATGTGAGGGGACCTTTTGCACCAGAGAGCAAGTCATTCCACTAAACTTATTTTTAGGGCACACTCATTTGAAGCTCACTCAGCAGCCATGTCAGAAAATGCAGCTTTGAGATTAGATGCTAATATTTATGAGTTACAAGGCAAGAGTTTGTAAAATAGGAGAACAACTCTTAATTTTCACCATGTTCAACTAACTGCAAACTCTAACAAAACAAGTTATGTGCCAAATTATTGACAAGTCAGAGAGGACACATGCTAACATGAGCCTAGTGCCTCAAGCAGTTCAAAAGATCCCGGTGGGTAAAATGCACTTTCACTCAAAACTTTTCAAAACTGACTGCGCAGAGTCAGTTTTGAAAATTGAAATCAATACATTTGAAAATTGAAATCAATACATTTGAAAATTGAAATCAATTGTAAACCTAAGAGTGCTTTAGCTAAGGTGATGGAATATTTTGGCAGAATTAATTTTATGTTTAACCATAAAAGACAGTCAAGACGCTCCAGGTAGACACATAACAGTCTCTGGTTATCTTTAATCTTTCCTCAATTGTTTGAGGTAAATCTCCCTTATGACCTATGAATAACTGTCTGGAATGGCTTAAGATATTAAATAACAACAGGTGAAAGATTTAAGTTTATCACTAACATATTTGAACAGAAAAGTCTACACACATACTACATAAACGGCTTCTCTCCAAAATATGTTTATCTATAGCAAAATAATTCAACCTTCCAGTTAAAATACTTTAAGCAACAAACCCACTAAGCTGATAACACTCAATAAAACTTCAAAGTAAAAATGAAAAAATAGTGCAAACTAATAAACTACCAAAACATAAAGCACATTAGAATATGGCCAAGAATCAATAAATCTACTGGGTGATGTTGCATTGGCATGGATTATGTATATATTTCTTGCAATAATTATCATTTGCTGGATATGTACATGTCAACAGAAATAAGAAAAAGAAGGTTGTTTTTCTTAATCCATCTCATTATCCTACCCCGATCCTTTATCAAGGTAGCTGTTATGTAAATGTAAGTAAAAATCTTCAGCAATAAAACTATAACCAATGATTCGTTCATATTTCATGTATTTTAGTTGCGTTAAAAGGGTCATAAAGCCAAAGAAGAGAAAAAATAGTTCTCCCATATGTCGGATTTGAGCAATTGTAGCTAAAAATTAAAACTTTCCAGTGTCTCTTTAAAATAAAGTATCTTTAAAGAGATATCACCTGAAATGGCATGTTTCACACAAAGTGAAAGGATTTGCCAGTGAGAATCTGCACATCCATGAATGGATGTGCATCCATGAAAAATGTTTAATTTTCTCCTAAACTAAAATACATGTGTAAATATTTTGATGAATACCAAACCTTTAGCTTATATGTTTACACTGAAGATGTTATACATCCTTACAGGAATATAATTTTTTTTATCCTGTTAAAGCAATGAATATAATAAACCTGTAAATGTCCATTATAGTTTAGTCCCACTAAATAAACTAGTTATACTGTTCAGCAATGTGAGCATACATGAAAAGATGACAGAAACATTCACATACGCTGCCTTGTAAATGTTCAGGCTCTAATAATAAAGAAGCCAGAATATGATATAAATACGCAAGCAGGCAGACACTCATTATATTTTCTAATATTAGTCATCAGATGGAATGACCTCTCACTAAATACAACTTCCCCTCGAAGTTTTTCATCACGGTTGTCATCTACTCAGAGAGTTCTCCTCTGCACCTGCTCTGAACTCATGTGGGTCACTGTGGGCTATTCTTAAAAAACTGGTTTCATATTCTAAAAGCTCTTTATTCTAGCTATTCTTATATATGTTGCCATTTATTACTCTAAAAAAGGCAGTACAACCCACCTGTTCTCAGATCTTAAAATGCAAAATGAGGTGATTTTTATTTGTCATTTCTGTCAGGTACCATTTTGATGGAACCAAAATGGTGCATTGAGATAAAAAGAAAAAAAAGTGATAAATGTGGTATGTGGAAAAAAACTTAGAACAATCTTGGTATTTAATCAAATCCACAGCTATTTCAAAACTGCAGTCTTACCAAGCAACAATTCCTAAAAGCCTCAAAAACCCAAATGGATGTGTCTAAGCGGTGAAAATCCAGCAGCTAAGTCTGCATATGATTGATTACTTTTATGAGAGCAGTGGCATTCAGGATCTCCTTAACGTGCTTCTGGGTTTAACCTCTGTGATCACATGTTTTCATAGATGTGTGTTTTATCTCACTGTGACGTGAAGGGGAGGGCGATTACATTAGCCATTGCCGAAAGTCCATTTTCAGAGCGTTGGAAATGGCAAAACAGTTTCTTCTAGTAAATGGTCCTGACTGGCAGAAGATCGTAGTGAGAATCTGCACATCAAAGTCCTGCCTTGTGCGTTTACACTGCAGGAGACTGATTCTTGGCCACAGTACCCACACAATCTTAAACCTGAATAAGGATCTCTTTTTTGGATTTTTTGTCAGACTGCAGAGAGATTATGTAACAGTAATGAGAGAATCATTACTGTTTAGTCTTTCCTTTGACATGCAGATATATCACCCAGAAAAACAGCTAAATCAAGACAAGCTGGAGCAAAGATGAAAACATTTTATTGCTTCCAGTTATCTGGATACATTGGGACATACCGTATTGCTTAAAAGTACATGAACATTTTATGTTGTTTAGTTTTTCTAATGGCAACAATCCCAATGGAGAAGTTTCATTTGTTGTAGGAAAATACACCCCCAAAAAAACAATAATTACAAGTTCTTGGAAATATATTAAGAACTTGTGCATTTTATCACATCGCATTAAATTTTAATGTATTTTATAGGGGTTTTAGGTGACAGACCAACACTTATAATGATAAAATGAAAGGAAACAACACATTCTTTTTATACATTTCACTAATATTTTGTCTCATTTGAGTTTTGTATCTATGCATTTCCTGCAGTTAGCATGGATCTTTTGGTTGCTTTTATGATTAAAGCTTTCCCTGTAAGCTTAGGTGCATGGCCATGTTTTGGTAGTTTTGTTGTTGTGCCATACTCTGTTTTCATATGACCTGCTGAACAGTATGCCAAAGTGCTTTGACCTTTGTCAAATGGCTTTATAACCTTAAACCTGCTTCAAGGTTATAAAACCTTGAAGACACCAGACGGGTGTTGCTTGGTCTTTACGATTTTGTTTGTTCACTTATGTTTTCTAACAAACCTCTGAGGCCTTCACAGAACAGTTGGATTTATACTGAAATTAAATTAGGTGGTGTCTATTTAGTTATTAGGACACTTCTTGAGGCACTTGGTGGCTCTTTTGATTTAATTGTGTTAGAGAAAAGACAACTGAGAACAAATGTACACTGCTGTTTTCAGGTTTTTATTAGCGAAACATTTTAAGAAAACCCAAAATCCACAATTTTGTTTTTCTTTGTGTTGGTTTGTCACAAAAAAAATTAAAAAATCCCAGTAAAACACACCAGGGTTCCTGACAAAACAGTAAACAGTAAAATATAGGGAAAAGAGCAATACATCTTTTAAGTCGCAAGCACCAACATTTAAGCAAAGCTCAGCAAAACAAAGCTCTGGAAGCTAAAGTCCAAAATGATGATCTGTTGATGTAGATTAAACCAAATCTTCATTAAGTCTCTTTTATTAACTTTATTCCTCACAAATGAAAGGTCATGACTTGTAATTTTAGCTTGTTTTTATAAACTGGGGGTGGAGGGGTTTTTTAAATAATGAATTTGCTGCAAGCAGGTGATTTTAGAGCTGCTACAGGAAATACACTTATTTGATTTTAATTTACGGTAACACTGCAGGTTCGTTGACTTTCAAGATTCCCCCCCAGTTCCACTGATTCCCCTGCCCCCAAAGGACAGCAGTTAATCTAAACTCCAGGCCTGCTATATAATGCAAAAACACCATGCACACCATATAAATCTGTGTTTTCCCTTCAGTAACACACCACTTTTGCTGCTGTCCAAGACAGCTGCAGAGACATATCATCAAGTCAGAATAGTTTTGCCAAAAGCAAAATTCCCAGATTCCTAGATTTCCACAATCCAGCTTCCCTAATCGGCCACGGATCTCAGTGTCATGTTCTTGGATGACGGATGGATACCTCAGAGAGTCGAGCGTGTGGGTGTTTAGATTCATAACAAAGACACCCTCTTCTTTCAAAACCTGATGTTTTTCACTGGATCATTTTTCATACTTCCCGCCATATTCATCAAGAACACAAACGCAGAGCAGCACAGAGGTGCGCTTGAATCAACACACACCAGCTTGACACAGAAGTCGCAGTAGGATACGCTTGTCCTTCTCCCACACGTAACGTATTTAATTGGTGATGAGGGCCAATGCAAAGTGAAGATGTGGATACGAGTTTCCCCTTTGCCCTCTCTCGGCCTTGGACTGAGCCACAGCCCCCCTAGTCCCAGCAAGCTGTGCTCCTGCACTGCAGGGTTATGTTTCCAGTCCAGTGAATGACAAGGCCAGGTTGGGTGCACATGCTGGGACATACAGAGGTGCACAAAACATTGTCACAGGAAGTGAGTGTTTTTGCTGTCTGGTTTAAATGTAACTTGCAGCAGATCTGCAGTAATTTGAATGTGGGCGAGTGTGTCTGAGTGTCACCTCTCTGACAGTTACTTTACCGGATACGCTGTGCATGTGTGTTGCTAATCTGAGTGTCAGTCATACTGAATTCTATATTGGACCTATGGCCCTATATGGTTTCTCAATGAGAAGCCCAGCACAAACGCCTTCTCTGTTTAACTCCTCAAAAATAAAACATCTTGACAGTCGGAGTTATTTGCAGTGATGATGGTCCTTTGCCTGATGTGACACAATGAAACAGAAAACACAACTGATAATAAAGATCCCCTGCATTCGTGATAAGCCTTATCTGGCCTCGGCTTGCTCTCGGGCTCCGGTCTTTGGTAACCTGACAGAGTGAGTGCTTGGGAAGAGACAGACGCCTTCGCTGCAACTGGAAGGAAGATCAGGGGTCAAACTTGGAAAACATTCCCATGGAGCACCTCCCCCCACCAACTCTTTTCCCTGCCAGGAACGTCTCAACAGGGAAGTGCACAAAGAGGAAGAGGAGACAGAGAAAGTGTCTCAATAAAGCCCTCGTTATGTAGACGCAAATTGTCTTTTTTATTTTCTTCATAATAGCAACGAGTAAGCAATGCCACAAAAAGCCCTGCAATTAAAGTTGGGTGAAAGAACATGGTTACAGAACAAACAGAAAAAAATCAGATAACTAAAGTATCACTAACAAACTGCATTCATACCTTTTATGTATTTATAGCGAAAACATTGAGTGTAGATTGTTTTATTTGTCAGCAACTTGATTTTAAAATCTGTGATGAGATTGAGCATATCCATTTATTCTACCTTATACATATTGGAAATTAAAAAAGCAATTGATTTTCTGATCAGGGAACAGACTACATGGAAGTCCGACTGGGTTGAGAGACAGCAACACTAAAAAACAACAAACTTAGCTATTTTCAATGGGATTTAAGACAGGCATCAAAGTTCTCCTTTTAAAATGTTTGGAAATTTCTAAGTGAAGATGATGATCGACATTATCTAAAGAATAAATGGGGAGATTGCTGTTTCATCTGTGATGAGCTGCGCAAATTGCTAACATAAATTGCAAGAGACAGTTTTTAAGAACTCTGTAATCCAATTGTCTTTATTTTAAAATAGTAGTAAAACTATGTTTTACAGGGAGTTCTCTTTCTCTCACACAACATGCACACAGTGTATCCTCACCTTTCAACTCATAAAAATAATTAGCAACAGCCTATAGCAGTGAGCCAGATAAATAACATTTTAAATGCTGTTCTTCTATCCTTTGGCTCTTAAAAGGTCCATGTCTATTCATTGGTGACCCTAATTTTGCATTCTGTCCCAAAGAGACAGAATCTCACACATTTTAGGCAGACAGATATTACTTAATGTAATATCTGTCTGCTATTACTTTGAGTAATATCTGTCTGGACTGAAAGTAAATTTAAGTAAAGCACAAAATTTGAGGGATAGGCCTACAATATATTAGGAAACCAGGAGAAGCAAAAGTAACCAAGTCAAATTACACACCATAACAAAATGGAAACATGTAAATATTTCCAGCTGTCAAACCAACAGAGACAAGAATGATCTCCTTGTCGGACTCAGAGAACCTGCTAAGAATCTATTTTATGCATTTGATTCAGAGGTGTTGGGTCCAGGGAAACCTCTACCACAAGCAAGAGCTCCCTAAACAGCTAGCTTATCGTTTCAGATTTTTTAAAAATGAAACAAGTATAACGGAGTATTAGTTAAACAGCAATGACGTGTGAAAGGAGTAAAGTTTCTTTGGAAGCTTAAAGAGGTGGATGTCGACACAGACACAGAGTGGGAAAGTTTGCAACAAAGTCAAACTACAGAAGAAGCCTCAGTCTCCTACATATAGAGCAGAAGACAATACAGGACCAGAGACATTTGTTGTTGTAATTCTTATTTCTTTCCCTGCAAGGATGTAAAACCTCTGCCCAAACATACTTTGGTCTGGCACACCACTGCAATGCTGAGAGGGCCCTGCTGGGGGAACAATACAGCCCTGCCTTCCTGACCTCTCGGTCTAGCATATCCTACACACACACAATGACTGCCTTAATTACCAGACTCCATTCCCACCACTAGGTCTTTCCCCAGTGGTGGCCATTCATAACCACAGCCTCTCCCTGAGGTGCCCATTCAAGCGCAACACAAAGCCAGCAGTGTCAGTCCCTGATCTCTTGACACCAGCTCCTGTCCAGGGAGCCAACGTTCGCAGCTTCAGCCTCGTCTCGTCTTCTTCTCCGTATTTCAGTCCAGGCCCGCATCGCAAAGGAAGCTGTTGTCTCCATTTGACAAAAACCAAAGGTGCTGCAGTGGCTCTTTAGTTTAAACAAGTTCCAATAAACCAGTTGGGATAATAAGGGATATCACTCGTTCAGTGTTTGGGTCATTCAGAAATCCCACCTATCCCACACTTATCCTGAATTTGAAGTGGAGAAGCACATTTTCTAACTTTTTTCCTACTTTAGTTTACCATTATTCACAAACAAATAGATGAAGCAATAAAAGTTAACTTAAAATATTAAGATACTTCACTGCATAAACAAGAAAACATAGATAAATAGAATAACATCATAAAGTTTAATACATCAAACTCTAGTGAGAAATAGTGAAACTCTGCCCTTTGAACTACCCAACACCTTCAGTAAAAAAGTAGCTCATCATATGTGAGTTCAAGTTCAAGTCAACCCCATGCCATAATGACCTCTGTTACACTGCAGCAGTGTTAAAACCCCTGGCTGAAATTTTGTTGCTTCACAATAAATGCTGTTGTCGCCATATATTCTCCACCGCAGGTCGAAGGTAAAGTAAAACTGTTTCCAGCAGGAACATGAAAGTAGACTTTTAAGGTGCTTTCGTGTTGTAGTTAACTAAAGAAAATGCTGGAATACTAAAAAACGTCCATTCTAAAATGAGAGCTGACATGGGTTGCTTCATGCTGAAATCAACAAATTACATAAGGTAATGTGAACGCCCCAATCACGCTGCTGTTTATTTGCTTTGTATTTCTACCAGCTTCAGTTTTACAGAGTTGGCTGAACGGTGTGATTTTTTTAATGAAGTTTTACATAACACACTACACACAAACAAGGCTAATGAAGCAGTCTCACAAAATGTTGTTATTCTAAGGTTTAGGAATTGATTTATCAGAAGGCAAAATGTGTAGAATCTATTTATTAAAAAAAAAAAAAAAACTGACCAGAAGCATCTGAGCATCCCAATGGCAAACAGGTAAACCCACAAACAATTTGCCTCATGCTGAACACCGTTTAATTCGCAAAACTCAGATATAATACCTTATGTGTTGACCCAGTCCTTCCACATTTAAATGCAGAATCATGCATGCATTTGGATGGAAAGAAATCCACTAAAATCCATGCCTATTTAAACAAATAAGAGCTGAAATCGTGGCATTTTCAAAGACTAGCGTTGTTTAGGACACGCAGATTGGGAGGAATGTTTTCATTCAACTGAAAGCAGGCAGTTAATTTTACCCAGAAAAAGAAAATAAAACAAAAACGACCGCTGCCCAACTCACATTAGAAAAAGTGGCCTGGAATATAACAGAAAGTGTAATTTATCCTTCATTTCCTACTATGTGCTTCTGCTTAAAGTCTTTCTCATAGAGAGCCCAGAGAAAATGAGAATTGCTGAAGCTTTGCCTACCTGTATGGCATATAGAGTACTTTTTAGCACTGCCCCTCCACTACCTGTTGCTTTGCCCTGGTGCTGGTGAACAGTTGTCTGAAGGACAAGTCAGTCATCATGGAGAAACTCAAGGCTTTCCACTTTCTTTTTCACTCTTATTCAAGCGTCTTTTGTGTTTAAAGTAATAACCATTAGATCACTTTATACATTTTTGTATTGAATCATTGTATGTACCATGATTCCAAAGTATTTTTACCTATAGTAATCATATTATGAAAATTTTATACTTGTCACACTATAATGTATAAGTGCTGTGTTATGTTTTTTGACCCTGATATTATGTTATAAATTATTACTCATTGTAATAATTTGAACAGTTTAATGTTTAAAATACATGTAATAATTGTTCAAGTTGGCAAATTTTAAACTTCACTTCCACATGGCCTATCAATTTTATAATTACCATTCTGATCTGTTTGTAGATTAAGAATAGAAGATGTTTCTATGCTTTTGTCACTTTTCTCAATTTTTTTGTTGTTGTTGTTTTTGCAGAAAGTAATTTTTAGATTGAGAAGTGAGCAACGTTGCAACCTGGCATAAAAAAAGGAGGCATCACAGTTCCTCAAATCTGCTGGACCTGACAGGAGTGCATCAGTATGTAATTAAAGCCATCTGCTCTGCGAGGGGAGAGTCTGAGCATTAAATGTATGTGTCTTACTCCTATCTTTGTAAATTGTAGCCTACATTTTCTTTTTTGATGGTCAACTAGACTTTATTTAGTAGATGCCCATTTTTTGTCCTTTAATAACAGTTGTGGTTTTACATCAGCTATCAACGTTTTCCACATCCAATTGTAACTTTACCTGACTTCAGTTGTTATAACAGCACGGCGCCGCCCAGAAATAGGGTTTTCAGTGTCACGGTCAACAAAACAGGAAGTGGTGCGATTGTTGTCTCAGCAAAAATTGAGAGGAAGAATGGGATTTCTGTCCAGAACACAAACCAGCTGGCAGGAAACAACACGTTTATCATTCTTTTAACTTTGATTTCCTTTCGGGGGAAGTGCCCTCACTCCCCTGTCACTGTCTCCTGCTGCCTCCCAGATTCAGTGCCATTCTCAAGACTGTGCTGTGAAAACCTGCCACATGCAAACGCAACAACCCTGAGTGGCGTGACAGGGAGCCATCTAAAGTGCCTGCCAGTCAAAGCAAATAATCACAACCGCGTCAGAATGTTCTCTATAAAGAGATGAGAATCACAGAGGTGACATGTGAAGCCTTCTCTCCTGACAAATGCTGAAGTGTGACTGTGCTGGTGAAAATGGATTAACAAGCCACAAGAGGCAAACCGTAGGAAGAATATAAAAGAAATAGAAATACAAAATTGTGCTATTTCTGTTGAGAGCTGGTTAAACACACACTACAGAAAGCTAATGGAAAAATGTAGATCTATGCTCTTTCCACTCACACAGGAAATATCTAAAGCTACGTCTAGGCCACATAATCCCTGGAACTGCAGCAAAATCAGCAGAAGGCCGAGTATCAAAGAGAGAGCTACCAAGACCGTTAATAAATTCAGTTGCATGTGTGCAGACCAAGAACTAACACATCTTGAGCTGCAGATTTAAAGTAGAGCTGTTCTCAATGTGAGATAGAAGCTACACGTCACCATAGGAGCTCCCAGCTTCTGTATCTGGATAAACTGCAATTAAATGTTGGCTATGGTAATGTTGCTTGAAACATTGCACCCATTTTGCTTTAATATCTCTGAGGGGCTCATTTTAGGATCCAAATAAAAGTTTAACAAGCATATTTTGAAAGCAATTCACCCCACAGACAATGCAGTTGTCAAACTCAAATGACCACATTTATTGTGGATAAATGTGGACAAGATTTATCCACAATAAATGTTGACCACATATATTTTGGATGGCATTAAAAACAAATCAATGGATACTTAAAGCCCTACCTTTAAGTTTGTTTATGTTATTTACAGCAAGAGTAAAAACAATGTGATTCTGAAACATCTGCATTTTAAACATTATGCTTTCAATATACTGATTCATTTAAATATTTCAATATTTTCAGCTACTTCCCCCAGAACAGTAGGAGCACTAGACTGTGTATAAAAGAAACCAGCAATCCAGTTAAAGCACTTAATTGCAGTTTTTTAGTGTAAGGATTGATAACCTCAAGCAGAGATGTTCTGAATATTAGCTACAAATTACACATCACTATAAAAGTTGTCACCCATTCATTTCTTTATAAACTGTAGTAAATGTTGCTTCAGTGATTGAGTGCATTTTCTTTACATATCTCCAATGAAAGAAAATTATGATACAATGTATTATGGCACTCCTAATAATTCTGGTTATCCTAACAATGTCTGATCATTTTTGATTGAGCCTCAAACCTCAAAACAGGCAGGTTTGGTTGGGATTGGTGTATTTGCTGTTTGGACAATCCATTTTTTTCAATTTTGGTTTCATAAAAGGACATAAAATCACAAAATTTGAAAACACAATTCAATCCAACAATTATTTATGGCACAGTAAAAGGGAAAAATCTGTGTATTTTTTAAATTTTTGTAGCCACATCTCCCATCCATAGTTTGAACCCCCACACATACCTTGAATTCTTACTATCTTATTCTAATAAAACCCTCTCCATTACGCTTTTAGATGCTGCAAATTATCCCTGCATGACAACCAGCCAATTAAAAAAAATGCATCAAAGCTTTGTCAGAGGTAAGATTAGCAAACAAACATGTTTTGTGAGAACAACAGCCACTGAGGTTTGTAATGGTCGGCTGTAATGGTAAGTCATTATGTTTATTACCAGGACTGAAGAAAAAGCACACATGTTGGCAACTCACACTTTACTCCAAGTGTGATTTGCATCGAGTGTGAAGAGGTCCTCAGGGGTCTCAGTGTCCTTACACTGCTAGGGGAGACCACGGTGACCATTTGTCTAAAGAGGACAGACTATTGCTCAAGTTTATGCCACATGAGCTGTGAGGAAGTATCACAAGAGCTTGGATAACATATGGCCGCAGATGCAATTCAGCTAAATGCTAACAGAGCTTCAGCCATAGCTAAATCATATAGGTTTACCTACCGGGCGGTAGGGGAGATAGTAAAATAACATCCATCCTGGTTATTTAACAAACATTTTTAACTTATATACTGACCTATCTGTCAATTTTTTTTGCTCCAATTCACTGCAAACATTGCCCTTTAAATACACAAAGTCTGAGGAATTAGAGATGCTCCGAGAATTTGTCTTGTGATTTTAATCAGATGATTTTCAGCTTTATCAGCTTTGACCGGTGACTGCTTAGTTAAAAACTCAAAAATGCATTTTCCAATCAACAACACTCCTCAATGTTGATCTTTTACTGAGTTAAGAATCCTCAAAGTTATCTATTTCCAGTAGAATTATTATTATTATTATTATTATTATTATTATTATTATTATTAGACTTTGACTAAAAATCACACTTTCCTGCTACTCAAATATAGATTCATGCTTTGCATCTCCTGTGTTTTCTGTCATCAGCTATATAAGAAGAAACCTTGTATCTGTTTACCATTAAAGAGGCAGATTAGTCCTGGTATTAGAGGATCTCAAAAAAATTAATCTGGATATTTTTAATTATGCTTAAGTCTGACATATTTAACTGCTTTGAGCCAAAAGGATTGAGAGATTTTCAAATAATTAAAAACACTGAAATGTAGTTCCATCAACAGAAAGGAGAAATTTCTGAGCCATACAGAATATAATTTCAGAATGACAACCTGCAACATTTACGAGACTGCTGGTAGAAGAGTAGGGTAGGATGAGGAGCATTAACAAAGAACAGAATGGGACCTAAAATTAATCCTTTTGTCTCATTACAAATCATGCAACCTTTTTGTTTTGCTTTATTTTTATGAGACATAGAGCAATAGAAAACACTTTGTTGAAACGCTAGATAGTTTTGTGTAATTTCTTACACATATACAGTGGTTTAAAATATACTTCTCACATTTATATTCACTTAAATGTTTGCTGCTATGTGCTATGTTGATAAAAACATAGTGATACAATAAAAAGCTATTATATTTATAATGCCCTTTATCACAAACTGAAATCTCAAAGGGAGTGGGAGTGGCATATTGTTCAAGATTTAGAACTATTCATTAGTAATTCGCTTAAGTTTTTTTTTGGCCTAAGCAATAGAAATCAGCTGCCCTGATCAGCTGATTTCTGCACATTTAAACATGCTTTTCTGTAGTTTGAAAGGAAGCATGACATTGAAGCAATGTAGAATCATGCCATGTAAAGAATATAAAATATTGCGGTTTATATTTATGTTTAAAAAAATGCTGTTTTTTTGTATTCTAGACGTTAAATGTACTAATTCAAACATATTTCTACATTTAAAAACAAAATACTTGAAGAAAATGATGGGTCAAATTGTCAGTTCTAGTGGCCAATAATCAATGCCACAGGAATTTCCTTTGTTCTTTTCTAAGAATGCATAAATAATACATGTTTTTTACTCTGAAGGATACGAATGAGAGCCTGAATATTTGAGGAAGAGCAGGAATAATACTCAAGAGCCCACTCTCTCTTCACGACACAAAAAACATGAACGGCAACAGAACCCACCTCCACACACCCTCACTATGGTGAATGCATTCTCTGAATTAATCTTCCTACAGGGAGCAAGTAGATGCCATTGCTCTGATCACTTAAATCAGAGCTGCATCCAGCTGCTGAGGGAATCAGGCCTCTGAGCAAAAACCAAAGCGTAAGTGCAAGTGGAAGACATCTTGAATTACTGCCAAAGCACAGCCATGAGAGGCATTCTGCTCATAACTACGGGACCGACCTCATTTTCCGAATAAAAGCCAGTTTACATAACACCTCTGTCCCCATGACAGAGAGCACTGGGCAGCTGCTGCCAGGCCTGTGGCTTTCACTCAGCTACAAGAGAGCCTTCAACAAATTTTTCTTCCAATTCTCACATGCCTACACTCTGTGCTTTCAATATTTATGTTTGAGAAGAAAAAGAAGACTAAATAAATAAGAATAATGGTATATGTATTGAAAATTTATAAAAGATCATTTTTACTAAGCTGTAAAGTTCTAGCTTGTGAGTCACAGAGGTGGAATACTGCACAGTGCTGTATAAAAGTATTTGCCCCCTTATTTGTGACAAGTAAATGTTTCAGATAATCAAACAAATCTTAATTTTGGACAAAGATAAAGTGAATAAATAGAAAATTCTGTTTTTGTAAGATGGTATCCGTTAAGAAAAAAAGGTGGAAAAAGTAGCTGCTCCCAAACCCTAAAAACTGTTTGCGATAACTGACAAAAAGTTGAGAACATTGCTGTGTTAGGAATTTTGACTCGTGCTTTGCACAGCTGCTGTACTTCAGTAGTCTGATGGTCTATTAAGGGTCAGACCACAGCATCTCAACTGGGTTTGGATTGAACTCCAAAATCTTACTTTTGTGCATTTGGAGACATTTAGAAATTGACTTGTTGTGCTGAACATCATTTTCCTCCTACATAACCCAAGTGCTTGAATTTAATACCTCAATCTGATGGGCCAATTTTCTCCCTCAATATTTTCAAAAAAGGAGAAGACTCATGGTTCCATTAATGACTTCAAGACATCTAGCTCTCGAAGCAACAAAATAGTCCCAGACCATCACACTCTTTGAACAGACGGTATGAACACCTTTCAAAACGTTCCACTTTGACTCATCAGTCTACAAAATACATTACCAAAAACTGTTGGGGATCATTAAAATGTTTTCTTTCTGAAATTTAAGACAGCTCTTTATGCTGTTTTGTTCTATTGATGAATCATGAGCACTAAACTTAATTGAGGCAACTAAGGCTTCCAGTGCTTTATATGTTCTGGGTCTAGTGTGACCTTGATGAGTTGTTGATGCACTCTTGGAGTCATTTTGATAGGTTGGCCACTCCTAGGAATGCACACCACTGTTTTCACCATTTGTGTAAATTGGCTCTCACTGTGTTTGGAGTACCAAAGCCTTTTAAATGGCTTTGTAACCATTTACAGACTGTTCCAGACTGCTTTGCTGTTTGACAGATTTTTTTGCCTTATTTGTGTTGTCAGACAGCTGCTAAATGAGTAATTTCTCGAGTCTAAATCATCATTCCTTGATGTGGCAAGTGACAATGGTAAACACAGTTCATCCATGCTTTAACAAGGGGGTCTGCTACTTAGGGCTAAGTTGCTTTGAAAAGCTCTTACCTTCCTTGAAAAATGAAATTGTGAGTTGTAAACTGCTTTTTGTGTTTACTCTGCTTATATTTGTCTAATGTTAAAATTTGTGCGATGATCTGAGTCATTCGAGCCATGACAAATAAGACAAAACAGAGCCGATCTGTAAGAAGGCAAGTACTTCTTCACCACAGTTTCTACATCATCAGATTGTGCTTATTCGTGTTGTCCAAGTTGATAAACTTAGCCACACTATGTTCACGCTTTGTTTTTAATTGGCAAAGCAACTCCTGACAAGGTAAACAATCAGGAAAATCGTCAAGATTGCATATTGTGCAACTGACAAATATGGAATGAGAAAATATAATCGTAAAAATTTAATAATTCTTCGACAGAAATGCTGTGGGATGTGACTTACCCACCGACAGCTTTTCATTTCTTCAGCAGACCATTCCTTTTATATTGAGAATTGTAAAGCAGTATGGTACTCGGGGTATAACGCTGAACATGTTTGCATTTTAACAGGGAAGAGCTTCAAAATCACAGTCTCTTCGATCAGCGATTAAAGACTTAACATATCATTTCATAAGTACATAAAGTGTCAGCTTTAGGCAATACTCTCAGCCATCAAATCATTGAAGAAAATCACCAGCCTTAAAACATTGTCCTTAACTATGTGATGGAAAAGGGCCAGATGTAAGGCATAACTGTCCCTGGCCAAGCATTCAATGAGAGTTTAAAAGACGTTGCACATGTGGTAGGTAAATTGATGGAGAAAAAAAACCCAGGAGAAACCTAAATAACTGCAATGGGACTGAACTGTAGAGCCTGTTTGGAGACTTTGGTAGTTTTTGAGTTACTGTTGGCAGTTTAATGACCAGCTGAAATACAAACCAGAGGACGTCTGAGAGTGATTTTGACAAGCTCAGATGAATTCCTAAATCAGCTGCAAAGCTCCAGCTGTCCAACTGTTTTGATGTAATATGGCAGCATTTTTACAAACTTGTATCACTTTAATTTTTTAAAAGTACTGCTGACACATTTTATTACACAACTGTGGTGCAAATGAACACATGAGACTTAATATTTCACATAATGTGTGGACTAAAAGTGGACTAACATAATTTTGAATGCTTGTGTATATGATGGCAAACCTTTTCTAGCATAAATTATCTAATTTTGCTGAGTTAGAAGATCAGAACGCTTTTAAATAACACAGGTATAATTATTTTAAATAAATATTCACCGTTTTCTTAAATTGTGAAAAGTGAGCCTTTTTTCAAAAATAATATTAAATTTGAAACCTTAAATACGGAAATTGCTCCAAGTGAGAGGTATTTTTACTATCACAATCGTTTTTATTATAGATCTCTCTATATATTATCTTTTCCTTGGCTCTACAAAGTGACATAGTTCTGATGTTAAAACTAGCCCACTTGTGATTGGTTGAGCCAGCCCATCTTGACAACTCCTCTTCAGGAAGCACATGCTGTCAAGACTCAGTTCATAAACTGACTAAGGCAGAGAGAAAAAAAGGACCAATGAAGTTACCATGAAGCCTGATTGTGACCCAGGCTAATTGAGTTAGAGTAAAGCCTCCTTACCCTGCAGAAACTGCTTGGAATAAATGTTCTTGTATGCGCTATACCCTTTACTCTATGCATCTAAACTAAGTGACTTTCCTGCAAGACTTTTCCTTTGTTTTTCCTCCACACCTCAAAAGAAATCTCTCATCACTTTGCAACCTAATTGAAGAAAAAATTTTGTTTTAGTCAACCCTGGTCTGAATCCAAATCGTGGAATCACCAGAACATCCAACAAACTGGAACCGAAAAATTTGCCTTCCAGTCTGAGTGACCTTCCAGCTGGAACAACAACTTTTCATGCCAATATTTCCCCATAAGTCAAGCTGAGAGATGGGACTGTGGAAACCACACACCTGCAGTGATTCAATTAGATCAGTGAGGGTTCTGTTGGTTCAATTAAAAGTAGTTTTGATGCTTTTAAGTCAACCAGCCATTTATGTCCCTCTTGGATTTAAGTAGAAAATATGTCAAAATCTATTTAAAATAATATTTCCTCTGTTATGGCACATCTGCTTTTCTGAACTGACATACTGTACTGTAAATAGTATGCATGTTTTTATGTTCAATACATATGCACATTATGTACATTTTTGGAAAAGTGATCCGACTCAGTTGCACATCCCTTGGATCGTGAGTCTGATATTTTTATTTGCAATAACTGCATTGTATTTTCTGGTCATTACACTGAAAAAAGAGAGTGAAGCTCCTACTTAAAAATAATTTAAGTTAATTTGTGATCAAATTAAGTTAGTCAAACTTTATTTATTTACATTTGTTTAGAGTGGCAACTTCATAAACTTAATATATTTATTTGGATCAATTTAAATTGATTAACAACATAACAAATTACTTCCTTTTTTTAAGTTGAACCACTTGTTTTCTTTTTTCAGTGTACTATTATTGTTGTTGCTATTCTTGTTTTCTCTATGTATATTTTAACACTTCAAGAACTTTTTGTTGTGTGGACCTTTATACCTGCTGCTGTTCCACCTGAATTCCCCTGTGTGGGACAATAATGACTGTTTCTATTTCTATTTCTGTTCTTTTTCTAAAATCAGATCTTGAACACCTTTCTTTCATCTATTGAAAACTAGTAAACTCTAGAATCTTTAATAAGTTTAAATAATATTTTGAACATTTCAATTACTTCTCAATACTTTCTCTTCTCACCTGACATTATTGTAAAATGTGCATTATTATCATTCTTTACATTTAATGGCTTGTATATTTATTGTGTCTTAATTAAATCCATGTAAGATCATAGCTTGATTAATAACAAATTTTGCTTTTCATTAATTACAGAAAGTTGGCTTTTTTTAGAATCTTTGACTGAAATGTCATTATGATTTCAATGCTAATCATCTCTAGTTTCATTTTGAATTGTCTGGTAAAGATAAAGAAAGAATTGATCCATTTGACATCTGATGGACAATAAGAAAAATTTATTTATGTACATTAAAACAGGTAAATACTCAAGATGAGTTAGTGTGCACATTCTTCCTTTATTAAGTGATATAATTTTATTACTAGTCAAAGGTGAAAATTTAAGAAAAACAAGGTAAAAGTTACGTGTTGCATGATATAAAACCTGAAATTCCCATTAGAGTTTTTATTAGATGATCTAATTCCCACACACTAAGCTCTGAGATGTCCAGGAATTTTTTTTATCAGCCCACAGGTCTTTTACAGACCTCCCGAGACCAGTCATCATATGTCACAAAACAAGTCAAAACAATTTAATCTCACATGTGCTCCTCATTACTATTTCATAGAAAAGTAATTTAGGAGGCCTGGGCTGAACTGTAGCTCAACTAGAGAGAGAAGACAAAGGAGAGGAGGCAAAAAGGGAGGAATTAAACCAACAAAGATTAGCAAGCGCTTGAGTCCAATAACAGAAAAATACATCTCCATGTAAACATTGTTGACATCCATGGGAAAGTGCCATCCAGTTCCCTTTATGAAATGAGGTCATATTCAGGCTTTAGTCCCAACTATAAAGTTTCCTTCATAAGGGACTTTATTACACAGTGACAACCCAGCTGCTACACAGTACATTCTCAAATAAAAGTGTAAAAATACCATGTAAAGTCATATGTTAATATTAATGTTGGTCTGCTTTAGCGTCATGGCATTTAATTAGATAATATTTATTACAATACAAGTGGTTCTTTGCAAAATAAAAATTGCAATGGTGATAAATTAGCAATATATTATGTACCCCTAGAAATGAGTGGCTGAAGAAGTCATCACTGATGAAAAAGCTAAGTATTGTCCTAAATAGATAGATGGAAAGTATTAATCTATGGAGGGGAAAAAGTAAAATCCTTCAGGAAATTATTATTTTTTCTAAAATATCAAAGCACTACAAAAGCTGACACTCAGATTAGAGAATTTACTCAATCCCTCAACTAGCAATTATTCAGACATTGTTTCTGTAACTCATTTATCAAACTAAATCTGATGCAAAGTGCAAAAAACAACTAACACCAGAACTAAAAAATAAGCATCAATCCATGCTTTATACACTTATACATGACTAAATTCCATCCCATCTTCAAGCACAAAGCATAAAAGACTTTAAGATTTTTTTAATTTTGACCTCTTGCAGTAATTTTCCCTTTCTGAACTTCATGTGTCCTCATATCCTGTAAGGATGTTTCCTTCATCCTGCCAACAGCAGCCGGCAGCAGCATAACCTGGAGGTCTTTTTCCTGCGACGTGTGAATATTGTGTAGCTTATGCAGCAGATCATTATATAACTGGGTCATTGTTTTGTTTCTTTCCAGTGAATTTTAGAACTCTTAAATATGTGAATCTTGCATCACCCGGGGCTATTTAACAGAAACAAAGACCTTGTCTTATTAGCTTCAGTGAACAGTAAATCAGAAACTTAAACCTCAAGATTCTTTAGGTAAAGGTTAACACAAGTTCAGATTGTGAGTTAGCAAAAAAGCAGAAGGAACTCATTAGTCACCCTAAAAGGCTAAGTTTGCACAGACTGGAAGAGTGGATAATGTAACTCTATATTGATTATCTTTAAATTCATTAAAGATAAGATGGATCCCTGAGGGACTGATCATGGTCCTTGATTCTTAAATATAAAAGCAATGTATGATGCAACACAAAACAACTTCTCATCTGGAAAAAATGACAATATCTCAACAAATTATTGGCTGTGGAGCATCTTTATAGTGAGATTGAGTGTTTTGCTGTGAAGATGCACACAAGTGTACATACAGACGCGCGCACACATGACTGGAGGGGACAGAGGCCAGCCTGTTCAACAAGTAGGTCAGCGCAGGTCCAACAAGAGCAAGAGAAACAGAGAGGGAGAGAAAGGCAGGAGCTGACTGAAGCAAGATCATTGGCTGGCAGCGCTTTAAAAATGTATTCACACCCCTTGGACTTTTTCCCATTTTTTGCCATGTTACAACCACAAACCTCAATGTATTTCATTTCCATTGTGAAAAGGTTAACATGTTTTATCGATAAAAAACTATGAAGGTTGGTTGGAGAAGACTAGAGAACAACTACAATAATAAAGACAAAGGCACACAGCGGGCAGGTCTGAGGTGGTGTTATGGAGAAGTCTAAAGCATGGTTATGTAATAAAATAATACATCAAGCAAAAACTTCTCATAAAGCACAGTTCAACCAATCACCCTAAGAAGAAAAGACTACAAAACTGCAAACCAACAAAGATATAGAGGTCCGACTAATCTGACAGGCTTGGTGAGGAGAGGAGAGCATTAATCAGATATACTGTAGAGCCAGAATGTTAACTCTGGAGGAGCTACAGTGATCCATAGTTCAGGCGGGAGAGTCTGTTAAGGATAATCATAAATTTTGTAAGTCAAATATCTGGCTTTAAAGAAGAAGGGGCAAGAAGAAAGTCACTGCTGAAAAAAAAAAACTTCAAGAATTCCTGTTTACAGTTTAGCACCAGCATGGTAGTGGTTATAGGATACATATTAAGCAAGGAGAGGATACAAAAATGGATGTAGCTAAATGCAGACACAAAAGCCAGTTGGTGACTGCAACAGCATTGAGACTGGAGTGGAGGTTCACCTTATGTGTGTAAAGAAAAAGAATGAAAAAGTTCAGTCTAGATGTTCAAAGCTGGTGGGTGTATAACCCTAAAACCTGCTGGCTCAAAGGTGTGGAACAGATGCTCAACACAAATTTCTGATTTTATTTGCAAATTGACTTTGAAAACCATGCATCTTTTTCCTTTCATTCAGCAATCATGTATGTCTTTGTGTTAGTCTATTACATAAAGTCTCACCAAAATATAAACAAAAATGTGTTTCTAACATGAGAGAATGTGATAAAGTTCAAAAAGTGAACTTTATCACTTTTTGAAAGTGATAAAGTATAAAGTAGAAAGGCAAAATATGAATGCTTAAATTTTAATGCAAGATGTAATATTACTAAGTAAGTACTGGAAAACTATTTTCTCCAATTGATAAATCCGTTGTTTTATATATATATATATATATATATATATATATATATATATATATATATATATATATATATATATATATATATATATATATATATATATATATATATATATATATATATATATATATATATATATATATATATATATATATATATATATATATATATATATATATATATATATATATAGTTCGTTAGAAGACGTATGACTCACCTGGGGGCAGTCTTTGATGTAATGGCCTTTGTTGAAGCACAGATGGCACAGGTAGTTGGGTGGGGGTCTTTTGTTGGGTTTCCTTGGCTCTGAAGAAAGGGAAAGGTCTGAGAAATGGTCCGTAAGGGAGTTGAGTCCATCCACGATGTTGTTCAGGGAGCCATAGGGAGATACATTCTTATACACGTTGTTGTTTAAGGCCTACAAAACAGGAACAGACAAGACTCCGATTCAACACAGCGCTTTTACACAACATGCCGTCTTTGTTTTCCTTCAACAGATTTTCACGTCATATTTAACGATTCTATTTTCTGCTGCGAGAAAAACATGTGAGGCCTCCGAGACCATTTATTTTATTTAATTCAGAACATCTGGCGATGAGCCCAGCTGTGCTTACGAACTGGAAAAGTACTGAGCATGTCCATGAAGAAAGACAGGGCTTTACAACGGATGACTCACTGTAAACAAGATGAGAGACATTCTCACTATGGCCGGCCATAGTCAGCCATCAGAAATGTCACCACACGCTGTTGGCAGTAAACTAGCCTCTGTCGGTTTGTTGTCGGCGACAGAACACAGCTTTGCATGCAACCAGGCCCAGTGAATTCATAGAGGATGCCCTCTGAATATTAAAAACAGGGAAAGCAATTCTTGCAGCCCTTTTCCTCTCCATCCCTGTCTTCCCCAGTTAAATTGCAATACACAACAGAAGACAGCAACCTGCTTCTCTGGGAAATTAGGCCAGTTATAGAGCAAGCTTTCATATTTCACAAAGCCATCTCATTAACCTTGAGGGAACATAGCAATAGATAATCTTGCTTGACATCTGCCTTAAATCTATGCAGTTTAACTAAACAGCAAATATCTGATACACAAATTGTAAGTAAAAACAGAGTGAAATCCACACTTTCACTATTTCTTATGACTCCCAGCCATTCTGTAAGTTTTGAGACTCAGGTTTATGTCTGGCTTGAAATGTTACTGTTGGTGTTTAATGTTGCAAAGCAAAGAAACTTTAGCCTTGGCAGCTTTGCTACAACTGAAAGCCAAATCTTTATCTGGAGGCTGTAAGATTGTCTTGCTAAACAGCTCCAGCCTTAAGACTCATGTTCATTTATTACATGCAGCCTTTGTAAATCAAACGTTGCAGCTCTTTAGTTTTTTTTGAGTTTTCCATGTGCCATGTGTTTCTTCTCTGCTGGCAGGAGTTGCTTCAATTCTCTGCCGTCTGTAACTTGAAAAATTTGGAGAGGATTGTGAAATTATTTTTAAAAATTACACAAAACAGGAAACTTGACTCTGTTTATGATGTGTCGCATTTTCCCTCTCTGTTTGGCTTCAAACCATTTTCTGCCTACGCAAGAGACAGAGATTTCACACACCTCTGCTAATGGAGGGGGAGAGTTTGTTTATTTTGTGTATTTGTGTGTCTGAGTGAGAGGCTACAAGAGATAACTCTAAAGAGGAAGCACTTTGCCATTCAGAGGGAGAGTTCAGAATCTTTTCAGTGAGGTTTTGTAAAACAACTATAAGGGCTTCAATCTCTTGTGTGGGTTTTCCAGCAGAGCAGGTTGAGAACCTTTACCGGTTCTGGAAGAACTGGTTTGGTGGAACAAGTGCCGCGTCGCAACTTTACAATTGTATAAGCATGACATCTGAAGTCAATGAATGTAATTGATTTTTTTTTTCTGTGAAGTACATTGAGAGAATATATATTTTCAATTGGTCCGACATTAATAAACTGAAAAAAAAAATGCAATTAAATGTTTGAGCTACTTTCATTTGAATTTACACAGATTATCACTGATACAGGAACACAGCTTAACTATACAAATAACATTATTTGGCTCAGTAATCATGCAAACAAATGTCCTTATTATCACCTGACTTAATACAATATTCAGTGGGATTCAACGTGAACGTTGTACTTTCCTAACCATCTGATCTTCTTCTGGCACCAGCAGCTCTGCAGACAGTTTGACACACTCCTTAGACCAGGATTTATTAACACTTGTTAAATTGTTTTTTCCAAGTCAAGTCCCAACTCTCTAATGAGTGAAATTAAGACTCTCCTCTTGGAGGCATTCCCTCTAGTCTCTCTAAAACACAGAGCTGCTGTAGCTTCCTCAGTTTAAATTCTTCTCATTCTACACATAAATCTAGTTTGAGACATTCGGTTTTACATCTAAATAAATGCTGTTAAATGTTGTGAATAATTTTGAAAGTGAGATATAATATTTACCCCACAACAAATATTCATATGCATTTACAATGAAAGAAAACTAGCTAAATAAATACCAGTTAATGTGGAGTTTTTTTTTTGTTTTGTTTTGTTTATATTTTTTTATTTTTTTTTTGAAAAAGCAAAAACAACAAAAGAAAGACGACTAAGGAGACTTTGTAGTGGCACAAGGTTAGCACAGAGATAAGATGTCAGAGATAAAATAAAATTATTTCGTTTTTAAATGACCCACGGTTATTTAATACAGAGTTCAGTTTCAGAGAACCTATCCATGGCTAATAAATCAAACGCACCCTTCTATGATAGGAAATGAGCGTTTCTGCCAGAGCTGAACCTCAAGTCTCCTGAACAATCTGGACTAAGCTTATCTTGTTTTGAGTTTTTAGAGTGCAAATCTATAGGAGTAGTTTCTCACTTTTTCTCTGATTGGATTGGTTTGCTTTAAACAGACTAGAGTTTGGCTCCTTGGATCATCTGCTTCTGTTAGGTCAGTGTGAAAGCTCTTCCTTGTGGTTCAAGTAAATGCTGGTTCATCTGAAAGCATGGATAGCAGTTTTGATTGGAGGTGAACTTCAGTCTGCTTTTCTTGCAGTGAAAGTAAGTGTAACCGGGAACTGAATTTGCTAATACATGTGATGTACATTTATATACTCTGTTCAGTTTAAGTCTGTTTACTGTAATTATCTAGCGCCAGTTTATAAGAAAATTCATGCTAAGGAACTTTACAAAAAAAGGGATCTCATTTATGCATATAAGTATATAGTCTATTCATTCCATTTCACTCATACTATATGAACACATTAAAATCCAATTACAATATTCCAACTTAATCCTACTGATGAGAAAATGCAACGAGGCTCAGTTTATTATGCTGGAAAGGAAAAATATCCCTTTTAGCAAGAGACCACTAGCAGAACCCAGCTCAGTTTTAGCACCCATCTGTTGCAATTGTAGCTGTGAGAAGATAGAGCAGACACACACAGAGCACATTTGTGTGATCTGAAAATTTTATGTCCTCGCTCTGTGTCTGTGTAACCCCAGCAGCCCATTATATACTCTTTTACCATTTTATATTCTATGTTGCTGCAGAATTGGATCTGATTTCTATCTGTAATCAATATTTCTCTTATATCAAACCTCATTCACCCAAGGTCAAACAACTTCACACTTTCCATGAGTATTGGGCTCACAGTTGCACCTACCTACATGTCCGTCCTGCCAAGAATTAGTAATGTGAGAGCTCAGTCTGAACATGTACCAGGAGATACTCTCATTTCAGACATCTATATAGGAATCAAAAATAGGTTTCAATTAAATGTACTAATGGCTTGCCATACTGGACAGCTTCTTGTGATATCGCCACAAACAAGCAGATGTTGTAACTGCATAACATTTCCAAGGTGGTCTCGTCAGTTGTGTATTGAGAAAGAGAACCAAACCAAATGAAGTTGTGAAATCACAGACTCCTCATCTCAAATGTTTAACATGTTCATTACTTGTTTCATGCACGAAGATCTTTGGTGCCTCATCTCCCTCTAACTTTATTTTCTGTGTGAATAATCTTTGGTCTCTGTGTAAACAACAACCCACTGAACACTTGACAATGGCTTCATGATTTGCATCACGGCATTCACATAAACCTGCCATGGCATTCTGGAGACTGGAACTGATTTAAGACTGAAGAAGTCAAATCTGTCTCCTCTCGCTGCTATCTTCAACCTCTGGGATTTGATTCTACTTGGCTTGATTCTACATTCCTTCAATGTGATGCTTCCTTCCAAACTACAAGAAACTAAATGAAGACATCCTGAGAGTTATCTACTTAAAGATAGACATTAACTGCTTACGACCTTTAAGTAAAACCTCTCTTAAAAACCTCTGAACCGTCTCTCTTCAAGCAAGTGCTGAACAAGTCCAGCACATCTGTGGCTATTTAAACAAATCCAAAGGATGAGTTGTCACAATGTGATGTGGGGAAGTTAATCAAACACTGATATGTTTCAAGCAGGATGGAGCCGTCTAGTGGATTTAGATTTGCACAAAATGTTGAGAAAGGTTAAATAGTTTTATGTAAATACTATACCAAAAACTACCTTATCGTAAATCTAAACCGACAGCAAATCTTTTCTGTGGAATGCATCTTGAAACAATATATTCCAATCTCGCTCCAATTAGACCTGTAAAAACAATAGCATTCCGCATTACTCATCTCATCCATTACCAGTCTGCAGTGGGTTATTTCACTTGGCTTGATCTCTGCATTAAATTGAAAATTACCCCACCTTTTAAACCATTTCCAGACTCTGTGTGTTCTCACAGTTTGAAAACACTTCAAAACCATATGGGTTGAAAAGAATTAACAACTGCATGTGATATGCAATGTGAAAATGCAGTTTCCTGCAGACTTCTCGTGTTAAATGAGTTGAAAAGCTCTACCTGGGTACCGTATTAAAGTATGCTAGGTCCAGTTGGTGCATTCATCCTCCATCCAGTACTGGTGTGTCCAAATCTTGACTTCAGGTAAACTAAACTGATGTGTAATTAACACTTATAGCTGTATATTTTTGCACTAGCATGTTCAGTATGTAATTGTTTTTTAATGGCGTGCTGCATGTACACATGTGTGTTTACAGGGCTGAGGTTTAGGGGTGCGGTTGCCTGCCTGGGTGCTGTTTTTTGCACACTGCGGTCTGGAGTATCAGATTAGCACCCGGTACACATTATAAGCATATTTGTCCCTAAAATTACACAGAGCTACAAAAATAGACAATATATAAACAAGTACAGATTTTTGTTTGCACAACCTGGTCTATTTGAAGAAGGGAGAGACAGCAGACCCCAGCAGTGGCCGGTTCTCTCCAGACAGAGAGGAGCTCTATTTTCATCTGCAGCTCAGAAATATATCCAAGCAATGCATATTTTGCCTCAATGTTTTCTAATTCACCCTTAATTGAAACACACTGACATGTAGAAAAATGACCCCTTCAAGGGATTATTCACTGACAATGGGGAAAGAAGGGCAAATTTAGTTTGTGTGCTTGAATAAAAAAAAATAAAAATCTTCATGTTATGATGTGAGCATCTCAGAATTTTCTGAATTTTACCAGATTTATTTCTGTGAATTTACAGGGATCCAGTTTTGGAGATATATATATATAAACTTATAATCTTATTAAGTTTAATGAAATAACTCTCTTACAACTCTCTTATTAAATGCGAATAATCAACTTAAGGCATATTATTGGCCCCAAGAGTGGGCAACAGGCAGCATGTGGTCACACAACTGACACATAGTTATTTCTATTGTTGTATAATAACAACAATAATAATGATCTTGGATGCATAATGCATAAATAAGTGACCATGAATATAAAGGTGACAGTAATCGAGCTGTGATATTTGGAAGGGCCCAAATCAAAGCAGCTGCTCAAAAACCAATGGGGGGTCCTGGAGATTACCAGTACAGGTCTGGTTTACAGTGGGTTTGTGGGTGTTTAATATAGGCATCTATGTGTAAAAATAATATAGTCAGCTCAGCTGACATAATCTCAAACAGGCTCAGGTCTGTGTGTTGCGGAGCATGTTTCACCTCATTACGCTGCAGCTGGAAAAAGTTGTTGAGATAGTTGGAGTTCAGGGAAGAGCTCAGGTCCGCCGCTGCGGGAGTCTTGCTGAAGCTGAGATCCGTGTGGGAAGAGTTGGGTTCGGGTCTGAACGCGTCAAAGGCGCTGGTCTGGTGGGGGTCTTGCAGGGAGAGATAGACCCAGTTGAGAAGCTGCGCGGGCTGGTACACGGAGGCGCTCGTGTCTATGGCAGACAGCAAGCTCATCTTTCAAATCAATAGGCGCAAAGCTGGATTTTCCACCGCTGACTGTTGCACTCCTCTCAACTCTCCCAAGTTTTCTCGCTGTCCCGTTCACCCTGCCCCGGCAGTCGGTGTCGCTTCTTCCTGTAAATCACCCTGCCCTCCTCACGCCGGGGAGCCTCGTCCCATGAGATTGTTACTGAAAAGTCATTGCGCTAACATCTCAGAATTAAAACTTTTCCTTTCCTCCCCATGGTCCGCTATCCGACTTTAATGCGGCGGCAGGGCAGAGACGCTCTTTTTGAATATTCAATGAGTGCGCTCTGCGTCATCTCAGACGCACAGCCAATCAGCGTCAAGTGTATCAATATTGTTTGAAGTAAAATTTTCACACTTTTTGGTGGATGGAGCAATAAATGAAAATGTTAAGTAAATCAGATTTGATTTTAGTTGTTTTTGTTATTGTTTTTTTTACATCTCTGAAATATATATGGACAAATGTTTAAAGACATGACAACCCTGTGGTTTCAGGGATTTGACTTTATTGTTTCCACTGACATTGATGATTTATATTAGCCATTTACAATAAGCTGTAAGTTACAACAGCTAGAAAGCCTTCTTGTCAATCTTGAGCTACCTCGATAGCTCCTCTATTGGACTGAAGTCTGAAGTCTGGCTGGGCCACTCTGTAACGGCATTATTTTTCATACACTGTAAAAAAGGAACCTCAGGGGTTATCACATTAACAAAAGAATATCATGTACTGTTAACTAAATAATTGCATGTTTGAGCCAAAAACATGATACAATCATGTTGCATAAACAAGATATTCCACAACTTCAACGTTTATAAAATTGAATCATGTTGAGCCAACATGATTCATTATAGTCAGACCGATCCTATGCTGAAGACCACGAGTGAGATCACGCGATACCACGCAAGTTCACGCAAGATTACGGGAAATCACGGGATATCACGCGAGAATACGCGAGACAATCGGTTTTTTTCTCGCAAATGGAATAAAATGTATTCAAGGTGAGATAACGTGATTCAATTACGTCAGCTAGATCTTCCGCCAAAAAAAAAAAGAACGTCGGGGCGTATTACATTAACAAAAAAATATCATGTACCTTTCACACAATGTTGGGTTTGAAGCGAAAACGTGATAAAATCATTTTGGATAAACAAGATATTCCACGACTTCACATTTATAAAATTGAATCATGTTGAGCTAACATGATTCATTATAGTTAGACTGATATTGTGCTGACGACAACGAGTGAGATCACGGGATATCACGCGAGAACACGCGAGACAATCGTTTTTTTTTCTCTCAACTGGACTAACGTGATTGAATGACGTTATCTCAACTTGAATACGTCTAATTCCTTAAGCTTAAGGGACTTGTACTAAAAGATACAACTCAGTTCAGTATGAATTGCATATTTTAATGGCTGAAAATATATCTGATCTCTTTCAGAACATCACCTGATCACCTGTCTGGAATCCACCTGCTTAAGTTCTGGTCAAGGGGCTCATCGGCTATCAAGTTATAGATTTCAGTGGCTAATAGTAAGTTTTGCCAGATCTAAAGTGACTGAATGTTAGAGAGCTTATAGAGCTAGGGTTCAGCTAAACATTTATTTGGCCAGTCTGTTTTATTTGTCTTTATTTGCGTGGGGATGTGGAAATGTAAGGAGTGTAGTCTCTCTCTGTCTCGTAGATATGACCTGTTAAAACATTTTACACTTAAACACCGGCATATGCGACGTTATCCATGCCCACACATAGACTGTCCATGTACTTGTAAGACATGGAATGCTTTGCATATTCATTTAAGTAGAAGGATATAGACTGTGTTGACCATTCTGTACTTTTCACATATTTCTTTGGTGATATATTCATGTCTTTATATAAACATGTTTAAATAAAGTTAGATGTTTAAATGAGATGTTAAACTCAATTTTAGTCATGGCATAATGAAGGGATACTAACAATTTTAAATATCTTTCAAATAGACTGCAAGCCACTGATCACTTTTGTTGTGACTTCCTTTGAATGTAGCTATGTTTTCAAGTGTGTGAACCTATACTGCTGGAGTTTTGAGATTGTTCTCATTGTTTTTTGATCTGCATATTTAGGAAGACACTGCTGAGGTCAGACGAGAGTGCATCCTCAAAGGTCTGTGTGTACCTAAATGAAGATCCAGAGAAGCTGGTGAGAGAGTACATGGTATGTTAAATTCTCTTTGTGTTTACAATAGAGGTCCTAAGAGTTGTTAAAATACTTTCACCAACTAAGGTCCATGAGTGACTCAATCAATGTCAGTCTTAATTTATTTATTTAATTACATGTGAATTGTCTCCCCCCAATACCCTTCCCTAACTCCCTTAGGACGTTGATGAATGAAATGGCCAAAGACGAGACTGTCCTCGGAATCGTCATTTGAGCAGAGGGTGCAGAGGCTGCCGATCCTCATCTGGATGTTGGGATTGTCCTGGAGGAGGTGGAAGTTATGAACAGCTTGGGCAGTGTATCTTCTGCAATAGTGATGCTGCTGGGACTAATCTACGCACTAAACTTGAGCTACCCTCAAGTTTAGTGCGTTCAGCACTCAACTTGCTCAGTAACTCAAGCATACCTTTGAAGTAATACACAAAAATAATAATGAAATTGGATGGAAAGAACTTATCAAAGAAAGCACAAGTTCTCAATATGAAACTCGCTGCTAAATTGAGTAAAGTTTCATATGGAAAATGAGTGTTTAAAGTCTGCAGTAGAAAAGATTTATATTGTTACAGTTCTCTAAGTTGAGCAACTATACTGACATGTTTTATGTTGTAAAGAATTGGCTGGGAAATGAAACTGTAACCTTTTTGTAGTTTTTTTTATTTCAATGTCCAACTCGGCTGTGTTTTGTGCTGTGTAAAAAAACGATGTATAACAATTCTGAAAATACAATTGTGTTGTACCTTTTCTAATTGTTGAGTGTTCTTCCTACACTTTCACCTAGTGCTATCTTAAAATGCTTGATTAACGCTTGAAAATATGTCTTTGAATTAACGTCATGAAATAATGGAAAGGATTTCCACACGATTAACTAGCTGTCTTTTAGCATGAAGCATATTTGTTGAGCTAACTTGCTTTTAGTGAGTTGGACCTACTGAATCAGGTAGTGTGAAGGTACCACTGTAAAATAAGGTGGTTTTAACTAGATTTACATTCATCTTAATGAAGTTACATCAATGATTTGGTCCTAAACATTGCAGATTAGTTGGGCGGGCTGTATTGCATTACACTGGGTCACGCTATAGTAACTGAGTTAAAGGAACCTTTAAAAAATATGTTGAGTCAACACATTTCATTTGAATTTGAATAACCTTAATGAATGGAGTTGAGCCAACTCATTTGATTTACAATCATCCATTGCATTACCATAATTCTGGTTAAGCCAACATATTTGGTTTAAATTAGAACAACCTTAATGAATTATGTTTTGCCAACTCATTTTATTTATATAAGAATAACCACAATATATTACATTGAGCCAACATGTTTGATTTAGAATCACCCATTGAATCACCATTGTAACAAGTTGAGCCAACACATTTGCTTTACATTGGAATAATCTTAATAAATTAGGTTGACCTAACACATTTGCTTTAAATAGGAGTAACACAAGTACATGGTGCTGAAATAAAGCAAAGTAATCAGGTGGAAATCCTTTCCATAATTTTTTTATGTTCATCCAATGACTTATTTTTTTCAGTGTAGAAGTTCAATTTTACTAAACTGTAGAAATAAGTTAAGCGAAGGTATAAGCTCAAAAGCTGAATAGTATCATCCTGAAGAGTGGCACGCCCTCTCTGGGTGAAGGGCTGCAGCCTAATACACCTGTATAAATATTTGGACAGGTTGAACTGCAATATGTGAATTTCTCTCTGCAGAATTAATAAAGTATATTCATTCATTCATTCATTCATTCATTTATTAACTGAAATCAATCAGATCCATCTCACAATTGACAAAGGAAACTGATGATCTCTGAGTCCCTGGGGAACATGCTCTGAAAGATGAGATGGTTGATCTTTCTGGAAGGGTGTGAATCACATATCAAAATTAGCAAAATCTATAATTGATAGAACTGTAATTTTTCTTTTCTCTACAAAGATTTAAATACAGTGGAAAGTTTATCTATAGATGCCTTTTTAAAAAAAATTAAAATTGGGTTTTGGAGACTGAGGTATTTTGGAGTCCATGAACTCTGCAATAATCTATTCCATGGTCTGCTCGAGCAGCTTCTTATCAACAGCTGAGCGGAAACAACTGGATAAGCTGATCAGGAAGGGCATATCTGTGCAGGGATGTCCCCTCGACCCAGTGCAGTTGGTGTGTCACTGGAGAACTGTAGCCAAACTAACATCACTCCTTGTCACTGTCCTCCACCCTATGCAGGAATCACTGCACTGCAAGGCTATTTACGTGACAAGCTGCTGCATTAAATGAAACGATCTTAAATGGAAAAAAAGAGTTGTTTCAAAGGTTGCTTCTCCTGTAAGCTTTTAGATTGTACAACGGCTCCTTAGCAAAAAGCTTATCTCCAGAGATCAATGGTTAAAAGGCAGAGTGGACCTTGGACAGATTGAAAGTCAATCACAGTAAAACGCTGAGAGACACTAGACAATGCATGCACACACTCACACCTATGGGCAAGTTAAAGAGGCCAGCTAGCCCCATATGCATGTTTTTGGAGTTGAAGTTGGTGTACCAAGAGAAAACCCAGGGATGCATGAGGAGAACAGGCAAACAATTCAAACCCAGGACTGTCTTCCAGCATTTTTAAGCTCTCTTACATACCAAATAGTGTACAAATTTTCTGAGAACCCTCTGCAGGCCTGGACACCCAAAGCAGCAGCTTGGTTTGCTTATGCTTTGGGCAGTTTCTGGTTATGATTATTCATTCTCAGTTTTCTGACGATATCTTCATGTAAGATATAATGACCACTGAGTCCATCAGTCAGGCAGGCAGTATCAAGGAGTTGCAGTTCTCTGTCATGCATATTTTTTTATTGGTTTCCCCTGCATGCATTCAGAAAATCGAATGGTTACAGACCATATGAGACGTTGCATAGTGTATGAAAGAAATAACTTTTGAAAGAGCTCCCTCTTGTGGCGAATCTACCTGAAACAGAATTAGACCTGTGTGAGGATTTGTGTAAAAAAAACAACAAAACTAGACTGATAGAGGTAGACCCAAACTTAAAGAACAATTCCCCACTTTTTCTTGTCATTGAGTGCCTCGAGACAATAATTTCTGTGATTTCACTGGTATAACATCTTTTCATTCAGCTGTAAGCAATTAGCTATTTTTAAATACTTTGGATATTCTCAGTTTCTGCAGGGCTGAGACACCTTTGAGACACAAGTGGCGTCTCAATGTGTAATAGGGAAGCATGACACTAAAATTAAATTTGTGGTGGATTTATTTATCAAACAGAATGTCATGTGTTCACCAACAACATCACACACTGAGTACCATGAGTGGTACACATATACTATATATATCTCTATATGGATATATATCTCTATATATGGATATATATCTCTATATGGATATATATCTCTATATGGATATATATCTCTATATATGGATATATATCTCTATATGGATATATATCTATATATATCTATATCTATATATCTATAACAGTATATCTATATATCTATAGATATAGATATATATATATCCATCCGACAGTCAGTTATCTATCTATCTATCTATCTATCTATCTATCTATCTATCTATCTATCTATCTATCTATCTATCTATCTATCTATCTATCTATCTATCTATCTATCTATCTATCTATCTATCTATCTATCTATCTATCTATCTATCTATCTATCTATCTATCTATCTATCTATCTATCTATCTATCTATCTATCTATCTATCTATCTATCTATCTATCTATCTATCTATCTATCTATCTATCTATCTATCTATCTATCTATCTATCTATCTATCTATCTATCTATCTATCTATCTATCTATCTATCTATCTATCTATCTATCTATCTATCTATCTATCTATCTATCTATCTATCTATCTATCTATCTATCTATCTATCTAGATATATATAGATATAGATATATAGATATATATATATCTATGTAATGATTAAAATTATGTAATTTTAATCATTACATAACATCATGGCAACAGAGTATGCCATAATGTTTCCTCGATGTCATCACTGCTTGTTGTCACGTAATAAACTGTTGTTAGTTGTTGACGTCGTCAAAGCTACGTCAATGCAGGGATGGGCGGCTCCCCTATAAGGACATTTTGAGTCCCACCCATTAAGGTTTGACATACCACTTCACCCCAGCAGACATTCGCACACCAGGAAGAGAAGAGAAGCGGACACATAGTAAGTACTTGCTAAGTTAATTCAAAGTTGATATAAGATACCAGAACTAATGGTCCTCTGTATTACGCTTTATGAAGAGTAAATCTGTTTATGTGTCGATGTCTGTGGAGTGTACTGCTTCCTGCGTTCTTGACGTTGTTAGTTAGCTTGTTACTTCCTTTAGCCAAGCCACGTAGTTGCTATAGCTTCAGCTTTAAGCAGCTCGTCTTTCAGGCTGAGTGTACAGTGGTTCTTTGTTTTAGAGTTGGCAAATTTAAATAGATAGCTGAGCAAGGCTATGTAGCCGAAGAGGCTAGGTAGATTAAAGTGAATGTGCTGGCTTGTCTAGAAGGAAGGTTGGAAAGGCCCCAGGCTTGTTCTATTGACAACTTGCAGGATTAATTAGATCTGTTTTAACTTGAAGAGTTTGTGTCTGGAAACTGTAAAATTGTACTCTTTTGATTTTTTTTTTACTTGAAAACCACCATCTGGAGTTTGGAGAGAAATGTAATATTTGTAGAAGCTATAAATAAACTTCAAAAGTTCCTATTCTTGAAAGCCCCAGAGGAACATTAGAAACTGTTATCAGCTTTATGTCATCTGGTTTAAGTGTGTATGTTTAACTGAATATCTTATTTGCTTTGTGGGGTTATTCAAACTTTTTTTTTTTTTTTTACTGGGAATGCAAAGCTGAAGACTGTCAACAATGAGGTCAGTTTTACCATGGAACAATTTAGTCCAGTGGAGCACAGACTCTTACCAAATGCAACTAAAAGGAAACTTTCTCTTTCCTCTTTACTCAAATATTTTCAGGCCAGCTGCCAGGATATAAAGAGTCAAACTCTTCACCCGTGGATGCATAGTACATATGTGTATGTACTCTATAAATAATACCAATTGGGGAAAAATATATTTCCAGTTACTTGTTACTACCTCATTGTATTTAAAATGACTTGAATGCTACAAAAAAAGTGTTCTTCAGTCACTGATACTTCCTGGTTAACCAATTTATGATCAACAACTAAAGACAGTGATCACCAATCATATACTTTTTTTATGGAAATTGGCCAATTGTGATCGGTGACCAATCAATTACATCTCTCGGCTGAAGACATGGTAGTGTCCAGACTTAAACTCAGCATGAGATTGCCTTCAGAACAGAGTGAGTAAATCAAGTCCAACCTCCATGTCATTTAGTCTCAGTATAAACACAGCTGTTCGGTGAAGGTTTGTCAGACAAAATTAATGAACAAACATCATCATAAAGACCAAGGTCAGGGTGAAAGTTATGGAAAGGTTTAAAGTAATATTGGAGATTAGATTAGAAAACAGTTTCTTGAACACCTAGCAGAACACAGCTCAGTTCATCATCTAGCAAGAACACTAATAATCTGGGAAGCAACCAAGAGGTCCATGGTAAACATGGAGGAGCAGTAGAAATCCACAGCTCAGGTTTAGGAGTCAGTCAACAGGACCACTTTACTCTTTGTGGAAGATTTTCAAACAGAATTAAGAATTTCCAAAGTCGGTCATGTATGTGGAAGATGTGCTTGTTAAAGGAGACCAAAATTAAACTTTATGGCCTATATTCAAAATGCACTGCATCAAAAAAAAACTAGCACTTCACTTCTCTCTTGACAACACCAACTCCGATGTGAAACACAGTGGTGGCAGCATCATGCTGGGAGGGGGCTATTCTTCATCAAAATAGAGGAAGCTGGTTCAAGGCTGCAAAAGACTTAAGACTGGGATGGAAGTTTCTTTTTTACCTAAATCTGCTAAGCCTAAGAGACATTTTCCAAGACTTTCAGATGTGATTGGAGAGAAAGGTGATTAAAGGATTGACTACAAATTATGCATGCCGCTCTTTAAACTTTATTGCAAAATAAATGAAAACTATGCATATCATGCATGTAATTTGACAATAATGCTCTACATTGTTCACATAAAATTCCCCACATTAAAATACAAAGTTTTAATGTCACAAATGTTAAATGTTTTCACATTTTACAAGGCACCATATTTCATTAGTTCTTCATTTCTGTGTTTAAAGCAATGAGCTACCCAGGATACCCCCCTCCGGCTGGCACATACCCACCACAGCCTGGGTTTTACCCTCCCCAAGCAGGAGGCTATCCTCCCCAAGCAGGAGGCTACCCTTCCCAAGCAGGAGGCTACCCTCCCCAAGCAGGAGGCTATCCTCCCCAAGCAGGAGGCTATCCTCCCCAAGCAGGAGGCTACCCTCCGCAGCCCGGTGCCTTCCCTCCGCAGCCTGGTTCCTATCCTCCTCAGGCTGGAGCCTACCCACCACCATTACCCACAGGTAAGCAAACATTTTAAGAAAAAAAAAACAAGATTTTTGTTTTAGTTGATTGACTTCAGAATTACAAGCTTGCATAATTGGGTTAAAAAAATCATCCTACAATTATAAGAACAGCTCAAAAAGACTTTTTTCTTGTTGTAAAGTATTGGATATTTGTCATGGAAGTTAAATTCTATTATAGCCTGTTGGGAGTGTCTCATTTTCCATAGGTGTCTATTTTTTTAAGTTATGGATAAAATAACCAAGCTACAATACATTGGTTAATAGAACTGCCAATTAAGTCTATTAACTTAAAAGATTAAAGTCTTTTAAAACTCTAGCTGTATATGTGTGAAGGAATTTGGTTGTATTATCCATGTCTTTAGAAATCCAAATTCAAACACACTATTGATCGCAAAAGGATATTGAATAAAGGAAGTAAGTGTATTTTCTAAAATACTCCACGCTCAAGTTTTGGGACATTTTAGGCAGAATTTGTAAGCTAAGTTGTGTTACATGACCCTTTGTTAGTCTTGCTTTCCCCTCAAAAGCAAACAGCTCTGCTGTTGCTAAGAGAGGTAAATCCTGCTGTCCACAGTTAACAAATTGCTCCTATTCTCTGTCCATCACTCTTACATCAAGATATTAAACAAACACAACAATTGTAAATACACTGAGGAGGATGTCCATCACATTTATTGGGCACTTTGCTCCACAATACATTTGCATGTTTACTTTTTGTTGCAGGCACGTGGGGAGGCGGCCCCTCTGGTGGATATCCCTCCACTGCTCCTGGCAGCTATCCTAACCCTGGATACAATGCAGGCATGGTGAGTTTAGCCCCTCAAGTGTTAGTTAAACATACATTGATTAAAATAAACTTGTAATGCACCCAATTCAGGTTATTGCATTAAGTATTGCAGTTAGGCTGAGTTGCACAGCCTGTAGTGGAAACTGAAGCTCTTACATTTAACGGTAAGATTTTTCCCCCCAGAAGAATACTCCCTAAAGTTCTCAGCATTGCAGATTTCTTTGCCAACTTTCCTCTTGTTCTACTGCATGAAAATCAGTCATGTGCTAAAGTTTCATTCATGCATATTTCCCCATTAATCTGATGCTTCTTTTCTCTTTCCTGCATTGTTTTCATCATCGCTATGTCTGTTCTGGTTCTCATTTTCTGCAAAAAGTGTATTTAATTAGCATGATCACACTTTGGATGCCCAGAACTCATATAAATTAGTATCCCAACAACAACAACAACAAAACAGGAAAAACAATAACCTAAGTTTCTCTTCTCTGGGATTAATCCATAATTTAAGACACAAATATGTGTTACTGATGCAAACAAGGTGTGAACTGCTACACATTCTCTGCAATAAATAAAGAATAATTATAACATTATTAATTTAAATGCCAATCTTTCACAGGCCTACCAGATCTCTGCTGGAATGGGGGCGTTTACTCCAAACTCATCCATTCTCCCCCAAGCATCTGGAGGGTACCCACCTGCACTGGGAGGGTACCCATCTGCCCCCCATGTGGGTGATAGCGGTGCCCTCTATCCTAACCTACAGTCATGTGGCCTGTACCCACAGCCAGGAGGCACCATGCCCCAACAACAGTATCCTGGGATGGGCTATCCCGGTCAGCCTGGACAGACGATGCCCGGATACCCCCAAGCACCGTCACCCAACCCACCCATGCCTGGCTTTGGAGGAGCCCCATCACCAAATCCATCAATGCCAGCCTATGGAGGAGGAGCCATGCCGGTTGCTCCATCCAGCAAAGTAAGGGATGCAAAAAATAAATAAATGAAAAGAAATTGATTTGTTAGTTGCATGCAAACATTTTTACATAAAGAAATTTTGATTTCTGCACTTCTACATTAGCACGTATTCAGGGGAACAATCAAAGACTTCCCAGGAGCTGATCCGCTGAAAGATGTGGAGGTTCTTAGGAAAGCTATGAAGGGCTTTGGTGAGTTTTCTGGACTGATGCCCTAATAACACTGTACAGAAATATTAAATAAACCTGAGATTATGTTGATAATCCTGCTGTAAGTGATAGTTAATAGCATTGGTAGTTTAACTTGGATGTTATTTTTTCCTCTGCTGAAAAATTCTCTGTCTATAAATATCTAAATATATTTGACATACAGATTAGTGTGTAAAAAAATATGCATTAATGCTATAATGTGTGAAAAACTGGAATATTAAATGTTATCAGGGCCCGTTTTTCTGTCTGATTTGAGCCTAGCATTACATTTCCAACCTGTCTGCGCAGGAACTGACGAGCAGGCCATAATCGACCTACTGGGCAGTCGCTCCAATAAGCAGCGGGTACCTTTACTCAAAGCCTACAAGACGTCCTACGGGAAGGTAATGTTCCTGTTTGTGGTTATTATTAAAGAACCGCTTTCTAGAATAGCCTCCAAAAATAGTTGACACCATTTACAAACATAGAAACAGACATGGCTCCAAGTCCATTCCACTGAAATGGAATGGAGAGGCTGACATCTGCTGCTGGTGCCAGCAATAAAATGGAGGGAAGATCCAATATACCACAGAGCTTCCAGCACGTGATAGCTGTCAGTCATTTCAAATTATTTTCCACTTCCAGGACCTGATTAAAGATCTGCATTCTGAGCTTTCTGGAGACTTCAGGAACCTGGTCATGGCCATGCTGAAAAGCCCGTCTGAGTTTGACGCCTCTGAACTCCACAGTGCCATGAAGGCAAGCGCTCAGGAAGAGATATAATAATTCCACTGAGTTAATTTGCCCTCAAATGCTGAAAACTGTTCTGGAAGAAGAAAAAAAAAGCATATTTGTTGCTCTGTTCTTCCTCACAGGGAGCTGGAACTGACGAAGCCTGCATGATAGAGATCTTGTCCTCGCGCTCCAATGCTGAAATCAAAGAGATAAACCGAATTTACAAAGAAAGTAAGAGATGTCAGGACTGTGAATATGCGGCTTTCTAATAATACGATTCACTATGTACAATCACAATAATTGATATCTGTGAGGCGGGGAAAAGTAAATGATTAAATTTTGAAAGATGACAGAAACATCAAAATATTTCAGTCTTGGTATGAATCGGTCAGGAACCACATCTGCTTGTTATAGCTGCAGGTTGACTGTATTCATTGTCTAATTTCTTTTTTCAGGCTATAAAAAATCCCTGGAAGATGCCATTAAAAGCGATACCTCAGGCCACTTCCGTCGTCTCCTGATCTCTCTGGCTCAGGTACTGCTGTGTTGTAAATGTCTTATGTAACTTTGCAGCTGCTCTGTTGCCCTAACCGTGTCAAATCTAATGAGTGTATTGCCATTTTGTATCTTGCAGGGCAGTCGAGATGAAAGAGAGAATATTGATGTCAGTCTGGCTCAACAAGACGCTCAGGTGAAGTCTGATCTCCTTTTGGGGATTACTGTTTGTACAACACATGAAACTGCCAGCAGATTACAATTTACTTCCTACTTGTTTCTTGGTTGAAAGAAATAGGCTTGGATCAATCCTTCCCAATTGGTCAGCACTGCCATTTGCACAGAATTCAGTATATGTTATTATTCTATATTTGCTATTTTTTATGCTGCAGGCATTGTATGCTGCTGGAGAAAATAAACTGGGAACAGATGAGTCCAAATTTAATGCCATTTTGTGTGCAAGAAGCAAACCACATCTCCGAACAGGTACAAAAACAATACCTAATAGAATATATCTTTTTTGTTAAACTATTCTGTCATATAACATACTTAAATATCAATGTATTTTATTGGGATTTTCTGTGATATATCAATATAAAGGAAAAGCACACATAATTTCTTTTCATTTTTGACAAAAATGTGAGAAGTGTGGAGTTCCTTTTAATCTTATATCCTTGAACATATTTTTATGCATAATTATGATTGGTTATTGAAGGAAGACTGGCTACAAGAAAACCAAAAGTTTAGAGTTCATGACAAGTCGTATAGGAGACACAGCAAACAAGTGGAAGACCATGCAAAAATGCTATTACCCTAAGCACACATCCCTTTGACATGATTGAGGGGGCAGCATTGTGTGCGAATGCTTTTCTACAGGAGGGCTAGCAAATCTGGTCAGGGAGGGCAAATACGAACTAAATATGGGGCAATTCTAAAAGAAGAGTGAAAAGCTGCAAAAGACTTCAGATTTAGATTGAAGCACATGAGTGTTTTAGATTGATCCAGATTGATGTCAGCACACTTTTTCCATTTAATTTTTCTTTTTTTCTCTATAAAGAGAAAATAAGGGAAAAAGCTGTTAGTGTGTGGAAAGCTGGGAGAGTTTTTTTTTTTCTACATTTGTTAATACAACTGAATGCAAAACCTTGTACTGATGTTTCACACAAACTGCCCGTAAATGTCATTAAAATTTGTGGTGATGTGACAAGATGTGAAAACCTTTGCTAGATATTGGTACTTTTGCGCAAAAGTATTTGCTGTCCCTTAAACACAATCCAGGTAAACGATAACAAAAACATAAAAAGACATTCGAGTCATTATTCTCATGTTTACAAACTGCCCAGACTTCTTGTGAAAATGTGTTCTGTGCTTTTGTTAAAATTCATAAAGAATCCTGGACAGGAGCTCTCTTCTCAAGCCGTTGGGGCAGAGGTGCTGAAGTGCAGTATTTGAGAGCTGCTACTCTGCAGCTTTTAATGCATCCCTTCTGCAGCACAGCTGAGTCATGCTTTGAACGGATCAAGGCTGATTAAAACTCTCACCTCTGACACAAAGTAATGTAACAGTCAGCCAGGCCTGTTAATACATGAGTCATTTCATTATTGCAATCTATCCGTCAAAATCTCCCCAGGATGTCGGACATTTATTGTCGGCCCATTTTTCTGCTTTTAGAGTAGAGGTTCTATGAAATGTGACTACATTGGAAGGGTAAATTTACAACTTCAGGCTTGGAAAACTAAAGTAAAATAATATATATTTTATAATCGGCTTATAAAAACATAATTAAATGCTTTATGGCATTACTTAAGAATTCCAGTTCCAAATAAGTTTATAATTTAGTTTGAATTGGGTGGTGACATAAACACCCAAATAATATTAAAAATGTCATTTGCTTTACATCCCTTCAAATCTCCACTTTAATGTCTGTATTCCAGACTCAGTGTGTGTGTTTTGTGTGTGTAGTGTTTTATGAATACCAGAAGATGTGCGGCAGAGATATCGAGAAAAGCATCAGCAGAGAGATGTCTGGAGACCTCGAGAGCGGCATGTTGGCAGTGGGTAAGAAGAATGCATTCTCACCGGTTCGAGTTTTTCCTGACAGCTTTTCAGTGCTGTATGGAGGCGGTGTCACCTTTTTCCCTCCTGTATAATCATGGAAGACTGCACTGTAAAAAAAAAAAAAAAAGAGAAAGACACCTCTAACTTGTAAAATAAAACTACAGTATAAATACGGCAAAATTCTGGCAACCACAGCTGTCAGTATTTTTCCATAAATTAGATGTTTTTTTTTAAGCGTACCATATTACGTTTGATGGAACATTTATCTGCTAAAATGGCTGCACAAATATTATGTTCATTCCAGCTTTAATATTTTACAGCGCATGACCTACTTTTGATGGTAAAAATGTTGGGAAATGCTGATAATCTGTTTTCTTTTTGTTTTTGCAAACATAAGGTTTATGGTACAGTAACCTATTTAAATTTGAATATTGACATCACATTTTATTTAGATTTTATGCACTTGTGTGTTTACATTCTGGTGTTGTTGGTTTGTTTTATTTCATTTCACTTGACATGCCCTATCTTGATAGATATTCCATTGTAGAAATTAACATATCAGATGCATGTTTTTGAAAGAAAAATAGTTTCCCCCTTGCATTTTCTTGTTGTTATCCTGCAGTAATTATTTTTCTGGTGTTTTGTGTGATGTGTTTTAGTCTGGTTTTCTCTTTGTGTACGCTGTGTTGAGCATTTTTGTTTTTTATTGCCAATAATTGATGTTTCTGTTTGTAGTGAAGTGCATTAAAAATACACCAGGCTACTTCGCAGAGAGACTTTACAAATCCATGAAGGTACAGCAAACATTAATAATCAAATCATTAAAATTTAAATATGAACGTCACCTTTCAGTTAGAATTACTGAAACAAATATACATTTCTGCTATCTTAATTTATTGAGTTATATCTGTATGTATATTTTGTCCAAATACTTATATAAGTATATGTAAATATGAAACTCTTGTAGGGAGCTGGAACTAAAGACAGAACACTGATCCGGATTATGGTCTCCCGTTCGGAAGTTGACATGCTGGATATCCGTCAGGAATACGTTAAGAACTACGGAAAATCGTTGTACACACACATCCATGTAAGTACTTATGCTCATTCAAACATATTGTGAAATATTGTATTTATTTTTTTGAAATGCAATGCTTTTGCAAGATGCTTATCAGCATTAATTTGCTATACTTCTAATTAACAGGGAGACACATCAGGAGACTACAGGAAGCTGCTGATTAAGCTCTGCGGTGGCAATGACTGAAGAGGAGACATAGCCTGCAGTAGACCAGGAGCAGTCAGGTGCATTTGCAGCTTTAAGATGTTTCTATGAATATCATGTTCCTGCCTCCTCTGTATGAATTATATCCAAAATGACATACCTGCTCGCCATGCCAATGCTTCTAAATGCTACATTTACACAGCAGTATCTGTAACAATTTATTTTTCCATGTAGACTTTTTGTTCCAAATAGTGTGTTTATTACTATGACATATATGTTTTGAAATCTGAAATCGAAACTTTTGCTGTATATTTTTAAGGATTTTTATTACAAGTGTGCCATCATGATTGCATGTCAAAAGAAATTGTAAACATAAATCATCTTGCTTTTTGATTTCAAGAAATGCTGAAGTACCAAAGTAGAGGCTCATGTTGGAAAATGTATAATCTAATATATGATTTGTCTGGATTATGGTCTCCCAGTTACACATTATTGTTTACTATATTTGTGTTGTGTTTGCAACTGATTTTTCAGGGTTTTTTTTTTTGCCAGTGTGCCTGTTGGTGTTTGTTGTAAAACTAGGCATGCCAAGTAATAAATTACAGATACAAAAAAACTCAGTGCTGTTTGGTTTGTTAATGCAAAATATGCAAAAGAATGTGTGAAGAGACGGCAGATATCATCCATAGCATTTGCAAAACTTAGCAAATTCCACAGTGAAGCTTAAATTTAAAAATGATAAAGTTTTAAAATATAGAATCCCAACCCTTTTAGCACCAATGTGCAGAAAAATAGAAACACCAAATAAATACAACTTTGCAAGCAAAAAACACGGATGCGTAACTAGAAACTACAAACTGACAACCTGTCAGCTAGTAAGAGCTTTAGAGATTTGATAAACTTATTCTGAAAAGGACAAACTATTTATTGAAGTATTTGAATACTCTGTAAAAAAGAAGTTATCAAGGTGTATCCATGGCTACCAGTGCACTGTTGAATTTCCCTACCAGCAGAGGGCAGTGATGTAATGTTAAAATTTTACAGTCTCACCCCAGATGTAATTTTCCATTCTCCAGATCTTATATGGATCATTCCTTGTTGTGTTTTAGGTCATAGATTGTGAACAAAGGTTAAAATGTGTACAGGCATTTTGATGCTTGTACAGCTAAATGATGAGAGCTTTCAGATCAATGCCAGGAACTCGTGGGATTTTTTGTTGTTGTTAAATTCTTCACATTTTGCTCAACACATACAAATAAATATTTTGTCCATCTTTCTTATCTGAAGCCAACTAGTGTGGCTGTTCAGTGAACTCTTTGACTTTAAAAAGAAAAATCTTTGTTGACTTCATTTAAAATGCTGTTCAACACACCTGGCTGGAAAGACTGGCCACTGCGCTTGGCTGGTCACAGTGGTGTGGAGGAAGACTGCCCTAGAGTCAAATGGTGGGCTGGGGTGGGGTCGGCGGATGGGGGTATGTGGAACTAATAGCAGCTGTAAAACAGCTTTGGCACACTGAACAAAGCCAACATGGAAGAGTGGTTTTAGAGCATGTCAGTAAAATAAATTTGAAAAAAATGCTTGGTGTTAGAAATGGATTTCAAAATTAGAAGGCCACTGAGGGTGTTTAGAGAAGGATTGCATCCCTGTTTTGCCAGTACCGTTCCTTTGGACTGAACAAGTAACAGTTTGAAACTAGAAAAAATAAATAAATTGCATTTATTCTTGTGAAAATGCAGAGTGAATGCTGTAAACTTTTTTTGTGTGAACTGGAGAAGAATGTGAATGCAATTGCAGAAAACTTACAGAAATGTAAGAAATTGGCAAAATGCATATTGAAAAGTTATTGAAGAAGATTGAAAGTTAATGCAAAAATCCCACCCAAAGACTATTAGAAATCTCTACAAAATACTGCTTTCAAGTCTATACTGTAATGTCACAGCAGCTTATAAGGTGAGCTAAAAAGCTAAAGCTAGCTGAAATATGAATCAAAGGACATAGAATTTGATTAGTATCCTGTATGCTACTAATGATGCACCTACAGTAAATTGGTTACCTTATTGTAGGTGCAAGTTCACCTACAATAAAAAAAACCCATGCGGTGTGATAAAACCCATGTGAAAGCTACAATTAGTTGGTAGCTAAAACAGGCTCAAATACTACTGATAGCATCAAGGCTAGCACTAGTGAGTTGACCTTCAATAACAGTGTGTTATTATTGAAATCTCATCTGTATAGTGAAATTCAGTTTATCAAATAGGTAAGAAAGAGTCTTAGTAATAAATTGAAGAAAGCCAGCCTCATCATTGTAGCTTATTCAAAGGCACAAGCTTTTAGATGCACACAGTAGCAGCATATATGTTTAACTTGTGATCTCACATCAGTGACACATACCAAGTAACTATTGAAAAGCATGTTTCAGACTGACTTGGCAATGTGCCAACAGTTTGTTGCGAAATGGAGAATGTTGGTCAGTTACCCACTGATAATTGTTTTTTAGAGACTAACGCTTTCTCCACACTCTAATCGCAAAAGAAAAGTTAGAACGCTCTGTTAAAACACTTAACTACCCAACATAATTACTTAATTTTAATAACAATGACAATTTTCCAGCACCCTTAAAAGAGTTTTTCCCTAAGTCATGTTTATAACTGGATTTTGTAGGCCAAATAGAGGGTTTCACTTGTGTGGTACATTGGTAATTTTTAAAATCAAGGCTCTTTCAAACCTACTATCACTTTGTTATGTATGGGTTCTACAGTGTAATAGTTAACACCTTAGTCTTTGAATCCAGTGCTTGGAGTTCAAGTCTCTGTAGAACTTTCTGGCATTCCATCTAAAAGTTTGAATAAAACAACATTTTCCACATCGTTGCTGTTCTTAGGATTTATTTATGGATTTATGGCATTTGAAAACAGGCAGAAATAAAGGTTTGACAGTTTGCCCACCAAGTTACTCTGTTGTATAAATATTTGCCATAGTTCACAGCCATATTAACCTTTGACAAATATTGTGTCTTCCACCTAGAAGATCAGAAGACCAGTTTTTGTATTGTAGCCATCCTTCCAAGTATGAGATGGTGATTATTTGTGAAAGAGTGCACAATTTTTAGCAGAATATTCCAGAAATTATGGGATTTTCCACTTATTTCAATGGAAAATGAAGATGATCACAAAAAGCTAAACATTTGATAAATTATAGAAGATGTAAATACCAAAAGACATAGCCATAATATCCTGAATGAGCAGAATATGGTAAAGCTGAATGGTTGAAAACACAAAGTATGCAGAAGTAGTTAAGTGAAGAAAAGTGTATGGAAAAAAAGTGGAGGAATTCAAGAGTGTAAATGCCTACAGCAATCGCTCTAATGAAAAAACTACCCAATGAACAGCAGTTATGTGGTAAGGAGAGAATGGTTCCAAAATCTCAGAAGAATGTTTCCAACAACCTGAAATTGCTTTCTGAGTGGAAAATGAAGGTTGTGCAATGGTTTAGCCAGAGTCCAGAACCAGAATCTGACAGAAAATGGTGGGTATCACTTGAAGGATAACACTTTACTGATTAAACTTTAGCTTTCATAACATAAACCTACATAATTTTTTAAGTTTAATCAGTAATACTTTTATAACAAATTTATGTCAGACTATAATTTCTTGGTTAATGACAAGTTATCATAACAAAGTCATTTTGAATAATGTTAACTTTGTATTAAGTGTCATGATTTACAAAATGACACTTTATGACAACAGTCACAAATATTCATGAAGACTCACTCATGTTCATGACAGGTGCTACCCCAAATAAACCCCAAATAAAGTGTTACCCTTGAAAAGTATGGTGGGAAATAAAAATGTCCTCATAATCTGACAGTTTTGGAGCAATGAATGGTAGAGTGAGCAAATATTGCCAAGTCAAGATGTGGCATGCTGATACAGTCCCACTAAAGAAGACTGGAAACTGAATCAAGATGTGCTTCAGTAATGTAGCTTTTAAAGTTGTTCACAATTATACAACCAGGTAAAAGCAGCTTTCGCATTAGTATTTTATTTTATATTCCCTGCTTGAGTTTAACAGTCCAGAATAAAAAAATCACATTGAAATAGTTGTAAGAGTTGCACTTATTTATGTGCTTTTTATCTGTTTCAGGTTGTCATCATCAATGTTCCATCTACATAACATTTTTAATGCCAATTGTTGAAGATAAAGATTTTGTTGGATTCTGTTAAGTGACATAATCTAATATAATTTGAAATGTATTCCTTGATTTTAAAAACAGAAGAGTATTTGTCATTTTAGTTTTTATAGTTATTTGTATTGAAATATGTTTTTGTGAAATTTAACTGTGTTCTCTGTTTCTCTGTTATGAAATTCTACATGTGATGTCCGTGAGTGCGGCGGTCGCGGTAACATATTCTATTAGCTTGAATCAAGTGGCATAAATAAACTCATCCCCTTTGTTCACAGCTTGCTTTTTCGTTATTTGTTGTGAACACTCAACATATTGGAAGCTCCATCATGCTCTGCTTTCTGGCTGGATTTGAATAAAACAGATACATTCCTTTGATGCAGTGAGTAAGAGTGTGAAAAATGAGCGAACACTGCAGTAATTGTTTTGCCACCCTTAGCTCTGACAGCTTTAGCTGAATCTCTACTCGAGCTTGCGATGAAAAAAAAAAATCTATAAAATGCAGGGATTTTTTTTTTCTTCCTTTGAGGCCTTTGCGCCAGGATAAGTGATGGATATACTTGCTGACAGTCTCTTCAATAAAAGATAAGGCTATTATCTCAACTGTTCTAGACTTACTCACAACCAAATCTTTGAAACAATATTTCAATGAATAGTCAGACAGCTTGAAACACCACTTTAGTCGTCTAAATAATAAACACATTCATACCCTCAAGATGAAAACCATCAGGCCGCCCTCCATTCACATGAGCATCCTCAGAAAAGGGATACGGACACAATTGTCCAATGTGTGTCAGTGGAGGGGACGTTCGCTTCCCTTTGATATGAATAAAATGTAATTAATTTTTCATCCAAATGGAAGGCACATGGTTGCACAAGCGATGTAGCCATCAGGGCAAAGAGACGGAGATGGGAGGAGGGGAGCGAGTTGCAGATGTCACAATGAGATTCACTGCATGCATGAATAAGGTCACGGTTTGAGAGGTATGCCTGCAGTCGCCTGCCACTGTGCCAACAATCTCTGTTCAGCTGCAGTTTGGGAAGCAGGGCGCATCCATTGTCATTACACTGTGTTGCACAAATCCTCCTCAAATACACATTTCATTTATCATTCCCATATATGGCTTGGATGTTAATAAACAACGTGCCGCCTTCTTATATTTTATCCCTTCATGGAGACAGAGCACTCTATGAAATTGGCTGCAGCTCAGAAGGTGCATAAGCCTGTGGCTACAGCAGCAGCATTATGCAAGGAATAAATAAATCCTCCTATTTTTATCATTGCAGTGACATTTTTTACTAAATGAAATATTTAAAATGGCCAGACAGCTGATTTGATCTAGTTCTGTTGATTAAAATGTTTATCGTTTCACTAATTTGTGCCACTAACTATGACTGAAACCCCCTGGACAAAATATGTCAGGCTTGTTTTAACACAATAAACAAAATGCAGGCTACATGTGATAAATTGATAAATTTACAGACCTAAAGTAGAGACTCTGGACTTTAATTAAACTGCGTTCACATCCCAACTAGAGCTGGATGCAGCTCCTCAGGGAAACAGAGACCTATTTTTCTAGGATTGAAATGTGACCAGGCAACTGACTGCAAATAGATTTTACACTCTCAAATGTGACCTTTTCTTCAAGTGTTTCTACAAATAAAATGTCTGGGCTGGATTGCAAATTTACAAGGTCATTGATCATTGGTCATTGATATATAATTTTCACATGAATCCATGTGAAAATTTTTCACATGGATTCATGACTAATCAAAATGTTTGGACTTTATTCTGTTTGTGCTCTTTTCTAATAGTGGCTGGGTTACAGACTGATAAATTTTACGTAAAATATGACATTTTTGCATACCTATAGCCTAGATGTTTTCCCATTTAAATAGACCTAATACTTAGTTGTACAAATACTTGTGTTTAATATGACATTTTGAGTAGTTCAGGAAATTTGTCACAGAGTGACACATGAGGTCCTTCTATCAATTACATGTGCCAAAAAGAACATTTTAAACGGAAAAAAGTTCTATTCCTGCTGTCCCACAATTTTAAAATACACAGTGAAATGGTGGCTCTTGGTGAAGTTGTAAGAAATGAGAATCATTGTTGCCAGTTAAAAGATTTTTTTTTTTTGTTCAATTATATTAACTTACTTTGAAGATAACTCGTTTTGGATGTGACGAAGACACGTCGCAGAGCGTTTTCAATTTAATCATAGAGGTGAACATTTTCCATTCTCGGTTCATCCATCTGGGATTTTAGACTCATACTGGAGTAATGTGTACGCCCATTGAAGAAATGGGCGTGTTTTCTGTGGCTCCGCCCTCTTTACCTTTTATGGTAAATGTGCGGAGCGTTGATTGACAGTGGGCAGCAGCTGCTGAGTTGCTCAGACATGGCGGAGGGTACAGTGTAACTGGGGCTCAGCGGCGGAGTTAAGTGAGTTTTCCCAGCAGTTGAGTTGGCGAAAGGAGCCTGAAATGACCCAGACGGAGAGGAAAATGTGTTCAGTTGACGAGTACGTGAGGGGGAAGCAGAAAACGACCGGAACTGCTCCACGTTAGGAAGATGGAAACATGTATCGCTGTTTAGTGCAGCAAATATGGCTTCTTGTGCCTTTTTCAATATGCTATAAAAATCGATTTCCCGTGCAACCTAATGCCGTGGTGGTTCCGACGAACTTCTGCGAGCAGCGGTAAGTTCAGTTCGGTAATCGTTCGGTACTTTTGATCGGTGAGGAGCGGAACATCCACTTGGCCGTCTGGGGTTAGCTGGGAAAGCTACGGAACTACGGCAGGCAGCAATGGAGCCAAAGCACAAAGAGTTGCTCGACCAGTGCCACCAGAACTTACTGGAGTCCATAACAGATGCGGACCGAGTGATCGAGCTGCTGATAGTCTCGGGTACTTTGAGTCAACTGGACAGGTTCGAACTGGACCAGAACTGCTCGTCCAGCGCCGAGAAAGTCGATCACCTTTTGAAGATGCTGATGAACAAGGAGAGCGACCATTTCCTCGACCTGTGTGTGGCCCTGGAGAAGGCATACCCTGACCTGTACGTTGCCCTGTTCAGCAACAACGGCGGTGGACCTGTGGACCACTCAACTGGTAAGAGCCCAGACCCCAACTTTTCATAAAAAGCCCGCTGATTGAATCCAGAAATGAGTGATCCCAGTCGTGGCATAGACCTCGCAAAGTGTGCAATCTGGGTGGTCTGCTGCAAGCAAACGTGCGAGACGCGAAGCTTGTTTTTACCATCAGCTCAAAACTGCTGAGAGTCTTTTGGTTTTTGGAAGGATGGAAATGTTACTTACACATGTTCGTGTGGAAGTGTTGCTATCGCATTGACTGACTTTTAACATCGGCAGAGTGCAGCACAAATCAGAAAGTCAAGAAATTGCCAAAACAGAAACATCCCATCACTTCCATTGCAGCTTTGTTTAGATGCAGACGATTTTGCTATAATCCACTACAAACGCTCGTTTGTCATGAGCTGGCATTATAGTTTGTACATTATGTAGTCTGGGTTGTTTCCATGGCAACTGATGTACTGCTGACATATTAAGTCCATATCAACCTGTACACGAGTGTGTCCATGCAGCCTACCCATGCATTTGTTGCAGACCAAACTGCTGAACAACTGTGATGATGGTACAGTCATATTTTTATTTGACTTATTGGAAAGCCGGGTTTATCTGAATAGGACCTTAAATATACAAGGTCCACAAGTATGTTTAAGTAAAATACAAAAAAACAAAAAACAAAAACAAAACAAGAAATGGATTTGATATAACAGAAGAGGTAGCATTGAGAAATAAACTGCAAAGTTCAAATTTAAGCACAAATATTGCCTAGACATGATCAAAATTAACTGATAGATCAATATGTGCCCTTTTATGGGAAAGCTAATATAATTTGTAATGTTTTTAGCCCCAGTCTGAAGGAGCTAGCAGTTTCTCCACATATCAGGTTTTCTGATAGCTCCAGAGCTAATAAGCCTAGAAACTAATCAGCCCCTCCTTGCTGAGCTGATTGTTTCTGTGAGTGAATGATTCTCTGGTGATCTAAAAGATTTAGATACTGCAGACCTGACAGGCAACTCTAAAAGTTCTGCTGTCCAAGACCATTTACATCAATAGTCCTTTTAAATATAGAATTTGCAAACCTTAAGCTATTGCTCTAATTAGGTGTGAAAGGATTAATTTTCAGGGTGTTGACTTTGGTTGAAGTATTTTGGATATCTGATATACACCTTTTCTTCTTGTACTGAGAGTTTTAAGGAGACCATTACAATAATCTAAAGATGCAAACTACTGAAACCAGAAAGCATGTGGTAATTTTGCTGTGATCTGTACCTGGGCCTGATTCTAATACCATAACAAACTTCTTTTTTGGTGTGTAAATTCCTCATTTTAGAAATGTAGGAAAGTATAGTTTTTTTAAGTGAGGTTTCAGTCAAGAAAAACAAAAGCTATAGCTCTCCTTCTCTTGCTCGCCTCTGTTTCCTGGGTGGGGAGGATAGCGCTTCATCACAAGCTCCAGTTTTCTACCAGAGACCTGGGATTTTCACAGTGTTTCTTGAACTGTACTGATCCAAACTGAGATGTCAGATGTTTCTCCAGGTATCTGTTGCGGCCATTTTTCCAGTGTGGGTGTAACTGCACCAACGGCTCCAATGACCTGCACTACAGCTGCTGTCACCAGTCAGGCTCTTTCTAGCTCTTCCCCCAGAAAGAGCCTCTTCGGCTCCCCTAGACAGGGGTCTAGGGGCTTCTTTCTTCAGAAACTGTCTTTCTATGTGTTACTTTTTCCAGATGTTTCCATCATTTGGATTAACCATGTTGATAAATAATGTCAATAATCACAAAATCTGCTTTGTTGCCCATTACCTTTTTTCCTTTTGCATCTTGAGGTCCCACCAGATCTTTTTTGGTCATTTTTCACCACCTTGGGGGATAATTGCTGCTGTGACTCAGGAATCTCTAGTTTGTAGATGTTTCGATACATTTTACCAGCCAGTGATGAGCTATCATAAATTCATTTTCTGCTAATATTTTATACCCGTCTGTGAGATGCTTGATTGTTTCTGGAGCCCTTTTGCACAGCCTGCAACTGGGATCTGGCCCATTACGGTAGATTTAGGCTTCTATTGCTATGGTGCCGAAGGCCTTCTCCAGTACTTCCTTCTGGCCGTTCAAAAGTTCCCAGTACTGATTTGGCTGGGAATTTTTATTTTTGATTTTTGATTTAGTCAATTCTGCATGTGGTCTGGTTTAAAATATCACTGTACTTTTTTGATTAATGTGCATGCTGAACTGAAAGGCCTCTGCTTTATACACTGATTACTTGTACCATTACATCCCTGATGCTTAGGAGAGAGTTATGGTACTCTATAATCTGGATGGCCTGAAAATTGAGCCTTGATGGACCCCAGATGTGATCTTTGCATTGAGCAGATTTTTAAGTGCTGAATTACACAAAGTGGTCAGCCATTGTTGGATCTGAACCAGACTAGCATTGACCCACCCCTCTTGTCCAGTCTTATATGAGCGTCAATGAGAATCTTACATGAAGGACTAAGAGCCAGTGTGGCCATTTTATTTGTTTCCTCTCCTCACAGCTACTGCCTTCACTTCACTGGTTTTGGTTGCTGTTTCCCAGAGACAAAGGGAAATCAAGTGTAAAAGTCATGTCTAGTTTTGCTTTTGTCCCAGCGACTAAAGCCAGTCAGTGGCTCTCTCACAACTGGCATCATGGCCGGGAGGCTTGAATTCAGGATGACCCTTAAGATCCAGACGTTTGGAGGAGATAAAGACGCATACAGTGTTTCACACAAAAAAAGCAACCTTGCAGGCAGTGCTTCGAATCATAACATAACATAGCCTTGTCCCGGGAGGACTACATCTATTGTTCAGTGGTGCAAAGTTGGTATATTGGTGGAAAGTAGACCTTTGAAACTTGTGCTGAGTCAGTTTCTTGCCGCTTTGCTGACAGGATCACTAATGCTTCCTTAAGCTTTATTACTTCCTTGTATTGAGTGTTGCTGCTGGAGAATAACACTCGGCAGTGTGGATTTGGGCTTCCCTTTAACACACACCTTTTTATTCTAAAGCGCCAGGCCTTGGAGGTGACATGTGTTGTATTTGGAGAAAGCAAGCACAACCAGTGGGTCTGACTTGTCAGTCTGTGGTTATTCAACAGAGGATTATAGCCAGCTCTCCTCACTCTGGGATTAAACTTTCTCTACGAGACATGCTTTTTAATTCATTTGCAGTCATCTGTATTATTTGCTGCGTTTCTGGCTTACTCTTTTCACAGTTATGGTTATTAGATTTCTTTTTTTGTCATTTTGAGAGAATGGTGAGGGTGATCTAATTAACGTTTTAACATTGTCTTGTAAGAGCCCAAAGGCAAGTTGTGTACCTTCAGGCAGAGAAGCTGGTAGAAAGGGATCATTGGGGATGAAATCCTCAGAGCAGTGGAGTGTCTGTGAAAAAGACAGGGTGTGAGAGAAGAGGAGAGGTATTCTGAATGTGATGTGTCTTGCTGATAGCAACCTGCTCTCAGCTTGTCCTCGTCTCATGCTGCCTGCCTCCTCTTGTTCTCTACTTTGCTGCCTATGCCAGCTAAGCCTCCAAAGACACGCATGTACAAAATCGTCCAAAGACACACCGTTCTGCCAAAGGAAAATGGTGCAGGTGCACACTTTAATGCGCAGTGATTAGCACCCACAAGCTGTAAATTATTAGTGGCAAAGATGGCAAACTGCTTCATGTTTTCTATAGAGGATTATTTAGGCATAGCTTTTAGATTTGTGCACCTAAACACTGCAGCTTTCCTGTTGCCAAAGATTTCTGCTAAATATTGAGCATGGATGATGTGTATTGACCCTGCTTTTCCACAAGAGAAAGCAGTCTCTATGTTCTCAGGTTTATCTAAATAAATTTTTACAAATGTAAACACCAGCAATTAGGCTCTATTCATTCCCTTGCTAGTGTGCCCTTTTCCGCACACTACATGTTTATATTCATAGAGCAGTAACACATTTTCACATTTTGTAACTTTACAACTATGAACATCAGTGTGTTTTGGTCATAGTCGTCCATCTAAATTGATAGGCTAGACAAGAAGGAACATTAATACAGGATGTCCCAATAGGTCTTTAGTAACTCAGAAGGAGCTGCAGGTGGGGGTAATCTGTTGACAAGACACCTATCAGTTGTAGACTCTATTATTGTAGCCTTATGGAAGACAGTGTACATGAATACAACTGTGAAAGAGAGTCAGATGACGTATGGTTTGCTAGTAATATGACATCAGACTTGTCTAGCAATTTTGAGGATACTCAGATGCTTTACATGAACTTTATTTCCATTGATGCACACACTCAAATGCTGATGATGGCAAGCTACTGGACTGTAGCTATAGCTGCCCTATGGGAGATTGATAGAAATGAGGCAGCTATATTGCACCATTGGCCCTTCTGACCACTGCCAGCAGGCAAGGTGAGTGAAGAGTCTTGTCCAAGGACACAACAACGATACATGGTAAACTTTTGGTAAGATGAGACCAAATTTGATATACATATATATTTTTACTTCAATGCTAAACATATCAGAGTGACAGCGCATATATCACTCTTAACACACCCTCCTCTCTGTAACAACATGATGGTTGCAGCATCATGTATACAGAGGAAGACGCCCTGGAAAAAGTGATTCCAGGGATCTGGTTGAAAATGCACTTGTACATAAAGTTTGAAACCAACATCTTCTTTGTTTAATTAATTATGCTCTAGTTTATATTGGTCTTCTAGTCTGCTTCTTTTGCTTTCCTGACTTGTTTTTTCATTTTTGGTACTTCTGATTTTCCTTTTTCCCTCCCAAGTGCTTTTTAGGACTCATAGGCTGTGTTCCTCCAAGCTATTACCACGACTCACCAAGACTCTTTATCCCACCGAGTAGCTATATTTCTTTGCACGCTAAAAGGTTTTGCCAGTGAGACAGAGGCGGGTGATAGGCAGAGGGAGCAAGAGAGACTGAGACAACAGGGCTTTTGTTGAGAAGTTCAGCAGCCCCCAAAGTGCACAGTCAGCAGCTTGCTCTGTGTACAGCAACCCAGGACATGGGGCAGTGTTTCTGTGTTATAGGAGGAGGGGAGGAGGGTTGTTGTCCTCTATGTCAACGAGATTCTGTCCTATAAACCACTCTTTCCAGACGAAATGAATTATGACCGTGGCGCTCTTTGTCACCAGCAAGGCTTTTAAATACCTCCCAAGAGCTCGACCTGGCTTTACTTTCTCTGTCAGTCCGAGTTTGCGTCAATGACTGTCATTCTGTGACGCACGCCGCCACTTACCTTGTCACCCTACTTTCTTACTCTTCGTTGCTCTTTGTACCTTCCTCTGATTTCACCACCTTAGAGCAGTGTTGTGAATACACAGAAGAACCCATCAGTTTGTCAGCTGTTTGAATATATTGAGATGGATACTTACTTGAGGATGGCCCTATTACTTTTACTAACTTTCCCACTTGAATTACTATCTAATTTTAGGCTTATCTCCATTTTTACATTTTTAGACTTTACACAGTTGAACTCTAGTTCTTGAGATCAAGAATCTGATAGGAGACGAATGCTATCGGCAGGGAAACAAGTCTCGAACCTATCTGGACTGAAAGATGGCTCGCACATGAAGAAAGCTTTACTCAAAAGCAGCATTGAGAACTGATTAGTTTACAAATTCACTCTGGGGCAACAGGAAGAACTTAATTTCAGTAGACATGTCCTCAGACAAGTTTGTTCAAGACTTGACCGTTCTTGAACAAACTTTTCTTTCAGCCACAATGACCGTTGTCACATTTAGAAGAAGTAGGGGGAAACTTGCAAGTTCAAACTCTCTCTATCCCTCCTTGTTGTAGCTGGATCATATTGGGGGACTGTTTTGATGCTGGAAGAACTGCTTCGCTTCATGAGTGAAGTGCAGCATTGGCATGCTGCATTGGTATGATGAAGACAACATATTTTAGTAATATTGAAACAGCATCTCAAGACATCAGTCAGAAAGCTAAAAACCTGTGAGCAAATGAGTCTTTCCTAAGTCCTAATTTTACTTTCAAAAGGCAAGAGGCAACCTACAGAGCTAACATAATTGCACCACTACTGTCAGCTGTAATGCGACGAAATTTCAGCAAACTATTGTGAAAAGTTTGTGCCAGGATGCACAAAACAGTTGTGCTAAGTCATACCATGAGAGCTGGCATTTACAATTTTTACTTTGATGAAAGTAAAATGGATTAAGTATTTTTTCTGATGTATTATACTGCCATTTAGCAAATAAATATGGTAATCTGAGCTTGCCTAAAACAGTAAAACATTAATTTGATTCGACGCCAGACAGTGAGGAAGAAATGTATCCGTGCCATTTTACAGAATGTATTTAAATATCAACTGTAATAGTTTACCATATATTGAGACTTTGGTGTTGCTGTAAATGACACAATTCATGTGACAAGTCATTTAAAATGTTTAAAGTCAAAGCTGGCTTCACATTCAATGCTTCAGCCTTTACAGAGTAGGAAAAGCCATATTTATTCATATTTTATGTTGAACAAAGTAAAAAAATTTTTTTTACTTATTTTAAAACATTCTCCATTTCAGTGACACTTTCTATTATTCTAAAGTGATGTTGGCTTGCTTCTTGTCAATTTCTCTTGTGCTTACCATGCTCTTCACATCTTCAGTCCAAAAAATGCTGAAATAAAATTCAAATGCTTCGAGCCCTTTTCATTGCCCGTTTAAAGAAAACCTTCTCATCTGTAACCTCAATTCCTGCACAAACCACAACACTTTCCTCCTCTGAATAATGAAAACAGATGGCTGTGGATGGTAAAATAAAACATGAAAACCCTTTCATGTGTGCGCACACAATATGACCATATTTTTAATGCTCTGACTGAGAAGATGTTTGAAGTACTTGTGTCAAAACAGCCAGCCAGCCTCAGAGTCTGCTGGCTCAAATCAGCTTTTAGACAAGAGTTATCGGTTGTCTGAAGTGGTGAAAACAGGTTGTGTTTAGTAGAAGAAATCTGGCTTTCACCTCTCCATTGGAGTCCTTACTTTAATCTAATGCAGAAGAAGGAAATTACATGCAGTTCTTTTCCACTGAACAGAGACCGATCCAGTTCTACTGCAGTAATTAATGGTTCTCTTTACTAAAGCTCTTAAACAAAATGTTCTAAATTAGCATTATGTGTTTGTCCTCTTTATCAAGTCAGGGTTATTGGCAAAAGACACAATGCTGAATTTTTTTAAAGTAATATTTTAAAATAAAATCTTTTTCTAATTCTGGTTTACCAATATATTTAGATTTAGCACTATGATTGCAAATTAATTTGTGATAAGTAAAACCTATTGCTCTGTCCCCTGATATGTGCCTTACTTACTATTTCTGCAAATCAGAATCAACCACTGTTTGTGTCTTTAGTCTCCATCTGATTGGTATAATGAAAGTATGTGCACGGAATTATAAATTGTCATGATTTTTGAAAACCCATTTTCTAAAGCGATCCAGATCTTTTTTTTTCCCTCCACATAATCTGATGCTAGATTCTGAACATTTAGTTTTCACATCTGGAGCATTGTTTCTGAGTAATAATTATGCCCTTTTCATCATCATCTCTTTTAGTTATTGCCACTTCATGTTATGCTCTTTTAAGTGAAACCCACAAAATCTTTTCTGAATCTGTAATTAAACATGACTGGAATGTCATAAAGATTTATAACATTTCAGCAGCTATTTTGTTTTTGCTTTGGCTCTGTTTTGCCTTGCGTATGTCCTAGCTTGCAGCATATTACGCAGCATTTGGAGGACATGTTGCAGACATCTTTCACCCTTTCTTTCCTGACCCCAGGAGGAGGCAAGCTGTTCAGTAGGAAATTATGCCTCATTTATGCTGAGCTAGGCCTCTTTGCATAGAGATAATAATTTGGTCTGGATGGCACCGATGTGCCTTATTTAGGATTCCAGTGCTGCATAGGGGCTGTGGCAGGTTCATTGGATTATATTTTTCTCTCTGTGTCCCAAATGACTTGAAGAGATCCAAAAACGCTCCAGGGTTCAAGCTGTTCATGGCAGCCTTGATTTTCAGTCAATAGTGGAACAGATATTATTTTGAGACGCACCAGAGGCCAGAGTTGGACCTTTATATAAAAAAAAGATGTGTGGGATTTACCATGCTATGATGAGCACTGAGGTGTGAGGCAGGGAGTGTGTAGCAAGCCTGGAAGTATTCCTGACTCATAGAGTCATCATAAAGTGGTCGTTGTTTTTTGGCCAAGCACAAACTCTCGAAGGCAGATGATCAATCTTTCACTCTGTCCGTAAGGTTTCACTGGCTCCATGCCCAGAATTCTGGTCTGTGGTGTTGCTACCATCCCAGAAATCAGACCCACTCACACTTTACAGTAAGTACCAGTACACAGCAAAGAATGTATGAAATTACTTAGCAATATTTAAGTTACACTGTGACAATTTGAACCTTTTTAAAGTCTGAATTAGTATTGCTGTCTGTGTTAATTAATTTGAACCAATTTTTTCAAATTTGTTTTCTTTTATGATAGCATTGTGTGAGTTGCCTCACAGCAAGAAGGTTCTGACCCTCGGGTCTTCTGTCATAAAGATTGCATGTTGTGCATGCATGGGTTTTCTTCAGGTACTACTGGCAGGTTAATTAGAGTGTTTGTGTGCTCGGTTATTTGTTGTGTTTGTTTCTCTGTCGCCCTGTTTGGAACTGGCAATCTGATTCTTGCGCACCCGGTCCCTCATACAATGATCATCAGACCCAAACCATCCCCCACCTCTATCCTCATCCTCTTCACCCCCCACCAAACACACGCGCACACACGCACGCACACACACGATGTGATTACATATGAAATCCATTACCATGTTTATGCCATTTGCTCAAAGAATGATTGTTATTTGAACTTAAAACATGCTAATATAAAAACTTTTTTACTATTTTGCTAAGAAAACATTTGCTGATGTAAACCACCTCATTTGAACACAGAAGAAGTTAAAACTAATTATCTTTCACACAAAACAGTATCACATGAGGTCCTCCTTTACAGCTAAGCTGTCATCACTCAGTTTGTTCATCCAGGAGTTTTGAGTTTTGGGATCTCGCCTACAGAGATCTCACCCAAATCTCAATGTTTTTGCACATTGTTGTCATGTTTCAACAAGCCTATGTTAATTTTGTTTTTTTAAATCAGAGAGCAACACAAAGTAATGGATACTTGTGAAGGCAAAGGAAAAGGGGTACATGGTGTCTAACATTTTTGATTAATACAATTCTAAAGCTGCCTTTACTCTGACCTTTAATACAATCTCTACACAAATTCCAGTGCAACTACTAAACGGATTCCACCTGTGTGCAATTTAATCTGTTTCTGAACACAGCTGTTCAGTGAAGGCTTCAGAGATTTTATTAGAGAACATTAGTAATCAAACCACGGAACACAGCAGACAGGTCGGAGAGAAAATTGTGCCAACAGTTAAGACAGGGTCAGTTTATAAATTAATGTCTTAAACATTAATATTGGATGAGGTCTGTCCAATCCATTAACTAAGAAAGCACCTATTAGATGAAATTTTTTATTTTTCTTTGAAAGATTTACCAAATATCATCTTTATACACTTATGTAAACTGGGTGAGCTACTGTTAATTTGCAAAGAAGAAGAAGCAGCAAACAATTTTTACTACATAGGTGGGCAAAGCTTTTGGAGACTTGCAGCTGTAATTACTTCAAAAGTAAAATATAAAATTTCAAATAAAAACAAACTGTTTCTACTTATTAAATTAAAGTGGTCAATTAAAAACCAGAATAGTTTTGTTTTAAAACATAAAACCAAAGTTGTTGGAAGGCACAGAGATCAGTCTTCTTTATAACAAGCCCTCCTTTACAAAACCCATTTTTTTCATCGGTGTGACTAGCTCTGATTTGACTCAGAGTTATATCAGTAACACAGCAAGTTAAACCCCCACCCTCTGAGCCACCATCCTTCCCAGACCCTGGGAACATGTGCAAAGCAGACATATCATTCAAGCCTTGAAGGAAATTGTGTGAAAAATAGCTTGTTTCAGTCTACAAATCTACTATATTTAAGATATGGAGTGTACATTGCTTTCTATTGCCTAGCCCTAACCGTTGCAGAAAGTGATATGCACAGAATATAGATTGAAAAATGAGGGGAAAAGGAGCTCTGCTGCTGGGTTGGTGCTCAATCTTTGTAAATGCGACAAGTGGAGTAATAAGAAGCAGTATTGTCAAACATTTGTGGGACTGAAATGTTTCTTATTTAAACATCATCTGTACAATGCATAGAGCCCCTATCAGGATTTAACTGTCAGAATTATGAAGTCAATCTTTCTGCTTTCTGGCTTAATACTGCCACATCTTTCAGCTACATATAAATAGGCAGTAAAATCAGTTGGTATTTTTCAGCAGCATTAGTTTGTTGTATTTGCTCCTCTATACTGAGTGTGAAGCTGGGGAAAGTAGAATTGAGGGATACGTGGACTCATTGTGGCTCTCTGATGGAAAGATAAGGCTATGCTGCCTTATAAGCGATTGTATAAACTGTATTGTGGATGTCTATATTAAATCTGCTTAGGCATGAGATTTTCCAAATATCTTTCAATATCTCTTTTGACAAATGCTCACAACACTTCTAACCAGGTTAGGCACTGTTTTAAGTAAATACATTTCTCGGTGGTAAATAAAGTACTAATTTGTGCTAGGGATTATACTACAAAATATTTTTTCATTGAGTCACAGGAAAGTGAAAAGCATATTATTTTTCACTCTGAGTTTGGTTTGCGCAATGCAGACACTGCTAACTTTTGAATACCCTGATATTTATTGCTCTTGAAGTTTCTGTGGATTGAAATTAAACATAAGATTTATTTTCTTCATATTTTGCTTTGAAGTAAAATCTGGAGTTTTCCCGATAAATTTGTGTTCATACTATAAGCTTTTCTAAAATAAATCAAACTTCTTCTTTTTTAAAACACACTAAGTTTGAACATAGCTGATATTTTTATTGTAATTTTTTAGTGAACTTTTTGGTCGGGACAGACTTAAAAGTGAATTTAGTGTAACCCAGTTGTGAAAAGTTAGAGCCATGCTTTGCATGTTGTTGTGATAGTCTGTTCTTTTCAGCACATAGCAAAGTCAGTTTTCCTCTCATCCACTTTCTCCATGGCAACGTGTGTCGTCTTGGTTTATGAGCTAAAGAACATAATCTGGTTGTCTGAAGCAACTGTTGGTAGCTTAGCACACGATGTGACTGCGAGGGGAAGCAGACGGAGGAGTGGGGGAAGTGGAACCTCATCGGTGGAGCAAGCACTCCCCTGACCTATTTAGATGACAGCGAAAGGGCCTTTGTTGCCATTGCTTCAGGACTTCCACTGGAATAATTCCCACCTTAGATGCTTGTGTGTTGTAACATGTAACTGCTCCTGTTAAAATATACATTGACTTTTGGCAGTGACATTTCACTTTGCTATTTAATAGAATTCCTCCAGTCCTTTTTCTTTCGTCTTACTGTTGGACTGGTACCTTCTCCCACCGTGGAGATCAGATCTATGGTTCCCTAATGGAGCTCCATTTTATTGATACAGTTAATGTGTTTGCAAATGATCAACCTCCCAGTTTGTGGCTGGTGCTAATTGGTATCGATAATAAAAAAGCCTCTCGCCACTGACTCATCTTTGCCACTCTGAGTCCCTCCATACTGCATGCCGGGTTGAATGATCAGTCGGTGATTTTAATCTCATTATAGAAATTGTGGTGCACACATCTGTCCTTGCAGAGAAAGCGTGTTGTGTATTTCCAAAGATTGTCCCGGAGCTGCTGCATGCGTAGGAGTTATAGCTGTATGCTATTTGGTGAGTGGCTTTAGTAGATTACTGGGATTTATTCAAGTAGCTTGCCTTTTCAAATCACACAGTGAAACATAAAGGAAGGTGATGTTTAGCGGTGCACCAGTATATCAGCCAGTGACCTGACTCAGACCTTTTTTCTTTTTCATCTGTCAAATAGTAAAAAATCTATCCTATTTGACCTGTGTGTTTTTTTTTTTATTTATATATATTTACAATTTACTGTGAGGTGCTTTTCTGGAGTTTGATAAAAATCTGGTAAAAATTGGAGAAATATGCTCCATGAATAAATGGAAATGATCTTATATCCTCATTTCCTGGTGAATGTCATTTGGCACTATCTGTTGAAATTTCTTTTCTAGTTGAGAAAATAATTTATTCTTTTTTTCTTAACTTTTACCACAAAAAATACAAAAAAGATTGCACTTAATATATGAAGATGTTATTAAACTGAATGCGAGAAGTGCTATCGCCAGCATTAATAATAAAAATAATGTATGTTTAGAATTTCAAAAAATATGTCTGAACTGGAAAGGAAAAAAAATTGACCCGTTTAGTAAAGAGTACAACTCTCAAGGAAAGCAAAGTATCACAATAGAAATTCTAACCAATGACTTATATTTAGTAACACCAAAAATATATATTTTATTCTTTTGGAAGTTATTATTTTTTGGTTCAATGCCTTGGTGGTAGCTTTTTAGTGATTTTATCATCAAAGCCATCTTTTGCTATATTTATGTGTACAGTGAATTTGGAGGAGTAATAACTTTGCAATATATGTCTTTCCTAAATGCTATTTGATATTTTCAGTAGCATTAAAATTAATCAATTTAAAACTGAACTTCAGAAAATACAAATTACACATTGTTGACTCATCTCAACTCTGGGCGTTTTCTCATCATTCATCACTCTTATACTCTTGTGATGATACAAACATTACATCATGTTGGTCTTTGAAGAACTTTTAGAAACTGGCTAATTTTACAAAGAAGAATAACCTGCCTAGCTGTAGCAATCCAGTGGCTGGAGCAGAACTCAACCAACAGGCGCAAGACACAGACACACACACTTAGGTTGTCTGCAGGTTGTACCGCACACACAGCACCGTGGAGGAAAAGAGTTTTAGTATTTAGTTTAGAAAATAAATAATGCTTTTAAAGAAAAGTCAGTCAACATACTACTCTAGTCATCATGATCAATTTTGTAGGACAGATGCAGTAGTATTTTGTTTGTGTTCAGGAACCTGTAGCATCTTTTGTCTGTTTTGGTCTGCAGTGTAAAAAGTACAAAAACAGGATCTTTCTGTCTAAAAAATTTTTAACTGATAAACAAATGCGGCAATCTTAAAAAAAGAACCCCCCCCCCGCAAAAGTAGAGAAATGAGATGCATGCAATTACTGAGTGAATCTTATCATATGAGGGTGTTTCTGTCCATGCAAAATCTGTCCTCATAACTTTGCCGTAAGGTTGCCCTCAAATACTCCTGTTTTTTTTGTATCAGAGCTTCACTGAGCTTGCCTCTAGGATATTATGAAAAAAATTATCCTACAACTAAGCTGACATAATGCCTCGCAGTGGCTCTCGTCTGTTTTTGTGAGACACCATCAGTCACTTACTGGGTTCCAGAAGTCAAATATTGCATTGGAAAGCCACCGAAGACATGGAAAAGCAACAATGTGCTGATTGTAGAGAGTTACTGCTGTGCAACTCCACAGCACTTCTCATCATGTCTGGTGGAACAATATGCAATCAAAGCTCTGTGCTGGAAGCACTTTGCAGAGCAGGAGGGTTGAGCGTCAGACAGGGAATGTCAGAACATATTAAAAGCCTTTGCGCTTTGCTCCTCTCCTTCCCCGTCTTCCCCCTTCAATATACACTTCTTCCTTATCTTTTCTGTGACTTACTTAGGCTATCTCTTTTCATCCATCCTCTACTTGTCCATGCCCCTTCTGTGTTTCTCCTTTCCTTTCCTCTGTCTGCCGGCCCTAAGATGGAGTGGCTCAGTCGCACAGAGCTCATAGTTAATTAGGCTTGGCCTCGTCACACAGGAGAGCTGCAGCTAAAGCCAGTGGGAAGCAAGGGCAGAAGTAGAAGTCAAGAACTGCTGCTGTCAAACTGCGACTTGACTGCCACTGATGAGGCTGTCCACCATTTCAGCTCTCTTTTAAATCTCAACTTTTATTTTTTATAAACAAATTTTTGGATTCTGAGCTAACCACAAGATTATAGTGGTTAGAATAAAAATCTCCAGATTATATGAATTGGTGTGTGTCTTTGTTTCCACCTGGATTTACATGAAGCGTAGTTTGTAATGCCTGCAGTCAATTGAGCTTCTCTGGGTTTTAGACTGCAGTATTGGCAGTGTGGCATTTCAGAGCCAAGCTGGTCACGCTATGCCCTGTTTTCACAGGATGACACAGTTTCCTGACGGTTCCATAAAATTTATGTGGTACGCTTTTGCTCAAGATGCACCATTAAAATATAGTACATCTTGCACACATCTGTTCTTTGTGTTATTATTCTGTAACAAGGGGCCCACAGAAACTTGCCTGCCAGTTCAAAAAGCACACCTGAAACTCAGCTCGGATCTGATCTCTGAAAACAAATGGACAATTTCTATCAAGTTCTTCATTGATCTGCTGAAGGTTTATTAAATGCAATGCATAGGATACAATAACAAGATTAAAAGTCAGATTTCTAACTTGGCTGCTGAAAAAAAAATTGATTAATTCAATTTAGTTGAATTAATATAGAGCCTGTGAGAAGAAGTGTTGAAGTACAAACACTGCTCTATATTTATCACACGACCGTCCATTAAATAAAGAGCTGAGTATATTAATTTCTCATCTCACTGTACTATGGGTTTATCATTCTGTTCATGCTGTGCGTCTGAATGGCTCTCCTGTCCTGGCAGGTTCCACCTACAGCGTCCTGTCCACCATGCCATCAGACTCGGAAAGCAGCAGTTCTCTCAGTAGCGTTGGTATGTATAATAATGAAAGACTCCTGCTGCAAATTTTTGCATAAGAGTGGGTGGGTGAGGTTGGAATCCAAAATGGGCCAAAACAATGCTGAAGTAAATCCAGGAAAATGAAGGAATGTGTTTATAAATGCCTGATTTAAAGGACAGGAAGTTGGATATTGTCCTTTTAAAGCCCACAATGTGTGCAAAAGCACTCTACCAATTTTTCCCTATTTTCTAAGGAGGTTTGCCATGTCTGCCTCTCCCTGTTTCTGACAGAGGTCCAAGTGACTCAGCTGTGTTACATAAACCCAAGAAAGATCCAAAAGTTGACTCAAAGATGCACATAATCCCCAGACTTCCTGCCCGGGGTGTTCTTTTGAAGAAAGCAATCCTGAATGTGACTCTGAAATTATCTTCCTGATCTGACTACTCGACAAAGATTTACAATAATTAACCATAAACGCTTTACTGAAGTGGAAAAGTACAACAATCTACGTACTGGCCTGAAGAATTTTATTAGATTTAAACTGAAAAATGGCTCCACTAAATACAATCTGAATTTCAGTTCTTTCTGTTAGTTGTGTGTTGATAGAAGTGCTCAAATAAACTACTTAATAATAATCTTAATACTGTGTTACTAAATAGAGTGGATCATCCTAAACTTGTCTCGTCTTCCTTACTTTATCATTTTTCTAGTATTTAAAAATTGTGAGTTAAACAACTTTCATGATCAGAATAGCAATTCTGATCATGAAAGTTGGGAAAAGACAGGCTGTGTAGTAAAAGTTACATATTTGATATTATCGCTATATTCAACATTTCTCATAGCCATTTGTTATTCAATTAATCAGTTAATATACTGAATAGTTTTGCTGTGTGTAATAAATGACTCAAATGGGCTCATTGTTACAGGTTCCCCTGTAAACGGTGAAGCGTCCTCCCCTCCCCCAGCCGTTAACGACAACCGTCACGCCGGCGACAACCTGGACACCATCCTCCTGCAGCTACGCCAGGTGACCAGGGAGCGGGATGAGCTTCGGAAGCGTCTGGCGTTGGCATCGCCTGGGACCACCTTTGATGACTGCAGGTACAAACCTGGACTGAATTGTTGTTCTTGGACATTTTAGGTATTTTTTTTTTACTTGTGATATGTTCCTGGGAACAGCATAGCATGATCAGTAACGTTTGTTTATGCAGGAAGGCAAATTCACTGGGATTACAGTGTCATCAGTCCTTTCTGCTGTCTTTTCATCTGCTAATTCTCTGCACTTTGGAATAATGTTGACTCTACAAACACTGAGTATTTGTCCTTGAGCTGAATGAGCTTTAGTCTTCAGGCTTTTGAATATGCTATAGAAGAGATCATTGCTTACATATCTTCCTTGCTTTATTTGTTTGCTAGAGACATTTCCTCTTATTAAATTCTTCAGTACAATGAAAATCTCAGGCTTTTTTCATTTTTTAGAGCTATTAAACAATACATGGTAGAATTCTGACTGCCTGCTGCTTTTCTTTTATAGGCCAAATCCCAAAGCCAGCCATGACTACGAGCGCCTCAAAAGCCAGTGCATGAGGGCCATGGGAGACCTACAGTCTCTTCAGAACCAGCATACCAAAACACTGAAGAGGTGTGAGGAGGCCGTGAAGGAAGCCGACTTCTACCAGTAAGCATCCCTCCAGTAACACCTGTTTTCATCTCCACATTAATAATGAAGGTAGTATACGGCAATATGCTTAGGTTAGCCAGCACTGGTGTATGTGCCACTCTGCTCGTTTCTGAAAAATGTAGGTTGAACATTCTGTCACAAGCCACCTGCTAGGAATAATAAAATTTTACTGCACTGTTTTACAACATTTGTACCAACTGCTGGCATGGTGCTTCCATTAACCTAATTGAAAGAGCTTCCCTTGTAGCTACAGGCAGCTTTCCCACTAACAGCTCTGGCTGTACAGAAATCCTGCATGTTTTTAAAAAACCTTGAAAATGAAGGCATTTATGAGATTGAATCATTCAGCATAACAGCTTGGGAGCTGATCACGTGTTACCAGCTTGAGAGTTGGAATATTTTGAAATATGGACAATTCTGGCTTTTAGCTTATACAGAAACAGGAACTTCTAACCTTTTGGAAAAGTATGAGGAAGTATTTGGGTCTTTACTGTGTTGCCATATTCAGAAAATCCCATTAAAATCTATCCAAGTAACTACTTTAGTGTTGTGACTGTCACAGTTCAGATATATTCCTGCTCATCTTTTCCTCCAGCATGCTGCACAGCCGCGTCCTGGGCGACCAGGCTCAGCTGAAGGAGGAGATGGAAACGGTCAGGAGGGAGAATGCCCAACTTGTCCGGGAACACAACCACCTGAAACAGAACTGCGAGGAGCTCAAACGACTTCACAGTCAAGACCAGAAGGAGTTGGCAGACCTTCGGCTGCAGCAACAGCAGGTACAGCTGCGACTCAAACACATCACTGAGTGGATGACGAAGCTGCTCAGATGCTGTTTTGTGAATATGACACACAATTCAATTAACATTTGTTTCTCTGCTGAAAGAAGCGGTTTAAAATTTTTAAATTTCTTTTTAACCTAAAAAACCCAAAAATACATATTTTTTGGGTTTTTTAACCAAAAAATATGTATAGAAATCTACCCTTTTATGTCAGTAAACAATTTCAGTGAACAATTTCAAGGGAATTGTGACCCTTATTGTATTACTGTAAATTTCTCTTACACAGCACCCATGGGTACGCTGGTATAGTTCTGAACAGGGTATAAAAGAGGAGGGAGATGCATGCAGAGCATTTCTGAAAAGGGCAAAAACAGAAGAAAAGGGCTTGGCCTCAGCAAAGGGCATTCTGATCTAAACCGTGTTGCTACAAGTTCACAGTATATCCAGTATATGTTGCTTAGCCGAGGTCAGTCCAGCCCTAGGGTGACAGCAGATCTCTCAGGAATCGGGAAGACTGGATCAGCAAGACTGTCAGGAGAAAGAGAGAGAGGGTTTTATTGAGAATGACTTGAGTCTGAAGGACAAACGCTGTACATAATCACTTTAAGTCATTAAGTTTTAGTCAAGATCACAAGTGCAGCTCAATGAGTCTGCTTAATTTTATGAATCATATTTTATTTGATTGTAAATAGAAAGCTCTCTGCACATTGATGCCATCTGCTGCTAATGTGGTGCACAGCAATAGCAAGACAATAGTTCACTGTTTTACATGTGGTGTCCTGTCCAGGTGATGAGGGAGAAAGGCTCATCGGAGGTGTTGAATCAGTTGTACGACACTGCGATGGACAAACTGGAGGGTGTGAAGAAGGACTATGACGCCCTCAGCAAGCGCTATGGCGAGAAGGTGGCCAACCACAACACTGACCTGAGTCGTCTGGAGCAGGCGGAGGAGGAGAACCGCCGGCTGCAGAAGCAGATGGACGCTTTGCTAAAACAGCGAGACTCGGCCATGCACTACCAGCAGCAGTTCTCCACATCAATGAGGAGGTGAAAGCACAGACTGAGGCGAAGTTGAAATTCCACCACGATTTAATCAAAAAGTCTCAGGAATTGGTGGTTAAATTCTGAGCTGATTCTTACTGTGCTCCTTTGGTTCGTAGGTTTGATTCAGTGCAGCAGGAGTTGAACAAGTCGTCAGCTCAGAACAAGGAGTTGCAGAGGGAAATGGAGCGGCTGCAGTCAGAGGTGACTCGCTACAAAAACCTGCAGCTGAAGGCATCCAAGGATTGCGAGAAGTACAAGGAGGAGAGGGATTCTGTCTTCAATGAGTACCGCCTCATCATGAGCGAGAGGGACCAGGTGATCAAAGAGCTAGATAAGCTACAGACGGAATTGGAGGCGGCTGAAGCACGACTGAAGAACACTTCTTCAGAGCGGGTAGTGGCTAGTGAGGAGTTGGAAGCACTCAGACAGGTAAGAGACTCATTTATTTTGCATAAGCATTCTTGCCTAATGAATAGTTTTTCATAAAGAGGAGTCATTTTCCATGAAAGATGCTGCAGTTAAAAGTACAGATTGAGTATTTTGGACAATATCCAACACAAGACTGTGATTAAAATCATACTTTCACATATTATTACATACAGTGCCTTGCAAAAATATTTATGAACCTAGATTTTAAAAAATATATATGTTATGTCTTATTTATTGCATTTCATTTTGATATTATGCGATGGACCATCTCAAAGTAGTAAGAACTTGTAAAGTAGAAGGAAAATGACATTTTGTATTTAAAGCCCCTTTTACTCTGATACCCCTTTATGAATAGAATAAGTATATTTTTATATTTTTGCAGCATTTTATATTACATATAAGTATTATATTCAGTGACTGTAACTTCAAGTTGATATATATTGCTTAGCGAAAAGGTGTTGTGAGCCAGATTGAAACAGAATAGGAGGGTTTAAATATTTCCTTGTTTGGTGGGGTTGTATTTGGAGTGCAGATGTGTTCTACCCTCTCACTAGTTGAGTGAACACTGTTTTTAGTATCCATGTCTAATGAGAAGCAGATTAGCATTACATTATTAGTAAATATAAGAGATGTATCAATCAGTCAGGTACTGGACAAAATAATTTCGATTGGGTGAGGCAGGTCAGATACAAAAAATGTCTTGTCATTTGCATTAAAAGGATTGACTGTGGTTGCGTTTAATTGTCATCAAAGCAATAAATCTACAAGGAAAACTGCTAAATTTAGATTGCGACGTACTGTGAAGTTCTTACATCTGACTAGTTGTGAGCTGTAAGAAAGCCACAGAAAATGAGATGCTTACCTCTACAATTCTGTCACTGGAGACACAATGGGATGGAACCCATACATAAAAGCAAATGGATGAATTACACTAAAAAGCAAAATGAGCAAACCTGGACATTAATCCTGCTCAAAACGACTGTGTATTTTCACAGTGGTTGTGATTCCCTCAGCTTCTGGCTGTGTGGACTTGAACATATAAAGGGCTGTTTGGTGCTGCCACAATATTTTAATCCTTATGAAATCTACAATTTGCAGCCTGACAAAATGATGGTACTCTTGGACTGAATTCAAAATTTTGATGGTGCACAGTATGTAATATTTTTATTGAGGAGCTTGAAGACAGGTCATGTTTCTAATCATTGTTTATCACATTCTTTCAGCAGAGAATCCTGCAAGTAGAAAAGAACAATTTGGCTAATTAGAAATATAGAAGTCTGTTAATTGTTTTATGAACTAAAACAATATTTAAGATTATAGTCCAAATGAAATGTAATGGTGTTAGTTTATCCAAGGTTCATTTAAGAACAGTCAAACATGTTGACATTGAATATTATTAGTTAACAACATTCAATAACACATTAGATTGTAAATGTAGTTTCAGTGTAATTTTGTTGTACTCGTGTTCCAGAGTAGTTAACATGTCCATTAACAAAACATTAAAAAAAACATTAAAAAAAAACATCATAAGCTGCACAAAGTGTCTTGTGCTAGTTGCATTTGGTTTGTGCAAACTGCAGTTTCAGTACAAGTCATTTTGACCACATTTGTTTTGATAAAGGAGTTGAACTCGTCACTGGTGGATCGGGACAGGGCCATCTGCGAGCGGAACGAGCTGCTGGAGAAGTACTGTGACGAAGTGAAGGACAAAGCAGAAGCCAAGAAGGAGCTGAGCCAGGCCTGCAAGGACATCGAGATGGTCCGGGAGGAGAGGGACGTGGCTCGCAAGGAGAGGACCGAGGCCATCATTCAACGGGATCAGCTGCTTCGAGAATACTATCAGGCCAGACAAGTAATCACTCATTCTGCTGCTCTTAAAGTCTCTCGGAAGACATCTGTTTCTTTGACTCTGTTTTTGTATGTAGGAGGCGATGCACCACCAATACATGTAAAGGGTAAAGTGTTATAGCATAACATAGTATTTATATATTTACTCTTCACACCACTTTTAACCTTTGAACTGGACCTCATTTATAAAGTCCTGAGCTGGAATTTGTATAAGAACAGGTTGACAACTTAAAACACTTTCATTTTCTATAAGTTTACAATTGCAGTCAGTCCTGGAAATGATTGTAAAACTTGTAGATCTCATGAGAATCTGTGTGTGGCGTCCACATATGTTAACATGTTTGACAATTTCTAGGAATTAAGTAAGTTTCTCAAATCATTGAGGATAATTTCAGAAGAACATCATACTCATAAATGTGGCCTTTGGCCAGATTTTTTTGTTATTTGTTGTACATTTAAGAATATAAAGAAGACAACTCAAGGTTTATGTTCAGGAAGACTTGCCAACATGTCTTCTTGACTTAAAACTCTGCCTCTCTTGTTTTTGGCTAATAATTTTCACTACACATTTAGATTAAGTATTTGACATGCATACAAACTTTGACATTATTGAAATCATTATTTATTTATTTATTTTAAACTATGTTCTCAGAAACAAGACTCCGCTACCCTGGACATGGAACGAGCTAATAAGGAGATAGAGATGCTGAGGAAGCAGTATGAAGCCATGTCCCAGGAACTGAAGGAGGCCACACAGGAAGCAGAAGTGGCCAAATGTCGAAGGGACTGGGCCTTCCAAGAGAGGGACAAAATAGTGGCAGAAAGGGAGAGCATAAGGTCAGTGTGTGTGTGTACTTTCAAACCTTTTATTTATTTATTTAATTTTAAACATAAGACACTATCAGTGGGACTTTCATACTCATTACATTTTACTTATTTGCACATATTCCTTTACATCCTGCAACCATCTGTTCTCTCTCTTTCCTCAGAACTTTGTGTGATAACTTGCGGCGAGAAAGGGACCGGGCCGTCAGTGACCTGGCTGACGCCTTGCGTAATTTGGACGATATGAGAAAACAGAAGAACGATGCGCTGAGAGAACTCAAAGAATTAAAGTGAGTTCCCTCTCAAGTTTTTTTAAATTATTCTCTTTTATTGAGAGAATAATTTCCACTCCTTATCTATCTTTCCTCTCTCCTACGGCTCTCATACTGACCCAATATGGAGCTTGGTGGTGATTTATTTTATTTTTTTTGGCCCCATTTCCATTTACACAGATTAAAATTTTATCCCAGAAAGCATTAGTGTTTTAAGCACATGTAAACATTTTAGATCACAGTCTCTAATTCTGCTTGCGTGATTCTATGCTGCATGCAGAGGCTCCATCTGCTGGTGAAAGTGGGCATGACAGGCATTTCTAAGGCAAAGCGTTGAATGAAAAACTGTTGATAATTAAAGCTGAAATTTTAGTTTTCCATAAAGTTGAAACTGCAATTGGGGTTTCATCAAGACCCTATGTAGCCTGTTTTCTCTTTCAAGCCTTAAAATCAGTTGTTTCTCCTGTATTTTCAGGTCATACAGTAACTTGGTAAAAACATTCCCTCTTTATCCTCCTTAAAGGACATGTACCCCTGGGCTTTGAATGTCATTGCTACCTTGTAGGCAGGCCTCAATAGGACCTCATACATCTTGCTGACAAGTCCAGTCTGCTGTTCGTCTTTTTCTGCTTTAAATATAGTTTATATTCCCCAATCCACAAAGCAGTAAAGTTCTTTTAAAGACATCCAATGTTTTAAAATAAACTCTGAGCTCTATTTTAAGAACTTTGAATTGTGATATTTACTATGGCACCTCACAAGTATTTGTGTCTTTCAATTAAAAAAAACATTTCATATTACAACCACAAAGTTTGATTTAATTTGTTTAGAATTTAAATGGTTGTTTTATTGACTTTCTATTTTTGTGTTTTTATGTGAAGCACTTTGAACTGCCTCGTTGCTGAAATGTGCAGTACAAATAAATGTGAGCGATCAATTGATTGACTAATCATCATTACAAAGACCAATGAACACAGCAGACAGTTCAGAGAGAATGTTGTGGAAATGTTTGAAGCAAGGTTACATTATAAAGCAATATCCAGAGCTTCTGTTCAATATACATCAAAACTGACTGCTCAGACTAGAGGAACATTAACCAGAGGACCAGCTGAGACTCTGGAGGAGCAGACAGAAGAATCTGTCCACAGGGCAAAGACTTTTCTTCCACTCTACAAATAATGCTTTTATGGCAGAGTGGCAATAGCGATGCCAATGTTGATAAAATGCATGAGACAGAATATAGCAACCTTAATCATGAAGCCAAAAATTATAGTGGAATAATTTATACCAAGGCAAATGACTTCAATTTCCTGAGGGAGACTTCCCAAGGGATCAATAAAGTACAAGTCTAATTCTAAGTCTTATACCAATGACTTGATAAAAGTAATTTGCTGACTTATACCAGGTCATTTGCCTTAATATAAACTGGCAAATGGACATTCTGCCAGTCTGTTTGACTGGTAGAATGGACCAGTCAAAGTTTTGACCCAAATCCAGTTAACAATTTGTTGCTGGATTCGAAAAATCATGTTCACAGAGAATCTTTCTGACAATCTTCAAACTTATGATTCACAAAACTGGTGATGAAAAATACCAAAAGACTTGCAGATGTAGTTTTGCAGGGAGGTGGTTCTCCAAAGTGGGGTATTGCGAGTCAAATCTATGCCCAGATTTTAGATTTGCATCTGTTAAAAACAAATACAAAAACCAGTAAACCATATAAAGTGCCAATACATTGAAGTTTGTAATTTTACCTTGACAGAATGTGTGGAATTGCAAAGGCAGATAAAGGAAAAATATTGATTTAAAAAATGTGCTTCAGTCGGATTAAATATGTCTTGGTTACTGACCTTTAACCCTGCTGCTCTGTGTTAAGGGAAAAGATGGAGAGCCAGCTGGAGAAGGAGGCCCGGTTCTGTCAGCTAATGGCACACAGCTCTCACGATTCTGCCATTGACACAGACTCCCTGGAATGGGAGACGGAGGTGGTGGAGTTTGAGAAAGACAGGGTAAGACTAAACCTAAGGTTGAAATCGGGAACAGCAAATCGAATGTAATGAGAAATAAGTTGACTGGCCTGCATATCATTGCCCTAATAGGAGGACATGGACTTGAAGGCTCTTGGGTTTGACATTGCCGAGGGGGTAAATGATCCCTACCTACCTGGAGACTGTGGAATATTTGTTACAAGGGTGGATAAAGGAAGTGTTGCTGATGGGAGGCTAAGGTATGAACCTACTTATTAAACATTGTTGCTGATAGACATTTGTTAAATCATCGTCATTTCTTCTCTTTGGACTCCAGAGTCAACGATTGGTTGTTGAAGATTAATGACATTGACTTGACCAATAAGGACAGAAAACAGGTGGTGAAGGCTGTGGTTAATGGAGGCGGATTGATCAACATGGTGGTACGAAGAAGGAAGTCTCTGGGAGGAAGGCTGATCACCCCTGTTCACATCAACCTACTGGGACATAAAGGTACTTTAATTACACACACAGAGGAACGATGGGAGAAGTCGTCTTCTTACAGGGTTGGAACAGACAGAGTGAGAGGGATATTTCACTGTTATGGTTAATAAATCTATGGAGCTCATCTAGTCCTGGGGTCCTTTTTTTATCTCTTCAGGTTCATGTTGTGTATGAATCATTTATGTACTATTATTCTGCTACTGGACCCGGTAGCAGAATAATACCGGGGTTTTTTTTCATTTAAAATCTGCTATTTTGTCTGAGTATTTGTCATTGTGGATTTTATTTCCCCTTGTAGCCATTTGATTTTCTCCTTTGTGTTTCAGACAGTGGTATTAGTTTGGAAAGTGGGGTGTTTGTCACTGCCATCGCTCTGGGAAGTCCTGCAGCCAGAGAAGGCTCTCTCACAGTTGGAGACAGACTTATTGCTGTGAGTAATTTTTAGACACCTTGAAATCACTTCATTTTTTATTTTAGCCAATTTTTACTCAACATTTGTTGCTTTGGAGTAAGCACAGATTCCTTTAACCCAGTAATCTAAACCTCAGTCCAATCCAGAATTTACATGCTTGGTGTAATTTAGTTGTATCCAGAACTTTCTTCCCTTCTTTTAAATCTTTGGAAGAAGGGATTGATCGAAAGGCTCTATCTTTCTCTGCAGATAGAGCAGCAAACAAATTGGTGACGAATAGTAAGAGTGTCTGTAATGTTAATCTGTCAGAAAGAGAAGATTCAGTTTCTCTGTTCATTGAAATTAAACATTTGAGCTTTACCGTCTTAACCAACTAATTAGTAAAGTGAGCTGATTACAAAAACACAGAACCTTCCATTATACTGCTCCTCCAATTTAAAGTAATTTTTAATGAGATTCCAGAGAACACGCTGGACTCACCTGACTTTTCTTCAGCTAGGAAAATTGAGAGCTGATTTATTGGCTAGCTGATATATTGGTGCACCCAAAGTTTATATTCATGTTATAGACCCTGCTTGTGAAAATGATTACACATTTTTGTTTCAATTCATCATTCTTCATAATTTGAACACAGTTATAAAAAGGTGGCATATAAAGTGCCATCATAAACCCTTAAAATAATGTGAATGACATCCTTAAAGTTAGGACAAAACATGCTGCACAGCATACTCATGTCCATTTTTTCCATTAGAGCTTTAAATAATGTATTATTGGCTGCATTAGCTCCAGACAGTATTAGTCTGGATAATTGTGCTCTAAACTCTTAAGAATAATGTAGTGAAACAAAAATATGTAATAATTTTCATCAGCAGGGTCTGTTATGTGCATGTGAATGTAAGACATTCTCATTTTAATAAGATAGCGCTCAAGTTGAATCTTTTATGTTGGAAATCTGTTTGAAACTAAAATGCAAACTGCAAACTAAAATGCGCTGACCTAGATTCCTTGTAGTTTTCCCATTATAGCAGTGCAAGACGCATTTTAAGCAACTGATCCTCTCTCCTGAATATGTTGTAGTTTTGCACCTCTTTTAAGAATATTGATACCAAAGACACACTCGTAAACACCTTTGGGATTTTAGGAGTGTCACTTTCATTGCTTTTTAGTGCTATGTGACCTTTCCTTATTTGCTCTGTGTCTTTGTGCAGATTAATGGAATTGCTCTTGATAACAAATCTGTGACGGAGTGTGAGGCTCTGTTGCGGAGCTGCAGGGACTCGCTGAGCCTCTCCCTTATGAAGGTGAGCTAGTTCTAATATCTCCTCCTGTGCCCTAAATAGTTGAGAAACTTTAGTAACAGTAGGTATATCTTTTAGTTGTTTATAAATCTATCAGTTATTTATTTTTTTAATAAATCTATTTTTTGCTTCATTCCTTTGTTTTCCCGTAGTTTTTCCCTCACAGCACATCAGGCCAGAACATCTTTGAGAGCCTGCGTGATTCATCCGAGAAGTCCAATGGACGCATTCTGCTGTCTGAGCTCCACTCCAGAAACAGCCGCAACCTGAAACACAACAGCTCGACGCAGACTGACATCTTCTGCCCTGACGGTGGAAGTGCCAGCTCTGGTAGTATCTCTGGGGAGAGGAGGAAAGCCAGAGGGGAGTCTGATGAGATTTATGGCGATGTGAGCAAACCATTCTCCAGCGTTTCCCTCCACGCCACTAGTCTGCGACCTCTGGCCGACCTGGGAACTGGTCGCTACGGACCCAGCGCGTTTCAGGAGTGCTGTTCGTATACAAAGGCGCCTTCCTCCTTGCCGTTTGAGCCCATTTCCCACTCTGAATGCATTGGTATGGAGACTGCCCTGGAGAAGAAGCACAGTGGCGGCACATGGCCCAAGATGATGGTCGGAGGTATGTCGGTCGTTCCAGACAATGCCAGTCCGATCTCAGCAGCCACCCAACTTTCCATCTATAAATCACCTAAGCAGAGGAAGTCCATCTTTGACCCAGACACGTTCAAGCACCCCGAGACTCCCTCCTCCAAGCTGGAGTACTTGGCAGCCAATCAGATTTCAGCTGTAGCTTCACACTCCCCACAGCCTTCAAAGACAGAATCTCTCTCATCCTCTTCTACCCCTACTCCAACTCCTCCTACCCCTCCCACCCGCAGCGACTCTTTTAAATTCAAACACAAACATCAAAGCAGCTCCGCCTCAGACTGCACCATCACCTCCGACGGCAAAGGAGAAGCTTCCATCTCCATGACAGCAGGAGAGAGCAGAGAAAGGAGTGAGCGAGAAAGAGACAGGAATGGGAACCACTACTTCCTGGAAGGAAAGGTCCTGACGTCCAGAAAGTCATGCGATGAGGACATTGGGCGCACCAGAGGGGAGGAGCCAGAGGTAAAGAGGCCTCGTCCTAAATCTGCCCCTGCACTTCGACGTCGAACCCCAAAGATCACTCATCCCCCCTTCCAGGTATGTGGATTACACATGAAGATGGAGTCCATAAAAGTGTCAATACCCCTTGAAGCTTTTCAGCCACAAACTTCGGTGCATTTTATTAGAATTTATTGTGATAGACCAACACAGAGCAGGGTATTGTTGGAAAATGTAGGAAAATGATGAAAACACAGAGGTGGCAGCGTCATCCTGTGGGGATGCTTGCTTTCAGAAGGAACAGGGAAGTTGGTCATAGTTGATTTAATGATGGCTGGAGCTAAATGTGTAAAAATACTGGATTAAAAACTGTTAGAGGCTCAAAACACTTAAGTTAGTCATGGAGGCTAAATACGTTTACTTTCAGTGTCACATTGATGCACCAATGATCTTTTGCACAGAATCACACAAGAATCAGACACACAAAAAAGCACAAGGTGTATTAATACATCTGCAAGTTTACTCCTTAATTTTACTCTGAAACTTTGTCCTGTGTGCTTGGTTCAGATTCCCTTAAATTGAAATATTCCTAAATGTAATGTAAACACATTTGTAGTGAAACACTCAATTTAATTTTGTGATGTAATGCATCATATCACCTGTCACAGCCAAGAAGCTGCTGAGTCAGATCTGGGATTTTAAGCAACCCTCCTCAGTTATATCTCCTGGCCCCTGAACACAACACATTCGTTTTATTTGCTCTTGCTGTAATTTTTTTCTCATTGGACGCTTCCAGTAAAGCGTCCAATGAGACGCTTTACTTCTGCAACAGAAATGCTTTCCTAGACATATTTGTCTCTGATTCTCCACAGGGCTACTCCAACGATGAACATTCACCAGACTCCAGGGACATTCTGCACTCCCCCGGCCCCTCAAATCGCCACAGCGTCGGCTTGATACCCGCAGTCTACAACGGCTCCCTACCTCCAAGTGAGCTGCTTGCATGCGTAATTGTTGTCAGAATGTTCAATGACATTTTCTTTAACATCCTGCCATGTGTGTGTCTCACCAGATTCAGCCCATCGTGGACTGTCTCCTTGCCCTGCTGTGACGGCTGTGATGAGGAATCCAGTATATACTGTGCGCAGTCACCGCGTTCATACTAGCAACTGTCCATCTGTAGCATCTCAGATATGTCACCAGCACACCCACCCCAGGTTAGCTTCAATTTACCACCATCATCTTTAATTTCTTAGTCAAGTCTTGACTTTTAAGCATTATTATACTTCTGTCGGCAGAAATAAAAACTCACTGGTGTTCCACAAGGTTCAAACTAAGGCTCACCGCTGTTCAAACTAAGGCTCACCGCTGTTTCACATTTTTAGAATAAGCCCCCTACAGTTCATACGGTGACCAATATCACTAAACTATGATTACTGTTGGTTTTATTTGGAAATCTTCAACTATTCGTCCAGAAAAAATTAAAACATTTATGTCAGTTTATTCAATAATTGTTTCATTCTTTTCTCTTATGATTTGCATTTTGCAGTTCTTTCACTGTCGATGTGTTAATTTAAATGCAGTTTAATACAGAGTAACTTTATTAATTATGCACAAGGCAAATGCTAGTTCCTCAGATTAGTCAGATTAGTCATTAGTCATCTAGTTTTTGACGGAATCATAATGGTCAATAGTTAGGATGCCTTCAGTTATTGCTGTCATCTTTTGTGAGACTGTTTCAAATTTGCATTCTGGTCTTATTACACAACTTTTAGTGTTCTGCTCCTTATTGGCCCTTAAAGAATATAAGTAGGTTGTAATTCTACAGGTGTAGAGTTTCAACCAGTAACTCTACACCAGCCGCTGGTGTAGAGTTACCACACACAAGTGTGTGTGTAGCTCAGTCGATTGATTAATCTAGAAACAAAAAAAGGACACACTTGCTTTTTAGCAGGCATATTTTATGCACAATTCTAACTGTTTGTGTCTGTGCAGCCCCCAGCATCAGGGTCGCCTGAGCCTGGACCTGAGCCAACAGAAGCGCACAAGCGATTACTCTGAAACGTCCTCATCACGCAGCAGCAGAGCGTCACACGGTACAAACTCACTGCCCTCCGGCGCACGGCTCGGTCAGTCTGACACCCACGCATGCACACAAACGCATATGAAGGGTTTCTACCTTCTTTTCCCTTTGTCCTTCTGGATGTTGTGACAAAGGTTTTCAATTGTACGTGTTATTTTCTCCAGGTTCTTCCAGTAACGTCCAGTACCGCACAGAGAGGATCAAAATTCCCTCAACTCCCCGTTACCCCCGCTCCATGCTGGGCTCAGACAGAGGTAAGGTACTTTCAGATGCATACAGCATAATCCTCACTTAATTCTTTCAGATTGTGATTAAAATAAAAATAAGATTATGAATATTATTGGATTAATGAACTGGAATTGGTACTTTCAATGTGTGTAAAGTATAAAATGAAGATCCGCGCCACAAATTAAAGGGTGCTTGAGTGGAATAAAGCGTAATCATTTTTATCTTACACTTACATCATTGATTTTTATAAACCGCCAAATTAATTATAATTGTAGACCTTCATTGTCTCCCTTTCTGCTGCTCTTTTCATGAATCCAGGCTCTCTGTCGCACTCCGAGTGCAGCAGTCCCAGCCTCATCACCCCTCCGCAGTCGCCACTCAACCTGGAGACTTCCTCGTTTGCCAGCAGCCAATCACAAGGCTCCATTTCCACGTTACCCCGCATCTCAGTCAGTCCTGTGCCAATAGGGGAGCGCAGAAAAGACAGGTATCTATTTTAATAGATTCTATATCTGGCTTTAAGGTGCACGACATGTTTGTGTTCATTCACTTCATAATTACATTCTGTAAATGTTGGAAGTGTTTGTCAAGTGTATCCTAGTCTCCTCTTGAAAAAGGGAGACGATGCAAAAAAAAAGTCAAAATCCAAACTGTAAATTTTGAAGATTTTAGTTATATCTGAAGTGTGATGCGTCAACTCTCAGGTGTTGTATGACTGCGTTGCCTGGCTACAGTGCTGCTATAATCCACCATGTGATCTGTTGTTGACTAACTTCACAGGAGTTGTGGCACGTCTCTGGCATTGACACTGTGTCTGTCTTTCTGTGATATCTGTCTCTCTTCTCCTTTTTATCTTCCTCCCGCCTCTTTGCAACCCTCTCCCTCCAGATCTCTTTATCATAATCGCTCTTTTCTAAGGATTCCTCTGGCTGCAAGGCCGAGGTTCTCCTCTCTCAGGAGCCTCAGGTTTGTCCTCAATCATCCATGCTGCAAAGCAGGGAATGCCACCACTCTTACCCTTCCCTGCCCCACAAGTCTCTACAGTGTTTCACATGTTCTAGCGCAGATAAGATGCTGGATGGAAAGTGAATATCCTGAAGCAACAGAACACTCTTTTGCAGTTTACATGCACTTTGTGGAATGTAAAAAGAGGTTTTGTGATGTTTTTTACCCAGCCCACCCCCACCCCGGGAGAACGGTTTAATTTGGAGATTTCTGTTTCTTTGCATGCAGCAGTATGATTTGTGCCTTAGGAAAACACACAAGCTCAGATTAGCTACACTTGGTGAACTTCAAAGGTTCAGTGTTATTTTTGTGCTTGCACATTGCCCTGTTCATGTCCAAAGACCCACTTGAATCTCGGTGCATGTCCCAATAATGCTGTATGCATGTGTGCATCTTTGCCTTAGGCCAGATCACCCTTCAGTCTGCAGTATGTATGTTATGCAATGTATTATTCAACATCCAGCTTCTGGGTCATATCTCTGTCCATACACCAGCACTCTTGTTTACCCCAATCTCTGGCTGCATTTCATTTTCTCCTGTGTGCTTATGAATTTGGAAGGCATGTTACAAGCCCAACCTTGTTATGAAGACACAGAGTTCATACAAGTCTCCTCTAAATGAGGGCATTTTCCTGTGTTTTTACTGCTCACTTTGCCTTTATGTGGTATGATCTAAACCCTTCCACTCTCGTCTGTAAGCTCGGTATAAAGTAGCTCCAGAACTGTGTTTTTCAGTAGCTTTCCACAAGACCCACTGCCCTGCATTGTCCTGATATTTACCGTTTTGCTTGAGATGTTTTTTAGTTAAGAATGTTTCATACAAAATTTCACAAATGGGTAGATCTGTTGGCAAGTAAATAAAAGATCCTGTACATTAATTACTTTTTTACAATTGCCTAATCTGTTACTGAAAAAAATACAAAATGCAAATAAATTCAACTAAATGTATCAAGTTTGTGTAAAAATTCCACATTAAGAAGTTAAATCTTTGGAGGCCTGATGATTAAGATCTCCACTGTTTGCGCTTTGTGCAACCGTCTTTGGTCCAGCACTGCCGCTGCTCGTGGAATTTATAGAATTGAATAGAAATATCTTTTACTGCCACCACAGTGGGGACATTCAGATTTGACTTTTGTGTCCAGGCATGTAGGTTCACACAAATGTAAAGTATTTATAAAACATGCAACAATTAAGGATGAGATTTTTGCATAAGAATACATTGTTAGATTGGCAAACTCTGTTCTAAGGGATATGCAACTGAATATGTCACAAGTTTGAAGCATCAAGAGGGAAGATCTTTGATGCTCTTGGAACCTTTCTAGATCATCCTAAGTATTTGGTCCTCACCACTTTCTTCCTCCTCTTTAGCTAATTCCTCAAGTTTTTTGTTGGATTTACACTTGTGGACTGAGGTGGCCTTGTAAGGGAGTTGATTTGGTGTGTCCACATTATTATTATTTCCACTTAGATTTATAATTAAACTGCTGAAACATTTTATTCCATTTGTTAGACATGGTGGACATGGCAATGAGCTGAGTTTTTTTGCAGCCACAAGATTTACTTTCTTTTTTTCATTAATGCCTTAAACAGCTTTGAAACTATTGTTTTTAGAGTATAAACAGATAATTCATGCAGGACACTGGGTTCTGAGGATCAAAATTGAAAATCAGTGTACAGATTTAAGAGGCATTTAATTAATCTCTGGCTCAAGCATTTTTAAATCTCAACACAAGCTTTCTGTTGATATTCTTTGATTTGCAACATTTCAGCACCAACCCCTGTAAAGTAACTTGATGGTGACCCGTCATCTTTGTCCTTCTCTTCTTTCGTGTTGAGTCGTCAAGTTGGGCTTCTGCGATGCTCCGTTCTAATTTTGATCCCTCTCTCACGTCAGGCCGTACTTGGAGGAACCGCGCAACGTCATCGTTCACAAAGGTGCCGAGCCTCTGGGCATCTCTATTGTGAGCGGGGAGAACGGAGGAATCTTTGTTTCAAAAGTTACTGGAGGGAGCATCGCCCACCAGGCAGGATTAGAGTATGGAGACCAATTAGTGGAGGTAAGAACAACTTACTGAATGTCACAGGTCGTATCTCAAGGCTACAAAAATAATAGGCTTTCTCAGATAAATGACAGAAAGCAAACTTTTGATGTGATTATTTATTTGGTTTTCCATAAACTAAGTGATTGTGCTGCTAGCCTTCCATTAATAATGCAGGTTATCCTGAATTAATGCAAGATAACCTGCATCAATTTTTAAGCTGTGTTAAATCTGTACTTTTTTTTAACTCCTCTTTCAATCCATTTCATAAATCTGCTCCATACACTAATGAACAAAAACTATTTTTGCTTGTTCCAATAATTTGTGCCTCATGTGTATTAAAAAGAAAAATGCTGAATAGTCATGGTAACTCTTGACATGACCATAAATTTGTAGAGCAGGAATTTTGTATAATCCAAACTCCTGATAGTTATCACAAACATACTCTACTTAAGTCTCACATCCTTTGACCTCATCATTTTCTCTATTACTATGCCTTTTCCTCTTTATCAGTTCAATGGTATCAACTTGCGGAATGCTACAGAGCAGCAAGCTCGTCTCATCATTGGACAGCAGTGTGACACCATCACCATCATGGCCCAGTACAACCCACATATGTACCAGCTGGGCAACCACTCTCGCTCCAGGTAAAATTGTTCTGTTGTTTTTTTCTTCTTTTTTTGCTTTACATCTACCTTTTGAGAGGTTCCATGTGCTATACTTTCCTTCATAAATAAAAGTTTAAATAGTATTTCTGTATGGTTTGTAGAGCAGTGTTTTAGAGACGTAGAGCTTGGTAAGATTCACTAAATTTAGCAGAGATCTTTTTCTTAGATGCTTGATTTCATTAAGGTCATTACAAGCTTTGGAAACAATCTGAGTCTTTTTACCATCAGTCAGACCTGAAGCTCTTCCCTTTTAACTGCAGTCCTGTCCGAAACTTCCACCCTGCCATCCCCCGCCAATACAGCTTGAATGGCTGGCCTAGTTGAAGCCTTTGCGGAATTGGTTGGCACAGAAAGGGATCCGGATGGATTTTGCCACAGCGCTCCCTTTTATTTGCTTGATTTTCAAACTATCAACTTAGATTCAATTCTTAATCTTTTCTGCAAATTCAAATATTTGAGAAACCGTCCCACGTTGCAAAAGCAATCACTGAGGCGCAAATCCATAAATGATTAAATATGAGTTGAACCAGGCTGTTGATGAGCTCTTGTGGTTCTCACTGAAAGTCTACATTAGGAATTTCTGGCCCTTGTTAACAGTAGATAAGTTTGTATTATTGCAATACACACCTTAAGGATTGCAAAACAAGTTTGTTACAGTCTTTATGCTTTTCATTCATTATTGGTTTATTGCCAAATGTGCATATTTGTAGTGTTTTATTTCATTTATTTATTGCTATTTGTGATTCATTTCATACTAAAGGGCCATTTGTCCCAACTTGGGGGCAAATTAAGAGTTCAGCTATTCTATTCTATTCTATTCTATTCTATTCTATTCTATTCTTTTCTATCTATTCTATTCAGCTGAAATCTCTTTTTCTTTCCCTGCAGTTCCCGTCTCGAGCCCTCAGTCAGCACTCAGTCAACCCCAAAGGGGAGTGGGACTGCAACTCCAGACAGTCACTCTGCTATTGATACGCTCAGTGAGCAAGACGAGGGCACACTCACTCCTTCCTCCAAGCAGACCACCCCTACTACCAGCCCCAACAGTTTTGTCAGGTAAACATGTAAAAAAAAGAAAAGAAAAATAAAGTTGAGCTAAAATATTCTCTTCCTGAAGAAAAATGTGAGGAAAAACACCTTACTAGAACCTGAAAGCATCTCCTCTCCTCCTCCAGAGTTCCGCCTGAGGGCACCAAAAAGGTTGTTGAGCCCAGACTTGTGACAGTCCACAGGCCTGGGGTGGAAGTGGGCGTTACTCTCTGTGGGGGGAACCTGCGGGGCGTTTACATAGAGAGTCTGGATGAGGACAGTCCTGCAAGAGGTCCAGATGGGCTTATTCCTGGGGATCTCATCTTAGAGGTACTAACATATATTCAAGGTATTTTATGCTGTTGTCAAAGACTTGCTGCTTTAGAAATACTGAGTGTTTTCAGGTGAGAATTGGGGATTTTAATCTGTTTTTTCTTCAGCAGTATGCAGATCTTGCTCCATACCTGCTGCCAAAGCTGCAGCTTTTCAGTCCCCTCGGCATTAATAAGCTTTGTGTTCCTCTGCTGCCACGAGGTGCTGCTGCTTTCCATCATGTCATTGTATCTCATTGATCTGCTCAGTCTCATTCCAAATTGGTAATCTCTCCAGAACACCACAAATTCTTGCTAGACATTTCCTGGCATGCTCCTACTTTAGCTCTCAGCCACAAAGAGTCTGCTGTGGAAATTGCAATACAGTCCTGTCATCAGACCGCACAGCTTCACGCTGTCCTTCAATCTCCTTGTTTGTTTTCCTCCCTCATACGTGGCACAAATCAATACTGCGACACTTTAACGGCGCTGAAAGCTTGGAGGAAATGTGGCTATTTACTAGCAGAGCCTTCACAGTCGGGGGAAATTGTTTTTGCAGTCATCAGTTTTCTGAGTTTCATATTGTTGTGTTGCAACATTCTCCCTGATCTGTATTTTCATTGTAACTTTGTTTCGTTTTGCTTTTTCCTCTGTCTCAGTATAACTTGGTGAACATGAAGAATAAGACGGCTGAAGAGGTGTACGTTGAGATGCTGAAACCTGCAGAGACAGTGACTTTAAAGGTGCAGCATCGGCTTGATGATTTCAACACGATCAAAGATGCACCCGGAGATGGCTTTTATATTCGGTGCGTATTTACATAAACAACAGGGCGTGACAATATAGTTGATTATCTTTGAAAAAGCATATTTTTCCAGTAGTTAATTTCAAAAATCTATGTAACACATATATGCATTACACAGAGTAATATATTTCAAGCATTTGTCTTTTATCATTTATTTGTTTATTCATTTAATATTTACATATTGTAAGCTATTTCAGTAGTTTTTGTACTGAAATGTAATGTTAACACATATAAAATCATGGAGAAGATGCTATACTTGACCTCTGTTCAGCAGATGGTTATTAACGGCAAAGTCAGCAAAGGCAGGTGGAAGAAAAAATGAAAAAAAAAAAAGTACTCCACTGTGGTGTCATGTACAATTATGGACTATTTTTATGGGTCTTAAATAATATTCTAATTATATGAGAAATTAGATTACAGAGATTACAGTTGATTTTTTTGTTAACTGTAATCATTAAACATATCAGAAATAAACACTTGAAATGCATCACTCTGTATTTAATCTATTTTACAGTACAGACCAAAAGTTTGGACACACCTTTTCATTCATTTATTTTCACTACTATTGACATTGTAGATTCACACTGAAGGCGTCAAGCTATGAATTAACACATGTGGAAATATGTATTAAACAAAAAAGTGTAAAACAACTGAAAATATGCCTTATATTGTAGTTTCTTCAAAGTAGCAACCTTTTGCTTTGATTACTGCTTTGCACACACTCTGCATTCTCTTGATGAGCTTCAAGAGGTAGTCACCTGAAATGCTTTTCACTTCACAGGTGTGCCCTGTCAGGTTAAAAAGTGGGCTTTCTTGCCTTATAAATAGTCATGAAAATAAAGGATACCCACTGAACGAGAAGGTTGTGTCCAAACTTTTGGTCTGTACTGTACATTCATTTGTATTTATTTAACGTTTTACATTGTTATAAACTTGTTGTAAACTGTTTGGACTTCTTCTAATATGGTACAGGAAAGGACCTCAACCAAGCAATAGCTTTATTGCTCTCTATTATGCTATACATAGCCTCCAGAGCTCTTCGGACAGTTTGTCTCATTCTCACCGAGCCAATTGTGTCCCAGATCTGTTGTGTTGCTGCAGTGATTCTAATTTGCCACCGCTTAACGTTGTCTAATCCTTTTTGTCCTCATTGTTTCCTTTAGTCCTTAAAATCACACTAAATTCAAAAGGAGACTACAACTTTGAATTGGTTCGCTTTTATTCTCGGTTTGTTTCCACAGCTGCCACAGTCACTCGTCAAATAGACAGGCAGGTTTGTGATGTCATCTGCAGTAAATACACTCGGCTTGCCTGGCTGACACAGATAGGCTGCTTGGGAATAACTTACGAGCCTCGAGTAAGACAAAGAAAAGGCCTTCGGTGTCGCTAGATAAACTTGCTCTGCACCTCCTTTGTCACCCTTCTTCTGCATTGAAGATCCTTAATCTGGTTCTCCTCATACCTCATCTCCTCTCCCATTTTTATCAGCTTCACGCTCTTCGTCTTGCCCTCTTACCGCCCTTCTCTTAATAACTCCCTATCTATCTTTGTCTCTGCCTCCCAACAGAGCACTTTACGACAGGGTGGGGGAGGCTGAAGGAGACCTCAGTTTTAAGAAGGATGACATCCTTTATGTGGATGAGTCGTTACCAAAGGGCAGCTTTGGGACCTGGATGGCCTGGCAGCTAGATGAGAATGCACAGCAGATCCAGAGAGGACAGATCCCCAGCAAATACATGTGGGTGGATAAAAAAAACAACACAAAAAAAACTAGGGTGCGACTTACTGGAGATGCACCACTCAGAAGGTTTTTGGCTTCTTTTTAATCACTCATTTTGTATTGCGTAGTACTGCCACTTTTAATTTAGCAAATTTTGATTAAAAAAAATTAACAAATTAACTTAATTTACATTTTGGATAAGGTGTTTCACAATTTTATTGGTTAAGCAAGATTTCACTATTTCCAAATAAAAATGACTAAGGAGTTGACATTTGTATACTTTGTGTCTGTCTGTAGCTATAGCAACATTTATTGTATATGTCTGTAAAAATTGAGACGTCACCTCCAAAGGACCCCAGATCTACTTTTTGTGCAAAAATAGAGCAGATTTCCTTGGAAACAAACTTTGGTCTGTTTAAATCCAACCAAAGTGTTCCTGTGTAAATCCCTACAGTTTGTGTATCCTCTCCCTAATAGCTGAATCATCAAAAATAAGACGTTCAGCTTCAAGTGGCTTTTAGCTCCAACAGGCCTCAATGGGATGTTTTTCGAGAAGCTCCTTGCACCTTTATTGATTCCTTATAATTTTTTTTGTTGTTGTTTGTTTATTTTAAACACCCCACTGAGACTGAAAACAGCTAACTTTGAGGCCTCTTACCTCAGTGAAAACTTCAACTCTGAAGAGAGTTATTGCATGTGAAACCCAGAAGCACATGGTGTGGTGCGTTTACTGTTGAGCAAAACCATTCCATTTTTAGCCTCTGACCATTCAAGTGCATCTCTAGTAACGACACACATACTGCTGCAACCCATGAACTATACAAGGTTTTTAGTTTGGAGTCCTTTAGAGAGAGTGTTTTGGGGTTTTTGTGTGTGTGGGTGCGTGTGTGTGTGTGTTTGTGTGTGATGTAGGATGGACCAAGAGTTTTATCGCAGACACAGTGTGACAGAAATGAAGGAAGATTCCAGCAAGACCCTCTCTGCAGCCGCCCGCCGATCGTTCTTCAGGAGGAAACAGAAACACAAGCGCAGCAGCTCCAAAGACAGTAAAGAGATGGTGGCTCTGGACACCATCAGCACTGATTCCATCCCCTTCCTGGATGGTGAGGGGAAAATTTATGGACTTATGGGTAGCAATAACAGGAGGCTTTATATCTAATTATAATTTTTTTTTTTTTTTGTCAGACTGTGTGAGCCTGGCATACCAACGAGTCCAGAAGGTGGAGTGCACCTCTCCCCGACCAGTACTGGTACTCGGGCCTCTCAGTGACCCAGTCAAGGAAATGCTGGTTAAAGAATCTCCTGGGAAGTTTTGCAGATGCCTGCTGGGTGAGATACCCTCATCCAGATGTTTCACTTTTAATAAGAAGAAAAACAATACATGATCCTTAAGGTTTCTAACCAGAGGGATGAGACTTTACGGGCATTTATTTTGACATCATATCAATAGTCTGCTTTTTTTCCCCACGTCTGCAGAGGTGATGAAGGCCTCGCAGCAGGCCATCGAACGTGGTGTCAAAGATTGCCTCTTTATCGATTACAAGCGCAGGAGTGGACACTTTGATGTCACCACCGTTGCTTCTATAAAGGAAATAACAGATAAGGTAACACCTTTTCCTTTCTTATCTTTGGGGAGCCCATTCGCTTTTATCTATACTTAATCTCTGCTTTTGCTCACAAATCAAGATTACTGCATATCAGTCTTGGATTCTGTTGAATTCATATTTGTGGTGGTGACAGAAACTTTACAGTTTTTTTTTAAATTTTTATTATTATTGTAAAACTACAGGGCTGTCACTGTTTGCTTGACATTGCCCCGCACGCCATTGAGAGGCTCCACAGTGTTCACATCTATCCCATTGTGGTCTTCATCCGCTACAAGAATGCCAAGCAGATTAAGTAAGTTTCAATCCGCTTCATGACACAGATGGTGGTGATGCCCTTCTGCTCTGTGTGGTTAATATAATAGAGCAGAATAAACATTCACTTGTTTTATTCAATTATTGTTCATTAATTTTAGTTTTTATACAGTGAGTATATTGCCAAAATCTTTGTCTTCCAAACTGCTGTATTTCATTTGCATTTTATGTAACAGACCAACACAATTTAGTGGATGGAAAATAATGCATCATTTTCAAAAGTATTTCAAAAAATCTATTGATGTAATAACATCAGTCAGTAATTTTAATTGTGGCCTATCCACATTATATTTTTGTAATAGCTGTGAGTTTGTAAATGTTTTAATTGGAGTTACTGGGGCATTTTACAAGAATGACTTCAGAAGATGGTTCATTTTAAATCTGCTGCCACACAAAAATAATGCATATAAACCAATCATCTGCTTTAACTTGTTCTAAAACAAGTCCCAGCATGTGCTTATATGGAAAAAAAACTATTTGGCGGGGAGATGGGTTTTGAAAACAAATTAATTAAACAAAAATAATACCTCTAAGTTTTTCACTTGTCCTTGACATGTTAAACAAAAGTTCAAACTTTGCTGAGTTTTTTTTTTTTTTTTTTTTTTTTAAATAAAGAGCTCTGAAGGTCAAGGAGTATATGTAGATGAACCAAACACTTTACGTCCTATCAAAACACAAATTTTAACTTCTGTATTGAAATGTTTTAAGTGTTTAGATTCTTATTTTAAAATAACACAATTTTGTTGTAAATTGACACCCAATTTTAACCATCTTCTGTTTGTTGTTTTTCCTCAAGGGAACAGAAGGATCCAATTTTTCTGCGTGATAAAGTATCTCAAAAACATTCCAAGGAGCAATTTGAAAGCGCGCAGAAGATAGAACAAGAATACAGCAAATTTTTCACGGGTGTGTATGCAGTCAGTAAACAAAAACACACTGAAAATAAGACAGAACTCAAATATATTCATGTTTTTGTGATGTGATCAAAGATCTGTCATCTTCAAACAATTTCTTTTATTCTTTTCAGGTATTGTCCAAGGCGGAAACCTCCCGTACATTTGCACTCAGATCACCACTATAGTTGATCAAGAACAAAGTAAAGTCCTGTGGACTCCACTTGGCTCCCCCTAGAGGAGCCTGGCCGTCACTACAGTGAGCCATGGCTCTGCTTTTCATTCCCCAAACACTAATTAACTCTTTCACACTTTACCAATAGGTACACTACCATGAGCTAGTTGTGTAAATTATTGATATATCTATTTTTTTTATTTCGTCTTTGTTATGTTTTATAATCAGTTTCCTTTATCTCTGATGTACTCTGAAGCAGGTTGGTAGCATTGCATATTAACGTTAAAGTTTAATCAGTCTTCCCTGAGGATTCTGTCGGTGTGTTCGTTATGCTGCATTGTCTGTTTACAGTTCTGAGATAAGTCTGAATATTGGTGTTCAATATTTGATACGAGTGTCCCTTGACCATAAACCTCAACACTAATGAAGTTCTGCCGCTCCTGACATTTGTGATTTCCCTACAAATATGCACCCATTTGATGACTGACAACTAAGTATAATTTATTTTAATTTTATTTCTTTATTGTGCACATGGTGGTTCGAAAGGTGAGAACACAGCTTTACGGATAAACCGCAATGACGGTTTTCTGCAGACGTAAATTGTGGTTTGTAGCAGCGATATGGAAGTGGAATACCAGTGTCAAGATCAGTCATGACATTTCTTCAACAATGCAAATAAATGCATTTAACCTTTTTAACAAATGTAGCAGTGGGTTCAATGAAGCCGCCTGCCAACAATCTCATGTTTCGCTCTATGCATAGTTCCCGTAGCAGCCGAGTGTGTGGACAGATAGCAGGCCTTTCAGAAGTGCCTTTACACTAAAATATTAATCTGAAACCAATTGTGGGTCATTTAACACTAATTAAGACCTGTTTTAGATTCCTTTCAAAAGTTCACCTTAACCTGTTGACAAATGATGAAGGGGCTGATCTGAGACCAGCACAGTTTTAACGAGTAACGATGGTGAGAGCTTGAAGTTAGGCTGACACGGCGGCCAAACGGTTAACTCCTCAGAATGCACTCCAGGTTCAGACTAACCACTGTGTAACTCATTCTGTTGCTTTAACACTTATTTAACAATATAGAGTATGCCACATATATGTAGTATGCAGCTAAATCTGGGAAGAAAACGTATATAACTATATATTCCATGTATTGTCACTTGGTAATACTCCTACAAGCGTTTGGCAGTCACATCACGCCTCAACAGGTTAAGCGCATGTTTTATGTTTTTTTCCCCTTGTGGTTGGTTGTCAGTCACTTCTCACCACACCACACAATTTAAAGACACGCTACAAAGCTTAGTTTGCAGGGTAATACATTTAGGGATGTTCCTCAAACCTCTTTAAATGTTAGTGACTTTTAACTGTTATTTGTTCATTTTTTATTCAGGATGCAAAAAATAAACCCCAAATAATGACCCTTATTAAACTTATGTCCTGTATCTTATTGTGCCAAAATCCACTGAAACACCTTTATCCTTATATAATACCCTATATTTCCTTTTTGCACATGTTTATCTGTGAACCCTAAACATGTTCCTGTTCTTGTTTCCAGCATATTACAGATAGGTACTATAATTTCTACTGTAACTAATTCATGTTTTTATGTTTCACATCAGTTCCTTACATTTCATTGTTGGCCTTTGTTTTTATTTCTTGATTTAAAAAAAAAAATGAGTATCACTTCTTATTTGAGTTATTAAAAAGGGATTTGTCCTTGCACATTTTTTTCAATGCAAATTTGTCCTTGATTGTGACTATTGGGCTAAAGGAAAAAGAAGCAAATTGTAATGTTACTATTTTTCTGAGTAGTTGGGGTAAACCAATTTTAGAGTGAGATGCAACATAAGATGGCTGTCTGTTTAGAGGAAATAAAAAGTGTTTAGATGCCAGGTACTGATTGAACTTTCATTAAAAGAATGTGATTTGTATGTTGAAGCATTAACATGAGAATAAACTCATTTTCTGTATCACATCACAGGCTCAGTCTGTATTTTAACATGTTTTCTATTCCACTGAAAAATTTTGTGTGAAATGTCCTGTATTTTCAACATGCTGTTGTGTCGCCTCAACTAATATAAAAAGCGGGTTGAGTCTGAATGAAAAGAAAATGTTTGAGTCCTCTGAATTCTTACTAAAGGATGAAAAGCCCAGTCCATGTCAATAGATAAAGGTGATGATAAAATGCTATCAGTGGCAAAGATTAGATGGGGAAGGTGTGACATAATCTCTGTGGATCTCAGAGAGCGAAATGTGACCTTTTCTCAAAGAGAAAATGGAGGAGCAGAGACAGCAGAGGATACACTGGTTCTGACATAAATTGCTGCCATTTTTTTTTATCTCCTCCCACTTAAAATCTTTTAAGCTCTAAGCAAAATAATAATCATCTTACGTCCCAAGTGCAGTATTTAGGTTAAATGTATATTAGTCACATAAGTAATAACTACTTATGTGATCCAAATTTTCTACACCCCACTTAGAAAAACTCTCAAGGCCAAAGAATACAAGTAGGCCGTTTTTGTCTTGTAAATGCCCTCTGCTTAGTTTATATTTAATCTTGCTGGAACTCGAAAAATCAGTTGTTGGGACAAATTGCCTTCTAAATATTTCAAAAAGCAAATGAAACATTTCACATAAAATAGGTTGCATAAATCTTGCATTTCTAAAAGGTTTTATGGCATTATGATAAACTTTATACTATTGGATCAAGAATAAAGTTGTGAGTTGGAAGGAAAGCCATACTGAGTTTGTTTTGTTTTACAAAACAAATATCTGAAAATGCGGAGTGTATTTAAAAACTTTGTAGGACAGTCTTTTCATGCAATTACAGCTAACAGGGATATTATCTCTACCAGAGCAAAGGTTTGGTTGTTCTTTGTGGAATAGCTCAACCTTCAGTCACTGCAATATTCTGTCACAGATTCTTACTTGGAATGAAGTATGAACTTCGACTAGACCATTCCAGTTCTTGCCTATGCTTTTATTTATGCATTCCATTATTGCTCTGTGTTTATGTTGATGGAAAATTAACATCAGTCCAAGACTTGAATCAAATGATACCCCAGACAGGTTTTCTTCATGCATTGACCTCTATCAGTCGTCTAACCAGTTGAGCTGTCCCTGTGGAAGAAAAGCATTCCCACAGCATGCTGTCATCACCATGTTGGTGTCTTAGTTAATTTCCCACAACATAGCATTTTGCTTTCAAGGCCAAAACCTTAAGTTCTTTTTATCAAAATCTATTTTTCCATATGTGGTGTGTCTTCTTCGTGGATTGTCAAACTGCAATTTGAGCTGCTTATTAGTTTTTCAGTAAAGCCCAGATTTGCAAGATGACCAAAGCAAAAAGTAATTATTCACTGCTGCCCTGCGCCCTGACTCCAGAGAAGCAGAGGACAATGGATGGATGGAAAAGTAATTATTCTTCACAATTTCTGTTTATTTCTTTGTTTATTGGATATAAAATGAAGCTCATGATGGAAAAAAAAAAAAACTCTAGTCTTATAATAACCGGTCCGGTCAGCTGGGAGAACCTGTCTGTGGATCTCAATTTAAAATGGGCCTTATTTCTTCTGAAACCAGGACCGGCAGAGCTTCTTTTCATTATGGGCTTCAGTTTGCCATCAGCAAAATAATACACCAAATATTCAGAGTAATTAGTTTTCCTGTTGTTAAACATTTCAAGTAAAATCCAATTTGAAATCTCATGAAGCAACATAAGATCAAAGTGGACCCATAAACAATGTCAGATTTGTGTATTATTAGCAAAAATGTGCTGCATAACTCTGCTTTTCTCCACATGTCTTACTCTAGCCCAAATGAGCAACTAACATGCAACTTTTAAAGGGCATCCCTTCTACAGCACACTAGAGTCACATGAACGCCTCTGCAGAGCTGAGTGACTTGTTAATGAGGGAATGCATTCATTAGATTCAGGTGTGGATGGAGCGTGCATCCATCCAAACGTTGCAGGACGGCAAAGCTGTTAAAGTGATTGGTTGTTGAGGATTTCGACAGAAAGCGTCTGAAGGTTTGAATCCTCGAGGCATGGCTCCAATCTGTTTGCAAGACTGCTGTTTACTGTAAAAGTTACTGAAGCAAACAATTATTTCATTTAATCCTGGTGTTGTCTTGTGGGTCAAAAGTGACCCATTACCATGTTTCACTGTTCAACAGGTCCTATGCTTGCACATACTGTCCTACATGGGATCTTCAACATAAGATGTTGAGCAAATTCTTGTGCTGAAGATGTTCAGTGTAGGAGCACCTTCATACAGTGAAGAACATCTTCATGCTATGAAGATTTTCTTGAACATTTTGGGTTCAATTTGGGATGTGCTTCATCTTATGTTCAACATGGGGTGGGAAGGAAAGAATTTTCTTCATATGTTGAAGATGTATCAGCTGCTCAGTATGATTAAGCGTGTTCAGGAAATCAGCTCTGATGTTTACAACACTTTTTGTGGAGCTTCATTGCATGTTTGCGTTTTATTTTGTCTAAAGATGGACAATCCCACTTTGTTTATTTTTAAAATGTGTAACAGCATTCACTTTTTTGTACTTGTCTTTTAGATAAATGAATTTTTAGTCCTATGGGCGCAAAACAAACATCGCTCAGTTTTGAAATTATGAAAAATATTACATTTCCGAATGTTTTTCATCTGCTCAGACAGCCTGGAGGTGTGCCATATCTTGCTGGTTGATTGAGTGCCTCTAACCTGGGGCTAATTCCTCTGAGCGCTGCATGAGTCACATGGTCTCCTGGCCAATAATGTCACAATAAATGACGACCCTCCAGCTGCCTGTCAAGTTCTTTATGGCAAGAAACTACCCAGCATCTCCCAATATGAGCCACGTGTCAAATCAAAAAGTGTCTACTTAGGTTTTCCACATGTCTACAAGAACATTTTGTCTGATGTTACTTAATACTCTCAGGAGAAGGTTGCACAAGGTTTTGGTCACTAATAACATTCTAAATCTGTTGTACTGTTACGTGCAGCTGTGTGGTGCCATGTCCCAATTCCTTATGTCCTCTAAGTCCCCTCCTGCCTGTTTTTAGAAAGAAGTCGGGCCTCAAACCCTTTAGCTGGGGTGTCTGTTTCAAGACAGCTGCTGACAGCTCAACTGAACTTGAGAAGTCTTAAGTCTGACAGAAGGAAGATCGTTGTCGTCGGCGCCGGGACGCCGTGGCCTTTCTGCGCTTGTGTTGGATCTTATTGTTGGAGTGCTCACCTCCTCTCCCTAATTTCAGTTCAGCAGCCGGAATTCAGATGTGGGTTGTTCCTGTGATTCTGGGCGTGTTAGAAATGCCATGCTGTCAAAGACCTGCTGTCTCGCTTGTAATCTTGACTTTTGGTTCTGCATTATTTGAAATTCTCCCTTTGATACTTATGATGATTCATTTTAATGACTGAATTTTGGCATTGTGAGCACAATTTAAGATATTTTATTGAAGAGAATATATATATGTTTTTAAGAAAACCTTACTGTTTTTGGTAAATTAACACCAAGTATACAGTGCCTTGCAAAATTGTTTATATTCTCAGATATTTATATTGTGCTGCTTTACAACTGCAAACTTCATTTGATAGACCGGTACTACAAAGCAGCATATAATACAATAGTTAAGCTATCGCTACAAATCATCCTAAATAAAGTATATCCATGAAGCCACATGGCGATGCTGCCATGATGCTGTGGGTGCTGCTCATCTTCAGTCAAAGGGTTTTTCATATGTTGGAATGGCGTAGTCAAAGTAAATACAAATGCATGTTTGATACATTTTGAAAAGCATGTTTCATTTTTCAATTCTGCACTACTTTTTGTTAGTCTATTTTCTAAATTTGCATTTAACTTCCAGTTAAATGCACTGAACTTTGTAGTAGTGATTTGACAAAGTGAAAATGGTCAGAGGTTACAAGGCAGAGTAAATCAAACTTAGAAACTCAACCAACTTCTTCACTTTAGGTATTGTTCTCGCTCCAAAATTTAAAATTCAATATGCATCCAAACAGTGGGTAGCTACGTCGGGTCGGATCAGCAGCCTGTTTATGTGGAGCTAAACCACTGGCACATGGAGTCATAACTCTGAAGAGCTATAAATCAAAGATAGTATTGTCTTACATGTTTTACAACTCCGATCTTCTCCTAGTTTAAATGACAGCCAGCCATTACCGGGGACTATTTTTGTGGACGCACTAATATTTCCTTGGTAATAAATTTATTTGATGGCATGCATGTCATACTTAGACGTGTTTTCTTTTCAGAACATTTACGCCTGAGAATGAGTGTATAAACTCCACACTTCCTCAGACAGAGCTGGTTCAAAATTGTATGACAAACTGAGGAGAATTTACAATGAGTGTCAATATTATACTGATAATTTCCTATGTATATATCCCTATATCATATATACATCTAAATAAGAATGTTATTAAATTCAAGTTGAGTTATACATGTCAGTTTAATGCCTTTATAGGTTCATTATATACTCAAACACATATTTCAGTTTCCCAGAAAATAAAAATTAAAAAAATAAAATAAAACAATTTTCTATGGTACAGAAGTCAATACTTAGAGTGCATGCCTTGAGAAGATCTTACCTTTAAATGGGCTTTGCTTCATAGTCATGTCAAGACTCCAGTCGTTCCCGTTTGTGAAAAGCCCTTCATGAAGGCTGTCAGATCCAGCAAATATTTATATTTGGGTCCTGTGTGGATAGGAACCAGGCCCCAGACCTGATCAGTTGTAGGACCCACGCAAGCTGTCGATAGATGTTTGACACAGACCACTTTCAGGAACCCTCATGTGGGTCCTTAATGTTTGACGCAGTTTGAACTAATTTTTCTCAGTAACCATTTGAGACCATAGACTTTCCTATTGTACCCAATTATTATTATTGTTTAAGAATCAACCCAGGCCGACTTGGTTCCCGTTCAGGCCATACCACATTATTATGCAATATTATAATTTTCTGAGAAACTTTCGGCTTTTTATGAGCTGGAAGCGACTGACATTAGAAATAAATACCTGACAGAACCCTATGTGTGATGTACAATGCTGCATGAAGAATGCCTTTGATCGAAATAACTGAAAATCAATGGTATTTAATGATACTCTGATTTATTATACTCTCCCTGTGTAAACGAAGCACTGAACCAATTTCACTTTCTTGTTGCCAAACAGCCTGGAGAACTCTTGGGCCATGCATCTGCCGCAGATGCATGAGCACCTGTCTTGTTCTGATGCGTCAGTTGTTCATCAGGGTCAGCTGTTCCACTCCGTATACTGGACTGGCTACTTGAACTACTGTCAGCCATGCCTCACCGTCATCACCAATCCACACCTGTTTTGACCTCACATAAAGGCTAAAGCTGGGAGGATTTTACACTAATTGATCACGAAGGACGTTCATTCTCTCGCTCTGCTAATTTTTCAAAAATGGAAAACCAGGACCTCCTCCATGGGTGAAAAGTAATTGGGGAAAAACAAAAAAACAAAACCCAGGAGCACTATCCTTGATGAGAAATCAACGCAATATTAACCCCTCCCCTTCCCCCAGCCAGCCGAATACTCAGGGCTCTGTTGCGTTTGTGTGCGTGGGAGACGACCATCATTTGATGTTTGTGAAGCAAGATGTAACCCTTTAATTTATGACTGGTCAATACAGCCTCTTCTCTGCGACGTGCGTCACAGGCGTGCAATAAAGACGCAGAGGCACAGTTTAGCAGTCAAAGCAGTGTAAGGGACCAGTTCAGCTCCTGGAACATTTAAAAAAATATATATATATACATAGCCTATAAATATATATTTTTTTTTCATAGAAGAAGAAGGGGAAAAAAACCGTCGTCGCGATCTCGCAGCTCCTCTATCCATCTTTATTATTAGCGCTTGGCTCCGCCCTCCTACCTGTAAATCTCCCCCCGCTCTCCTCTCCTCTCCTCTGGAGCGGATCTGACAGGCTCGCTCCGCTGGCCGCTCCGTGCCAGGGCTGCAGGGGGACCGAATGGAGGCAGCAACATCCACGCGAGCGGCGCGCCAGTCCTCTCCTTAAACGCAGAATCGACCACCCAAAAACCGCCTGTTTGAATATGTAGTCTTCTGACCTGCGTTTATTTTGATCCCCCTCTCCCCCCCAACCCCAACACCCCCTCAACCTTTAGGACTGAATTACACGCAAAGCGATCGCAGCCAACTGAAGGAGAGTTCAAATCGATTCGTCACCCGCTGATCGACAGGATTCCTGAATGGAAGACGGCTAGGGAAGGAGCACAGCCGGGAACGTTTTTTTTTTTTTTCTACATTGTTTTTTATTTTTATTTTTAATTTTTATTTTAATCCTCTGCTGCTTGTGTGTCTGCGTTATCAGGGAGAGCAACAGCAGCCTCGGCGGCTGCAAACGACGCCGTCCCTGTCACGGCACACGGCGTGAAAGGGGCAGAAAAGCCCCTCAGAATGAGAAGCGCCTAAGATTCGTCGTTATTATTGCGGATTTAAATGCCTCGCTCCAAGGGGCCACCGAGGCGCTATTTTGGTCTGCTTTGCGTGCGCGGCGGCTGACACTGTCATTAATAATAAACAATTCTCTGCCATTAGAAACTATATATTTATGAAGATCATCTGGTGGGGCTGTCAAAATCTAGTGCAAAAATAAAGGGGGTTCGGAGGGGGCTGCATATCTATATATATATATTTTTCTTTCTTTCTGTGTTTGAAAGCAATATGGCTGGTGAGTGGGGCTGGGGACGCTGGCACAGGCTCTCCACGGCTCCTCAATGCTAGCCGAGGCACATGGCACGGATCCCCATGGAAGCGACAGCTCTATGAGGACAAGCAGCATCGATAATAACAACAATCTGGACTCGTCGATCTTAATATCCAAGATGGAAGGCGTTGTCATCCCCTACACGTCCGAGGTGCCATGCGACGACTATGGACAGCGCATGTGGTGGGCATTCCTCGCCTCCTCCATGGTGACGTTTTTCGGGGGTCTCTTCATCATCCTGCTATGGAGGACCCTGAAGTATCTGTGGACTGTCTGCTGCCACTGCAACATCAAAAACAAGGTAATGTCTGGAAACCGTGTGAGCAGTCATGTCCACGCACAAGCACTGATGCAACATGCTGTGGGAGTCAGAATGGGATTGTTCTATTTATTAATTTATTTATTCATGTATCAAATGGTGTTTGGTGTTTATTTTGGATAATATAAAGACACACGAGGCGCCTATTGCAGTTGTGAGCACACCGTGGTTGTTGTTTTCCTTGGGCTCTTACTCCCACTCTGGCATGTAGGGGGTGATATTGCGTGAGGGCTTTGAGTGGAATAGGAGCAGAGGGATTCCTTCATTTTATTTTGCACTAGCAGAGGCGGCTCAAGGTTATAGGGGCCCCTAGGGAGAATTTTATTTTTATTTTTTTCAGGGGAGGGGGAGGTGTTGGGTTTGCACCATTTTCACTTTCACCTGAGGTTTTCTCAGGTCAGAGGACAACATGTTGCTCAGTGATCTGTGCATCTCTGAAGCCGGAAATTAAAAAGTGAGAATAAAATAAGCCACATTACATAGAGCCTGTTGTTTTTATCTGCACAGAATACAAATGTTGCTCTTTCAGATTTAAAAGTAGAAAACATAACAATTTTCTCATCTTTTTTAACACTTGAAATTGTGCTAGTGAACTATATGTTATGTAAAAAGCATTTGCCCATATCAGGTTCCTTCTGGTTTTGTAATTACATCCCAGAACTTTCAGGTCTCCTTTGAGATTTTTTGTTTTTAGCTGAGAGCAGAATTTATTGTTCAATCAGTAGTGACAAATATTTTGTTATTACGCTACATGTCTGTGAGTGATCAGGTCCAAGTGTCCTTTATGACATTTAACAAGAAAAATGTGGTTATTCACAGTTACATCAGTTAAATCCTGCATGATTAAAATAAAAACAGAACGTGCGGAAAAAATGTCTGAAATCATTTGTAAGCTAATTTGTTATTAAATGCTAATTAATTCATAATTATTTCTAAAGTACATCTGTGATGAAACTGATCAAACTATTTTAAGACTTATTTTGACTTTTATTTATTGATTTTTGTTAACTTGTAAAATTAAAAGGCTGAATTCAAAAATGATATTTTTATAGATATCAGCTGGTTAATATGGCTGGTGTCACTGATTGTGTCCGCATGTAGCGGACACAATTATTCATTTACTATTTATGCCATATTTTGTTCTATACAACACACTCATTTTGAATACAACCCCATATGTGACAGGAGTATAGAAAACATCTGATATTCTCTTCAGGCTACTTTTGGTTGGCTTTTTTACATTCTGTTGTAATTGTAAAGATGTGTCATCACTTGTTTGAGGTCTGTGATAGTTGTCGGTTGAGAAGCCTTTCAATTCATATCTTTGTTTTATTCCCTACTGTGGTTGTTGTATTAGTGCAGACCGACTGACGTTAATACTATCAGGTATTGGTTCCCGGTTTCCTGATCCTGCCCTGATAATAGCTGCATTGCTCCAGTCACAGAAGCTGTGGTGGTTGCTGTACAAGAGGTCTTTCCCCAATCCTTTCAATTTCTGTGTACCAACTCCCTCTTTTATGCTTTTTACATGGCTGGAATGCGTTCTACCTTAAATGTCGGCATAGTGCTGAAGGTAAATTGTGAGCCGGAGTAATGTAGAAATAGGATAATAAGCCGGAATGCCTGTTATGCTGCCTGCTTGGGGTGGATGAATCATAGCTGATTCACATTTAGTTCATGTGTGACTCACACTCTTGCGTGTAGTGAGAGTGGTCCCCCTGGATGGATCGAAGAGCTGTTGAATGGTGAAATGTGTATTTTAAAATTTTTTTATTTAGAACAACAACAAAAAAAGTAATGATAATTGATTAAATGAAGACTGGGAGAAAAAATGATTTAAATTTTGTGTCCTTGTCGCATCCTGTCTGAATCTTTCATGCCATGTGTTCTTGACCTTTTCCTGTCTTTTTCGCTGAAATCGTGAGCTGGGAGTAGAGCATAGAGAGCATCTTTGTCAAACAATAATTACAACAAAAAAAATCAAATTTTCTCTTAAACCTGGCTCAGTAGCAATTCAACATATTTTTGTCTTGGTTTGGTTTATTGGTTGTTTTGAGTTCTCTTTAATGCCCATATGAACTTTTACTACTGCTGCTTCTGCATGGATCAAAATAATGTGCAGTTTGATATTATTATTATTATTACTATTATCTATCAGTATGATTAAAAGAAGTACTCTTATGTATAATGTACTAAGTGTTTCAGTATGTAAACATACACAATAATTCTGTAGCTGGTAACATTGGTCAAAGTTTTAGTCAATGAAGGGAGCAGAACATAATTTTTGTAAGTTTTAAAATAATGTGCTGTATTACTGATGACACATTGTTGACCCGAGGAACTTTTCAGCAACCTCATAAAAAGATAATCTTTACATTTGATCAATATCCAGCATACAAAAGTTGGATATATGTTTAAAAACGTAAAGCATCAAGATTATTTATATTTTTTTGACAAAAGGAGATAATTTGTAACTGTTTCTCTGCAGCAGAAATTCAATGCAGGTATTCGTTAAAACAAAGGAATTGTTAAACGGCGTCTTCTTCAAATATTTTAAATACCTTTTATTTCTATTACAAAAGACGCACTCAGCCTTGGAGCTGCAGGTTGCAACATACGCCTAAACCCATTGGAAGTGTTCATAGAAGAGTTGGGTCTGTTGTAACTGCAAAGAGTGGACTCACTTCATGTCAAACCTCATGAATATATGAATATGAACAGGATGTCACTGAAGCTCACATGTCTCGCAGTAGACAAGTGGATATTTTTAGCAGTGTACCAACGGTATTACGGTATACATATTTCAGAAACAAATTTGTCTTTTAATTTGGCCAAAGTGACATATCATAGGTTAATGGCACAAGATAAAAAATGAACAGCAAGAGTTTCCCGGGTCCCAAACCCTGTCTGGGATCTTGTACCAGACAGGGTACTCTCAGTGACCCTTAGGTATGAGTGTCTGTATGCATAGTTGTTTGCCCTGTGAGTCTTGGTGTTGCCCCTGTAATGAACTGGTGACCCAGTCAGAGTGCACTTACTGCTCTCCCAATGACTCCTGCACCAGTCTCCCCATGACTCTGCAAGGATGACTGGATGTATTCAATGAATAGGTGGATGAACAAATGCATCACACAAACCACAGTGGCATCTATTAACTGAGGCTTTCACGATGAGTCCACCAAGGTATCGGCAGTGCTGAACAAAACATTAGCAAATATTTATATCTCATTCAAACAGCTTTCCTTTACACCATAAAACTAACTCTGCACTGTGTACTATTTATATCACTGCTTGACTGTCCTCTCCCTGTCATGTTGCTACACTCAGACTTTGTCGTCAAAAAACTGCATTAAACTATGTTACCCTTCAGACTTTTCACTATCTTACTAGTAACGTGATGAAAACGAGCCATGCAGATATAATTAGGGATCCATCTTGTGGCTGCTGGTGGATATCTGGTTGTCTCTTTTCTCTTGTAAATGAGGAGAAACTGTTAAAAACAACCGCGTGTTCCTGTTGGTTTCCCCCTGTGTGTTTGTAGGGAAGGCAGAGTCATCCTGTTAGGTGACTTTGGAAGGCTTGACACTTGGCTACAGTGGGAAAAGGCTTGTTAGGAGCATTAAGACGGGTGAAACTGGATCCCTGTTCAGCTGACTGGTACAGCCGGTGAAGTTGGCAAGTGTTTCATACAGGATGCATAGTTGGCCTGGGGCCGTGGCCGCCTCTCTGCGCCGTTACTGGGAACCTGGAATCAGAAGCGAGGAAATGGAGGTGGGAGCTCCGAGGGAGCGAGGGGAGATGTGGATGTGGAAACGGCGGGTGAGAGGACGATGAAAGGTTTTCAGAGCAGTGTCCCCTGCCTGGTTTCAGTCAATGACACACAGCTGCTTCCTAGTTCTTTATAATGGCCTTCATCTCTATTAGGATTACAAGCACATGGCAGCGCGATCATGCAGAAAGAAGGAAAGGTTGTTGCAAAGTGAAATGTGCTTTTAGTTCTTGGAATCGGGACAGTTTAACCTCTGAGAATAAAACTTAAAAGGTGCTACCTTCTTATTACTGCAATACTAAGTGCTGTAGGAGAAATTGATGATGAAATGTATTCTGACTCTATATATAACTGAATTGTTTTATTTCAGAAAGAGAGAAAGGAAGGGAAAAGACTGATTTAAAGCAATAGGTGCACCTAGAATGATTTCAAAATAAAAATCGGCACAAGAAAAATCAAGTAAGTGAGCGCGTTGTTTCACTACTCCTAGATGCTGTTTTAAACCACACATCAGCTACATGTGTAATCTGATTCACCGTTATTCCCCAGCCAGCGCTCATCCTCAGGTTTCCTGGGTAAGCTACAATATTGCAGCGTCCACACCGCAGCCAGAGACGACTCATTCTGAATGAACACTGGATGAAGTCATTCTGTAAACATTGTGCGAATAAATTGTAAATTAATATGATGGAGTTTATTTTCAGTCATTATTCCAATTCCTAGTGCTCCCCTTCTTGAGATTTAGCGATTCTCTCTGAATCCTGCCCCTTCCGTGAGTGTTTTGATGTGACGCCTCTCCTATTTGAGTGGGAAGGAGCATAGAGACCTACGTTTCCTCAAAGCCCCATTATGAGTGGCACCATCATGCTCTACCCATAAAGGGAATGAAAAAACTGAAATATTGCATATCATGCAACGCATTACTCAAAATGCTAAAATTAATTGGCACATGTTGCTTTTTGCAATATAATAGCTGGGATGTAACATAACAACTGAGCAACTGGTTGTAAGATAATCAGATGAATAAATTAATCACTTACTGCAGGGAAAGTTGTCTTATGATTTGGGGAGCAAACTTTATTGTCAAAGATGAGAATCAATTCCCAAACCCGTCAGAGCTTTCCTCCAGAACTTTGGCATGGAGAGGATTGAATGGCCGCCCTGTTGTCCGTACCTCAACCCTACTAAACACACGTGGGATCAGATGAGATGTACAACTTCTACCAGAGCGACTAGTGCAACCACACCTGTCGCTCTGCAACAAATGCTTGTTGAAGGGCAGAATGTCATCTTGTAGCAGTGCATAACCAAGCTCATCCGCAGAAGGAGCATTTCTAGGGTGGTATGGTTGTACTACGTTCTCGCACGCTACTAAAACCCCTGTTTGTTAATTGAACAAACTGTTTAATTACCAAAATGTCTTGTTTCTTCAAATTGTATTTTTTTTTCCAGTGCAAAATCAATAGCACAGTAGTCAGTATCACATTGCAATTTTTTCATTGCCCATTCAATATACAAATGCATTTTTGTTAGAAATGTGGCTCTATTTAAAAGGGACTTAAACAAACTTTCTGATAATAAGAAGTATTGCCAAGATGGATTGTTAAAAAAAAGAAATGGTAGACAAAACATAGAATTGTTTGCTTTATGTACTCCGTATAAAATTTTTGCATGGTCCCATGTTGTATTATAAGTTTTTGATTCTAGTGGCTTTCAATCACATTAACCAGACAGGAAAGGAGTTACAGAAGATCGTGGGAAAACATTCGGCGAATTGTGCAGGATACATCTATGTCATAAAATAATGGTCATCTATGATTTGCCTCTTTTGCCACTGAGCCATCAAGCTTCTACTTATTCCTTTATGATTTTGGGTTGAGTTTAAACTGATTATGGCGTGTTAAAATACTCTGCATCTGCGACTTTGTAATAAGAAAACTGGGTTTTCTGAGGCAACAATGAACTGTTCACACTGTCTGAACCACAATGGTGTCACCAAGACATGGTCAGACCAAACATCTGCTGTATAAGTCAGAAAGGACATTTTCAATCCAAACATGACTCTGCTTTCTCTTCAACCCCTTTGAGGGTGCATCACACAGTGTCTTTGTGCACTTAAGAGCCACCAGCTGCCAGAATTGTAAAGCAGTTTATGTCCAAACAGAAGAGGAACCGTGATGGAGATGTGCTTTTGGCTCTGCCTGAACAGATTTACTTACTTTTTCAAACCTATTCAGGTTGACATGGTAATACATGGATATATTCTCTGGATATCACATTAAAGCAAACCAGTTTTTTTTTCCAGGACAGTAGTTTCTGCTGTTGTGAGGACTACAGAGATGCTCACTTGTTTCAAAAATCGCAATTATTTAAATGTGGTGATGACACAGTGTGAAAGAGAATGAGCCGATTTTCAAGACAATGAGTCAATTTTCTTGTTTCCCCCACTGTAGCTTGCTCTTTACATACACATTTGAGACTCTTTAGTTTCAGCATTTGTAATTCTTTGACTGAGATTTAACTTCAGGATCTGCATTTTATTTTTGCTTATTTTTTTACTTTTAAAGAGTGAAAACGGCCATAATAATTTTTGAAATGTAAACTTCAGTAGTAAGTACTGATTGTACTCAGTGTGGGTCTTAGAATTTGAGTGTGCTCACTGATTACGTACATTGGGCATCTGGGCCCCATTTTTCTCTCTTTTTGTGTGAGCTAGTGGTTTAGAAATCTACCTCATGGTTGTTTCTAATGAAATACAGCAGCCTTGGTGATCTTTAAATCATCTCTGGGCATTTTTCATAAAGGAAGATTGTTATTGATTTCTATGCTCTAAGGCCTGGCTTACATTGCAGTGGAATTAATCAAACCCAGACCAGCGTTTGCTACATTTGTGGTTCTCGGTGTCGCTTGATCATAGCTGAATGTATGGCCTGGGTCTTCAGTGTATTAACCCTTCAAGTAAAATGGACCACGGAAGGAGAGAAGAGATATTGTGAGTCTGTGTGTTCCCTTATGCTTGGCAACAGACCAGCTGAATGTTGGCAGAGCAGCACACTCCCCTCCACCATCAGCTGTCCCTCTCACTAACCACACCCTGACTTGGCCCAGCTCTCCCACTTCATCCCACATGAGTTTTTTGAATTCCAGATGTAATTGAAGAAATTAAATGCTAATCCCATTAGGACACTGACATAACTAAACTTGCGATTGCATTGACATTTATATGTCTGAATAGGTGGATTACGACAGTGTCTAAAAAAGCATACACGCTTTTTTAGATTTCTCTCTCCTAGTCAATGGCCATAAAATTTGGCAAGGCTTGAAAATGAATGTCCACCCTCGTCTCATCCAGTCTAGATGAAACGATGAACCTTATGGAGGTCGGATTGAAAACAATCATTTTGCATGAGTTTAAAATTGCTCCCTGAGCTGCGACACAAACACTGAAACACTGTTATTGTGGAGTAATCTTCTCACTGTGACCCCGATGCTCAGTTGGATAATAGACGTGTTTCAAAGCTCGAGCTCAGAGGTTCAAGCTACTTATAAGGTTAAATTCAGACTAAATCTACATCTGTTTACTGTCTTAAACTTAGCTGAAATATCTTCGGGTTTAATTTTTAAGCAAAATTAAAAAGCTTGTTTAAAAAAAAAAAGTGCACCCTTACCAGAATGGACAGGCTGATATTTGACAGGTTTTTAAGCTACATAAGGAAAACACTTTTTTCTGCAATAAGGATCAGCATAAATAAATATTGTGAAGTAAAATTTAAAGCAAAATCATTAAGATTTTTAATACAGGGCGTAAACATAAATGTATAAAATGCCAACAAGAAAAATAGAGCATGTTTTTTTTTTATGAACGTATAAAAATACCGTACCATGTAACTTTTGCATCTTTGTTCTTTTCTTTCCATCTATTTTCTCCTAATCTCTGCCTTTAAATTCCAGCCAGATGAAATAATAGACCCTAATCTTTAGAATCACAGTGGATATAACAGGAGCTCCTCCAAACCTTTTAAATTCAGCACCTCTGATTGACTTTCTTTTCTCATACTCCTAATGTGGAACATGTGACTCATGAGTTCTATTCAGAGCTGATCCTTTTTATTCCCCTAGACCCTAATCCCTAATTTTCTGGGTGTGATCTGAATGCCATGCAGGGAGGACTGTAGTGGGCTACGTTGATGCACGTTAATCCACAGACAAGCGGAACCTACACTATGTTTATCACATGAGTCGCATCCCCGCCCTAACACTTCCCAAACGGTGCTCTCCTGCTGTTTGTCGTGTTACGTCTTCCTCAGACACTGACTGGACTTTTTAAAGGACAGCCACGGCTGGGTATATATTCTGAGGTCAAAGGTTAAAGTGGGAACAGTAAACCTGACTCCACCAAGGAGCTGAATGTTAGTGGCTTTCCCATCATGGGGACTATGCCGCAGCGTCTTATGCTAACAGATCCTTGGTGTGTTTGAGTGTCCTCTGCTGCTTGGGATCAGCTTGGCTGATGATTTGGTGTTTCATAGTTTAAGTAGCTTTATGCTTCAGCTGTTTTTGTCTGTTACTTGGCTGAAATCAGAATAAGACTTTGTTAATTATTTGAAACATCCAAAATGTAAAGCGGTCTTTCTTGAAATGTATTTAAATTTTTATTGGCATGCCAAACTTGCAAATGCACAAAAAGTGTAGTTAATATTGAAGTAACTATGAGGCTTAAATTCTGAGCTGTTATACAGAATGCAAATCATGCTGACCAATTTTAATTTTATCAGGTGAGATTGTAATCATTGCTATATTTAAAGTTCATTAACTGAAAGACTAAAGTTAAACTGCAATACATTTAAAACTTTACTCAATGCAGAACTATAGCACATATTATATGAAATAATGAATTAAATATAGAAATTATATATGACATAAACATCAATTTAAATTGTAATGAATGATTTCCACATTTAATCATTTATTTGTATATTTAAAATTTACTGACTAATTTAGAAAGCTATTGCCACATTTATTTATATAAATGTAGTTTATTTATATAGCTTTTTGTTGTATTCCCATTTTTATGTACGCAACTTTATAATCAGCTTAATGTTGGCCTTTATGGATTGTACTGCATTGATCTGTTGCCATGTTTTCAAACACATAGAGTGAATTAGAGTTAGAATTGTGAAGTAATTGAATTAAAATCAATTTGCTATTACACATTCTGGTTGTGAATGTCATCTTAACCAAGGGCGTGTGTTCAGTTGCATATTTCTAACCAATATCCAGATTAACTAGTATAAACAGCATCATAATCCGATACGTTTGTGGTTATGGTTATGACCCAATGTCAGATTAGCAGAAGTTGATGAATGGATGAATAAATGTGTTGTAAGGTTATGCTTAATTTAATTTAAAGCGTTTGGAAAGTTGACTGAAACATCTTATGGAGGGCGACACAATAAAAAATGATCAGCTGGTTTCCAGAAAACTGCATTAAAATGTTTTGTGTTCTCAGTTAAGGATTTTTAATCACTCTTTTTCTCTTTTTTTCTTCAACTCTGTTTTCACATTAAGACATGCAGTCATATTATAATAATGGCTTTTACAGAAAACATCCAAGCTTTTCATGCTGTGGCATGGTCTCTTAGCTCATGCGCTGCCCTCCAACTAATATTTAGTGGAGCTGATTATCAGGCAGAGCCAGACATCTTCTAGTTTCCCCCCCTCTGCCCTCCCTCCAGCTTTCTTCCAGTTCCCTTAACCCGCCGCCCACCCTGAGAGATCAGCGCTGCTACACAGACATCAAAACGCAGTTAACAGTTTAATTGAAGCTTTGAGCTGTGTGCAGTGATGCACACAGAGAGTGTGTAGAGGACACGGCAGTGACCTTCAGTGATCCCCAGCAGAGGCAATATTTCTGGTTTTTATTTGGGACTCAGATTCTCTCTGGGCAACTTTTGTGAAAATAAAATCTTGTGGGTGAGCAAGTAAACCCTCCGACCCTCCAAAAAACAACCTGTGTTATCAGAGATGGTTCTGAATGTGTTAAAATTACATGTCAGCACCACAATCGTCGCCCTCAGCAACTGGTCCCAATTAACCTCAGAGGGGGCCAGACTAATATGCTAATTGTCATTCTCCTAGTGGGTTAAAAGCAGGCTCAGGTTTCGCTGGCCCTCGTAGCATGCATGCTACAATGCTAGTACCGCAGCTCATGTGGCAGCACTCCAGTCGGTGCATAAAACGGGATGTTACAGAGCGAAAAACAAAAGTCTAAATGACAACACAAGATGAACATTATTTAGGTTACCTTATGGCTTTTCTGGGTTTTTCAGGGTGACTGCACATAATGAATTGCCCTGCTGTCAATTACTACCTTGTTTTTGATGCTCGCAAAAGTGAAATCCCAGAAGGCCTCACCCGCCTCAGGTTTCCCCCACTGCCCGGCACAGTTCTGAATGCTGTGAAATGGATCTTGACGCGAACAAAGCGAGACGGAGCATTTTCTGAGCAGCACGAGCGTTGTAAAATGATGCTTCTGCAGCTGAGCTTCCATTGACAACATGTGTAGACATGATTTTTACAGAATGATGCACAGAGAGTATGGGTTCATTGCTGGATGCCTCATTAAAGATGGATAATGGTGCCAAGCTGCTTTGCGGCTCTGTAACAGACTATACAACTCAGTTAAAATATTCTTTTGTAACGGATTCATAGAGGAGGGTTAGGTGAGGTTTCCGCTTTGGAAAATATTTATCTGCAATGTTACTTTTATATCAATGTACAATATTATCAGTGTTTGTTGTGGACTGCTTGGAGCCCTGGTGTATTTTTTTCCTGTTCTGGAGTGTTTTTTTTTTTTGGTTGCATATAAGTTATTGCAGATTTTGTACAGTAATACTGCAAATTAATTGTCCTTGGGGGACAATAAAGTATTTCAATACAATTATAAAATGAAAAGCATAACAGACAATAGTTTGCATGACTGCACACATCTTGGTCAATGTGCTTTTGCAATATATTTTGAATTCACGCACATAAATAATCTGCATAATGATGAAACAAGTTGTTAGAGTTTAACCAATAAAAGAAGTGTAATCTTTTTTTACGCATATATTTATCGGTGAATAATTTTGTACATTAAGTGCAAAAATCCAACAATTTGGAAATTATTTTTAGTCGTAGCTTGAAGTCCAAATTAAATTAATTAATTTGTTAATAAATGTTTACATTTAATTAAACACTCTATCCTGCTGTCAATTTATGTTTTAAGAACTGGACAACCAATAACTTGTAACCAAAAAAATTATTGCATGCATTTAAATTTCTTCAATCAAAAGATGTCCTCCATAATAAGTAAAAGATACATTTTTAGAGTTGAAGTCATTGGGGGAGTAAAATCAAGTTTACTAGATACAATCTTACCCAGCATTGATGTCAGGTGAATCCTTTAACAAAAGCTGCTTAGATATAAACATGTTTGTTTGCGCTTTTGTAGTTTTAGGTTTTATATCCAGCATTGCGGATGATCATACGGAGGTGGTTTGACACTGTGTTGTCATTATTTGTCAAAGAAATGGATCTAATCATAGTTACTACTGCATGCTCAGTAATTACGAGGCTGACGCTTCTGATTCTCCTCCTCGGATGCTAAAGTGTCCCTCAGGGAAACACTTGAGCTGAAATGGCTCCCAGTAAGTAAACCAGCTTCTTGTGTGGCAGCTTTGTTAATGATTAAATAAAGTGCAATTTCTTTGTCTATTAAAGGAGAGAACGCAGCTAATCATGACAGCGCAGCCAATTTATCCATGGTTTTCTGTACCGTATCTGTCAAGATTCCTTCGTTGTAATGTTTCTGGATTGCTTGCAGTCCTTCCTGTAATATGTGGTCCAGCTCTAATGTTCACCAGGGGAGCAGCAGGGATTAGCTGATGTATTCAAATGGTGTAACTCTATCAGCAGTTCTCATCTAGTGTTGTGGAATTCGTTGGCTGCAGTGTCACGCAGCCGTTGTACTCCATCGCAGTGTTTTGGCAGCATCTAACGTTTACGTGGCCACCAGCCTCAGGTATCCACTGCAAGTGGAAGAATTTTCAGCACCACGGAGAGCTCTGGTGAGGGAGACATGAAAAATCTTCTCCCCCAAATCCATGATTACTGGTGTCTGTACTGTAATGTATATTAAGAAGCATCTTTCTTTTTTTTAAAATGTTTTTTCCTCTTTATTGGAGAGTGGTCAGACAGGATAACCAGTTATGAGAACTGCGGAAGACATTTGGCAAAGGTCATCAAAACTTGAACCCATGACGGCTGTGTTGAGGACTAAGGCCTCCGTATATGGGTCAACGCCACACCCCAAGAAGCTTTCTTAGTCAAAAATGTATTTGAACCAAACCAGATTTTGACATTTCTTGTTTTTAAAACTGCACAGAGAACCAAGTATTTACTAAATGTGAGTAAAATTGAGAGTAAGTGTGTTTCTAGTATTCAGGCAAAGGTAGAACTACTTCTAAAATGGCTTCAACTATAAAATGTCATAAGGATTTAATGAGGTATGTGGGCATTTAGGGGAAACCCTTTACAAATTTTAAAAATAAAAATTAGAGCAAATTGCTGTTTGTGTTAATAATAATAACAATAATAATTGGGTGCTTGACAAGTGAAAGGATATACAGTGAATGCAGGGCAAAAAGAGAAGTTATTTGGGAACATTTACTCAGGCAATTTAACATAGATCTGCTTATTAGATCATGCATATTATATCCGATTAAGTACAGAGCCGATATTTTGCCTGAGGGGTGAAACCAGGAGGCAGCTTAAGAGTGTTTGGAATTGACAGATTTCTTACTTTTTGGGGGCATATTTCCACAAAAAATAATATTATGGATAACTCATGGAAGAACAAAACTCCCTCCGTCATAAAAAACAGAAAAATGTCCAGGTAAAAGGGATACTGCAAAATCTAAAATATAGAGTCAGTTGGAATTCCCTCAGTTGTTTGACCCATTAACTAATAATTTTCTAAATGCACAGAAACGCGCACACACACACACACACCCACACACATGATACTAATTGGTATTATATGGTAGTTATTAATGACTGGAATAGTTCACTTTTGTGTGACAAATAGAATTTGGGATTTGCTATAAACATTTATATATGTAGTACAGTTTTGTATTCATTTAATAAGTCAGGGGAATAATGGATAGTTCAGGAAATACTGGAGGCTATTCAAAGTCAAATTTTACATAATTTGTAGCTTCAGGATATAATCACTGCTCTGCTTCATAAATAATAGTTAAATAGTTGCAGCCCATAGTTGTTGAAAGCATAAAGATAACGTTGAGATTTTTGTATGTCAGTCCTCAGGAGTCCAGCATGATCTAAGTCTACTGTAAATTTAATATATAAAAGGTATTTCTGAGGCTCAGCAGACATTCCTGTGTCCTGCAGTTTACTGTGACTGCACTGACTTGAGCTGGAATGGAGTTGAGCATCTCTGGTATTGAACATGTTTTAAATGTCTCTATGAGGGTTGATCTAAATGGCTGGGTTTTTGTAAAGCCTTTGTGGGATGTGGTGAAAATAAAAGTGTGTTGAATCAGGAACACACCTAACAGAGGACACAGGTCATCAGGTACTGTACTCTGTTTTAGGATTGCAATGTAAGTTTCTTCTCCGATCGCTTGGTATAGCTCAATTCTTAAAAAACAGTGCTCATTAACATTTTCAGGAGTGAATAATAAATGCTCAATAAAGTAGGAACTCTATAAAATATGTATCAAATTGTCAACACATGGTAGATCTAAACTAATGTAGCAAGACATTTCAAGCTGCATATAAAAAAATACTGAAAAATATCCTAATCTCAGGAGGAAGCAGCTCCAGTGGGTTGACATATTTGCAGCAAAATGACAACAACATTCTGAGATCTTTGGTGGGCGTGAGATTGATGAGAACCGTTCAGACTTTCAGAGGTTTTCTTTCTCCTCTGAAGTCAGATGTTTGTTGAAAATGCAGCATTATTACAAAATGGTGCCTGGAAGTTGGCTTGGCAAAGAGTAGTTATAGAGTTTATTCATCTTGATCTCTATATTTAAATTTAATTTCATAGTATTTAAAAAAAGACGGTGTTAAAAAACCCCAAAACACTCGAACTGCCGTGTGTCAAATTTCTAAATGACACATGACTGCATTAATGGGAGGAATTGAAGAAGTTGGTTCATGTCATAGTTTTCAAATTAATTTGCAGTCTCTCTAACTTGGTTGATGTGGTGGAATACACTTTAGACGTTATTACTTCTATGCATTAATAATGTTCTGGTTAAGTAAATGATTGCAGTGATCAGTCCTTATGGATTCATGCTAATACTCTCTCTGGGTGTGCCTGGATGGTGTTGCTGCCCCCTGCTCTAATCTCTATGCAGGAGGCAATTAAGATTCACAGTCTGTCTCAAGTGAATGTGAGCAACGAGAACCCTGGTGAATTATCGGAGCCGCAGTGCAAGCAGTCTGCTTCGTTTGTTCCATTTATTGTCCGTGTAGCTGTTTTTTTTTCCCTCTGTTTTTTTGCACGTTTACTTTTTATTTTTTTTCAACTTTTATTCTGTCCTATAATAATTTTCATGCACCATTGACCTTCATGTCTCCATCTTGTTCACCCAAAAGAGCTGCGCTGAGTGATTTTTGAATGCTGGACAAAACTGGTTTGTGCCACAAAGCTTACATTCTGCAATCCGTCTTCTCTCCTCGTGGAAATAAACTAAAGGGGATACTGTTAAAGACCCGTAATCGTCTTGACCACACTGGTTGTCTGAAGCCTAACAACAAAAGGGTGAAGGAGAGGAGGACGGGTGGCAAGAAGAGATTAAACACCAAGTATTTATGAGCACATTGAGTTTGTCTTCATTTTGCGTCTTGTGATTTTGCTTCATGTTGCAGACCTCTGCTCAGAGGCGTGTCCAGAAGGAACCCATCCCCTGTCTCAGAAAGGGTCGGGGTCAAAGTTGACAAGGATTGCTGGGAAGAATTCTCATTCTCATGTAACAGTGCAGTGAACAGAAGAGACGGATGAAGTCATTTGAAGTGAAACCTCGTTTTGTAAGCTCCACTGCTGCTCTGTCCTGCTTCTGCAGGACCAGGCTCGGCCTGCTTGCGCGGCTACTCTGTAATTACTTCACAACACACGCTCTGGCCATCACGGCCACGCTCCCTGTCAATCAGAGCATCTAGTTCTTGGCGAGGTGTTAGAAATACAAGGTTTATCTGATTTTAAAAATGCATGCAAGGCAATAAGAACAAAGACACTCAAGTCTGGAAATACAGCTCCTATTTATAAATAGATAAAGAGGATCTGTGTTAGCCTCGCTCGGGCTCCTAGAGTCATCTCTACACTCTGTTCAAACACTTAAAGGAGTTTTTTTTTGTTGTTGTTGAACTACTTCTTCAAATAATAATGGGGGGGGGGAAACCTTTTGATCAGACGAATAATTAAATCAACATTGACGTTTTGAAAATATCACTTTTCTTTCCTTTTTTAATTTTTTTTATTTTTATGGGGGGACACATTTTAAGAAGAATGCAACACAGAAGCAAGAGGAAGCCAGCGGGTAAAATGGCAGCGGCTGTGATATGTTGAGATTGAAATGCATAATGTGATTTACTGCTTTCTCAAGGTCTGCTTCAGTCCTGCTGTTTCTCTTCACAAATGCAATACACACACACGCACGCACACTTGCAGACTATTAGCAGCATTAGGAGTCTGACATTTAAGTCAGTGTATGCCACACGGGCGGTGGTTTGCTTCACTGTGCAACTGCTTTGTCACAGCGCTTAGACATAGTAAATGCTAGGAAAGACACTTTAATGAAGTTTCTTACATTTTTACATTTGCTCATCTCGTATTATTGAATATGAAATAACAGCAAAAAACAGCCACCTTGAAGAATGGAAATAAGTGTTGAAAATCACAGTTTGAAGGGGGTTGTCCTCTCAGCCAGCTCAGTTAAATGTGCAGAAACCAGTGCAAATGCTGGGAAGAGTTGCCTTACCATAATGGCCTGGTTTAAAAACACCAAGAATGAATCAGACTTTGGCTTTACACATACACAGCACACAGACATTAACATGTAAATGTAGACTTTTGAGGAAGAATTAAGTACATATATTTATTGTTGTTTTGTCAGATTTTCATCATGCGTGTGTTTCTGCACAGACCTTCCAAATCTGTCTGTTATCCAACAGAATGTTTCGATTACTCCCACAATCTACACATTCAGCCTTTGGAAAATTATGTAAAGATATATAAAAAAAACAACAGGTGCAAAGCACTTGTTTGCACTGTGAATTACTGTGAAAATAATAGAAACAACATCCTTATCTTTAAAAAGATCTAAATGTTATCCAACATTACTTATCTACCTTAATCTTGCATGACGCTTCACAAGTAAGAGTGCATATTCATGTATACACTGTGTCACTTATACTGTATATAGTGTTACATATTGTCAGTTTGAATTACGGTAGTAGTGAAGTATGGTAGTTCCTCTAGCTTGCAGGCTGCTTTCTGCTGTAAAGCCTGACCTACTTTTGAACTCCTGGAGGCCTGTGACCTCCTCACGACCAGTTCATATCAGAGCAGGGGTCACTAATTGTAACGCTGCGAAAAATGGTAGCCTGCAGTGTGAGCGTTCCTATTCTGGAGGAGCCAATAGTTAAACTGCTTTCAACTGGGGCTGTTTTGAGGACTGTCTTTAAAAGGGCTCCTACGACAGTGGTTATTGTATATAATCATTGATTGTGTGTGGGATGTAATCAATGGCATGCTGTTTTGTTTGCTGCTTGGACACAGATTTTGCAGCTTCATTATTGATGGAGGGGAACCTTAGGTGGGTTCTCTGTGTTTCTCAATCAATAACAAGACCTGAAGATCTAATTCACACTCTACAAAGGATGCATGCACTGCACTCTTGGTCAACAATATTTACTGTTGCTTTTGTTCACAGTAGAATGTAATTAAAATATACTTGTTGTAATTATAAGGAGAGAGAGTAATGGCTTCCTGGACAGTCTCTTTTTTTAAAATATCTTTTGGATTTTTCCTCCCCTCCAGGCTGACGTTGCCAAAGAAATTTCTCTGGGAACCCTGTGCACACACCATGTGGTTTTCCCCTGGAACTACACAGCAAAACTTGGCCCTGATCCAGCTGTAACAGTAATCGACAGCTGTAGGGCATCAGTGTGCTCTGATTAGCAAGAAAACTAAATAGTCTGTGTGCCTGTAAACCTCACACGCAATTTGTTTGCTCTTCAAAGTTTATATTGGATGAAATGTAAAAAAAAGGTGGCCCAATATGAGCTTAAGATGCTTTTTTGCCATTTTTTAAATTGCACTGTATGCTGTTTATGATCAAATGAAAGATGATTTCAGCTAAGTTTTTCCAGCAATCTGGCATCAAAGTAAATGCAATTGAATTTCCTGTTAAACTCAAAGACAAAAAGGTAAATAATACTTTTGGTAGCATTAAAGATTATATATTCATTGTGAATATTTGTGTGCTGGCGCCGAGGTTCATCGATGGCACTTAGTTTTATTTTTGCCGTGTTTTTTCAGGCGTTTTGAAGTCTTGTTGGTTTGTCATTGTTCAGCATGGTTTAAAATAGACAGGGGCATTTGGAGGAAGCTTAACTGCAAGTGCAACATACTGTACATGACTGAATTAGAGTGCTGTCATTGGGCCCATTATTTGGATATTTTCTATCACCATGTTGGTTTACGAGTCTCAAGTTACACTACTTTTTCTTGATTTTTTGTTTTTTTCTTATCCATGTAGTTTTTTATCAATCTGCCCTTAAATTGTCATTAAGAGTGCTGAAGGCAAACTCTAAATATTTCAAGTGATGCATTTAAAACTGTCAAAGTGAAGAGAGAGATCTGGCATAAGAGGATCAGTGATGGGTGTAGGATATCTAACTTTAACAAGATTTACGTAGCTCAAAATAAACACTTTACATCTGCTGGTAATCTCTTTTGTGAAACTCATACACAGGACTCATTCTCTCTGTTACCGATCCTAATATCTGGCTAATTTCACACCTCTTTGTACAGTACGTAACAGCTGTTACCTTCTGGTGACATGAGAAATGCATTAGATTGACATGGATCAACTTTAACCCTTTGTTTCAAAGCTATTGGCAAGCTGTAGTCATCTGTGTCTCCTTTTTGTTTTAACTGGTGCGTTTTTAAGCCTTTATCAGCTCCTTTTCACCCCTTCAGATAAAGGTTGCAGAACTTTTAATAGGTCAACTTTTAAATTACCAGGTGAAGCTGACATAGTGGAATCTCAGAATATTTTTTTCTGAGGATACCCATATCGCTGTCACATCTTATTAAAATCATATTACTGCAGCGTTGTAAGGAAAGAAACACCAGCAGCGTTTTTATTGATCTTTCTGTGGTTTTCGATTGGGATGGCTGCTTGAAATGCTAAATGTAAACTAGGGTAAATTATTGCCTAGTGTCTGTGAAGGATCAGGCCTCAGGTCCTCCTTCTCACATAACAATGCCTTGAAATCTTTTCATTGAACGTCTTTAGAAATGCTAAAAGAGTTGTGATGTAGTAGCTGATGGAAAAAGACTAAATGCTGTTATCAGTTTCTGAAAGTAGATTCAGTAGTACTCCAATTTATTTAAAACCAATATAGTGGCATATATATTTTATATATATATATTTTAACAACAGCATGTTAAACATGTGACACATCTGTAGGAGCTCTGAAGGATGTAGTGTAAGATAATATAATGTAAAAGCCCAATATGAGCTACTGGATTCTGCTGCAGCTTCAACACAGCCTATGTGCTGTCATTGACATTTCCTTGAGACTTGGCTGCTGTTGGTGACATTAAATGAATGCAGAAGAGTATGTCTTGTAAAGCCTCGGCCATGAGGATTGAATGTGCAGCAGGGTTGCACTTGGACTATTTTTCACCACCTGACAAGCTAAATATGACATGATGATATTTTGGTATTTTGTCACTTGCATTATTGGAACACTTTTCCCTCGCAAATGTTGCATCTTTGATTTTGAAGTATCGATCAGACGTGCAACCATGACAATTTCATTTGTTTTTTTTTACTATTTGAAACAAGTTATTAAATAACATAATGTACTTTTAGAGACCTAACATAAGGGACATAAATGTACCACTGCTCAAAAAAATAAAGGGAACACTCAAATAACACATCCTAGATCTGAATGAATGAAATAAATATGAAAATAATTTCCACCTGTTGTCTATTCCATTTGCACAACAGCAGGTGAAATTGATTGTCAATCAGTGTTGCTTCCTAAGTGGACAGTTTGATTTACTTGGAGTTATATTGTGTTGTTTGAGTGTTCCCTTTATTTTTTTGAGCAGTATATTTACATTTGCAAGCGGATCTTGTTTATGTTGGTAAGTTTATTTCTTCCCTGATTAAGTCACTCTTCAATTGAATGACCTTAAATGGGCTGTTCATGTTCAGAAGCCCCCAATTACAGCTGAAATAAAACAATTTAAATCGCAAGGTTATTCTTCTACATTACCTTTAGTGGTGACATTAAAACTATTCAGAGATGAACTAATTAAAATCAATTTAGCAAATTGGGTTTAACATTTAACTTGTCAAGTTGAGTAAATTTTGCAACTGTCAAAAAATAGCTGGTGTTTGCTTTGCAGCAGCCTGTGCAGGAGGGGGACATCTTTAAATGTCAAACTGTTTCACATTGTAATGTGGCCTTTTCGAAAGCTAATGTGGCAATTTTTCATTCCTGATCTCTTATAAAATTCAGGATGAGTGAATTGGATGTGGTACACTGATGTGCAAAGGTTGTGTTTACGACACTTAAATATGCTTCGTTTGAATCAAATGAAAGACATTTTCAGACTACTGGATCTGTGATTTCAGCACATTTACCCAATAATTTCAAAGATTTTATTTTATTTTTTCAAAAGTTGGCAGCACAATTGGATAAAAATTCTGTTACTCCTGCAACAACAGTTTTGTGTAACTGGCGAGTCAAATCTGGAAAATATCTTCAGTTAGGTTTGATCCAAAGGGAAAAAAAAGTCAAACATCTATCAGAGTAGCAGATACAGAAGAGTATATTTTCAGACAAAAAAAAAAATTAAATTGATTTCCTGTTACAACAAACATAAGGAACCAAAAACTTTTAATCTTTCTCTTTTTATATAGAAGAATTTGCACATCATTTATACTGTATGTATATACAATGAATGTGACCAATTTATAGATTTAAATAGAAATATATTTTTTAAGTATTACATTGAAGTGGCTTAATGCAAACAAACACCATTTTTTTTTTTTTTTTTTACAAACATCCAAATAAATTTGCTTAGTTAATGAATTCTTGATGTTTTATTTTTTTCACTATTATCTGGCTTGAGACAATTACCAATTAACAGGTGACACTGACCGAATCCCCGCCGTCTCCCTGGCTTTTTTCCTCACTTAACTCTTTGTCTTTTGCTCCTCTCTGCCTCTGCTCCTGTCGCTCCACAAACCTCCCCTCTTCCTCCACCACCTCCTGCTTCGAGCCTCCCCACCCACACGCTGTGTCTCAAACACCTACCGTCTGCCCGCCAGGTCTTTGTTGCTAGGCGACAAGCGGTGAGCACTGGACTGTTCTTGAAAGAGAGAAAAAGAGACGTTTGTCCATCGTGATCTCATCGTTTCGCTGTGCCATTTTCACGTGGACCTTTCTCTTTAGAGCTGCAGTTCTCTTCAGCAGGGGGTGGAAGAAAAACAGTTGTATTAGTTTTAACTACGACATCTGGGGTTTATTTTTAATTTACGAAAATGAATTGAATTATGTGCCTGTCATTTTGTTTTTTGTGATTTAGCTTATTAAAATCAACCCAATGTTTTCTAAACAAAAATTAAAAAATGTTGCCTTTTGTGAAATGCAAGTCAAATCATATAGGAAATCATATTGACATCCGCATGTTGACTTTACCGGTGATCTTAATTAGCCTGAAAACATCCTCTTACAAGTTTTTTATGTTTCCAGGTCTCAAAACTCCCTGTTGCTTCATTCCGCTTGATTAGTCCCTCGGGCCTTTTACGACTTTTATTTTGACAAATGAGCCTGGTGCTGAGAGCTAAAAAGCATTTACAACAGTATTGATTAACAGTGGCTATTAGCTAGTGGAGTGGAAGGAGGATTTTCTCTTTTTTTATTATTTTTTACTTTGAACCCTCACAGGCCATCCAGAGCGGGTTAAATAAAAGAACAAAGCTTGAGAATTAAAGATGGGAATTTTCTTACTGATGCATGCAAGAAGTCAATGCGTTAATGAAAAAGGAGACACAGAGCTTACACCGCTTGAACACATTTCATCTTGTTAAGTTAAAAAAAAAAATGGAGGAGCTGCAGAGTTCCAGAGCTACATCTTCATAGATGTGGCCTGTGCAGAAGAGAAATTAAAAGAGATCATTAGCTGAAAGGGATCCACAAGCAAATATGTCGACGAGAGTATGCTTTGGACAGATAAGACCACATTTAAAATTTTACACATCCATGCAAATCAATGTTTTGCAGAGAAGTTTCACTGCACATCAACCTGAACCCCTCCTCTTCAGAGCTGATGAGGAGAAAGATGGAGCGAGGGACAAGGCAATCTTCAAGGAAAACCTGTTAGAGGCAAAAAGTCCTGAAAATTGGGCGAAGGCCTTAATCCAATTCAGATTCTGTGGTATGACTTAAAACTTGCAATTCAGTAATGCTGCCCATTCAGTCTGACTGAGCTCCAGCTCTTTTGCTAAAATATATGGGGGAAATATTCAGCCTCCAAATCTGCAAAGCTGGTAGGCACACCTCAAGAGACTGCAGCTGTATGCACAATGTGACTGTGCTCAGTATTAATCCAGGAGAAATGATATACAGTTTACAGATGTTTATTTTTAAAAACTATTTTGTTTTTAAATTTTGTAAAAGGAAAGAAAAGAAGAATCTCCACATGTTCAATGTTGACAGAGAAATGTGTTAATAGATTTGCATCTGTCATAGTATATAAAAAAATAGATGAAATACAACCAAAGCAAAAACAACCAAATAAGGTTGATCTAATTTATAAAATTCTAGTAGAACGCTCCAAGTCTAAGCTGAGCATAATGTGCAAAAATTCAGGGTGTAAATATTTTTGCGAGACATTTATTTTGTGTGACATTCCCTCTGTCATGCAAATGCAGCCATGACATGTTTCATGTGTCCCACCCACTGACTTGTCCTTGGGTTCGAACATTGCTGCAGTGATCAAATGCCCACTGTTTGGACAGCAGAGGAGAGCTGATTCAGTCTTCCCATCATCCCATGTGAAAGCTGGTGCCAGTCCTCTGCCTAACTCACCCTGACAGCGCTTATTTAATGTTTGTGCTGAATTTTCAGTGTTATTAGAGCTCGGCGACACAGCCCACATGAAGCCTGCAAGGGTCAAACTGCTGACTCTGGGGAGGTGGTGCTTTTCACCTCTACCTGCACACACCACCCCTTCACCCCACCCCACCCAACCTCACTGTGCCGTCACTGGGAAATGCCTCCCTCGACCTCTGGGCGAAAGGCAATTCCTGCGATGCTGTTTGTCAGCTCCTCAAATCTCAAACCTGTTCTGGCTGCAGCGGCACTAACAGGAACAGGCAGAGCACAGTGGAAACCGGAGCCAATGCTCAACTCGTACTGAACACAAACAAACAGAACTCAGCTTGGAGACAGCACGGCTCTTCTGAGACGAGTGTGTGGCCTGTTTGTCTTTTTTGTTTTTAGATGTTTGATTCTGTTGTGGAAAAAGCTTTGATTCGGTAGAGTTGAGCATCAATCTGGGTTGAAGACAATGCCTCAGTCCTCACCAGCAGCCCAGTTTACACTCGACATCACATGGAGACTTAATGCTGCTCAAACACAGTCCATGGTTCCGCCACAGGCAGTGACCTTTCTTTTAAATGCACAGATTGGTTTGTTGTGCTGCCATCTTGTGTAATTGCAGTGATCTCTGGACACTTTGGAACATGAAGACAGACTTGCTGCGACATCTCATTGAGACTCCAGCTTCCCTTAATAGATCTTGTTAGTTGAGGTCAAAGTCTTCTCTATCTGAGGTTACAATGAAGAATTGCAACCTTCCCTGTGGACCAAGCTGGAGGGCCATATTGTGAAGTGGTAGAACACAGGCCATGGTAATCCAGGGGGTGTTTCTTCTTCCTAGCTGCAGGGTTAAGGCATGCACATTTCTATGTAGGAAACTGATTTATTTCCCCCTGTGGGAGGCGTGAGATCTAAATTTAAAATGATTAAATAAGCCTAGAGTTAGAAAACCATTTGCACTTCCATTTGTTAGCCTCTGAGCTGTTTTCGAATCAAGGGCAAGTCTCAGAATCATTAGACACAGATGACTGCCCTTTTTGCTGCCTTTAACTAACACATTTCTTCTGTCCACGCCTTCAGTGTGGAACAAACTTTCTGCACCTAATTGACACATTTTAAGAAACCAAACAAGGTTTTATTTGCCAAATTAGTGGGTTTTACAATTAACATAATTTACCCCAAATACTGATTTTTATTTAGACTCGTATGTATTTTGCTGCTGTTCGACATCAATTTAGAGGCTTAGAGTTGGTGTAAACAAATTCATTTAGGCCCCAGTGATGACTGGCATGGCTGGAAGATTTGACAGCATTATTGCTTCTGCAGAACATGAAGGTAATGAGAGCTGTCTCTCAAGCAAAGAGACCTTAATCTCCTTGGTCTCTCCTGGTTTCTTTTAATCCTGTGGAGTGGAGTGAAGTGGAAATGAGAAAATGGGTGCAAGCAGGAGAAAAAGTAGCAGAACCAAAGAGACAAGCGGATAGATTTAATACAGGAGGAGAGCTGGCATAATTATGAGCTGGAATAATTAAGAACTTGTTCTCACAATGGTGTCAAGACATCTGAAGAAACTTTTTTCATTGCAATTAAAATGTAGTTTTTAATGTCGCTACTTTTTTTTAGTATAGGGGGAAATTTTTGAAGCAACAGCCAAATATTAAAGGGAGAAAAAAATTACTAGTGTTTTCTTTCCTTCTACACAGTTTCTGTGCATTTATTCCCACATAAAATAACAGTAGTTAGTGGTAAGCATTGTTACCATCTCCAATAATGATATTACTAACTGGGTTATTTGGGTACTCAGAACATACATATGACAGTTGTTTATTTTCTTAATATCACATGTACTAAGTGCAGATAAGTGTGGATATAGAGGAAATAACTTTTTGAGACAGATCTAGAGGCAAAAATGTATCATCAAAGCTGTAAAATAAAAGGAACCCAACCACTTCTTTTCTGGAAATAATAGCATTTTACTTGGAGCTGATCTGACAGAAAATGGATAGAGAGAGAAGACGGAAAAGACGGACAGTCAAGGACCAAAAGTCGTGATTTGAACCATGGCCCCCTGTGTCGAGGTCTAATAGCCTCCGTATTTAGCCAATCAGTCTAAAAGGAGATCAAGTACTCCCAGTTTCTATTGTAGGTGGAGGCAGGTGGATCCTGTACCTGGGAATGGTTTTGCTCTGGGTGTCTTCCCCTAGAACCAACACCGAGGTTTAAACAGGTCAATGAACCAAGGAGAAGATTTCAAACCAGTTGCTTACCTTCACTTTGCAGCCAGGGAAGGGTAGTTGTGCAACGGCAAACAAGAATATGTCTCTGTTGGGGTAATCATTCCTGTCAGAGTAATGAAAGTGACTAAAGCACTTGCAGGTGTTCCAGTTCTGGTATATGAAACTGCTTTTAACAGAAGAAAAAAATAGACATGCATTTTCAACACTTGTTTTCCAAAATCCTTCTGCATGGGCCATGGTGTGCACACATGTCCATCTGTCGACTTTTAGTGCTGAAGGACCAGTTAGTCATTAATATATTATGCAAAGACTGTAGGATCATTCAGCCTCGCCTACTTCTGTGCTTTGATTGTTCCATGTTGTGTGGAGCAGCTGATTCATTAAGTACCAGGCGGCTCTCCTTTTCAATCCAAAAAGAAGAATTAGTACGTGTTTAATATTTTGAGGAATGTTAGGACATGTTCATGTTATAAGCATATTATGAACCTCAACTTATTCTGCTATGTACCCAATTATTAGGCTTAAATTTTTCAGACATTGTGATTCCGTTGTGCCTGGTTTCATGTTTGATTTGAAATCTCTTCTCCACTCCACTGATCCTCCAACCTTCATGCTCCATGATAAGTTAATCTCCCATTTATATTTGAATGTTGCTCTTTATAGAGCACCGTCATTGATCAGGGCAGGTTAGACAGCAGGGAGCCAATTAGGGCGATGGCTTCAATCCTTGTAGTTTTCCGCTTGTGGAAAACACCTCAACGGCCTGTTGTGAACGAGGTAATGGGGCCCCGACTTCAGCAGCTTTGCTTGTTATTCGCTGAGTCACTTATTGACAGAGAAACAAGCCGTCTGTCTGTCTGTGTTCAGGAGCAAGGCTCATTAAGCGGTTCTGAGAGCAATTGGGGGATCAAGGTTGAGACAGGTGACTGCTTGATAGGGTTGTTTTGTTGCTGTCAGAAGTGCTGCTCTCGAGAATTATTGACTTCTGGTGTTTAACAGACTCTAGAAAATTGCATTACAACGTTGCTCATTAAATGAAGAGAAACAAGAATATCTGTTTTTATATTTAATTAAGCCATCAGATGTGTTCATTTGTGCTTGAAAATGAAAAATCTGTTGCTGGCTATGTGAAGCAGACCCAAGATCAGCCAGTTTACAATCTAACATTGAGATAGTGAGGGTTTTTGGCTATTTGTTAAAATAGTAGACATATTGGTTTATTTTAAGATGTTTTGCTGAGCAGTATTTTTTGAGATAGCAAGTATCAAAACCAGGAATCAATTTCATAGACTTGAAACTTTAAAAAGCTCTACATTTTAAAGTGCAGCTTTAGATTTTTTGCACTTCTTTGCTCGTCTATCATGTTGCACTACAATAGCCACTCATGCTTCAAATCTTCCATTATTAAAAACTGACCACTATTCACACTGAAGTGCATCTTACAGTCCCATTGTTGAAGCTTGTAATAACGGAGTTATGAATTCAGACAGCCTCTATTGCTTAGACGTTCAGTCAAGCTTGAACACTCTGTATTAACGTCATGAGTGGGGATGTCTTGATTTAAATTTTTGTTTGCCCATGACAAGATTAGAGTCTGTTAGTAACAGGAACCTGCTGATAACAAGTCCAAGTCTCTTACTCCACTAATATAATTGTCATGTCTGTGCTGTAAAGTAACACACTGCAACTGCATCGGCTTTTCATTAGGTATTTTATATCAGTGAGTCTGAAGCTGCAGTTTTTATTATAAAGTAGCTTCTTATTTGCTACTGTGGGCTAAAACTAAAAAAAAACAAAACCTTGTCGATCACATGTAGCAAACACACAGAATTCAGTTTGCCAGTTTATATCCCTGTTAGCATCTTAGCTGGGGCATAATGTTAAACTTTAAGTCTTTCAAGACTATATCTCAATCTGAAATTGAGTGAATTTTTAAAAATATTCAACCAAATGAACTTCTAGCTAAGATTTTCAAGTGCCTTTGTGTTGACTTTCAAAACAGAGATTTTTGAACACATTGGAGGGTAACCATTGATTGAACTGTAAAAACACTGTTGTATATATTATATTGCCCACCTCTAATTGGAATACTATTAAGTGATTAGCTTTTATTCCCAAACATGAACAATGTCCTGGAGTCCTCATACCAAACTCAAACCTTGCTTATGGCATGTTTTCCTACTGTGTAGTTTACTCTGTTTTTGTTGGAGTTGTAAATAATTTGAATGTATTTCACTGACATTAATAGCTATTTATGATTTCACAAAAGTAAAAAGTAAAATCATAAATGCTCTTTGCTTTAAACATAATATTTACAATAGTTCAACATGTGACATCCAGTCTTTTTCCCGTGACCAGAATAACTCTTTTTCCTGCATGACACATTCAGACCAGAGCTGTAGGAGTGGCTCTTTTATTATCAGCATCATTATAAAAGTGAATTGTTTTTAAAACCTAGATTTTGTTGTTGTTGTTGTTGTTGTTGTTGTTGTTAATAAAACATAAATAGAAGGTGAAGTTTCACCTTGGAAAAACATCTTCAAGAAATTAGACAAGTTCAGTTGCCTTCTGTTGGGAACTGAGGAGTTACCTTTTCTGCATGATAAATAATCTGCATCACCAGGTTGTTAGATCATCCCAATAATGGGCTCTAATACAGCTTTATAACCACTTCAGATGAAAGGATTTTTTTTTTTAAAGGTGGCATTTTTATCTGCAATTGTGGCTGATAAAATTACAAACAGCAAGTACCAGAAGTAGAGCTTCAGTCTGGGACATTAATTCCTGATTATTTAAAAAATGCTTCATCAGAGCCCTGAGCTGATAAATTAACTAGAGTTTCTATTTCACCAAACTGGAAATTAGTAAATGCACACATATATCAACTTGTCGGTTCCTCTGAAATAAAGCCCATTTTGTTTGCTATGATCAGATAAAGAGGAAGAGTTTCACATGGATTTAATTTTGAAAAAACCCACAGAGGCATTTCGGTGTTCAGTACACTTAGCTCTTACGATGTGCAACCTGCTTCGAGGCTTGTGAGGGGTCAAATTTAAAGACATCTGCGAGATCTCACTGCAAAATCATTTTGGACTTTGGTTTGGCACGTTTAACTAAGGTTGTCATAATTGTCCTACTTTCATATTTATTTGCTCGCACGTCAGAGTACAGCAAAGTGGAAGTCAGCCTCAGGTGGCTGAAGCACAATTAAAGGCTAATGTTTTTTAATTTCGGTATTTTTCTTTTTTTCTCTGATAGACTTAAAAATGTGTACAGTATGCGCCTCTGGAAAAGTGATGTTGTAGGTGATACTAGTAGTCATAACAGGGATTCTGCAAATAATGTGTTACTTTAATTTGTGTTTTCGGTACAATAACTGCCCCTTCTAAAGTCTCCTCATGGCAGCAATCACCTTGAAGCAGATTTGCCTGGTGTATTAAATGGGCTGAGTTGAAGCGGACTCCATTTGCACCTAATTTGCATAGAAAACATGGACACAGGCTTGGTGTATCACCATAGGAACAAAACATGTCCAGGATGAGGAAAATGAATTAAATATGTCGGGAGTTAAAAACAACCAATTATTAGAAATGCTCATGTGATGGAAATGTAGTGCTACCCACTGTGATAACTAGTAACTGAAGTAACTGAATTCTCATGCAAGGCACTGGAAATATAGTGGAAGAAAATCTAGGATCTTTGTTTTGTGATGTATTCAGCTAATGAGGCATAAACTTGTTTATTACATAAAATATTAAACTGATTTTTGAGCATTCTTTTAACTTTTTACTTCTCTGAAAAAAAAACATTTTTAGATTTATATGAACTGATCTGACTATCACTATGATCTGACCTTTCAGTCACCCACAATTCACTGCATAATCTATTTTTACCCAGGCCTGCTGAGATTTGTAATGTTATATGAATGGACAAAGTTTAGTCCAGCGTTATGAATCAGCAGGACTGTACACTCAAGATATTTCTTTCTTTTAGTTCCCCTGCAGATGTAAGGAAGTAACACTAATGCAGATGCATTGTTCTTCCTGTTTTTTCTTTTTTTTTTGGTTGAATTAAGAGACATGAAAGAATGTGGGTCTTAGACAGCAAGCGCTGCCAGGCTTACATTAGGGTATCACTGTCTTATTGTTTCTCTCTGCCAGCTGAAGGGACGTCACTGTTGGGACAAAAAGTGGAATTGGAGTTCAGCAATTTGGTGGAGAGCTTTTCTCCTGTTATGCAGATGGGTGAGCTTTCCAGAGGGGGATGCAAAGAGACGTAAACTAGTTGGCTTTTCCCCCCTGTCTTTCTGTATTGCAAATTCCACCTTATAGTTTGGTGTCTGCAATTCTTCACAAGTGTAGTATGAAGGGAATGATGGGATTCTGCAGATTGATTGTGTCTTCTGAAGCTTGTTAGTCTTTTGTTAGTCTTTGACTTACCATAAAATAAGTTAGATTTTATGCCTTAGCTGTTTTTGTGATGTTTTTAATTATTATTATTTTTTTTCCCTACTTAGCCAAAAGTCATGAAGTAGAAAATATAGCTATCGGAAGAGAGATATCTACAAGTAAATAATTATTCTGCATGCATCTGATACAATAGTTTGGAGACACAGTTTGATCCCCAGTCAATTCTGACTGGCAGAGATTTTTTTTGACACAATGAATAAACATCACAACCTTGAAAACCCGCATGCATTGCACACTTGCAGCACTGCTCTAATTTTTACATAAGTGCTACTCAAATTCTGTTGCAGTGACAGAAGAATATTACCCATCTTATGATATGCTGTGCTGACATTCCACTCTGCTGCATGACGCACACAGCCATTCAGTGACGCCTCACACATCCTGGCACACAGCAACATGCATGCATTCTTGGGTCAAAGCAGACTCCATCATTTTACATGTAAATACACGGCAAAATTCAGGAATGTAACATATACACACAGTGACAAAGAAAACTAAAAATATTTAACAGAAAACTAAAAATATTTAACAGAAAACTAAAAATCTAAAACATTTTTTGTTTGCGTTCTCTACCCCATTGTGTTTTTTGGCATAGATTTGTTCCTGTTCATGCTACTTTATTGGATATTTTACAATATATTTCACTTTTGTATTCTCCACCTCAGTGATTGCAGTTTCCACTTTATTACATATGGAGACTTACTGGCTTTCCTCTCATTTCCTGTGCATGAATTTTGTTTGGATATGGATTTATGTTGTCGCTGTTCTGATCAAATGGATTACAGTCTGTAATCCTTAAATCAGACACATGGTAGTCTGGGCAAACACTGGGCTACAGTACACCAAAGTTCACCTGAACATTCTTATGCTCTAAAGTGAAAATAATAATTAAAACAATTATTTATTTATTTATTTTTTGCTTAATTTTGATCGTTTTACTTTATTGTCTGCAGTAATGCCCTAGAAAAGGTGATCTGGTAGTGATTATCTCTTACCATTTTGTCTTGTCATTCTATATGGATCAATAAGCTTGACCTTTTGATGGATTAAGGAGATGTTTATGAAATATTGTAAATAAACATTTAAAAATGCTCCTGCTCTCCTGTTTGTTGTGACCCTGTGAAGGCCTGTAACCCAGGGACACAGGGTAACTGCGGCAAGGTATGAATCTCAATACTTTCGTGTCTCATAGGCTGAGGCTATAAATAGGCCACCACACTGGAGTAGAGTTTTCCAGAGTGATGCGGTCAGAAGCCAGAGGAACAACTGCCTCGAAGCCAACTTCTGTTAGATCAACGGGGTCAGATGGGAATGACCTCCTGTCTCTTTTCCCTCTTCTTTCAGTCTTACACATCACCCTTATCTATTTGTCTCCCTTCTGATCTGTTCAATTGCCCATTTTTTTTTTACTTTCAGCAGCTTTCCTACCTCTCTCTTGGTGTATTTTTTCCTACAATTGTCTGCCTCATGGTGTCTTTTAATTTCATGCTTATCATCATTACATCTGCCATCTTCGCATTACTGCTATAGGATGTCTTCTTCACCTTGTCTTCTTGTCTTTGTCCGGTAGATTTTGCTCTGTCAGTTAATTTTTTTTGTCTTCCTTCCTGTGTGAAGGATTTTTTTTTCTGTTACTGTCTTGCAGATTATTAGCCGACCTCCCCTGACTATTGTCATATTTGGAACAGTCCTAATATTAACAATGCTCATCTGTATTGTTATATAAAAAGATCCCCTGGTGTAGGCAGATGAACTAGATAAAGAAGATTTAAAACTGGAAATTCAAAACGTGGGCTTTAGGCTGCAAAAAAAACCCTAATGAGTTCATTTGGATGCTATCTATGTGATATTTGTTCAAATTATGTGAATAAATAAGCAGACAGTGGTTACCTGAGTTGTAATCCAAGAAAAATGAGGCATTCTAATATTTTTGTGCATCAAATGTGCAAGTGAGGAGCAATAGTGTAATCCATCAAGTAGGAATCAATTTGCATCATCTTGGTCTGAAAGGTAGCACTTCACTGACACTTTAGTGCCGCTTAGTCTCGTATGATTCGGTTACAACAGTGCTTATTCCTTGTAAAATCTCATTGAGTGGTTACGTGCCACAGTAAACACTCTGAGGAGCTCTTAAAAAAAATAAAGCAAGTCTGTCACTAAAAGTTTGCACCATCCGATCTCCTGCCGAGCATGTCGGGAGTAGTTTTTCACGCAGCAGCGGGGTGCGGTGAAGTTGTTTGCTTTGGTGGGAAGTCGGACGTGCACAGCCTGCTACCTGCAGCTCCTGTCATAGTTCACTGTGAAACCTGGTTCCCTGTTCTGTCACCAATGTAAAAGTCCTCTAAAAGTGGTAGTAGGGAATTAATTTTGTTATAAATTTATTGATTTATTAGATTAATGAATTTTGTTATAACTTTATTGATTTATTAGATTGATTATTATTATTTTTTTGCCTCTCAGCTTGAATTTATGCCCGTAAAATATATATTTTTTGATTGGTTATGAAAACCTTAAAGAGAAGTAGATTGTTATTAAAGAGATAAGATTAAAAGTGTCTGAATTACATTTTAATTACAATTACATTTACAGAAATGTAAATTCATCTTGTTATTGCAGAATGAGCAGTGAAATCTGTCATTGAAAAACAATGTTAAAGGAAAAAAAGGGCAAAGCCTGCCATTTTCTTGCAAAATATTCTCTGATTGCGGCTGCTCCCTGTCTTCCCCAACAGTTTGACATCACAGGGGTTTATTTATAGCCAGCAGATGGATTCTCCCATAACATTATGCTTCAGTGCTTCTTCCCCCTAGCCTAGCCTACTGTGGATGACTCAAATGAACTGGAAGAAATACGTTGTTTACGTTATCTCCTCTGATCTGCAAAGCCATCAATTTGTGACTGCATCCATTATTCATATGGTCCCATCCAACATGCACACATGTGCCAGAAAGAGCAAGACCTGGAATTCACAAACTACATGTGATTTCTGTTCCTTAATGGTGCATGCTGTGTGCACATGCTGATTGGATCTTATGTGTACGGAGTAAATGACGTCGTGTATAACACATCCGCATAGCTATTCTGTGAAACTTCACACATTTCAGCACAAAATGACCTGCATGTATGCAGAGTATATGTAGCAAAAGACTACAGAGATGCATACAGGAGCATAGCTACAGCTATCCAACTCAATCTGGCTCTATTTAGAAAGGTATTATACCCCCTGTTAAATGCTAATTAAATGTAAAATTTAAATTTCCACAACTGTAGAATCAAGAATCCACCTAAACAGAAGGTGTTTGACTACTTCAAGTAAGCTAAAATATCTTGGAAAGTAACGCATCGTTTCAACATTTAATACGATTTAATATTATAAGAAGCAAGATCACCAGTCTACTGTGAATAGATCAATTTTTAAGTATTTAGGACTCCAGCAAATCTCAGTCAATGTTTACATGCGTCATAAGAAAGCAATTTGGCAAAAATGGTAGCCATGCATTTTTCCAAGATGGACATGATCACAAAGGCTCATCTCACATTGGCATTGAAACATTCTGATGATTACAAGGAGTAAGTTACATTTACTTGAGTGCATTTTTCGGATAAAAAGTACTTTTGGGAGGAGTTTTACTACACCATGCTTTTATATTTTACTTTAAGAAAAACATTTTTTAGTCTTGCTTGAGAGTTCTAGATATTCTTCCCACTATGAGAAACAACTAAATGAGGATTAAACATGTTTTAACCAAAAACCAGACACAGGTACCCACGGTTCATGCAAAAATGATACTTTGTGTATCATTGTTTTATTTTTTACCTGCTGAGCCCGTTGTGCCATTTGGAGGTCAAATTGATAACCATTGACAGTAGAGGTTGTGATTCTAAGTATTTTACCCTGATGCACCTGCTGCAAGCATTTGTTTCAGAAGTCTTAGGAATTTGGAAAAGTGTTTTTTGTGTTTGAATTTGTTCATTAGTAATTATAATATTTACTTACATTAATATAAGTCCTTAAAATACAATACTTGGATAAAAATATAAATGTATATTTCAGTCTATTTCATTACATGATTTTCAAAATTGCATAATTTCTAAAAGATTAAATCAAATGTTATTTGTTACAAAGTACTTAAATAGTCTTGTTATCATTTTTTTTAACTTCACTGACTTATTTGGAGGCTACTTTTTACTTTTGAGTAAAAATGTGCTGAAGCTGTTTTACTTTTACACAAGTATCTAGGGGTACTCTATCCACCTCTGCTCATGTCATCTTTTTCTGATGTAAAAAATTATTTGATAAATAGACTTGTATAAAAATAAAAACTACAACAAAATAAATCTGCGACAATAAAAATATATCCATGGCAAAGCATAGTGTTTAATTGTGCTTTTGTTTTTTGGTTCCCAAGCTAATTCCTTCCTGAAAGTTAAGATTAAGACTAAAATATTTCTTGAGCTTTGAGATTTTTTAAGGCATTATTGAAAACTCGACAGAAACCTTGATAAAGCTCAAGTAAATGAATTATCTACTGGAGCACAGAAAGGCCCTATGGCAAACAGATAATGATCTGATGACTAAGTCAGGCATTTTTAGGCCCAGTTTATTAGCATTGTTATGGGGTCGGAATGAAATTAGGAAAATGGCTGCTGTGTCCATGCCATGTCATTATGAAATGTAATTCAATTTGACCCAGCAAGCTTCTTGATATGGACAGAACACTCTTGGGTTCATGTGTAACTGCTCTGTTTTTATACCCTGCAGTAAGTTTTCACTGTGCTTTTCCTGAATATTGAATGAACCCAGAGATTAGATCAACTTGGTGGTTTTCTGGCCTCTGCTGCTTTTAGAAAAGTCAGTCTAAGCACAATTTATTTCAGTGTATATCATATTTTTTTTAAGATGCAGCAGTAAGGAAGGTCATACTAAAAAAGCTGTCATCATTTGACATCCAACATTTGAAGACATTTTGCTGCGTTGACAGAGCAAACATTCTGCTTTGATGGCTACTTGTCCACTGTAACTGTGAAGAGTGGCATTTTAAGTCTTGTTTTAAGTATATGTGAAGCCTAAGTGAGTGATGGTCTGCTTACTGTGTCTCCTTTGAGTGGGCCAACTTTTAATCCTGCCATGACATGTTTAAAAGTTATTTAGTTCCATTGGTTCTTTTCGGAGGCCCAGCCGCAGCTTTAATGAGAGTTCCATACTATGCACAAAAAACCTCCTGGTATATTTGAATCTATGTGCAATGGGAGGACTTCAACGCGTCAGTGGCTTCAGAACACAAGGAAATCTACTCATTAGATTTTTTTGCCAGGAGCAGAGGGAAACTAAATGCCAGCTAGTGTCAAGTCAGGAGTGAGTGAATGGCTGGAGAGGAACAGCTGCACGCAGTGTTTCTGCCAAGCATAGCATGTCAACGAACTGCAATGCAACTCTGCTCAGTCATTCGGATGCAAGACAGAGTGCTGAAATGCCTGCGTGACATTAGGGACGGTTAATATAAAGGACCATCTGTGCAACTCGGCGAGAGCACAACACATTCTGTCTTTATTCAAAATCATACATGGACATACATATTTGGTATATTGCAGATGGGAGTTGACATGGCGTGATCCCTACCCTTGCAACAAACATAAATGACCTTTCTGCCATTTTATTTACTCATGATTTTTTATTTATTTCTTGTTTGTTTTTTTCCCAGGAGGCTCAGAAGGTGAATAACCCTGCCAACAATCCGACAGCAGACAAGACAACAAAAGGTCCTGATGAGAAGGAGGAGGTAGCAGCCAGCGAGGTGGGATGGATGACTTCAGTCAAAGACTGGGCTGGTGTCATGATCTCCGCTCAGACACTCACAGGCAGGGTTCTGGTAGGTGTCTCTTCTTCAGACATGACTGAAAACAACAGACCTAAAATCAACAATTCAGATCAAGTAAAGTGTTTTAGTCTCAAATTATTTGGCTATTTTCTGTGCAAGCTTATATGCAAACTTTTTCTTTGGTTGGAATAAGTTTGTCAATTTGTCCAAAACTAGGCCATCAAGACCTGGTGTTGGTGTAGTTTAGAGTGCAACACCAAGACTTTTCTACTGATGCCCGGAGTAGCTTGCCTCCCTGCTTATTCATCCATCCTTTTTCTAACACCCTTGTCCCTAGTGGGGTCAGGAGGGGTGCTGGTGCCTATCTCCTGCTAATGTTCTGGGTGGGAGGCGGGGTACACTCTGGACAGGTCGCCAGTCTTTCGCAGGGCAACACAGAGACAGAGAGGACAAACAACCATGCACACCTATGGAGAATTTAGAGTCTGGAGTACCTGGAGAGAACCCATGCACACACAGGGAGAACATGCAAACTCTGTGTAGAAAGACCCTGGGCCGAGAATCAAACCCAGGATCTTCTTGCTGCAAGTGCTACTGACTGCGCCACTGTGCAGCCCCTCCCTACTCACCTGACCAGTATATTTGTTTTTGCCTTTATTCTGCAAATTCGTCTACATCTTTGTGTCTGCAGTACTGTCGAATGAAATTGTGGACCACTTTAGGGAGATGAGAATTTTTCAGTTTATATCAATTATGACCAATCTAAAACAATACAAATTGTATCAATTACATCAACTCCTACTACTGTGCTCTCAGTCAATGGGTTTTGGTATTTTCTGCTAGAGTAGCTGACTTTATGTTTAAGGACGTTTGTTTTTCTTTTTTTTCTTTTTCTGCTATTTTCTAACTCTCTTTCAGTCACACTTGGTCTGTTTTGTACAGACATCCACTGTGCATTTGTGGACTGAATGAAACAGCCGTGGGAGTTGGAAAGAGAGAGAGAGAGAGAGATGGATCCAAGATAAAATACGAACACTGTCATTGTTAACATTTGCTGGAATGTGACAGCTTCCTCATGCTTGATGAGGATAGTTGAGAGTTGAAGAAGGCTCCGTCCTTTTGTAGTGGGGAGGATGAAAAATCCTGAAGGGAGCTGTCAATTTACTAAATGAGCTTCTCTTTCATCACTTTCCCACTCACACAGCTCTCCTGGCATGGAACGCAGCTCTCTTCTTCCTTTCGTCTTCTGCTCTGACAGAGTGCTCCCCATCTGCCCCGTATGTATATTTCTGTTAGCTAGTAGTGTGAGGGAGAGAATGGAAGCAAGGGAAACCGGGGCAGAGAGGAACACCAACAAAAACACAGAATCAAATTAAAAGTAAACCAGTATGTTTGTTCCAGCCAAGGAGAAATAAGGCACTGGCTGCTTTGAGTGGGGTTTCTAGGCTTAGAGATATCCCAGTGTATCACCTACTGTGATTTGCGCTACTTCTGGTGAAGCTGATAATTCAGCCCAGCAGGCTGTGTTTACTTGCGTGCTCTCTGTAACGATATGCAGCACAACACTGCAAAATTGCTCTATGCAGGTGAGTGACTGGTTCATCATGTGGGTGGAACGTGTGCAGCTGCGAGTTCTTGTTTGAAAGTATTTTTCCATACATGCCGTAGGAGCATGAAAACTTCGGAATATATGTGCATGTGTGGGTGGTGAGGTGATTTTTTTTGTTTTTATTTATTTTTTTGTGAAAAATTTGTTCTTCCGTCAGTGTTTCACTGCGGACCAGAATTTTGCAAGGAGTATCCGTGTATGCAGAACCTGGCTGGTAACCATAGGAACTGCTGTGTGGTGGTGCTCAGTCATCTGACATTAAGGACTTTGTCTGCCTGGGGAAAGGAAACTAGGACAAAAAAACAAACAAACAAACAAACAAAAAAATAAGTTTCTTCCTTGCTCCCAAACAGACATGCATTGTTGGCTCCATTCCACCCTGGTGGAAAAAGAAACAAAACCAGATAAAGATTGATCGTTTCTGTTAGTCAGAGCCTTCCATTCCTGATCATTTGTTTCCCTTGATGACTTTGCTGTTAGTGAAAGATCAAGTATACCCTCGAGCTTATTGAATTGTCTGACAAATATAAATCCTTCACTTGGTGTGGAGTTATGTAGTTCTCTGGAGCCCTTTCTTCCAGAGTGAACACTGGAATGTTCACTCACTTTTCCTGTAGCTTCAGCAAGTAATTCAGTCAGCAAACATATTTTAGAGTGTAAAAATGTTGAAATTGTTAACAGGCTTCACTGTTGTATGAGGTTGACTTTTTCTCACTAGCCAAACAGCAGATAATTTGATGTCGGACACATTCAAACCATAGGAATATCTACTTGCTAACTTCTCTAAGTGAATAATGTATTATTGTGCAAGTGCAAGCAGCACAGTCTGGAAAATTCACCACTGCACTTCTCAGAAAACACAGACTATATTTAGTTGGGATAGTTCTCTGGCATTAGCCAGACAAACTCATAATTCCACTCCCTGTGCATCCTTTCATCTGATACTTAAAATTGTACAGCAAGGTTCATTTGATGACAGTTGGGTTTTTCAACAGGAAAATAGTTTCAAACACATCAAAAAAGTGGTTATGGAATGAATAAAGTACACTTACTAAACCTTTAGTATGGTCTATCCAAACAAGCTGTCTTTTATGTTTTTATATATCTTGTGATGAGCTGTCTTCTTTACTCTTAGATAAGTTATTTTTATGTTTCAAAACAATCACATATGCAGTCGTATTTTTCACTTGTCAAAACTGGAACAGTACTGGAGTTTATATTTCAGTTATTGCCATATGGCTCCTAGTTAGCTTGTGGGTGAAATTCAGTTTTCAATGACTGTGGCCTGATTAGAATGACAGTCTGCTGATATACAAAACATGTTCATCGATTTTCAATAGAAAAACAATATATTTGCTTAACCCTAACTACAGAAAGGAGTCCAGTTGTCTTGGTGTGGGAGTAAAAGTTGCTAGCTCATTCTTAATTCCCATTCTTGAGAGATAATACTCATTTTATGCCTACCATGCAGTACAGCACAACTTTTAGATAGATAAATGGACATATATATATATAGACTTTAAATTTGTCCTGCAATATTAGTGTACATCTACACGCTATATTCTCAACACCTTGAGTAAACAACATTCTGAAAGACAATACATTTACACACCTTAAAGCTTCATTTAACCTTTTCTTCCTCTGCTGCTGCTACTATAATTACTCCTTGTAGGACTTCGGCTTTTGCTATTCAGTTTGCGATCACCTCTGTAGTGGTAATTGCATCACTGCAGAGTTCTATCTGATATCTAGGGATTTCAAACAGATATCCCTAAACCATTTGATATTCAACTTCCAACATGCACACACATTCAAATACCATTCATAGATTGGAACCTCTTTTTGTATTAAGTGCCTTGCCCAGGGGCGCATCAACCTAAGGCAGGAGGAGGCTGGAATTGAACCCACAATTTTTGGATTGCAAGCCTGTTCTATCTGCTGCAATTGCCTTTCACATCACTCAAACCAGCGCTTTCTTTGCAAGCTTATTGCTCAGCTGTTCATTCATCATCTCAGGCTCTAAACACTCGATAACTGTTGTCAGGACTTTAGCCTCACTGTTGGCATGAAGCTTCCTTTCATCTGCTACATATCCTGAGAGGACGAGAGAACTACTGACCGGATCACACAATCCAACCAGAGGTACAAGTCATTCATTGTTTCATGTAGGAAGCTGAAGGTAGCAGAAGCAACAAAAACACCAGCTTCTTCGGCCGACTCTTTCCTCTTTCTTCATTTGGTTCTCCTCATCTTCATTATCCCTTGTGATTTCTATGTTGTTATAAATTTTAATGCGCTTCCATTCATGAAAAAGGCTTAATGTCGTTACTCATTCCAGCTTCAGCTGAGTGGAGCAGTAGTAGTCAAACCTAGCATGCATCATTTACCCAGAATGCTTTGCAACATAAACGACTTGCCAATGTCTGTGTGATATTTTCTTTCAATTTCTAAAAACCAAGATAGTGTTTTCACTGTATTGATTTTACATCAATAAGAGATATTTGTCAAATAAACTTTATTGCTACAACTAATCGTGAATCTCTCGCTGGTAGAGAAATGCTACCTGCGACTGAGGAAGTGTCGCTCTGCATCTTGTGGGACAGCTGTCCGCACAGTGGCATTGCCTTAGGAAGAAGAGTGAAAGGAAAGCCCATCCTCTGTAGGTGAGAGGGCTTCCAAATGGATAACTCATCTGTTCTTTGACAGCCACGTCATCCCAGTTGCTCTATCAAAAGACCTCATTAAGCTCTGAAGGGCGCAGTGTATGAGGAAGGAAGCGACTACTTGGACAGCTGAATTTGTGTGACACATTATGCTAGCATCTCACCAAGTCGATTTCTATGTTTTGCATCTGGTATGCTAACAATGCATGTAATCCTATAATGTCCAAGAAAAATAGCAGGGATTATAAAACCTGAATGCAGATATTTTCCCTATCTCTATGGACATAGGATTTACATGGTATGGTGGGTCCAGAAATAGGTCAGTCCTGCCATCTTTCTTAATGGGATCTTGGGTGGCAACCAGGGACCATCTGTTCACACTGCTCGCTCTCTAATCCCTGTGGTCATCCCTCTGCCTATTCCCATCCACCCTCACACTTCTTGGCCTTCTGCATTTTGACCCCTGTCATCTGGAAACACTATGAATGCAACACATCTGTCTTTACTGAAAAAGTGAAAGCATTCTAATCACTGTTATATAAAATACAAAAATCCAGCTCAAACAGTCATGTTGAGCAGTAAAGCCTCTGACAGGGCACATGATTTTTCTTTGCCACTTTTTCCTCTCTCTGTGTGCTTTTGCCAACATTTTTTTCCCCTTCTCTGTTATCAGCTTGTGTACGCAGACTTGCTCAGTGTATGCATATCTGTGTGCATACTCCCATATGCACATGGGAGTTTGGAGAGTTTATGTACCATTTTGAAATGATGTGTGTTTTTTTTTTTGTTTTATGTTTTATTTATTTATTTTTTTACTTTGTTTTCGTGTTTCCTCAAACATCCCGTTGTGGTGAAAATAAATGTTTTCTCACATCCCCATGATTGCCTTCCTCCCTGCCCAGAGAACAGCTGTCATTCACACTTCTCAGCCTGGCATTGTTTATGTCATTGTAATGTGTGTTTACCTCTGTGAGGAAAATGTCACATCATATTGTCTTAGAATGTAAACGAGATATTTACATACACGGTGAAATAGATCAAACTTTTTGGTTCGCTTAGATTTACCAAAAAATGTTCTGTGTCAGAAATACTAAAATGATCTTTTGGAGATGGTTTTATTATTTCAAATTGAAAAACTAAGTTCACCATTTCTTTTTAATAAGTTTGGAAAACACAGATAATTATGTCGTGGTTTGTGATCAGTTAATTTATACTTTTGAGTTTAAATGTTAAACTCAAATGTGTGAATTTTAAAACACACCTGAAACACACTGCTTCATGGTGTGACTTTATGGAAAAATCTAAATACATCAGGGAGAAACTGGTAGACATCAAAGTGTCTAGATCATACTATAATTTCTATTCCTTCTTACTACAGAAGGATCGATCCATTTCACAAAATAAGTGGTATCACAAGAATGTAAAAATTGGCTTAATGATAATATAAATTGGTTGTAATTCACCAAATCCACAACTCTTTGTATTTTATGTCATGTCTTTTGTATTAAAATCCGGGTTTGAAATTAGCTATCTATTCCAGTCCCTTCGTGTTTCTTCATTAGAAACTGGGCCCTCCACAACTTGTGCTTTTCTCACCTTTTTCCTTGTTGTTGTTTTTGCTGTACAGTTTCCTAAACTGGCTATTTGCCAAAATATATCAGTTCCGTCAATAAAAATCCACTCAGCATTGATGTGAAACGTCTTTACGAGGATAAATTGCTGTTTATGCTTGGCGAACCTCAGCAGACGTGCCCTACAGCAGGCAGAGGGAGATGGAAGGAGTGGAAGGAAAGAAAAGGGCGTGGTGCAGGCTTGGCAAGCTCTCTTAGGATAACAAACTGACTCAAAGGAGCAAGCACACCGTTTGTTGTTTTCAAAGATAAAACAAAAGCATACTGACAACAGAAATCAATAGTAGGATTTTCAATTTTGCGTTTGGCCTGATTGCAGTTTAAATTGATTGGCTGCCACATGCCAAATGTATCAAGTTACTTAGTTTATCAAAAATCTCTCCTCCATAACCATCTCAAGAAAGCTGGGCCATTCCCTTTTTCTGTTGAACCTTAAAAATATTGGTGTAAGTGATACCACCTGACATTTAACTGGGTGGGGTTTTTATTTTTATTGTGTCTTGAACCTTACAAGACATAATAAAAAAGTTGTTCATTTATAAGGTTTATTGGTGATAAGCAGATAGCTGACAATCAATGTAGTGAGTCGAGAGTGCTAAAAAATAAGGACAAAATGGCATAGGAAAAACAAGAACTGATGGTGATAAAAATAATTGAAATAGTAAAGGTAAACAAGATAAGTGTATTCTTATAGTGCAATTCATAAATAATTCAACGACTTTGCAGAGAGAAAAGGCAAAAAAACACCTGATGGATCAAAAATAATACAACCATTTGAAGAGCAAAATAACACTTATAGAACAGATAAATTAGTAATTTAGTTATAGAACAATTGTAATACTCTTGCAGTATAAAACCCTGCATAGATGATTGTCAAAGCAAACTATTCAAAGTGGTAAATTGTAAGCGGATGTAGTAGTAATAAATACAGCTGACAGAGTTGGCTAATCTTGACAAAGATACAACTCTTTGTTGTTTTTAACATTCAGTTAACAGGTAAGGAGCAACACGACCATTTTTCCCTTCAACGTCTCGATCTGAAGATTTTTTGTTTGTTTATTGCAGCATCGGTAATTACAGCCGCTGCAATCACATCAGGAAAGGGAGCAGAACAAACAAACAAAATGCATGTAAACTTTTGTGAACCAGCTTTTACTGAAAATATTTAAGGTAGCACCACTGTTGTAAGATCAGGGTCATTTTATTATCAAATTACGTGTCGCACTGTAATGTTTTTTTGCATTACAGTGCAAAAACATCAAACATGGCCAAATGTTTGTTCATTTCCATGTGGTTCTTCTGTGATAAATATATAGTTACTTGATGGATACTGCTCTTGGAGTTGGTGAACACACCAAACCATATAATAAAAATAGCATCTGGCCTGCCGGTATGTTCCGTTGTCACTTTGAGGTATCTTTATTAATCTTTCTGTGAAATCTGGGTAATTTTTTATCTCCCTATCAAAGAAGTTCTATTTTTGTTTTTTCTTAGGACTAATTTTAGAGTGTTTGTAATGCAAGATTAGATTGAAAAAGGTCAACATCTGATTCCTTCTGCCTCTTATAATGGATGATATGATAACTTCACAATATGCGAAGTTCAAATGATTGTGCTTTTAAAGACACTTAGGACATATGACATGTTTTACTCATGTTTAAAATCCAGTATTTATGAAAAAAATTCTTTTCACACAAATTAGATATTTGAGGTTTGTTTGTAGTACCTCTGGGCAGCCACCACGTAAGTAAGATAAGCTGAACGGTGAAAGATTTTAACAGGAACTGGAGGCGGCAATGAGAGGAAAAGCAGGGTGTCATAGTAGGAACAAACGGGGAGTCCTGGTATCATGTTGTCTACTTTCATCTGCTAGAAATTCACACACAGCTTTCTCACCACAGGCTAGCATAGTGCTGCACATCCGAGCATGCATATACGGTGTACTGACACAGCACACCTCATTATCAGAAAACCTTCTGTCAAGCTTACATTTCTTAACTGCAGAATAAATCACAGAAGACAGGCTTAATACAGCGCAGTGCACGTCTCCCTATGTTACATTTTATCTTTCAGCTTTTTAGTGCTTTTAAATTGCAGAGCACTGGGGAGAGTTTTACATCTCCGAAATGGCTGGTCTCAATTTGTCTTCATGAATGACTTTCTCTCCATCCCTTCTTTACGCCTGTCATATCTCTGAGGCGTTTCATAGGATGACTCATTGTTGCTTTTTTTTTTCTGCATTCCCCTATCTATTAACCCAGGCACTTGCCACCTGTGCCTCTGTTGCTAAAAACGCAGTGGCCTACGACCATCTTCCTTAACTGCAGGGACTTCTGCCCTTTGCCTATTCCACCCACCTCCAAACTGTTTCACAGAGTAAAAGATTGAGAAAGTTGACATAAAAGTGATGTTTTGCTCTGGTGGCTGCCTAGCCTTTTTCTTATTCGATCAAATTGCCCTGTGACTTGTTAAGCAAAGTGTCTCAGACTCTGTGGCGACAGTCTGCATTCATTTGTTTCAGCCTGGGCACGTTCATTCTAAAAATATTCACAAATAAGATTAAATAAAATCAAATTACTTGTTATTTTTTGGAAACATCTCTGCTGCTGGTAGCCCTGAAATTTATTTAAAATCTTATTAGCTTATTATTTGGCAAGTCCACTGTTACTCTTGAAAAAACAAACAAACAAACAAAAAAAGTCCACGTTGTTAGAAAATTAAAGTATTATCAACCACCTGACAATAGTTGATGGATTTTAAGCTAAGACTATTTTTGCAGACAGAGTGACTCAGACACAAAAGCAGTGAAGATAGATGACGGGCAGTAGATATTTCAGATCTGCATGTTGGCAGTGAAGGGGGATGCAGACTTTCGTGTATTTGCCATTCGAAGCTTTCTGTCACTTCTCCTTGACTGATCTATCAGGGCTACCTTGTAAGGAATTTGCAAGGAGTATTGAATGACTCAGTACCACTGATATGACTCACAACTAATGGATCAGGACCTCGTATGAATCCTCCCACACCTAACACCACTCTTATTGCCAGACACATTTCTTAAATCTCATTGAAAAACACTAGTTAAAATAATTTATTTGGTTGCTATGCTAAATTTAAAAGTGCTTTTTTTATATGCAAGGTGGGCATAGATATTTTAGAATATTCTTTTATTTCTTAAAAAAAAAAAAAAGAGTGCCCTTAGGGTACATTTACATCACCAACACACTGAATGACAACCTGCTGTTGTCATGCCAGGCCTCTATGTGGCACTGTAATTTAAGCATGTTATTATGTGCTTTTTACCCTCATGTCCCACTTTACTAATGAATGTCTCAGTGAACCAAGTGCTCATGTAATACATCTACCCCCCTCAATTTCATAAATAAATCATAATAAATACATATTTTTTTATTTTGTATTTGACATAGTTGTTTGAGAAAATGTAATGGAATTTATTGAAAAATAAAATACAACACTGCAGTATGATATGTAGAATCATATTAGTGTATATTTATTGTTGATCATTACAGCAAATTCAAATGGGCAAAAAAGCAATATACTTATTACCATATGTAGAAAATAACTTCTTATAAGAAAAGACAAAGTGGACATGGTCTTTATCCCTAATGTATAATAGTGTGGTGCTTGACTATGTGCTGATTTGTAAATACGGCTGCGTGAATAACTTCTGGTATCTGGTATAACTAGAAATTACGACAGAAATTTGGTCTAATTACCATATGTATAAAGTAAAACATGTACCGGTATGTTTCTTTTTAGTATGTCTTAAATCTATGTTATTTTTTCTACACAGATAGTTTTGTTGTGATATGGGTTCATGCACTGTAATTGAGTGGTTTCTTATACATGTTCTTTTTCCCAAAACACCACACAAATGGCAAAATATTTTGGGGAACAAGACACGTGAAACCAGCTAATAACAGCGGATGGTTTATGAGCTAAAAACCCCCGCAAAAAACTACTGTCATCTCAAATTATCATCACATGAAATTCCATGCTCTTTCAGCACAAAATGGACAGTCACAAAATGCACCAATGCAGCGTTTTGAAGTGATGTTATCCGTTTTTATTTTAGAATGTATAATGTAAGTCACAGTTTTTCCCTTTCACTCAAGGTTTAGTTGCTGTGTCATTTTCTGGCAAGCTGATAGGTTTTTTTCAGTACCACACTACTGCACATGTGCTTCAATGATGTAGGACAAAGTGATTATATAGAAATATAATGACCTTTCTTTCCATGTTTTATATTATGCCAAAAAAAAAAAAATAAATATATATATATAAAAAATTAATGATGATGGGAATGATGATGTTGTTAGTGATGAAATACAAAAATACACAAACCAGGCAGCACAGGTGAGCAGAGGCAAGGAGCTCAGATGCTGCAAGCAACTGGTATAAAATCCAGGCAGCACAAGTGACAGCAATGACTTTTTCACTGGCATCAGAGAAGACAACTGACAAAAATGATACAACTTGAGACAGAATAGATGAATGACAAACAGAATAGGCATGATTGGTAGACAAATGACAAGGACCTGACAGAGAAACACAGACACAGGTGGGGTTAAATGCACCAGGGAATAATCAAGAGGAAACAAGAAACAGCTAGAGACAATTGAGGGTTAGGTGGGACAACACGGAGACTCAACTGAACACAGAAACCCAAATTAACACATATACAAACCAAAGCCTCACAAAAGGTATCAAAACCAATTGTGACATAATACAGTGGTATAGCGCCATGATTTCTACACCCTTGATCCCAATACGCATGTATTTTACAAAACGAGGCGCCATCAGAAGTACGACACTTCATTAATGTGATGGGATTTTATGTTTCTCAATGCATGTTGTATTCTAGTTTGTAACGAACCAGTATTTATTGTACTGCAGCTTTAATAGGAACAAATTGGTATTTAAACATTAATAGCCAAGTGAACTTTCCAGATACCAAAATAAATACTGTATAATAAACTAAATTTAAAAACTGAAGCCACACATGTAAATACTTAATAGTCAGAATGACACTGAAATGACCTTGATGTGTATCCTGGGGTGTTGCATTTCCCTGGAATACGGACCACTAAAAATTTTTTCTAAGGGGATTAATGAGGCATTGCGTTATTAACATTCCACATTTTCTCGATGCAGGCTTGCAATGGTGCATGTCGATTGCTGTGTGGCGCAGCAACAGCCTCCTCTTCTCAGCCTGTCTCATCATCTATACATCAGCAGGTCTGAGTCACACACAAAGAGTGAGTGTGGGAGTGCAGGGATCAGTGGAGACGGGGGTGACTTCATCCCAACCTCTGCTTTATAAGGTGGACAGGTTATTATTGCAGCAAGATCCACGGTGGAAGATGGATGCTGTGGTTCCTCTCGCCATAAAAGCCAAACTTAAGAGGGGAAAAAGCAGCTGTCATGTGACATTTTATTTCTGGAGTAAACACCCTCTCACTGTGCTGCTGAGAACCTTATCAGGCTAATAATTAAGTGCTAACTCAATATAGGAACACTGCTGTGTTGCATAGTTTCCTGCCTGTTTTTCTGCTTCCTGTATTGTTGAGGATGAACCCAGTGTGTACTCACTTTTTTTCTCCCCTTTTTACCTGAATATGTGTTTTCCCGCTTGTGTTTTGTTTGCTCTTCTAATTGCTTATCAGAGGAGTCAGCTCAGTGGGGACCATCTGCTAAGCCAGGTTTCCGTTTACCCCCACTGGGATTCTGTTTCCTGGGATGGGATGGCCGCAGTGCGTCCCTAAAACACATAACCTCCACCAGGCTGTCACTTACTGCTCACAGTTTCCATGAGATCATTAAGATATTATCCCAGGTGATGCAAGAGACACAGGAAGGGGAGATTTGCACATGACTGACAGGGGCTCTGACGTTTGTATTTCAGCAAACTTTTTTTTTTTTTTTTTTTTTTGCTTTTTAGCTTTCTGTTTCATCTTAACAATAAACATATTTGATTTCCTCTACCACCTTTATTTTTCATGGGTTCATCTTATTAAAGTTTAGTTAAATATTTTAACAAGATCCACTCTTACATGTTAGTCACACAGAGAAAAGGAGGTCATTTATTATGTTTTTTTTGGCTTTTTTACTCCCTCACTCTCCTATTAAGAGCAATAGCAAGGTGCTAATTAAATGGTTTGTAGGCCTGTCTTTGCCTCCGGCCCTAAATTACATCAGTATTGACTTCAAAGCCTCAGTGCATCAAAGAAGGACCAGAAGCAGTAAAGCTTGGCTCGGTTTATTCTCTCCTCTCCTGTCCTTTCCTGGCAACCTACAAGCAGAATGTATGTAACACCATATAATATGTGTATATATTATTAATGTGGCAATTTATTGTCTGTACCTGAAAAGGACAACGTATGCTTCACATAATTTAGATGAGATGGATAAATGTCACCCCGGATGATTTAAAGGGAAATGTTATTAAATTATTCAATCATTAAATGTCATTCTGCGGAGAAACGTTGTGACAGGTGCAGCTCAGTAGATGTAAATTGAATCACAAAGTAAATTTATTTCATTTTAAAAAGCCAGAGAGAGATACAAAAATTAATTTATGTTTACTTGATAACATCAAATAACAGCCAATATCAGAGATTTTTAAGACTTCTGACTTGACAGCTGTTAAACAGGCAGGAGAAGCTGATTGTTCACTGAGAACTGTGTCCAAACATCCTAGTGGAAAACTGAGCGGAGGGAAAACGTGGTGGCACAAGCAACAAGAAACAGTCTTAAGAAGAAAGCAATGCCTGCCAAAGAACGTAGGGATATTTCACAAAAGGCAGGCTTTTGTTGGAATCAGTGCTTCAAAAAGCACAACCTGGACGAATGCAAAATATAGAAAATAGACTACAACTATGAAATGTGTTGTGTTAAGCAACTCCTGAAAAAGGAACAATATTGGAATATTTTCAAAGAAAACATGATTGGACTATTGTGCTGAGGTCAAGTGACCACTTTATGTTAAGCTTTCCCTATAAGGCTATGGAGAGAGAGTTGGAAAGGCATGGAGTCGACGTCATCTTCACTAGAGTGTGATTTCTTAGTTAAAAATCTATTTTTATAGTTCTGTATTATTCAAGGCCATGTATCTGTAAGCCATGGTTATGAAAATTGACAGATATGAAAGTTGTAAATAATGCATGTGTTGCTGAAATAAATTAGCCTTACAATGATATTAAAATGTTTTGAGATGCACCTGTATATAACTAGTTAATAATACATTATGCAATGGTGGATCAGCTGTAAGTAGAGACTTGATACTCCAACTTATTTTCTCATATCACATTTCAGCATTTATTTTCTTTTAGTGTAGTATAGTTTGGCATAGCTGTCTCTGCAAACTAAATGCAAAGCGTAGCAGGGAGATACCTCAGACCTTTTAACAGACTTTTTACTGACATAAACCACCACCTGACAACGGCACTAAAAGGCCAGACCAGCAATCCTCTGAAGACTGAATAATGTCTCCATTTTGTTATCCTGTTTTATTACTTTGCTGTAGATGTTTGGCTCTCTTGGCCCGTTGCATTCACAGTTATTCCCACAAGTGGCATATCACGAGGCAACATCTCACATCTCTTATTCAATGGAATGAGCTTTGTGCCCTCAGTTCACTGTTTTGTTTCTCTCCTGGTAGTTATGCTCTTTATAGTCACTTTTTCAAAGGGATATTTTTGGAAAGTTAGAATTCATTTGAGATGTCTGGAATCATCCACTGTCATTTGAAATGAAAACTCTTGTGTAAGTCTAAAATCAAAACTACAATAAACGCTGCAGTTCTTTATTTTTATTTTATTTTTTTTATGGATTTTATATGATGTTATGGTAATGTTAGTCCAGATACAGACTTCATATGTAGCCCAGACTTAAACCTACACCCATACTTCGTCTACATAAATTACATTTAAATAGTAGTTTGACCTTTACATGTTAATTTGTGTATTCCATACATATTGCAAAGTCTTCAAATCAGAACTAGAACTAAATAGAACCTTACAAAGGACCAAAAGGGAAAATAACTGTTCAAGATGAGCAAGGAGAGAAACAAATTTCACCAAATGAACCAAAAAATTGCTCAAATCCAGAGACCAAAGTGACAAAACAAAGCCATTTCCCTTCTAATCACAACAAAGAAAAATTCGGATAAGATAATTAAATTATAAACTCAGTCAAATAACAATTTTAATCACATAAATTGCAGACAGATGAACTTTTCATCAAGAAACATATTGGATATGCAGTATTGATAAGGCTGTTCATGTCAGCAGTCAATCAAGGCAGCATGTCTTGATTGACATAAACTTTGTGTGAAGTCAGTACCATACAAGCATTTAGGTTTTTCTTTAAGAATGAAAGATGCTCTTTACAAGCCTGCTTTTTTCTAAATTTGAAATGCTTTGGACATTGGTACATTTTGAAGGAGGCTTGTCCTGTTTAAACCACAGACAATTAATTTGGTTCAGACTTTTGGATTAAAGTGAATAATTGTTACTTATGAGTCTACTAAAAGAGGAATTTATTGAGGGGATAGGCGCCATAGTGGCGCAAGAGGTAGAATCCGCGACCCATGTATGGAGGCCTCAGACTTTGACATGGCCATCATAAGTTTAAGTCTTGGCCCTTTGACCTTTGCCGCATGTTTTCTCGCTCTCTCACAACCCACTTTCCTCTCAATCTATTGTAAAAATGAGACTCACTAGAATAAAAAAAAATCCTTTTAAAAGAATTGAATATTTAATGAGCTGTTCTCACTTTTTTCAGTTGACTATAACTGATGATGATTTATGGTTTTTGTCTACAAAATTCATAAAATGCCAATTCAGAGCTTTCTAAACCTCATGCTGTGGCTTTATTATAATCTGGAGTGCAATCTTATTGAATTGAAATATCAGCGTAATTAAAAGCCACCTAAAATGAACTTGAAATACTTTTTGTAATGAAGTTGAATTAGTTTTAGCTGTGGGATCCAGACTAATCTACCAATTGAAGTGCTTTGCAACACAAATTCATCTATTAATACACACCATAGTGGGACAATTGGCCACAAACCATTTGCAAATTACCTTTTTGTTCCTCTGCTACTGCAGTGTCCTAAAACCATAATAATACACAGAAGGCTTTTTAAATAACACCAAAACTTAGTATGACATTTCCTTTAATTATATTTGCTCCTTGCAGTTAACTGTGGGTTTTGTTTGGTAAAAGCAGCTGCTAAGGGGCTTACTGTGACACTTTTCTCTCTGTTATTAAAGGGTGAAGGCATCAGTCATGTGTTATTTAGTCCTGTAGGGTGTGAGTGTGACTCCTGATTGGATACAGGAGAACACAAACAGAGGCAGAACGCAGTGAGATGCAGTTGTTCTTTTCGAGAGATAGTTTACAATCAAGGACACAAATCCAGCCTTTCCATCTCCGTGATCTCTTTGTTGCGCTTGGACTTTCATCCAGAATTGAAATCGCTACATTGTTCATAGGAGAAAGTGGGCTTTGACACAGATGATAAACTCATTAACCTTCAGGAAATTAAACGAAACCCTGATTTAATTAGATAAAGATCATGTCACCGTTGTATTTCATCAGAGACCAAGCAAGCCTGTCTGTAGGGGGATGTTTTGGTGTCATTCTGAGGTAGTTTTAAAAGAAAATTAGGTAGAATATAGAGCAGGCACACAGTTTGATTACTTAAATGGAAGGAAAATTTTCAACCAGATAGAAGAGAAATATTCCCAATGCCATATTTGCAAAGGCCTTGCTGTTCCCATGGCAGCCAAAGGCACTAAGACTTTTAGCGGAAGAAATGAAAGCTTGTGGTGAATTGTGTAATATGCATCACGCAAAATAATTGCACTGACAGAACGGCAACTGAGAAGGCAAAAGTGTGATAAAGTTTTGATATTATTAACTTTGGCAGGAGTGATTTATGCTGTAATTTAACGTATATAATGGGATTATGTGGCAGTAACTGCTGCCTGGCCAACTGTGCAGTGACCTGAATATATTATGGTCTGTAGACCACATACAGCTACTTAAACACAGCCTTTAAAAATATAGAAAGTAAACTATCTTTATTTCTCCTGCCAGATCCACATTTTATGATTGCATCATTATGGCATTGGTTTGTTTTCAGAGTCAAAGTAAATGCTGTCCTTTTTATTGCTGCACAAAGAAAATCTTCTTGTACAATTCTTATTTTATCTGTTTTCCCTGCTTGGAATTAAACACTTGTACAGCCAGGAGTTGATAACATTGATATTCTGCTCCAGATTAAATCAGCGAGATTATCTCAGATTTTTTGTTTCACTTATGTGTTTCACAAATGCCGTCTTATAGATTCCATACCCAGTGTTAAAACTTGAAGGATTCCCTGATTGACAGAAGGCTAAGCAGAGGTGTTGAGGTCCTTTTTTCCTCAGCAGCTTTACTTCGGTGAGGGAAGGTGAAAAATGAATTTTTCAGGTTCTTGAGCCAGGAGGGCTTCATCTACTCCTAGAACTGTGAGGGTTTTTGTTATTGCTCTACTACACTTTGATTATAAATTTGTTTTGTACACCATATATTTCGTTTTTTCTTTATGCCAACTACAGCTGCTATTGAATGACTGTTCAGTTATCATTTTTTGCATGTGTGCAGTTTACATGGCCTGTCAGAGCTATGGTGGTCAGACTGCAGAATTATTTGGCATGTCTAGAAAATCTGTGGCTGCCCAGCTGATACAGTAATACAATTATGTCAGTTATGGTGTAAAATGCAAAGTAAGGCAATGTTAGATTTTAATTTTTCTGATGGCATTATATCTTCCTTCTTCTTAAAAACAAAATGTGCATATGCCCCAATGAGACTTAGGATCTAAAAGTACTATCTGACAGTTGTGACAGAATTTAATGTAAGTATTAATTTAGCAAAATCCTTGTATGATAATTTTATAAAAAATCTTAGAGATTCAAAACCCTCTTCTGTATCCAGTGTCTCCTCAGCCTCAGCAGCTTTTCAGTTTAATTTCCTATTTGCTCCAGGATTAAAGTTTGATTGATTGATTCAAAATAGGTAAGAAGCAGTGTTTTTGTCATATTTCACATTTGGTTCGGTTAATATGATGGATGATCTGCCAAAGCATTGTTGTAACTTTGTGTTCCTCTGTACGACTCAGTTGATGTGTCTAACGCATTTTCAGCTTCTTAAATCAAGTGTTAAAATCATAGCTTTAATATTCATGACTCATAAACTTTAGCCACAAGTTTGTGGTTTTAGTTTTTGTGTACCATATATCACTTTACTTTGTCTAAATTCATTTTTCAAAGTCAAATGCTTTTCTATGTGCACTTATTTTATAGTTCTTTTTAAATCTTTACAGCCTTATAAATATTTATGAATATGAAAAAAAAAATCTTTATCACATGTAAATGATGCACTTATGGTCTATATACAGTAGAACTGCAGAGCTCTGATTTATTTCACTATTGCAGCTCATTTGATGCGTGTTTTAGAGCACCTCATTTTGCTGCTGTCTCTTTACATGGGAATAAAACATTTCACGCCCCTCCGGATCACAGAGCATTCCACTTCACCCCGTTTGGCCATTTTTGTAGTTTGATTGCATCGACACAATTATCTACCAGCAGAGAAACATTTTATTCCAAGGTTTATTAAAGACGTCAATAATGGAAGACTTGGCCATGTTGGAGCCAGAGTCGGAGCCTGGTATTACGCATGTGCGTTGAACACATGGTGGTAACTCGGTGCTGTAGCAGCAGGTTTCATTTAACATTATGCAGTTTCCCTTGGAAACCATCTACAACTTCATCTTCTAGATGACAGCTGGACACTGAAAGTGATGGTGGAGAATTTTCCCTCTGTCAGAAGCTCTTTGCAGGCTGATGACATGCACTCTCTGATCATTTCTGTGCTGGATAAATCCCGTCGAGGCTCCTCCCTTCTGTCTCCTGAACAAAGGCAAAGTCAGAGGTTTTACATATGGTGGCAGTGAAGACTTGAACACATGGTATACATGCATTCACAAGTGCATAGTGAGGTGAAGACGCATTGTGTAGACGTGAACATGCTGTGCCTTTTAATTTCTTGTTTTGCCTTCGTGGATGTGCTCTAATATTCTCCATCTTTTCAAGCTCTTCCTCTCCAGGCTCTTTTTATGCTCTGCCATGTTCCCGCCACCTCTTAATGCTCCCCATGTCTCATTGGAGGTGAACTACTCCTTCCAATATTCCCTCATCTCCCCATCGTCTGCCAACCTCACTTTCATTTTTTAATTTCCACTTTTCCCTGCTTCCCCTCCCTGAAGGTCATGTTTCAAAAGACCGCCCTTCAAAGGTGATGCTATGAGGAAGGATGGCCTACCTTCCTCTGGCACATGCATTGCATTTCACATGAATTCTGCGTGGGTGTTGCGATTTCATTTTACACAACTGGCAAAAAATATTTCCTTTTCAGAATCAAAGATGCCGTGGAGAAGCTTTTAGAGCTGATTTTTCAGACAGGTTGTCCTATGTGTATAGAACAGATCCCCACAGACTTTCTGTTCATCTCCCACAGACAGGTGCTCATTTTAGGAGCTGTCATCCTGTCAGATCCAAAAGGCTTTCCTTCATAACGACCCCCTTTCCACCTTCTCCTCTGTCAATTGCCGTCTGTGTTACCAAGGTGCAACAGTATGTGGGCATTTGTCTGATATGGGCCTCAAAGGTTAAAGGGAGCTATTTCCTAGAGTGCAGCAACATGGAATTTTGATTTGTGTGAGGAGATTTGTGATCAGAGATGAAAGAAAGGATGTTACAGTATGATACTATGGTGTTTTTTCTTTAGATTTTAATTCCCAAAGTTGGTACTCATTAATTGCATGGAATGCTCACGCTCTCACATGCAAAAGTGTTTATAAAAAGTTCTGATTTGGTTTCATTACACCCACAAACATCTATGTGTCGTATTGGGATTTTATATGATAGACTGACACAAAGTTTGGCATAATTGTTTACAAATACAAATATTCATATTGTGGTGAGTCAATATGTGACTTTCCACAGTAAAACCAGGAACAAGTCTTTAGACCAAAAACTGAGAAAAATAATAAAAAAAACAAACTGTGTGTGAGTTTATTTTGTTTATTTTTTGTAAAATACACTAATTGAAGGAAGAAGAAATCACCCCATGTTTCAAATATCAGTTTTGGATATTTTGGAAAGCTTTGTGTTTTAAATTAGCTTGTTGACAGAGTAAAACTGACCAACAGGCATAATTGTCTTTGTTTGGCTACTCCGATGCTTGTGTTATTGGTCTCGGTCAATAACGTGCAAGTTTGAAATGTTAGTTAAAACCAACAGCATTTTGCACTTTTGAATACTGCATCTGAGGATGGATTCTTTAGCAGATGAAAGAAAGGAAGGGAACATGAAAGTGCATCTTGAACCCAGCATGACATGACAACCTCCACCAGTAAGATACTGATGAAAAGAAAACAACGGCAGGACATACATTAATTTCTGCAGTAATATTTTTCAGTTTTTCATGGGGTGGGTTTCAGAACAGTTGCTTTAGAACATGATTACGGTATGCTGCACTAACTAATGTTTTTGTGAAATGTATTCAAGCAGCTTGATATGATAGCTTTGATATGTCTTGTCCATTGTATGCTTTTTCATCTGCTCTGCTGCACCCTGTGCATGACCTGTCATGGAAACCTGCATTGTGCCACTGGAATGCAGATCTTCCTTACTCTGTCCTGTACTACTGCGGCTGGGCTGAGCACGCTGTGTTGATGTCCAGAGGGGGCCATGGGGTGGTCTTGGACAGTATTCATGTCTGGGCCAAATGCATTTACAACTCATCAGCTCTGCACAAGCGTCAGAGGAGGTTTACACATATGAGCCTGCTCCACACCAGACTGGGATCATGAGCCTTCCTGACATCTGCAAAAATTGTTTTGGCACTTATTCAGTTGGAGTCTGGGCAAAATCAGGCAGAAAATCAAATAAAAACTCCGTATCTGTGCCACATCTGGGCCAAATGCAGAATTTTTATTGCACCTGTGGTCCACGTCCAGCCCAGATCTGTTGCAGATCTGTATTCCAGAACCGGGCCAGTTGCAACTGCTTTTAACCCCCAAAGTAGCTGATCAAATATAGGGACAATTCTTCTGAAACTTTGAAGCCTTTTTTTCCCTCATTAATCTTATTTAAATGTAACATTTAAATAGTGTATAAACATTTGTTTTGTGAATTGCGTGGAGGTGCACACACACTTTCACGCCTAACTTAAATTCACAATTACCAATTACTCCAACATGTGCACCTGGGGGAAAGACAACCCAAAAAGGCACAAGGAGGAGGTACAAACTCTACACAGATACAAATACAAATCTCCAGTTTTGACTGGAAATCTTCCATCTGTGAGGTCACAGTGTTAAACAACAACAACCAAAAAATAAACACATGAAATTCATTACATGAACAGGTTTTGTTTTCAAAAAGATTTAAAATGTTTACTAATTTTAAGATTTATAATAAATTCTGACTGAGATGTTAGGATCTTAAAAAAATGTCAAAATAAATGACAGGAGAGGGAGCTTACAGGGTTAGAGGTAAACCCTAAATTTCCATGAGACAATATTTATTGAGGTGTAAACGCTCATGAAGTGCTGCTCACTGGCTATTATCATGTAATATCATCTGGTGAAATGCAGGCTATTATTATGTTGCCTGGATATGGAAGCATGTGCTTGAAGCTGGACATCCAGCTGAGAAAGTCTTATTCTGAAGAAAGACAGGAAGTAGTTCTGGAGTTATCCTGCTTGAGTTGGTGAGCAAAATACCCCATATATGCATGAAGGTCAATTTACTTATAATAATCTCATTCCATCTTGTCTTTGTGTGTGGTCTTCTCTCACGGTGTGGAAGCTCTCTTTGATTGCTATTTACTGTTTATAGATTGAAATCAATTAACAGATATCAGAACTTCTACAAAAAAGCAAAAACTATTTTGTATTTCACTTTTGCTAAAACATTTTCAGATGGCTTGAATGACTTTTTCTTTCTTTTTTTTATTTTATTTTTACAAAGTGTTCCTTTTATGGATTAATGACAAAAGCTGCCTCATGAAGGACAGGTTCATGTCCTTCCAGAAGTCCTTTATTCACATGGTTTCATCTCCAGAGATGATGTCTGTACGACCTTGGATGGCAACACAAAAGGCTTTCGGGGACTGAGTCGGGCAGGAGATGTGATAACAGGCGTAATGCGGCTTCTCTCTACGTTATATAAGGCCTTCAGTTTCTTCCTCCTCCTCCACGCTCACCTGAGAAATCAGATATAAAAACTCAGTGTTCATAGAAATAAACTTGCACACATAGCAGTCACTGAAATGAAAAGCAGCTGATGAAATGTATCAGGAGATCAAGAGCTTCAAGTTCACGCCATGACCAGAATAAAAGTTGAGGAAGACATTTCAATGCAGGAGAGTATTTCTTTTAAATTTTTATTAAACTTCTATATTTAATTTTATTTTCATCTTTAATTTTTGCCTTCAGTATTTGCTGGAAACCTTGACAAACAAATTGTGCATTAGTGTGCGACATCCAGCAAACTCAAAAATGTAAGGCTGTAGGCAAAAAATTATTAATCAGAAGTTTTTCTGAAATTCATTTGACCTTATTTGTATCTACTGGATCTCCTGCACATATTTTGCTTGTTCGCATTTCAAACTATTGCCTTTTCTATGGCAGGCCAGAAAAGGCACCAATTGACTGAAACCACAAAACCATCAAATAGCAAAGATGCATAGTAAACCAATGAAAAGGTGACATATTTCTGTAAATAATTCTTTTTCTGTCTTATTTTTAAAATTCTATAATTCTAAAAAAATAACCACCTTAGCCTTTTCCTGCCATGAACTCTTCCTCCCTAATTAGTCTTTTGGTTAGTGCAGTAGTGCATTTGTGCTATACTGACTTTAAAGAGAACAAGTTGATTGATCGAACTTATTATGAACACCCAAATATGCTAAACTCTCACCAAAATAATGAACTTCACATTTCTTTTAGCATTTTTGGTGCTTGGGTATGATTAGAATTGAGCCTTTGCATCTTTATTTTCAAAGTCTGGAAACTCTAGCTCTGGTTGAGTTCTATAGTGTCAGACTAGAATACAGAGTGTGTGTTTTTGACAGACTGCCAGATCATATATACTTCCATGTAGCTGCTTATCAGCCCCCTGCCATTTGAGCCAAAGAAAAAGGAGAGATAACAATGTGAGCTGCACTATGGATGGATGTGTGGCATTAAAATTTTATGCAGGTTTCATTAGTTGACGTGTCCCTGAGAGGTCTACACTCTCATCTTATGCACTGACATGTCACTGGGTTTACTTGTATGTTCAGTTCCTTATTTATGCAGTGAACCAAAGACAGATAATGCCGGAGTGCAAATTATGAAGGCAAGCCTTTGGAGTGCATGCAGATTTGTGCACTGCAGTAAAAACCTTGTGGTGTGAGCTCGGATAATTGCATCTCTGCTCTTCCACTGTCATGTAAATTGTGAGTAAAATCTATGAAAACTATGAATGAATATTTATGCACTGCAGTCCTTCCCATTTGTTTAAAACCTGCTTTGAAGTTTGATGCACGACAGGCTGAAAGTTTGCAGATAAAAACCATAAATAAGCAGAAATAGTAAAACAGCTCAGGCAGAATTTCGCCTGTCTACAGACCTCTGAAATTTATTCTGGCTAAAGCATCAGACATGCTTTTAAAAGCATGCAATATTTTTCTTTCGGATGGTGGCACCAAGCAAGGCTGAATTAATGAACAAGCTTGTGCTGGTAGCAGAATTGTATTTATTTATTTTTTGTAATTTCCTAACCTGTTCACGTAATCTCAGATATTATGTGGAAGAAATTTGATGGGAAAAAGTAACCAAAGATCTAACAATTTTCTAAAATTTTTTCTATGTATTTTATATAAGATGTGAACTGTATTGTGCAAATGCATATGTAGTGATAATTTAAGAACTAATACTTCATTACAAATAAATTTTTTATAGTGTTTAAAAAAAAACAACTTCAATGACTAAGACCAAAAATATTATTCGTCTTAAAGTTCAAGTCCAAAGTAACTTAAGTTTTTTTTTTGCTTGTGACTAGTTAGAAATCATTACAGTTTCATTTGCTACAACTCAAACAGCTAGTGATCTTTTAAAATATTAATGCATTCTGGGTATTTGTACTTTCAGTCAAATCTCTCCTGTATTTCTGACCTGAGGCTCAATACGAGTTTGAAAACAGAATGCATCTCGGTGTGTGCCGATGTGACAAATAAAACGAATCCCTTGCTCTCACCAACAAAGCAGCCTGCCAATAAGATTGTTTTTATGCTGTGCGTTTACAGCTGCTGAAGTTGGTGTGAATAAGAAAGAAGTATCTGTCCAGGAACATTATTTAGATGGATATGGTCTTTAGAGTCATAGCAGTAAATGGTTTAGTACTGTAAGCAATCCTTTATTATAATATGAATAATTCCCAGTACACCACAAAACTCATTTCAGTTTTTCTCAGTTTATTAATACAGCAAAAGATCACAGTGAAAAGCACATTTATGGCACTTCATGGCTCACATAAATGTAATTATACTGTACAAAAAGTGTGCCTAATGGATTCAGTACATTGTATTGAGTGTTTCAGGAAATCTCTCATCCTAATACAGCATGAGTTGATGGCAAACAAGAAGCCTCCTGGTGAATGATTTTTGCACAGCACTAAGTTACGACTGCTTTATACTTATAATCATGATTATGACATGATTTTACTACCTTTTAAAAATAGTGGCACGAGGACTTGTTGATAGCAAAGGGATGAATTAGATGATAAAATTAATGGGTTAAAAATAAAACATTTGTGGTTGAATGTTGCATTTATGTTCATTTGGACCTGTTGGTTTCATAAAAGTTAGTGAAAGAATGTGATGGTTACCTGGACATTGTGAAAATCATAAAAGATAGTTGGGATGATAAAATTACTTGGAAACTATGTGAGCAATTTCAGATTTTATGAAAATGGGCTAGGTTTAAAGATTAGTAAATGCCTTATAAATAGAGGACTTTACTGTGTTAATTTAAATCTGAGAAAAAAAAATCTCATAGTATTTTATAGCATGCAGACATAATTTTATAAATATCTTGTTTTCCAAAACAGAATTCATTCAGTGGTTCCAGTCAGGTTGAAACAACATGAAAGACAACTAATGCAGTGCAAAAGATAATACTATATTATTAATTTAATTTTTTCCCCCTTTGCCTTCATTAAAAAAAAAACAACTATACTACAGAACCACATCAGTCTTCCATGCTAGTTGAGTTAATTAACATTTTAAAATCATACACTTTTGTAATCCTTTCTCAATACTTGGTGCCAAAATGCCTTTTGCATACTTAGTCTATTTCATAACCAATAACCACTAAAAGATTAAACACATTTAGCACATGTGGGCTATCTCTTCTGGTATTTAAATATTTTATGTATGTTAAACACTTGTGTTAAAAAAAAAAATTTGACCATAAAAATAAAGGAAATCGCTGCAGAGCTTTCAGATATAAATTATTTCTTCTGCTTCATGTTTATTAATAGATATCTTACTAATTTAGAGATTAATAAAAGCTGTATTGTATTACAAATTGATTTATATAACAGTGTCTTCAGGATTGTGAGACACATGTCTTACAGGTAAGAAAGACCAACTAACCAATAGTTCAGTCCAACAATAAATCAGAATTTCCAAGGAGTGCAAAATGACTGTGTTCACATTTCGACTAAGAGGGAAATTAAATTAATTTGCAATTGAAAGGTGTGAGGCAGTTCAGGGAAGTTTTCCATGTTCAATTTAAAACATCTGAAACAGGATTTCAAGTTTTTAATTTTGCTTCAATTGCTCTGTCATTTTCACCCACTAAACCTAAAAAAGATGCTTTTCCATGTGTTTCATTTAGCTGTACACACACTCTTCATATCCCCAATCTGCCTCGAACAGAATTTTGAAGAGGACAAGTAATTTTTACTCAGTGGTGCATTGACCTTGGTGGTTGACCCTTACAGGATAATCACTTACAGTGATTATCCTGTAAGTGTTCAGCCTGCATCACCTGTCTCTGAGACTCTGCGGCTCTCTTGTCACAGGGCCGGCGCTCTTTGCTATCAGACATGATCCCTGTCGCGGTAGGAAGTCGAGTGTACGACTTTGACTCACTTTTAAGGCACTTCCACATGCGAGCCACTGTGTGCTTATAAAGTTCTTTTGACTGTCAAATAAACACAGAGTATCGAGTGTTTAGGTGGGTAAATTATTATGTGTTTACAATTCTGACGGTATCATGTGAGAGGCGCCGTCTTTAGCAGGCTTGCAGTACCTGGAACCTGAAACCGACGCACATTAAAGTTAAGACACGCATACTCACACACGCACACACGTTTGTTGCAGCCCGGTTTATACTTGCACTCTTCCACTATTGCCTGCTAAAGTGCACCTTGGAAAACATCTGACAGATATAGCTTAGCGCTTTAAATATAGAAAGGGATACACCGATGAAAACCTACACAGCTATTTAAGAGGAAACACAGACATCACATCTGTCACATGCTGTACAGCTGACATGATTGCAGTTGGTAACAAGAATGACTCACTCTCAACCTCTGTGCTTATAATTTATAAACCTTAAAGTAATTGCAGTGATTACAGTTGTAGCAAGTACACTTCAACACATGCTGGGTTTTGATTTCCTGAAACAAATTATTCTAACCCTTTCAGAGAGAGAAGGAAGAGAAGGTGGAAGGTGGTGGATGGGCTGTTAACAGCTGAATAACTGGGTCAGTTTAAGATCACGGTGTTTCTTATCTCTTCCGCTCATCTCTGGGTGTTCACTGTTATCTGCTCAGCCTTTCAACAACCGTTCAATTCTCGGCCCATTTCCAGCCCTCCATTCCTACCCTTATTTTGCTTCTGGTGCAGGAGTAGAAGCTTATCTTCAAGGAAATGTTAATTTTCTCCTAAGTGCACCAGAATGTAATGTCCTAAGGAAACAAAATATGTTGTTAATTTATGTGTTATCCTTAGCATTATGGTTTTAGATATTAAAGTCAACATACATCTGTTGTTGGATGTCTACAGACTTGGTGGCTTGATGTTGTTCATTTGAAAGCTGTTTAACATTTTACTCCTCAATTATTGTCGCACTAGGAGCACAATTTCCTTTTATAAAATTTATGTTTTATGTAAGGGTGTAAAAATACATCCAACTCATCAAAAGATGTTTTTTTTTGTTTTGTCTTTTTCTACAGAAAGTGTTTATGAATTTTAAACTGTGCAACTGAATTTCTGTTCAGTGTGAATTATCTAGTCATAGTTTGGCTAGTCTATTTTAAATAATGAACTAGATGATGAAATGCATCCCATTGGTTACAGACCCATTAAGAAAATGCTACCATTTGTGTTGTTAATGTTGTGATTAAAGGACAGCCAGTTGCAGTGTTTTTGTAATTACATTCTTTTTATTTAGTGTGTCTCTCTGTCACACTTTTCTTTTTCTGTAGCGTTCCAAAATACAGGAATTTAAAGCTGTGTAAAGCTTTTTAAAGGTGGGATTTAAGGAGTGTTGTGACCAGACAATAAACAGTCTTTATTTTCTGGGTTGGTAATAAAACGTTAGACTAAGACATAAATACAGGGTGTCAATTTTAATTAGAACACTTATTTTCACTTTTTGAGATTTGCATCAACCAAGTTGTATGACTTTGTCTTAAAGATGGATTTATGCTCCAACACACCTGAATCCAATGGCTAATTTATCTTCTCAGCCGCTTGTCAAGTTCTGTAGAGGCCTGGTAGAGAACCAGGTTGCAGCGACAGAAAAAGATTTGATTTGCTGAGTACATGCAATCATGGCACTGGCACCACTGGTAGTTCGCCATATCACAAAAATGCCAATGAGTGTAAGAAATTAACAATACACGACATTAGAGAATCCACTGTAGGATTTGTAATTTTTTAGCAACATATTCATTTTCTCAAACACTCCTGAACATACAGAACTCATTAACCATGTTCAGTTTGTGTTAATTCAACTTGACTTTGGTGTTTCTTTTTATTGTATTTGAATTATACCATGTTCTCTAGTCTCCTTAGACCTTTTGGACTTTCTCCTATGAAACATGACTGGTATTATAACAGTGTCCTGTTTGAGCCTCAACATTGTCTTCTTTGTGTTGACCATCATTGATATCTTTGGTTCAAAAGGTTTTATTGCTACCATCCTCAGTCCAAGTGGCAAACCATAAAACATTTAGTAGGATTGTTGGTGTTTATTTTGCATATCGGCTGAGATGCATTGAATGAATACAAAGGAGTGCCTCATGAAAGTAATCAAGCTCTCATCATCAATAATAGACGGTCCAATCAAAGGGGACAGTGGGCTTCTTTTGTGAGATGGCTGAATGGGAGGAAGGACCGCTGGGGAGGAACCATTATGTATCGCTCCACTGCTCAGCTGTTGCAAAGATGATGATTGTTATGGTTGCAATGATGATGGGGATGTGAAATCTCATTTTGGCAAAATGGCTCTGCTGGAGGGGATTTCTGCACAGTCCTTGCTTACGATGGCATTAGAGGCTGCTTTTGTATAGATTGGGTCTAAAGTTTCCAACATAATAATATGTGAATACTTTCTCGTACCCCTGCTTCTTACTTAAACTCATCAGTAATAGAGGTACATCTGCACATGCACAACTTTCCTGCATAGTTAAAATTTTCACAATCCAAGTATTTACTCAATGTAAGATGTTATGGATACTGTTCCATACTTGCCAACCATCCTCAAACACTATGAATTAAGCACTGCTGAACATATTAATCATCTGTTGTAGCTTCACCTTCTGACATCTGTGTCCCTTTTTTTTTGTTTTTGCTTTCTCATTGTGCTGGATTGACTGAGTTCAATAGATTGTATTTGCTGACATATAGGGGGCATTCATTATTCAGTGCGTGCTTTATGAAATGTTTAGGGTCCTAGAGCCGACGGGAGGTAATGCACTATTTAATTACAGAGGTTGTAACTACTGTTGTGGATAATGTTCGATGCTTCTGAACACAACTCCTGTTTTACTGACTACCACATTAATCAATATATTTAGAAGATTAATGCCACTGAGTGCATCAAGTAATCTTTCCTTTTCGTCTTCTTTCCTCAGGTGGTGTTAGTCTTTGCTCTCAGCATTGGAGCCCTTGGAATATACTTTATAGACTCCTCAGAGTAAGTATCTCTTAGAGTCAAGTCACTATTCATTCTATATTCTTACCTAGTGAGCTGACATACTATAATTTATAAATAGATTTATGTGTACTGAAGATTTAATGGGCATATTTTCACCACTGAAAGGATGCATGCTATCATAAACCCATATGCGTTTGAGGTTTTGTCAATGGGAGGCCTATCAGTTTCCATGGCAGCAGGGATACTCGGTGTGTATGCTGCAAAGGCAGCTCCGTGTGTGTGCACAGGACTCTGAAACGCTGTCAGTTTATGTGAATCCCTTGCTGGCGCTCGCCCAGACACAGATTGCAGTCCTGGCATCTCTCCCATACTCATTGCAGCTAGTTTTTCAACATATTGACTTATTTTCTTGCTTTTAGAGGGCTAGCTTGGATTCTAGGATTCTCACTGTCTTTGTCTGTCGTCTTTGTCACCTCTGCAGTGTAAAAAGTCAGAATACAGCAGGAATCACTTAAATCCTTTTGTTCATTCTGACTCCTTTTAATAGGTGGTGAGAGAATGTGTGCAGTGTACCTGTAATTGCTGCCAATGAAGCCACTTGAGTAGGCTGACTGAAAGACAGAGGAAACACAGACCCTGCTGTCATGCCGTGATAGTGCTATGAATACGCATAATACAATCTTTGCAAAAATATTCATATCTCTTCTACTTTTTTGCAGCTGTCACATTACAACCTCAAATATTAATATATTCAGTTTTACATTTTATTGGATAGATAAAAAAGTAGAGTAAATATTGTCAGAAGGTAATGATACATGGAGCTTGAGATACAATGCAGAAAAGAATAAGCACAATTGCCATAAAAAATATAAATAAATACAGATGCCTGCCACACTTTTCTGACACTTTTATCTGTAAAAAGTCGTTTGAATGCCATGTCTCAATTTCACAATTTAGCACAACTACTGGTATTATCAATCATATAAAATTATACTTCTAAGTCACGCAACTTTTTAAAAGTGCTTTTATAGGATTTATTATAACTTCGATTAATTTTGAGCTGCAACAACATAAAGGAAAACTGTAACTTTGAGAGTTACAACAAAACGTCATGATAAACAATTTAGATCTGGCTCACTTTTTGTCAGACAGAGAGCAACAGGTTTGCTGTAAAATATATAACTGCTTGTACTTTGGAATTGGCTTTATTGCATTCACTGAGTTTTTTCTTATGAATTACCATAATATTATCAAATTACAAAGTAGGTTCATAAAATTGCTTGTTTTTTGTCATCAGATTTATTTCCCTCTTATATCATGTGCAGGATTTTGCAATAAAAGTCATATACACATTTTTGTGGCATGTTTTCGCTTTAATTGGGAGTCTTTTAGCTGAGAAATTATGTCCTGGAGGAAAGTTAGTCAAAGGCACAGAGAGATACTGTTTCTAATGTGCTGAAATAAATCTAAATTACAATCCAGCTTGTTCAGTCTTATCTCTTAGCACCAGTGGAAAATTATTCTTAGCATAAATATAGTCATCCTTTGTACCTCAGAATGAGAAACCTCTAAATCCTGGCTTACTTTATGTACTCTGTCACAACTCTACCTTGTAATTTGTCTCTGATATTTCTTTCTGACAATGTTCCATTTTGCAGTCAAGTCTTTCAATTTACTTTCCGATAATCAAACAATGATTTAAAAATGTTTTGAGTTGAATCTTTTCCATCTAAAACATAAACAATAATCCTAAATGATTGGTGACATGGTTACACTGTTCAGCCAGGTTGGTAGTTCTACCTAAGAAACTCAAAAGTTCAACAAAGATGGATGATTGAAAACATAATGTACCACATGTTAACATAAAGCTTTGATTTCTGTCTGTAGTGTTTCTCTTTGGTTCCAGAGTGTATTTATATGTGATTGGGCTACCCAGAGACACTTCCCTGATCTCTTGTGCTCCCATTGAGACAAAGCCCCTCATCATAGTGATTAGGTCAGGCTTGTCACTGGGATGTGCACATGCTTCTGTGTTGGTAAACTACAGCTTCATCCTACCCTGGAGGTTTTAAACATCACTAACACGACAAAGCTTGTGTTATACACTTGCTTCCGTCACAACAGCTTACGTTTCTGATATAATTGATTACATGTGCACAGGGAATATTTTTATTTTCACCTGTTAAACAGTCCAATGTGTGTCATGTTGACCATTTTAATGAAAGGTTGGTTGGTTACAAATAAGAAAATTATGTTTCACACAATTTCTTTCAGTATTATTCATACTCACAAGGTGAACTGCTTCACAGATGACCTTCTCCCCACTCAGCCTCCTTTGCTATTAAATGTTAATGACTGAGCAATCAATAGGAACAGATTTATAGGTCGCTCTTTTAATGGAAGCAATTACTCTCCCAAATACTGAAGGCGGACACTCTCCTGGACCAGGCAGCCTCCAGTGGTTTGTCTACCAACAACCAATCTGGTATTTTAGCCATTGGATTAAGTGCAAATCATTCTGAAATTGTCTGGAGAAAAGGCAACACGAATGAGAGGGAGTGGTTGAGTGCTGAAGAAAGAGACCTTTGGGGAAAATAACTGGTATTTGTTCATATCTTGGCAGCCTGAAGCCAGGTGTGGGGCTTCTATATATTTAAATATAAATGTGCATTTTTTATTCCTACGTGAGTAGAGAACAACCACTCTCCCTGCTTTTTCCACCTTTCTGCAGGGTGCTATCCTGGTTGCAGAAAAACACAGGAAACCCTTCTGCCAGAGCACATCAACAAACTTTAAATGAGGGGATTGTTAACTTTCAAGATGCAATATTAATATAAATGAGTTTCATACTGTTTGTTTTCACAATATGGTTGCTTATCACAGTAAACTGCCTGTTCTGTAGTACACTCTGTTCTGCAGTACACTCCGCTTGCCAAACCGATTCTATTTTCACAGCGTTTTCAATGGGAGGATCGTGCGTCCTTACCCACCCACATCTGAATCTGCTTTAATACCTTGGCTCATCTTTTATCCTCCATCCCTTCTTTTTTCCTCCTCTGTGCTCCCATGAAACAAAGAGGAATGTAGGACAAAGTCTCTACAGGGTGCTCCTAAAGGGATGCCCTTGTTCCTGCTCCAATTCAGTTTCTATTTCTCTCCCCATTCGATCTCAGGGTGCCACACATGCACAGTGAGATGCATGCACATGCACACAAACGCGTGTGTGTGCATGTGTGTGCAAGTGTGAACGCTCCTGCACAGTCACGTTAAAAGGCAGGAGAAGTTGTGTAATTTTTTAAAATGCATTCAACATACCTTAAAGGCAGCATCTTGTAGCTGTAACTCTACCAGTAGAGTGAGATCAATGACAGCTCTGAAAAAAGAAACAGCACTTAATGACTAATTAATGGAGTAAGGTGAGAAATATGGCAGAGGAGCAAGGCGTACTCTGTGGACTTTCTGACGACAAATGGTAGCCCTGAGTAGGACCTTTCCGTCTTGATTTAGATGTAGGAAAGGTGATATTTTAGTCTTTAAAAGAATGACAGGAGTTTATAAAACATACAAAGGGGACGGTTTTGCCAAACCTGATGACTAATTGAATGAGGTGGAGTTTCTGAATGCCAGCAGTTTATTAGCTAGAGGTCTATTTTCTCATTTTAGCTTTATGTCTTATCTACTAAATTGGTGTCAACAATATATTAACAGATAATAAGACATTAATTGTGAAAAAATCACAGCATTCACTTATCATTTTGGAACCTCTGCCTCTCTCAAAGAAAAAGAGGTTTTTCCAAATGTTTTAATAGAAAACTTCATTGAATTACAGGAGATGTCAATTGTTCTGTCACTGTTAATCCCTTGCAAGAAAACTCAAACTTATTGCTTATTCTGATCCCTTTGTCTTATAATTTTTTGGGAGGTTAATGATGATTCATAAAGCACAGAAATGTTGATTGATTGATATTTCGGTGACAGCAGATGTTTTAGAGGTGAATCAATTCAGTGTGAGAAGCAAAGACAATCATTTAGCCGTATGAACAGCACTGATATATTTCTTTTTACATTGAGTTTAAATGGAAAAAGACTCATTTTGGATGTAAAGTCTAGATATACTTTACCCAGTAATGGTGTTGTGCTGCATCTATACTGCAGTTCCTGCATAATAGTGCACCATGTACAGTAAATGATACATGTTGAAATCCATGTAAAATTATATAATCAGGTCTTAATCAACACATCATCGCCTTTTCAACAAAACCCTTGTCACCTCTACACTGGCCACCTTTTAATATGCTATAGAAAATAAACATGTTTAAATTATATAATTTTAAGTTATCTTGATTAATACATAATAATCCACATGGTTTAATTGTTAGACTATTGTACTTCTTTAAATTATAGCAGTATCAAACTGAGTACTCAGCACCATGGACAGCAGCACCACACCAGACTAGAAGATTGGTGATGATCATTGTGTACAAAAGAACATACAAATTAATTACATAGCTATAATTGTTTGCCTATTGGTGCAAAGTTTTTTAATTTTATAAAATCTTTATATCATTTAGTGTTATACAACTTTTGGTTAGATTATTTTCATATTACAGCATTCCTGCAGTGGTCGGTATAGAAGCTTCTGAAGCTTCAAATCAACGTACTAAATATTAACAAAAAAAAATTTAAATGTTCATGGATATTTCTGACCTGGTCTGTAAGACTTTGGTATTTAAAAATTTGTTTAATTTGATATTTAAACATTGCTTTAATTACCAAATTTAAATTTGGTATTTAAAGCAATGTTTAAAAACCATCTCTGGTATTTAAACTGATCATAAAAATGACCTGTTTTATTCAGTATGGTTTATTTACTTATCAAGATAATATTTTTTAATCTTATTGCAGCAATCAAGCTGTAAATGATCTGATTTGGATAATTTCTTCAAGTTGTAGTTGACACAAATTAGTTACTTATTCTGAGTGAGAAACTGCAAGTCATAACTATCCATTTAACTGAAATATTTACTTAAATAAAATATCCACTTTTGTTCAACTTTTTAATATAATTTAATTCAATCATATATTAATTTACAGAAAAACATCTGTGTTACTGACAGATTCAACTGTTTTGGTTGAAGTATTTTTTTTTGCGGTCAGACTAAAAAGAGAATAGGACAATGTGTGCATGGGGATTCCATATTTAGCAATCCACATTGTAATTTTTGCTGCTCAAAGGTTTAATTGCTATGTTTGCTAATTATTTTTTGTTTTATTTTTAGCCACACTGCATAATGTCTGTGTTTGTTTTGGTGATGTGCTATTTTCATTCACAGAGTGCTTTAAATGACTCGGTAGGGGAAATGTCTGTAGTGGGATGCGAGACATTTCAGTTCACATAAAAATGGAGTCATCTATTTTTAGCGTCCCTGGAAGACTTTTCTTTTTTTCTTCCACTATCTTTGTAGGCACTTAACTGTTTCTTAGTTTAGTAATGGTGCTTTGACCTAAATCAATCATTTAGGTGCAAATCTGGTCTCCTTTCAGCTTCACCTCCCCCTCTTTTCAGTGTGTCTTACATGCACAAGACTCATTCTTCTCAGAACACCACATGAAAGAAAAACATACGGTCCTAAATAAAATCATATTTGTATGAAGTACATTTTATGCATATTCCCAATTTGAAAGAATTAAATTCAACAATTGATTCAGTATTTAAAAATTGTGCAAGATTAGTACAGCAGGAAGACATTTGTGCAGCACAGAAATGACTCTTATTTGGTGTGTGTTGTACTACGGTTGAGCATTAGTCAAGTGGGCAGCAGTGCGTTGTTATTATTTGCTCGAGGGACGGCCTTTCTGTCGCTCCTGCATCTATCCAAGGTCATGTCCGGGCTGACGAAGGACTGGCTCCCACTGACTGACTGAAGGTGTTTTGTGCTATTTTTGGAACGTCATCGTCAACACCTTCTGTTGCCCTTGAGAATGATGGGTTTTACCTTTCTGGCTGTGTTTTCTGGTGTTCTTGAGCCGAGGACACCATGATGGGGAAGAATTGTGCATCTTAAAATAGATGTCCATGCTCCAGACAAAACAACATAGGTGTCTGAAAAGTTTGTTTATGCTAACTGGGACATTGGATCTTCTTCCATTGATGTTTTTCAGATGTGCTCAGCCTTTTTAAATCCGTTTTAGATCTCCTGTCCTTAAGTGTTCTTCCTTTCCCATGCTCTTTCTCTTCTCTGGTGTCCTCCTCCTGTCAGACAGAGTGGTGTAACCCCAGGCTCTGCCAGCCCTTAAAGAGTAATAAGAACTGTGGCAGATCTATTTTCTGTTGAACACTGGCAATGTGTTGCCAGAGATCCCTTGTGATTGTAGAGTGTAAAGTGACATTGAAATCACACGTTGGCAACATGTCTTGTCTTACCTGTCCCCTCTTTGATAAAGGATTCACGTGAAGGAATTCAGTCACACAAACACCTGGTTAGTATGACGTAATTTAAGCCCAGTAAATAAAGCTAAGTTCTGCGTGAAGCTAATTTGTGTGCAACATGCATCACGTTTCTAGTGAAGAGTGGAAGTTAAAAACATCACTTCTGGACATTTACTTTAATCTTGTTGATTGATTCATTGCATAAATACAACCCACATCTTATTTGCAGTGGTAGTATTCCTTTTGTTTGTTTTTATAGAATTTTAAGTGTTTGTAAGTGTATGTTTATGCTTTATGCAAACCGATTTCTCAACCCCATCTAAACAAATAGGTTATTAAATTTACTGACATCTAGTGGCAGACTCGCAGATTGCAACGTCTTCCAAGGTATGTAAAATACGTCTTGCTGGCAGCTAAGGTATTGAAAAAATAATAATAAAAGAAACCAAACACCTTCCAAACAGTTTCATTAAATGTATTAAAACATTGTACAATACTCCTACCCATTCCAATAGGACAGCACTTAAGTTTCCCAGGAAACATTTCATAATACTTAGGTATACAAAGAGAAATAAAGGCAATTGATTATTCCCCCTTGTACTTCATCTGTAATTCCTCTACTGTTCTTAGACCTCAGCTGTAAACATTCACCCTATGTTTTGTGCTGAAAGATGAAATAATGACCCATTTTGTTGTTTCCTGGCTGTGCCCTAAATATCTTTATTCCAGATCTTCTGATAGTTTAGCCTTCATGATGGTATGTATTTATCTAAGCCTGTTCATTTTCACCCAGTATGAATAAAAGGTAATTGGCAAAAAAGCCAAAGTTTTGAACCCATTTTCTTTTTTCCAAAATCAGTGAAGTTGTATTTATGAAAGAAAACAGTTAAAATGCATTCTTAAAAGCCCCAAATCATCGTGACACTCATGTCTATGAGTAAATATAACTCCTGACTGGAGTTGTACTCATCTGAGTGTGAAGTTGTATTAAAAATTGGGTCTTTGCTTTTATTCCTGGCTCACATTATGATTTTCTGTGGTTTGAAACACACTCAGCTGCTCTGAAATAACAAGCAGTGAAAAACACCCACATAGTGAAATGATGAGGTTGTCATTTCCCATTGAGATCTTAATACAACAGAGAAACCACTGTGTACTTTTCCAAGTACTCTAGTTAATGATAAGGCTCAATGCAACATGTACATAACTGAAATTAAATGTGCATACTCAGTCTGATAAAGCAAAGCAAATTCCCTCAATCCTAGGGACCCTTCTGCTTTCTGCCATTATTTTTATGTTATGTTTTGGGTCACATGACATAAGATTAGCAGTTATTCAGAATCAGGCCAGACCTTAGCCTGAGGGGGAGAACAGCAGTGACCACTCCAAATGGTGTCTTCAGTATTCACCATCTGTGTATTTGTGTAGATATGGGTGTCTGTCTGTCTGTCTGTCTGTCTGTCTATTTAACTCTGGTGCTATTATAATTTTGTAATTTTTATTTTTGTGCAATGTTTTGTCAGCAATGATTAGCATGTGTGCATAGTGAGATGTGAATTGTCTTTTTTTTTTCCTCCCTATGGCTCTAATAAAAAAAAAGAAGAAAAAATTAACCCTGGTGCTAAGATTGATTTTCTTTTCTTGTCTTTATACCGAAGGTCTTACTAGTTAGTATAAGTGTGTCAGGCCACTCAATCATAAATTATTTGGTTGTTTACCTATTTAAGAGATATTCTTAAATAGGAGCTCAGCTGCTTTAATAAAGCATGTGATTTTAATATGAAGATTAAGCCTATCTTCTGCCTCTGTAAATTACATTATGGTATGAACTTGTTTCTGTCTCTTTGTCTTGTCTTGTTAGCACAAAAAAATAATATATATATTGATTTGAACATACTGACTGGACTTTCGTAGGAGTCTATGAATTAAGCAGATTACTGTTTTTGTAAGAGCAGAATTCCCCCCATTACTCTGTAGCAAAATGCAATGAGCCCATACCCAAAGGAACAATAGAGTGAGTTGATTACTTGTTTTGTGTTTAGACACTCACTTCCTAATGGGTAATCATCACTCTGTTTCTACAAAGGCACATTTTTGGAGAGAACAAAAAGATTGCAAATAATTAATCTCCAGCTTCCTTTTTTTGTTTTTTAAAAAGCTCACTCCTGGATTCTCTTTAGCTGAGGAAATATCCTTTATATTATTCGGGTTTGACAGGCACTAAATATTTCATCCGTGCTGTTGCATCAAAGCAGCTTGGAGTTTCAGTTCTTTTTCATCTGTTTCATCTGTGTGTGATTGGCACTGCAATGAGGCTTTCATGTAACTCTCAGTCCTTGCCTGGCTCACTGGGTCGAACACAAGCAACAATTACAAGTAGTGGCTATGAAGAAATCTGGAAGTGAATTATGAAATTTTGAAATCCGCTTTTTGATAAAATTACTTGTACCTACCAGAGGTTGCTTAGTAACTTATAAGACTAACACTTTTTTCTAATCCACATTTGATGAGCATCATAATTTGACATAGTCAGCATCATTTTATTTAAGCTCCTCTCAACTTGGGTGTACAGTAGAAGAGACATGTTGTCTGTTCGCAAGCATTTGACCTGTGTTTCTGCCTCTGTGTTCCAGTCCTATAGAATCCTGCCAGAACTTCTACAAAGATTTTACACTACAAATCGATATGGCCTTCAATGTCTTCTTCCTCCTGTACTTTGGCTTGCGGGTAAGCTGACACACATGCATTCACACGCAGACCTGCATGTACATTATACACACACATTCTTCAGTCAAAAGAAAATTATTAGTGCGTCTCAGATTTGCTTTTTATTAATAAAAATCTGAAAAGTGTTGGGTACATTTGTATCCAGTCCCCCTCAGATAAAAAAAAACATAATTTGCCACAATTATGGGAAATCATTTTTGTACATCAAGAGAAAGAAACCCTTTCCCTTCAAAAATAGTTTAAGCTCAATCAGAATGCATGGACTGTCCTTAGGTTTGAACTTTAATTGTATTTCATTGTAAAAGCAACACATTTGACTTGTAAGTCAAATTCAGTTCAAATTCTTCCCTGTTTTTTCTGTGTCCCCCACAAAGGCTGTGGTAAAAGTTTAAAACTGTAAATTTTATTCATCATTTCAACAATTGTTGATTTGTTCTCTAAGGCCACAGTTGTGGTGTGCACTACTAATGGTTATAATAATAATATTCCCCACCTTGGCTGCAGATCTCTGTAGCTCATCAGAGTTATAATTGGACTCTTCACTCCTTTTCTGATTTTTATTCTCCTAAGTAAGTTGCAGTTGCTATTTATCTATATTATTTGCATTTCAGGGTGATGGGAACGAAAGGGAGCTGGGAGATGTCCAGAGCTTGGGATGCTTTTGTATTACACAGCCCAACATTATCAGTGACCATGTTCTGTTTTCTTCTGTCTCTATGATGCTGGTTGTTATCTAACGAGCCTCTGAGGCCTTCACAGAACCACTGGGTTTATTAGTTAGGCGATAACTAATAAATCCATGTGATTTATGGCTATCAGTGTAAATGGGGTTTAATTGAATATTTTGAAAACCATACTATTTTTGTTGGAGTCTGTCACATAAATGACATACAGTGATGTTCAAGATAACTGGATTCAAGGCACGAATGTCTAATTTCGAGGGAATACCAATGCTGCACAAAATCTTCTAGACAAAAGCTTTAGCATCCTTCAAACAGCTTATTTTGTTACTGTCCTCATTAATGCATAATTCTGAGTTGTAAATATTTTTGTCCGTGATAGTACACATTTAAATTCAATAAATTGTGTGCAATGGGTGTTAAAATTACTGTTTTGCAGGAAACCCTCATTGGATCATACATACAATATCTCTACATTTTAAACTGGCACTATTGTAATAACCATAGCAGCCATCTAATTTTGCAAAAACAAGCTTGACGTCCTGAATGAATGAATAAATAAACACATAAGCTGCTTACGCTGCCATTGGTTTGCATGATTCAGCAATTGTGATGAAGCTTTTGTCATCTAAATAGTTCTTCATCATTGCTGAAAAAACAAATACGTTTGAAAAAACAACTGGGCCATTTTGTGGTCGCTGTTTAAATAGAAGTAGGTTAGTCACTTTACTGAGTAGCATTGTTACTTTTCTTTTCTGGCAGTTTATAGCAGCCAATGACAAGCTGTGGTTCTGGCTGGAGGTCAACTCAGTCGTCGACTTCTTCACCGTCCCCCCTGTATTCGTCTCTGTATACTTAAACAGAAGCTGGCTTGGTAAGTTTAAATATATATGGTAAGATTTAACAAATCCTGTTTTCCCCATTACATTTTTCTTTCTATCCTTGCATGCCCTCCTCTTTTTCCATACATCTACGTTTCTCCCTGAGCCTCCCGGTCCTCCCGTCTGTCTCCCCTTTGAGGCCTTGTTGCTTGAGGCTGCAGTCAACTTTCCCTCATCATTAGAAGTGACAGGGCTAGGTTCCTCTGATGTTTCAGCAAACACAGACACAGCAGAGTAAATGGATTGATGGGAGTGAAAGAATGGGGCTGTAATTTTCTTGATTCTCTGTGTGTGTGGCTTCAGATTATTTAGTAGTTTTGTTAAGGAATTGCACCTGTAATGCCTCACAGTAGTCAATAACTGCCCTCTAATAGCTTCATTCACACCCACTCAAAAAATGCAAAAGCATGTGTGATCCCAGTATACACTGCTGCACTCACTCATGCATGAGCAGACTGGAAAACACCCTAACCTGCATTACATAACGACCTACTTTTCCCACTGTGTTCAGAGAACCGTGACCTAAATTATACTGCAGAGAAAAGAGTTTCTTTCCAAGTCTGCTCTTTTTTTGAGTTCACTTTGTGTCTACTTCTGATAAGATGCTGAAAAAACCTCAGGGCTCATAACCAGAGATGCTCTAATCCACAAATTGTTTTGGGTTTTTTTATGATCACAGCATCTACATTTAAATGTTTGCCAATACTGACATTGTCTGATCTATAGGGTGCTTTTTACCTGAACATTTGGTGTTGTTTTTGATCATAATGTTATATGAAAGGACAATGCTGCCACTGTAGGTCAGTTCATAAGCTTAATATACAATAATCTTAAAAATGATTATTTCATGCCTACTTTAATGTTTGCAGCTACATAAATTCTAAATATGGTCACAAATAATATGGGAGTTGAGTGTGAGTGAGAAATTTCTGAAATTCTCCAACATCCAGCAACAAAATCACTTCATAATAGTTATGTTTTTTTGTTTATCTTATTACTTATTCACAACTAAATGCTCAGAAATCAGCACAATAATGTAGGAGATTGTTCATTCAGTGAAATAAAGAAAATGAATTAGAAGGTGACGTTTGTTTTTATGTATTGTGTTTAGCAAATTTTGAAATTGAGAGTGGATCAAAATTCTCTTTTGTTGTAGTACATAATTCACCATAGAAATCAAATTAAAATAATTAAAAGCCTTACTTCAGAAGCTTTCTGAGGAATCGTTGAAGATTTTCACGGAGAAGAAAAACAGCATAATGAATGAAGAGAGCAAGTGTTTCTTCTTTCTGCTGCTCATGATGTAAGGTGTCCTCATCTCAGCCAAAGGAAGCTGTGGGTGTTAGGGTCTTGATGAGGATGATGCAAAAATGTGAAACAGTGGTGTGGCCGCTAGCTAATATTATTTTAGTGAGGAATCACCTGTGAATATTAAAAATCCCTGTGCCTGAATTTTGGAATGAGTATATTTCTTTTGGGGAAGTAATATAGCTATTTTTTTTTTCCCAAGAAATAAGTGTAGAATTCCTGACATAAAACCCAAAGGGACATTTTTAGTCCTGCTTATAACCACCTATTCAAAGGATTTTGCAAAGCAGAAAGATTAGCAAAGGGAAAGCTCCTGAAGACAATAGAAAAATAAAAAAATAAGGGAAAACTAACAACAGAATGGAGGGGGGGAAATAATCGTCTTAATCTCAGTTAGGACATTTTTGTCTGTGATTGTAATTTCTTGAAGATTACAAAAAAAAAAAATAGGTAAATAATTTGAAGTGGTGGTGATTAAAGTAGATTGTGCACATATAAAGGGTAGTGTCTTACAAGCATTACTACATTTATTTTATTAGACCTGCAGCAACCCCCTCAATCATTTTCATTCAGTGGAAAGAATGAAAGCAATTAATTCCATATTGCAATAGATTAATATAAAATATCAAAAACATAGCAAAAATCCTGAAATTATTAATTGATTTTGCTACAATATCATTTATTAAAATCCTGAACAATTCCTGAAATACAAATGTACCTAATAAACTTATTTTTAATCTTTAATTTACTCAAACATTATTTTTAAAACTGTTCCATGTAGTATTTATAGTGAAGAAAATAATTACATTTTTTTAAATCAGTGTCAGAGAAACATTTTGTTTTTAGGAATTATGCACATTGAAGAGGATCCTTAGGGAAGTAAAACAAATCTCCAACTGTTGGACAACTGCAATAAAAACTGAAAAGTCAACCAGTTTCTTATGAAACACCCCAGAAATACATCTCCCCTATAAAAACTGGTAACACACAAGTTTTTTTAAAATTAATTAATCAATTATTATTATTTTTTTATATTGTTGTAAATAATTAAACTCAAAGCAATGAGACTAATTGAGGTTTTCAGCTACAACCACTCCAGGGATGTCTGGCATGAAATTTGTGGAAAAATATTTCATGGCCACTGTTCAGTACATTGAAAGATGTGTAACGGTCTAAACAAATTAATAAATGTTAAGGATTTCTACACATTACGCCCAGTAATAATGCTACATACTCACATTGTTGTTCATAAGTATGTGTCATAAACTGCTCAAAACGACAGTTTTTAAATGAACTGTGCATAGCAGTGGAATTTGGTGAACCCAAACAGGCTGCTGATAGCTTGCAGAATACCAATGTTGTGCTGAAAGTATCTGTTAGCATTCTGAATCAGTCAAGGACAGCGTTTATAATATGCCTCACGGACTCTGAAATAACAAGGGAACGAGGTCATGTTGTGAATGGAAAATAAAGACAATTAGTTGGTCTAAGACTCAGTTTGTGTGTTATTCAGAATGTGTTTGAGTTGAAAACATTGAGGATTTATTGTTTAGGAAATTAGATAAATTACTTTGTCTTTTCTGTGCTTGCTTTCAGGCTCATGTCAGGTCTCTGGTGTATTAATCTGTAACTGGTACTACTTTCTATTCAGGTTTTATTTAGGAGAAGGCTTAGTGGTTTTAGAACACAATTTCACCACTCCTCTGTACACTCTGTAAACTGAATGTGAAGTCTGCCATAGGTGTGCTTATCAAAAGGCCCCTGCCAGAGATCCTGCACCCTTGACATGGAGTATCCACTTATTATGAGCCCTATAGAAGAATATATAATGTTTCACAATTCAGTGCTTGTTCTTTTCTGCTCCTTTAATTTGGATGTTGATTAAGAGAATAATGATGTGGGGCTGATGTTAGAAGAGCATTTAGAGTTCTGCTTCTACAGGAAGAGAAATTAATCTTCTTTAACAACTTTAACCCACATTTTCTCGAGGGAGAGACCGGGTGGGATAAGCATGTGGTTATTTGAAGGATGCTCATAGATCTCGTGGTTACTGAGCCTTTGCTTTCATATGCCCCCCCATCTGTAACATGAAATTACTTTTACAATAAATTACTTCAAACATAAATAAAATATTTGACTGTGCAAATCTGTCTAGTAATATTCAGCTGTTTACTGCAGGGTGAAAAGGCAGTTTTGAAGTTTTAGTGTTGTAGCTTTGAGGCAGCAATTTTAATTCCTACTTTCTATTGCCTCCTAGTGGAGAGTTAGTAGACCGTTCTCTTATCCCTTATGGTGATGAAAGAGGCTTATGTGCCTGACAGGGTCGTGAGTGCAACTGCTTTATACTGCATCTTCTATAAGCTACTGGCAGTAAGCATATAAAGGGCAAGCATTGGCGTTATAACTGCTATCTTAGCCCAAAGACATTGATATTTGTTGATCTTGTGTTCTTTATGAATGAAAGAAGAACCAGTGGCCATTGTGTTTGCTTGATAAGAGCAGTTCAACACCATGTATTCTAAGCCTGGCTTAGTTGACTGTTAGTATTAGTTCAGATGAAACATCTCTGACTGCTGATTGACAAAACAATTCTGCCAAAACACGTGACTTAGAGGCTGAACTATGCCTTGTAAACCTCAGTGAAGTAAGCATTGGCACAACCCCTAAAGACCTTCTTGAATGAGCATCATGTGAGCTGGTGTGTGTGTGTGTGTGTGTGCGCGTGTGTGTGTGTGTGTATTTATGATAGTTGCCAGTGCAATAGGATTTGGCATGTGTCAAAGAGATTTTCACATTCAGAATCATGTACTCAATGGAAGGGAATTTCATTGAGATTTTTTTAGACACATGGATGCTAATGCATGTAAAGTGACATATTAGTGAGAGATTTCAAGCACATCTGTTATACTTATGAATTTGATATTTCTTTTTTTTATTTGCTTCTGCTTTAGAAGTGAGTTTTGAGCATGCAGTGCGTAAGATATATATATAAAAAAACTACTGCTGACATACACGGATCCACAGCAGAACACAAACACAAATGCTTCATACTAACTGAGTAAAAACAACCATTCACCAAAGTGTTGATGTGTGGTGGAACTAATTTAGTGAAATCTAAGTCCAAGTTTGGAAGCAAACTCAGTATTATTTATCCAACAAGGCAGATTTTTGCATATGAGAATATTCTCAGATAAATATGAACATGGCTGTAATCATAACAACCCATTCATATGCTTAAATAAACATAAGTTACTCAAATAAAATATATTTTTTGTACTAATGAGGGATTTTGTGGACTCTCTTCTAAATTTAGCCAATTCTGATTTCTTGTTAACAACAAATATCACCAAACTACTGCTTCCTACTTTCTTTATAAACTAAACATTTAAAAGTTAAACTAGCACAAATTTAAAATTTAATTTTGAACACTTCAAGCACTTTAATGAAAATAGATGACTGAGACAACAACTTTCAAACCGATGATTTTTTTTTGGTATGACTTTGTTGATCATAAAAGGTGCAAATGGTGCAAATATTGATATTTCAACTTTAAATGATGAAAGAGGCAAAAATGAAAGACAAATATAAATAGACTCAATAGCTTGAATATATATCAAAGTGGGTAACAAAAAAAAAATTCCCTCAGTAAAACCATTCTGTTATGCTGTGATCATTTTCACCACAGAGTAAAGTTACTTGGACATGTAATTGTACAGTTAATTACAGAGGAGCAAAGTCATAAAGCTACATTGTTGTCTGAAAAGTGGTAAATTTATTCTAACCAAATATTTAGTGTCTGTCAAAATCTCAAACTGCACAGACAGATCTGCTCCTAAAATAATACAAACACGCAAATAGTTTAGTTTATATGCAAATGAGTTAATTTGCATATATATAAGAACAAATCTCCCATATTTATGTGTCTTTATGGAAATAAAGATTTATATTCTGAAAGACTGTCTCTCTTAAATATAAATTTTCCCAGCAGTTTCTGTTTTTTGGGGGGGGGGAATAAACATATCTGTTAAAATTATAGTTGGGCAGGAACAGACTGACTGATTAGTTTATTCTTAAGTACTGAATTAATTTAATATGCAAGAACTCTGTATTTGCATTTTTTAATTTCCCAACTAGGAAGTCAGTAGTATTATTAAAATATTATAAATATAACCTGACAAAATGCTATTTATTAGTGTTATTTCTGTTTTGCAACATCATAAATATATAGTGTAACATGCTCACTCTCACAGAAAATGTATCTTCATTCAAATCATTTTACAAATTTATTCCAAAAATTTATAGCAAGGATATTTTTAACAAGATATATTTTATAGAGCTGCAACAAAACCTAAGCAACTCCCTAAAAAAATAATTTAACATTCTGTCATAAAGCAGCAAGGACAAAGTGAGAACAAGATCATTTGTAACTGAAAATAAAAGGAGATGGTGAGTACAAACACTCTATGCAAACAATGCATAAAAATATACGTCTGTTGAGACACATTATATTTTTTTTGTAATTCCAACTTCTAATTGTGAAAATGTGTTCTTGTTTGGCTGCTGTTCATAGAGGTTAGTTTTGATTCACAAATTTAATAAGAAATGTAAATTGTTAGTGATTTTTATCATCATTGTCATATCATTCATCCATTGTCTATATCGGCTTATGCCTGCAGGGTTGTGGGGAATAATGATAATATGATGCCACTGGAGATTTCTCCACTATTAGAGTTGATTTGAAATGCCACAATGAAAGCAGAACACCCCCCCCTTTTGAATAAGGATTATTGTTTTTTCCCCTCTGAATTATTTTTCATATCTGCTAATCCTTGGCAGGATGCAGACCTTTTTGAAAATTAGGTGCAACACAGCTGTGTGCTGATGGAGTCAGAGAGAGCTCTGCAGGAGTTAACGGTAATGCTCTCACAGGGGCCTAGAGATAGGTAAATCGGTTTGTGTAGTGGGGATTAAGGGCACTGTAACACAACTAAGAGGGGAAAAAAAACACTTATTAGAGCTGACATTTTGATCACATAGACATTTTGAGACTGGACTCTCATGACAACCGTTTACTTCTAGAGCTCTTCAGTCTGAAGCCCTCGATTTTTGTTGGAAATTTGTCTTATAATTGTACCAGAAACCTAGACATAATTTGTCTCAAATAATTTTCTGACTACGATTGGAAAGTTTGAAACAATGATTCCTCCTAAACTGCTCGTCTACCGCCGTACACACTGCGATGTTAACTTGGAGAACCTCCAGGAGACGTGGAGGCGAAAGAAGTCTTGCGGAGATCTCTTTCAGAATGGATATAGGGTGAGGCAGAGCCATCATGGCCAGGATGACAAGACAGGGCAGACTGGATTTTACCATACACTTTGGTCCTGTATGCACATTCTCTCCAACTGGGGTAAGAGCCTTAGCATTGACGTATCTTCAATCTGGAGTTGTGGTTTTATTTAGTAGTCTGATAAATATTCAATAAAATGGTGAGACATTTTTGATTGTGCAGAATATATTAGTGGAAATTCTTACCACAGCAATTTACTTTGGTCTTAAAGGTGTACATACATTTCTCCTGGGATTAGAATGGTTTACAGCAAACAACAATGATGATTTGCTGGTCCTTCATGGAGTCTTTCTCCACATAACCTCCATACTAACGTTTGCCATTGTATGAATATTTTCCCATCCATGACTGAACTATTTTCTACCATTTGTTTCTATCCAAATACTTCATTTTGAAGTTTTGTTTCATTCCTTAAAATGATCTCCTTCTGTCATACATTGTACTCTCATCCCCTTTCTGTATGTGTTTCTATTTCAAACAGGTTTAAGATTTCTGAGAGCACTAAGACTGATTCAATTCTCAGAAATATTACAGTTCCTAAATATTTTGAAAACAAGGTAAGAAAAATAAAATTTTCATGTATTAAAACTTGAAACAATAATTTACATTTTTACCACCTTATGTTTATACCCAATAATCTTCATCTTAATTTTTATGCATATTTAAGGACTAATTGTAATAATTTCTCTGCATGCAAAATAAAACATTAAAGTTAAAAGCTAGATATGTATTTAAAAAGTATTTTCCTTTTACATTAAGAACTTATATTTTTATACAAATTTTTATGGCCAGTTGAAGTATGGAACCAGTTCTTGTTGTCAGGTGTTTCTCTGTAATTTGTCTCATTGTTTGTCTCCAAACCAGCAATTCCATCAAGCTGGTGAACTTGTGTTCCATCTTTATAAGCACGTGGCTCACAGCGGCTGGATTTATACATCTGGTAGGTAAACTTTAACATAGCATTAGCAACAGTTTGACATGGCAAAGTAATCACCTTATTCACTTCATAGAAAAATTACCTTTGACATATAAGCAACAGAAAGTTTCACCAGGTATTACTTTGAAGCCCTGTTTGGTAATTAATGTTCATTATAGCTGTGCAGAAATAAAATCAATATGCAAATAATGACAACGACACAAAGCTGTTCTTCCCTATTTATCTTGTTTCTTTCATTAAATGCTGTCAAACACTAACTAGTCAAACAATGAAATTGACATAATTTATGTAATTTGTTATAAACTGTATAACACCCTTGTTCAGCAACACATCATGCATTATAAAATATCACCACTAGGTGGTGGTCAAAGCTTGATATAATGAAAAAATATATCCCAGCTGGCTGGGATATGTTTTTAAACAAATTTCTAAGAAATTTGTTTCTAAGAAATTTGTTTAGGACATTCTGATGATTGTTATGAATAATCATCCACACTATTTCTGTTCCCATTTCAACTGTAGGTGGAAAACTCAGGGGATCCATGGGAAAACTTTGAAAATTCCCAGTCGCTGTCTTACTGGGAATGCGTCTACTTGCTGATGGTGACGATGTCTACAGTGGGTTACGGGGATGTCTATGCAAAAACCACCCTGGGCCGCCTGTTCATGGTCTTCTTCATCCTTGGTGGTTTGGTAAAATCAAACATTTCTTTCCTTCCTACCCTCACTTTTATATCCTCAGTAGATTATTTAGACCTAATTTAAATCATGACTGCAAACTGTATGAAATATGTGATATGCTAACAAAAGTATGTTTTTAAATAATTTAATCTTTGTTGCCTTTACCTGTACTTGTTATGTATCTGTCAGTATCCTTGTGTTTAGCCTACTGTATCCTGTCTGCTCTAGTTGTAGGTCCCAGTGTTTCTTTGTCTGGTCCCCTTATGTGTCCTTCCTATATCTGTTGAATTAAAGTATATGCTTCTGTCTCATAATATTGTTATATTATTCTCTTATAAAAGCAATTGCGGTTTCAGGACACCCCTCCTTCTGTGTCTATTCCCACATTTCCAACAAACACAGGGGCAGAGAGATGAGGCTCAGGCCAGCCTGACTGGTACCACAGCAACCCCCTCCTTCCTCACTTCTTTACAATCTAGTATCCTGTTGGGCTGCCACAAGGACATTAACGTAAACACAGGCATGCATGAATGCGCACACCTGTAAGCACTCATGAGCACTGGCACACAGCTGGAGGGCTGTGGATTAAGGATTTACCCTAATCACAGTTTTTTTTTTCTTTTTCTGAATTTGGATCCGTGACAGTTTAAATATTATCGACACATGTGTGATGCTATGTTGTGGCTTCATGCTCGTGATGATAGATTGTTTTTCAGAGAGCTGAAAGCTCTGGAAGTCTTTATGGAAGCAACTTAGTGTGCTTTCTGTCAGTACCAGTGCCTGAAAAATTATTATTAATATAAAATTAATGAAATTTTTAGGAAGTGAAACTTTGTATTAACATCTTTTATCCTTTCACATCCTTTATTAGTACAATAAGCACAGTAACTCACCCCAGTGTGTATTCTCTAGAGCAGTGGTAAAAGCACCAGTGGTGGTACTTTGGCTTCTGTTAGTGCTTCCTCGAAGAAGATATTTGTAATTTGCAAGACAAAACTGTAATCTAGAACTCCAATAGACAAAGAATGTGAGTTTTCCATGCACATTTTTCACTTCTTTAAGTTCTTCTCTAATTAAAAATGCAGTGAAATAAATGATAAAGTCTGCCTCAGTATAATACTGCTTCAGTATTGAACTGTCCAAGTCCAAGCACGGTCTAGCCGTTTTCCAACTTAAACATTGTCTTTTTTTTTTTTTATTAATATGCTCAGTGACCAGTGTGACTACTATTAGCAGTGCAAGCAAAAAAGTGTGCATTTTTTAAAATGTGTAATTTGAAAGACTAACTACGTGTATATTGGAGAATAATTTGAAGAGATAAAAATGAAAGTGTTTATTAATTCAGAGCAGCCATGTTATATTCTAGTGTCAGCGTTGATGTGAAACAAATTGACTAAAACCAAAAGACTATGACATGGTGAAGGAGTGAAATGTTTAGTTCGTGTTGATGATGTCTAACTCTCAGCCTTAATAGACTGAATGGAAATATCCTTTAATTTCCCATAATGTGTAAATTTCTTCTGTCATTCCTGCATTGAAAACCCAGCTTTTCCTAATATTGCTGTTCTTCCTTTGACTTAATTTGTATCCTAAAAATAGGAAGCTTTGAATCTTTAAGATACAATAACATCTCCCCCTCCAGAGAGTGTTGCGGGTAGTGCAAGCTGACATTACACTGATCAGAGAAAATTATTATTATTTTTACTTTTTTTACATTGTTTTTTTACATTTACATTTCTGAATGTTCAGTCAGTAATCAGAGCCAGTCAAACTTAAAGTTGTCTGAGCTGATCAGCCTAATTCGCATGCATGTCCTCTCCTTATAGTTTTATGGTTGATATTTAAGCTTTTACTGATAAATGAACACCAAGGACTAACCTAATGACGGCATACTGAATACAACCCTTATCCCTTTCGAAGCTGTGTAACTTTGCAAATGCATCCAGCTCATTCTCTAGCCCAACAAATGAGTCTTGATGTGTTTTGCAGCTGTGAACCATCAGGTGGGCCTTTTCAAATCAACCTGCCAGATCATCTGTGTTTGTTGGACAAAACATGGCACATAGGTTTCAGTTTTAAATTTCTGCCACCCAGAGAACGGTTTTTGGTGCCATCACAGACTGACAATTATTCAGCTGTGACAAAATTTGTGTCTGAAGAATTGTAACATAGCGGGGCTTAAAACATGTGATGCAATAAAATATTTTTCCACATGAAGACATTCTGCCCATATATGAATCTTAGCATATCTCTACAGATAAGCAAGGAAAACATTTACCATCTAAGAAAAAAAAAAAATAATAATTGGATTTACATTCTCCACTACCCACTCTTTGGCATAGTAGTCTTTTTTTTAGTCTCTTCTTCTGTCTTCTATCTCCTCCTTAGGCCATGTTTGCCAGCTACGTCCCTGAAATCATAGAGTTAATAGGAAACCGCAAGAAATATGGTGGTTCCTATAGTGCGGTTAATGGGAGAAAGTAAGTATTCCAGATGGTTCTGCTGTTTTTAAGTGTGCGGTAGAACCCTCTCTGCATGCCTTTTTTCTTTTTTTTCTGTTCCATGCATGTAGGCCATGTTTGCTCGCTACGTGCCAGAAATTGCTGCTCTCATCCTTAATCGGAAGAAATACGGAGGGAGTTATAACTCAACACGAGGCAGAAAGTAAGTTGAAATCCAGACAAGGTGTGGTTGTGTGACTAAAGTGCACCCCCTGTTTTAAGTTTATAGGATATCAGGGGTTGGTTTCATGTTCATAAAGTTTGAGTACAATAATAAGATAAAGTTAGATGAAGTCACACTGCGTGACTGGAGACCTTGGCCATTAGGACACACATGTTCATGCCCCCTCACTCTTGCTTTCACTCTTTCACTCTTTTTCTACCTACCATTTTTTCTGAATCTACTTCTCTCTTTCCTTCATTCAACACTTTCCTTAAGTCATCAGTGTGCTTTTTATTTTCTTGTTTTTGTCCACCTCAACACATCTTGTGTTGCGCTATAATTTAATTTGGACAATAGAGCTTTCATGACTGCTAAACGTTTCAGTCTTGCAACATGCTGACCTGTGGTGCTTCTCTGCAATAAAAATGTCCAATGCATCCATAAAAGGGTTAAGTTTAAAAAAATAAGATAAAATGAAGCTAAGAGTCATGAAATCCCTACTATCCCCTTTTCAAGGATTTTCCCATGAGAGCATAGAAAGACTGAAACATCTGCAAGTGCATTATTATTGGTGGTCTTTTCAAGCATCATCAATCTCAATGACCGTTGCAGGATATAAGTTCTTCTACTTTATATTTTATTTTTATTTTTTTATTTTGCCTGATTTAGTTCTGCATGCCTTAATCCTCTCCTCAGCTGCATCATACCTGGGATGTTCTTTACGACCTGTCGTATCGTTGCTTTTTCATTACCTGCAAACCCGATGAAAAAGCCCTAATCGCCGTCGTTTGTCACTGCTGTAGCACATTGCATCATCCGTGCTTGACATTATTCTGGCCCTGATCTTCAGTCAGCTCCCACACCCTTGAATGCTGGATGCCTCGCTCCCATTGGAGGCTCTCAATTGCTTTTTGCTTGCTTTTTTTTTTTGCCTGCTCAGTCCTCGGTTCTTGTGTGTGTCTATGTGGTGTTTGTCTCTTGTATTTTGCCGTTTGTGTGGATTTGACTGTAAAGTCTGTGTGTCTTTAGTCAGTTTACTATTTGTACAAGAGTGCCACACTCCTCTTTTCCCTTTGTGGCTCAAACCTTAAGCCCCATCACACTATTGGGTATCTGCCTTTCAGTTCAGTGGCATTGTAGCACACAGTTTAATTACCAGCACATATACATCATGTACAAACACTTTGCTGCTTTCATACATCATGCATATTTGCACCTCTGCAACAGAAATTTATATTTAATTCAATCATAGCTTCAATTATCTGCTCAGGCTACCCTATTTTGTCTGCACTAATGAAAATCAGTCACCTTAGCATGTTAGCTGCTCTATTTTAAGGGATTTTATGTCACTAGTGACCTTTACTCAACAGTGGCTAACCAGGAGTAATGGCAGAGAGACAAAGGAAAGACATACAGTCTAAATAATCGGGGACCGGAGTCAAATCAGAAACAACTATGTCGAAAACTGTAGTCTCTGTAAACTGTGCGCCTGCTCTATCAGTGAGCCATGTGGCGCCCCAGCATGTTAGACATCTGAATAATTCCACTAATACTTATCTGACCACTTGGGGGCACTCTTAAAGCATTATATCTCATGCCCAGGTGTTAATTTGATTGTTTACTATGAAGAAATAACTGGAAGGAGATGGTGATGTCATGGCAAAAGTAATTTAGACTAATACAACATGTTTTTAGCACGCCAGCAAAAATGCATATTTTAAACAGCATGCTGTATGTGTCCAGAGCAGACAAACAGTCCTCTTTTTTTCTCTTTTCTGCTAATATTTCATGGTACCATCTTGCCTTTTCTCTCTCTTTCTTTCACTCCTCTCCATTGTTGCTCCCATCAATTTCAGACTCTTTTCTTAGTAGTGGACAATCTGTAGAGTCAGCAGAACAGGAAGGCTTGAAGAGAAGAAAGAAAAGCCTTTGTTCTGTAACATCCGCTTGTCTCTCAGATAAGATTGATGAAATGTTGTTTAGCCAGTGACTTCAGCCCTCACTCGCAGAAGGGTGCTGAGTGAAGCCCTTGTCAAAACTGAGGATCATTTCTCCCTCTCACTTTATTTTTCTCCTGCTACACTACTTTCCGTCACTCCCTTTGGTCAGATACATGGTAACAATCACTAGAGACCCACAAAACACACAAACTCTGAGAAGCCCTGGAGTTTTGCAGAGCAAATTTAGATAAGTTTAGGAAGAGCCTATTATCAAAAATTGGTTTGTCATGTGGCTTTCTGGTAGTGCCTAGATTTTCATACATTAACATGTAACAGCTGTCAACACATGAAAAGCAAAATGGAAATGAGATTAGGAGATTATTGCAACTGATTGATTATGGAGCTTTCAATCGATGAGATCATGATGCATTTTAAATTATTCCAAACGCAACTAAGGTTTCAACTCTGCTGTCATTTAAAACAAACCTTTCAGGCTATTTGGAAGCTGGAATTACTCCTGATGTTAGATTTGTGTTTAATGTTAGCTTTGGTGAAATTTCCTGCTGCACTGTTGCACATACCCATGAGCACACTGACAGCTCGTATGTTGATGTAGTAATGACAAGGGTTATGTTCCGTTGGAGTCCACTGTACTTTGAGCTCTGTGGTTTCCATTATGAGACTGAGGTTTCCATTAGTCCAAATTTCAGCCGACGGTTTGGCATAAAAACTGATTTCAATCCTGTCTGAACCTTGTCAGAGACCGTAGGAGAAAGAAAAAGGTTATCCATTTGAATTGTGCAGACCGAGACATATTCACTCTGGACAAAAAGAGAAAGGTGGTATATCATAAAGTACATAGCTTTGTCCATCAGAGAAGATGTAGTATTATTTATTACTGTCACAGATTTCTGAACATGGGTTGAAAACTTAACATTGAATTAAAGTTGAAAATGACACATCCTTTTGGCAGGCTTTACATAAATGTTCATCAATAACTTAAGGATTAGAGCAGTAGCAATTAAGTGACCTCTGTTACTGATGTTTGAGCTCTGTGTTCATTTCATGTTCCTTGTTTCCTCCAAGGACATCCTGGGATGTTGTCTATGTGCATGCTTTGTGTGCATGTGCAATTATATACCCTGTTGCATTTAATATTTTTTGTGCTGCTTGTTTTTTGCTTTGTTTTAAGTTTCTGGATTTTTATGTTTTATCGTAAGGAACTGTGTCAATAAATTTTATTTTTTTTGTTTTATTTATTTTTGTTTTTTAGATCCAGTGCCTTAAAAAAATATTAGTACTTCTGCAAGTTTATTACATTACAATTGCTTTCTCTGGTGTATTATTGGGGGATCTTATTAGGTAGAACAACAAAAAGCGGTCCAAATTAAAAACTGCAAAGTGTAACAAAGGTTCTCGTTTTGCAGCATTTACAGCTTGAGCGTGGTATGCTATGAAAATCTAGAGACTAAGCTCTTTGCCCCTTTTTCATCCCAAATCACTTATGCTGATTTGAAGATGGAGAGATTTAGCAAAAATCTATTTTCACATTTTACTCTAAATTCTAAGACAGATTTGTTTTTGTACTTTGAATGGATCAATGTACCATATTAACATATTGTACTCTAAACCATTTCATGGTTGTGTTTTTAGTATTTAGAGGGATGTGCTTTGCTGGTTTTGCAACATACCAAATGCTTTGGCTGTACATATAAAAAAGTTTAATTGTGGTCACATTTAATCAGTACAACTTCTTCCATATGTTTATGGTGACATTACTCAAAGATTTGTTTGAATAATGTATTTTTTCTGCAATATTCTTACATATAACCTGGATTTTTTAAAAATGACTTTCCTAATACTGGAGAAATAATGTTTAATTTATCAATGAGTCCTAGGTGTGAAAAAACAGCAGCAAATGTTTTTGTTTTTATGCAAATACATGCTTTCTGGATGTGGTCTTTACAGTTACTTGTTAATCAGTTAATCTTATGCTCAACCAAATAGGTTTTCTGTACAGTTTTCCCTATATAGTTTTTCTGAACTAATACAGGGGTTACTCAAATAAGGGAACACTACCTATTTAAATTTTTTACTTTTTAAGAGTTGAGAAACATCTTGTGCCAAGTAGAGTAAGCTTCTCGCAGACATCTCAGCTCATCAGCTAGTGAGACCACACAATTGCCTTTTAGCTCTGCTCTGGCCAAACATTTGATCACGACTACTCATTAGTTTCTGGTAAAGGTCAGAGGCAACATCTGTGAAAAGCATTTTGTCTCACAACATTCCAGAACTGTCATTCTCATAATATGGCTGTGGCATTGCTTTGCCAAGACTGCTGCAGTTCAGCCCTGCCAAGGCCATATGTTTCAGTGCAGAAGACCTATTGATCTTGACTATGGGTTTCATCTAACACCACTAAATATGTCTTCATTTGAACAAGCCAGATTGAGCAAGACTTCAGTAATGTTCTGTACAGCTTTAAGTCTTGACTTTAAAGGATGACTTTAAAGGTTAATATCTTCACCAGGTCTTCCTTTTTGTGTATAAGAGCATTATGGTAGATTAAAAGGTGATTAATTTTACACAGTGCAAGAATAAGACAGCAAAATGCTTTGTGTAAATTTTATTTAGGTAAAAAGTGTGTCAATCCAGGTCATGAAAATGACAATGGTCATGACACAGGCTGCTGTATTATATATTGTAGAAAATACAATAATACATTTTTTACACCTGTTTAACTAATGAGCAGCCATCCATCTCCACAAGCTATGTGTTTCAGAAAATAATGTAACCATCACACTTTTTAATATCTTATTCTATCTAAAATGTAGTTTTATGTATATTTAAATCTGGTGAAATGAAGCACATTTTTAAAAAAACATCCAAGCCTTAAAAGTATGGATGTCACTTTTGTTGTTACCCTAATTTGTATATTTAGTTACTCTTGTTATGTTACCAATGCAATAAAGTAATTTATTTTTCATACTTAATTATTGCCCAAAAACCTGTGTATTTAATTTCTATAACTTACGCACAGGCTACGAATTCCCCCAAGTAGTCAAGTATTCAGCAGTAGAATTAATCAGAAAACTTGTCTTCTGTGCTGATGGAGTTGCTTCAATATTTGCCATGATCTTGACTGTTTTGCATGACCTAGTATAAGATGAGAGTAGTGATTTTTTATGTCATTGCTGAGAGTGTTGCATTTTGTTGCTCAGAGTCGTTCACTCTGTTATCTGAGGTTTTTTTTTTCAAAATGTATTTTTAGTTATGTAGTCAAATTTATCCAAGAAAAAAAAAAGTTTGAAAGAAAAAAGCTTAATGACTTGTTTGCATAAGTGCACACACAAAACTAATAATTTGACAAAACACTTTAATTCATTTTTAGGAATCCATTTTCTTTAGCAGCCAGATATTGACTTGATGGTGTTCACCCACTCTACCTTGCAATCATTTTCCAAATTTCTTAGATTTAGAGGAAATATGTTGTCCATTGGCCTCTTCGGAGACCTCATATATTCATATATCCTCATATATTGTCAAATTTAGTTCAGGCGGATACGCAGCCTACTAAAAATCTTTGTCTTGTGGCCAAACAATTCCAACGTGGCTTGAGATATATGCCTGAAAATAATAAAGCGTCTGGGTCAGAAGTAAATGTTATTTTATTGGTATTTCAAAGTATTCATAATTCCATCTCTCTTGGGAAAACTCTGATTTCAATGAAAAAAAAAAAAAACTAATCCAAGAGAATGATGCCACCTTTCCCATATTTTACTGTGGAAGTCATGTTTATTTGTTGATACTTAGTGTTGTTGTTTTTGCTGAAGTTACATTTTGCAATCCTGGCCCAAAGGTTATGGTTTGGTTTCATCAGATCATAACATGTTTTTCTACAAGCTTTCCAGGCATTTTTGCAGTGGTTGTTTTGCTTTGAAAGAAAAGTAAACTCCGTTTATCCTAGATCTGTGGAGAATGCAATAAGTTGTTGCCACATTGACATTTAGTGTTGCTGTCTGCCTCTTGGCAGTCTCCTAACCAATTACTTTTTGCCATGCTAATATTGTCCCATATTTTTGATATTTATTCATGATTTTCCCTGTTGTGGCATGGTGAGATTTGTTGTACCCTCATACAGAGAGGTCTCTTTAATCCTTTGCAACTTGTCTGCAAACTACAGGGTTAAGCCAAGGTTGCTGTTGTATAATAAGATTGAAAATCCAAGTAGGACAACTGACCTTTATTTATCAGATTCAGCAAAATTGATAATAGGTGTAAACTCAAGAAGATTGCTTCAAATAACCAGAAAGTGTTCTGACAAAATATTAGTTGAAGGGTGGTCCACTCCTATGCAGCAAGACTTCTGATAACAAGTCTTGCAATAATAATAATAATAATAATAATAATAATAATAATAATAAACTTACAATGTTATTTTGGAAGAAGAAACAAAATAAAACCATATTATGTGCCATCTCTAAAATGCAACCTTCCCAGCAGATGATTTTCTGAAATGATAAAACTATCCCTCCCAACCTGGCATGGCTGGAGATAAGATTGCTATAGTGTCACATGTGTAAAATTGTGATGCTGAAACTCTAAAATGCCAGTCACAATTGCTATAGTGCAGGAGTACTAAAAGTCTTTTACCTCCAATTGTAGTGATATATTAACAGAAATAGTAATCGTCCAGAAGTGTGATCAAAATCCTTACAGCTGTTCTCTTAAAAATATGCCAACTTGTTGAGTGAGAAAGGCATAGTTTTTACTAAGCAAAATTATTTCATCAACAGGAAGTGCTACACATTGCAGGTGGATCTCTGGCACAAAAAAACTAATTATCTGAAGCACCACATGGTCAAACATAACAATTAATATTTAAATGTCTTTTTAAAGTAGTTCAAATTTTTCACTTGAGGAAAAACAGGGACATAGCCTTAGCCCTAAGAACCATTTTAAGCAACTCCTGTCTCTCTTTTGGCTGTAATCAGCTCAGCGCATTTTCTGTCAGATTCCCCAGTCATAATGCTGAAAGTTGCCAAGGAGCTGTCAAATACTCTGTGGTCCTGTTTACAGTCTGTGTCAGCCACAGGCCTCTGAATCATTTTGAGAGTTTTAGTAATGCTCTGTATAAAAGCACAAAGTTATTGATGTATATGTCTTTGTCAAAATCATTTCTGCTCACAAAGGGCTGGTTTGGCTGAAGAGACAGTTTTTATATTGAGAACAGATGACACTACAAGCATTGTGGGATATGTGATTATATCTTAGAGTTTCTGTAATAGTGCAGAGTGAAGTATTTGATTGCACTGAATTTAACTTCTTCCATGAAATGGGGGGAGGAAAAATTCACCCATATAGCAAAAAAATATATAATTCAGTTACTGGTTTGCTTTGAAAATGCAATGCTTAACATTGAGGTTGTGGCCGTTTTTTCACTTTCTATTTGAGCTAATGTACTGCTTTGGTTTGTCTGATTTTCTTTGGGAGACATGCCAGTGTCTGCAGTGATTTATGCTGGCCACTCAAGATGTGTTCCCTCCTTTCAGGCACATTGTGGTCTGTGGTCATATTACCCTCGAAAGTGTCTCCAACTTCCTCAAAGACTTCCTACACAAGGACAGGGATGATGTCAATGTAGAAATTGTTTTTCTCCATAAGTAAGTCCATCTTTTCCTTCTTCAGATATGTAGGGCAGTGCAGAACATTATGCTGTGTAGAAGGTGTCCTCACATTTTCTAATGCTTTTCATTGTGTTCTTTGTATGATAGTATTTCCCCTAATCTTGAGCTGGAAGCCTTGTTCAAACGCCATTTTACTCAAGTCGAGTTCTACCAGGGATCGGTTCTCAACCCTCATGATTTGGCCCGAGTGAAGGTATCATTCCTGACCAAATCCCTCAAAATCCAAACAAGACTCAGACAGCCATGGTCCAAATTGAGTTTTTGAAAATATGGAGCATTAATTCTGCTGACCATTCAAGTTTGAAAAAGTCTGTTTTGCAAAAAAATAATAACATGTTTTCAAAAACAGATTGTGGTAAAAACAAAAGACTGGATGAACTGTGTATTCTGTTTGCCATTATTGTGTTTTAAAGACATTTGCTTGTTTGGCTCTTCCCACAAAGATCGAGTCAGCCGATGCCTGTCTAATTTTGGCCAACAAATATTGTGCAGATCCTGATGCTGAAGACGCTTCTAACATCATGAGGTATAATATGCTATGGACAATGAAATCAGTACGAAATAAATAAGTTGATTGTGTTACATTTCAATATGAATCTCTGCGGTTGTTTTCCAAGGGTCATATCCATCAAGAACTATCATCCCAAGATCAGAATAATAACACAGATGCTGCAGTATCACAATAAGGTAAGATTTCACTATGTTTTTCGTGGGCTCCACAGCACATTACAATTATGACAACGATACCTTTTCAGCAATTGTCATTTAAAAACTATTTGCTAATTTTAAAGCAGTAGGAGCAAAGTAGTGTTTTGAAAGCCACATAAGCACTCATTGATATGATGAAGAGAGACTTAGACTTAGACTTAGACTTGACTTTATTGATCCCTTGGGAAGACTCCCTCAGGAAATTATAGTTACCAGCAGCTCACAGGCAAAAATGTGGCACACAGTAAGCATACACAAAATACAAAAAAATACAAATTAAATACAAACAAAGAATATAAATACAACACAAAAGGAAATTATAGCAATTTGGTCGATAGATTGACCAGTGATATGGTATTGCACTGTATGGTTTGGCCTGATAAATATGGAGTTCACATTTGTAGAAAAACTACTCCTTCTTCCCTCTGTCCTGTGTCACCTCCGACCCCCCAGTGAGGAGTTGTACAGTCTGAAGGCGTGGGGGACAAAGGAGTTCTTGAATCTATTGGTCCGGCACTTGGGAAGCAGCAGTCTGTCACTGAACAGGCTCCTCTGGCTGCTGATGACGGCGTGTAGAGGGTGGCTGCTATCGTCCATGATGTCCAGCAGTTTGTTCAGTGTCCTCGCCTCTGCCACTGTCACCAGAGAGTCCAGCTTCATGCCGACCACAGACCAAGAGTATTTTCACATACCGTTTGGTCTACAGCAGAGTATAAGATTAGTTTAAAGGAGTGCACTGGTGCAATTAATTATGCTTGATTGTCACATTAAATAGCAAAATTTATCAATTCAGGTCAATTAAATTTACATAACAGAATCAAACCAAAGATATGTGATATAACAGCGAGAATTTTCCTTGTGGATGGCAGAAAAACCCGGTGCTTTATGGCCCCTACTCGCGTGTCAGTGTAATTCTGAGACCAGAAATTTGATTTATTTAATGTTAATTGTACATTCAGTGAGGACTAATTAGAAATAGAATATAGTTCCATATATTATATAGCTTGATGCTGCATTTGTAATAGAAATTTATGCTTTGAGCTTTGTACTTTCACATTTGCAAGAATTTTAGATATGGTCAGAGCCCTTTAAATAATCTTGGGAGTTTGCTAAACATAGCCAGGCTGTTTGTATAAAATGACAGTTTTCTAGCTGTCAGTTGAGTCAAATATTAAGTTGATCGTTTAAATGTCCAGATTGTATCAACTGTTTGCCAAAATGAACTGTTCCTTAAGCAGTGTCTGAACCAAACGTTTCTATGGTCTTCTTTGTTTTACGACCTTTATGCCTCTCCTGCTCTGAAGGCCCATCTGCTGAACATTCCCAGCTGGAACTGGAAGGAAGGTGATGATGCTATATGCCTGGCTGAGCTGAAGGCTGGTTTCATTGCCCAGAGCTGTCTGGCCCAGGGCCTGTCGACCATGCTGGCCAATCTCTTCTCCATGAGGTCCTTCATTGAGGTAACTCACAGGAACAGATTTACTCGCCTTGTCTATCCATCTGAACAAACCAAAGTGTCACAGATTTCGTTCTCAGCATTCTGGAGATGGTTTTTGGACATGATTGAAGCTGAGTTTAACACAACCACTATTTTATATCTTATCTGATGACAGATTGGCCAAGTCTGTGAGAAATTCACCATCCTTGTGCAGAGAAAGGCTTTCACTGCAGTGTTTACAGTCATTTTGGCATGTGTTTTTTTTGTGACAACTCATCTGGAATCTGTTCAGTGTTTCTTTGGCCCAACACGAAGGTGGCTGCTTCTATTGAAGACCTGTTTTCATGTCACAAAGATGATGGATCGTCTAATAATAACCCGGCTGATGCTGTGCAGGAGAACATCTGCAGTCCACATTGGACAGATGTTGGAAAGGAAACAATGCTGCTTTTTTCTTTCCATATTTAAAAAAAATCCACATTTGAGGTTTCTATGCTTTTTCTTCTCAGATTGAGGAGGACACATGGCAGAAGTATTACCTAGAAGGAGTGGCTAATGAGATGTACACAGAGTATTTGTCCAGTGCCTTTGTAGGCCTCTCTTTCCCCACTGTGTGCGAGTGAGTATCATTCTTTGCTAAAAGTTGTGTTTTCTAAAAAATCTAAATAACAACAGACATGTGATGCTCAAAAACATGAAGTCCTTTTGTATATTTCTTCTCTAATACAGTGTTTTTGTTTTCCAGGCTGTGCTATGTGAAGTTGAAGCTGTTGCTTATTGCCATTGAATTCAAGTCTGAGCAGAGAGAGAGCAGGTTTGTGAAGTGAATGTTTCTGTCACATCCATGTGGTAACACTAAACTTCTTAGAGGTTTGTTTCAAGCAATAATCATTAGATTGTCTTGTAATAGATGTGTCCTCAGACTTAATGAAACTGATTTTGAAACAGTTGTATTCTGGTTGGAAATGGCATCTCTCAATAGACAATAAAAGCAAAACAGGGAGTAGGAAATCTGAAATACATTTAATGCTTTTCATCTACATATGAAAAAATATGTCAGAAATGACTTGGAGGGTATTATGTATTTTTATTATGTATTTTTCCAGGTACATTGGCATTTTATAGCAAAATCGAGTAAATAGGCTACCTTCAATCATCAAGCATATCTTAAAAGAAATTTAACTCCTTGAAAATTGGCCTCTGTCTTTTTAAGAAGCTCCTACTCTTTCCGACCTCTAGCTGTAATCGTAATAATGCTCCTCTTCAGGTCATTAGTAACCATTCATAGAGTGTTGGACTGAGAATGAGATTGCATGACAATCTCAGTAGACTTGCAGTTTTACCAGGTGTTTGCTAATTGTCACTGTTGCTAGTCTTGTGGAACTGAGAGGGAAGGCACACAGTGTACACTGTGGGTTGAAAGCACAGCTGTAGTCTGGAGAACCAAGGAAGAGCTTTGTGGAAATAGGCAGCGTGTTGTGACAGAAAGCATTTAGGCACCTGTAAATATCTGCCATGGGAGATTGAAGGATTCCTCAAATATGAAAGAATCAAAGCAACTCACCAGGTATGTTTCTTATGAGTCAATAACATAACATAATATTAAGCTCAAAAATAGTTTGTTTTACACAATAAACTCCTTTGATATGCTTCTTAATAATCAGTAGAAAAATATTGATTAGCATTACAGCAATGGAAACTTTGCTAACCAGTTTTTTTTGCCTATTTCTACTGATATGTTGATTATTTATAATGACCTCTAAGTTTTTCTCACTTCACAGACTGTATTAGATTCAAGTTGGGATTCTGACTAGGCCACTAAAAAGATTAATTTAAAACTGTTAGACACATAAAAATCTTTGAGCTTAATTATATTGAGAAATAGTTTTAGACAACTAAGAAGTGGTTGCATTAAAACCTTCCCATTGCAATCTATACCATTTACAGATTTACATTGCAAGTATGCTGAACAATCCAATTTCACATTGTGTTTCCCAAAGTTAACTGTATAGTGTTCCCTTTGAGTGTGTTTGATTACAGCATATTCTGCCTTTGTGTTTACTACATGACAACACAAAGTGTTTTTTTTTCTGTTATCTCAATTGCCAAATCCTTCCCACCCTTCACCATTTTGCCTGTGAAATGTTTTTTTTTTTGTGTGTGTGTGTGTTTTGACAAAGCTGCATGATGATGTCCATTTACAGAAATGGTCATTTTGACATTGGTACTTCATTTAATATTAACATTTTATAACATGATGCTGTTTACTCGTATTGCTTTCTAATTGATTCGCTTTAAACAAATGCCCTTTACAGTGGTTTTCAAATGTAATTTTTTTTTTTTACCACGATTCATTATTGCACATCTTTGTTTTCTTCAGTTTGAGAAACAACCAATAAATCAATTAAATACAAACAAACCTGTTAGATGTAAAAATGTGAAATAAAAATATTAGTAAAATAAAAGCTTACAATAATCTGCATTCATGTGCACTTGTTTGATAGGAGTCTATCAGCATCCCATACTGCAACATTTGAAATACTTACTTCATAGACAGACGTCTTGTGAATTAATCATTTGTCGCGTTGGACGTATGCTTGGACTTAATGTAATGCTAAAAAACTAAATTTATGTTCACCTGCAACTGTCTGACAAAGTATTATATTTTTGGTTGAAAACTGATGGGTATTTAGACCAGTTTATAATTTCTACGTTCTTCACTTGAATGTCACCCTCAGCTGAGAACAAACAATCCCAGATCATGATGCTGCCACCACCATGTTCCTGTGTGGTGTTATTTTTGTGATGCACAACATTGTTTGGAATTGTGGCCCAGAAGTTAAAGTTTCCTTAACTTCTTTCAACCTGCCTGGCCAGTTTTACATCATATTTTTATGATGTAAAACATCATAGAAGCGACTTGTTTTGAAGCGATTTGTATGTTCTTTTGATTTCTATTTGCCTCTCTGCAAATTGCAGCACTAGATAACATTTCTATTGTTTAGCTAAATCAACTGTAATTTTTGGGAGCTGTGAACTAAAATAAAAGCTAAAACTAAAATCTACTTTGAAGATGTATCAAACGTGCATCCAGTTTATTGAAGCTTTACTTTTTTACATTTCCCCTCTCACAGATTTGTTTGTTTTCATTTGAATGCTCTTGTCCCTTTTTCATATAAAAAGTATATAAAAAATATTGAATACATTTTTATGGTCTTTATTTTTAACCTAAAACTTGGGTGTTTAACATCAAAATATTTTTTTGATAGCCACTGTATATTGAGTTTAATGACATCATGGTCTTCTTTTCTTATATATTCTCAGGCCTTTCCATGAACTGTCTACAAAATATGTGCCACTATGCAATTGTTTAAGGGAATCTATCTTTACAGAACCTTTTATTACTTTTTTTTTTTAAAGTAATCATAAGGTCATTTTTAGGAGCAAAGACTTCAGCAACGGACCTGCATCAAATGCTGCCATATAAGGGCTATTTAGTGAACATGCAGAGAATTATGTAGCAACAGTTACATTATCCTCTTCTTTTTATGTCAATGATAACTGTTTGATTTGAGATTTTTTCTTGTTGTTTGCAGAAGCCGAAAGCGGTATGCCCTCTACCTTATCTTACTTCCAAAGTTCCACCCAATCTCCACCACTTTAAAGCTTCTGACTTTGGGAGTTTCCCCCAAGGATATTTTTCCAAACACTATCTCACAGGCCTCTTTTTTTCTGATTTTCTATGGTGTCCCTTGTGCTTAATGCACTAACTTCTTTGCAGGCAGAGAGAGAGGATAGATAAATTGGAAATGTTTGTAGAAGTGCTGTTTCTTTGTCTTTGCTGTTGTCGGTGTACCAAGGCCAAACTCTCACCCTCTTCATATCTACCTCGATTTTGGTCTTTTTTCAGTTTTGTCCTTAACCTTAATTGATTTTCTTTTTTCTTCACATTCAGTTTGTTTTTTCAGTGTTGCTCAGTTGAAACCCTTTTTATGTGTGTTTTCTCAGAGAAGATCAGCATTCCACTCATTGGTGTTTTTATATCAGTGTCAGAGCCGTACTTTGTGGTTCCTTGTCTCAGAATCAGTGATTAGTTTATGTGCAAACATGTTGGATCAGATGTGGTGTTGATAATCATTGATCTGCATATAGTAACTTTTAGACAGACACATTGCTTTACATTTCTGTAGAGAGTGGCTGACACATGTTTTTTTGCTTTCATGGATTTAATGCCAGTCACATCAACCTTTTATACTGATAATGCCGCACTCTAGAAAAAGCATGGAGCTGTTGAATTTGGAAAGCTGTAGATTGACCAAATCTAAACTTAAAATTCACAAGCACCACAATTCACTTTTGCATTCCATGACCCTTTCATATTCTGTGCTACATGTGTATCCATTTATGCATGTTTGTGTGTCTGAGTATGTGTGACTACCTTGAGAGGATGATTTTTGTGGTTGAATGTGCATTTTGTTTTCTCCATGTGCGTCTCAGCCACCATGTACAGTCATGCTTGTGCGTCTCTTGAGTAGATGTTCCTAAGTGAGGTCACTTCCTGTCAGTTTGGTGTTTGAGAAACAATCCAACTGCACAGAAGTTACTGCAACCGTCTGCATCTACGTACCTGTCCTTATTCCTGTACTACAGTGGCTATGCCTTTCTGTTTGATTCCTGTCCTCTTCATGCTGTTTGGTAACTGCATGCTCCAATACAGTCACATAAGATGTTTGATGCTTGCCTTGTTGCTCATAATGTGAGGTTTTGTAACTTTAACTTTCACCAGTTTGTACCTGATTTCACAAAGATGTCATGGTTTGATACGCCTGTAAAATCTCAGATTTGGGCAGCAATGTTTGTGGAACTGTATTAGCTGAATTAGTTGATGTACTTTTTACTGCATAGCATGCCAGAGATACTGCCTGTCTACTCCTCTTGGGCCATCCCATATGAGGGACTGTATATCATAGACACGGAAATAACAATTCGATCTGCATGATTGGTGCAATATGATCATGGATATGATTAGAGGGTGTGTGTGGATATATCTATATCTATATATAATATATAGATAAATATCTATATAGATCTATATAGATATAATATATAGATCTATATCTATATATTATATAGATATAGATCTATATAGATATAATATATAGATCTATATAGATATATCTCTATATATTATATAGATATAGATATATCTCTATATCTATATATAGATATATATCCACACACATATGATCAGCCATAGAATTATGATTACCTGAGGATAATGTGGGCAACACAGATCATCTGTGCTATGTCCTGTTGACATAGCACTATCTTATAGTGTTTTAAGAGCAGAATCTGCTTTGAAAAAGTGAAAAAAACTTTGCGAAGGATCTAATAACTTTGTGAAGGAGTTCACAAAGTTATTAGATGCTGCAGAAGTGAGCAAAAGTAGTTTTCAGTTTATGTAGTTTTCTCAACTTAATGTGTTTATTTTAATGATTGAATTCCCAAAGTTCTGATTGGATGGCACAAGATGGGATCTTAAGGTTACGTAGACAGTTGGTTAGTTTTTTGTACTTTTACCAGTGAAAGATACATTTATTTTAAGACTTTTCACACATCCTTACTAGTAACACCCAAAAATTTGTCTATGTCTGCAAATCGGGAACAATCAAAACATCTAAGAATGTTTGTACGAGACACCTCCAGATGTTTCTTTTGTAAAATCTGAGGACAAAGAAGCTTTTTTTAATGGCAAACAGGAGATCTCCTCAATATTAAGTGGGAGTTCATAATGCTATGGCTGATTGATGTTTGTTTTATTTTCTAAATTTTACTGTTTCTAGAGCTCAGAGGAAAGATTGTTTTGTGTTAATTAAAAAAAAAAATCAACTGTCACTTCTGACATGTCTATAATTATTAACGTAAATCAAGACATCTCCTCTTTTTTAATTATTCAAAAAAGTATGAGAGCCAAAAAACCAAACAAAATAGTTTGTCTTCTGAGCTTATATTTTGACGGAGTGTAATTTTTAAAGGGTCGTTGGTTCGATGTTTAACCTTAGTTGACACCCATATCATTGATGATTGTTGCCTTCAGGTAACCATTAATGACCAGTGTGTGTGCGTGTGTGTGTGTGTGTGGGCGTGCGTAAGTGTGTGTATGTGAATACAGTATATATGTGTGTATTCCGTGTTGTAGTCTAATTAATGGGGAATGATACAGCCAATCACTTTAAGAGTTTTGAATTGAATCCACTCGCAAAAAACTAATTTATAATATTAAAATATATCCTCTGATGCAGCATTATTCTAGTGAAAAATAGATATAAATATTAACTTTGTATTTTTTATTATATTAATTTAAATGATACTACTACTTTAAAGGGGACTTACTTACATTTTTTGTAACTTTTATTTTAACAAACTGTATATTTCGTATAGCACTTGAATATATTTTCACAAAAGTTGACAGAAAGAGCTGTTCATTCCCTTGCATCCTACTGTCAATTACTAACTGGAACAATTACTACAACTGTACATTCTCTATATTGCAGTCGTGTCTCAGTGGTCATCATAACATAAATTTTGTTTTGCCAAGATGACTGTATTTGAGTGCTGAGACTAAAACCACTTCATGGCCATGATTTTAATTCTTTCTGCCCTCGTCCCTTTTACTTGTACCTCTCTGTCCCTCTTCTTACCCACTGACCAACCCAGTATCATTTTGTGAGAGAGAAAAGAATTAAACTTCAGTGTCCGATCATACTGTTGCACATTTTGTCCATCTGTGTGAGTATCACATACACAAATTGTCCTAAAACCAAGAATGTATATCACACATATAACCACTAAATTAGAGTGGAGTAAACAGAGCGATAAAACTCAGTTCAGATTAACACTGTCCCAGTCAGATTGAAAGCCTTAACAAGTGTGTGTACCATTCCTCTTGATTAGCATGTTGTGGGAATTATCTGAGGAATGTCTGGACATTAACAAGCCTTTTTTCTGTCTGTATGTCCTTGATTTCCCAGCATCCTCATCAATCCAGGCAATCACGTCAAGCTGCAGGACGGAACACTGGGATTCTTTATTGCTAGCGATGCCAAAGAAGTAAAGCGGTAACTATGCATCCGTGATGGAAAAGAAACCCCCAAACAAATCTAGGGATTGAGGAATTGAAGAGCTTAACATTTTTTTGTCATTTGTAGAGCATTTTTCTACTGCAAAGCTTGTCACGATGACATCACAGACCCCAAAAGGATCAAAAAGTGTGGTTGCAAACGACGTGAGTATCTGTCCTGGTCCTGGACACCGCTGGTACCTTTCCTCCCCTTCCTCCCATCCCTAAACCAACTTGTGGGTTTATTTGTCTCTTTTTAGCACATCAGGTTTCCACAACACAAATCTAAAAGCCTCTCATTGTGCCATTGTTATTCTGTTCAGTGCTAATGTGTTTTATGTCATCACACCATTATAATCATAGGAAAGTGTTTGATATGGGTCCCATTTGAACTTCCATATCATCCATTATGGTAGGCTCATTTGTCCAGAGTTTCTTTGTCTTTTGGTAAATATTTAAATGTTGTCCTCACAGTGCATCTTTCCTAAGTGTAAGCAACAAATAACAACTTCACACTAAGAATAAGTTAAAAATGAAGAAAATATATCAAATAGCAGTAGCACTTACAATTCCATTATTGACAGACTTAAGAAACAAGTTTTCTTTGCAATGTTTGAAACAATTAATAGCAGTATATCCAGCAATTTGTACTCTGATAGCTCCGCATCATATTAAATATCTTCAAATATAATATTACCAAGTCAGTTTGCATAATAATGAAAGCAGTTATTATTGCTTTCATTATTGCTGCTCTTCTAAACAACTTCATGTACACCACCCTCCACACTTAGATGTGTAAAAAGTCTTAAAATCATGTGCATCATACTGTACTTTTCATATTTCATATAAAGTGAAACTTAAACCTCTTTACATTATTTTAACTTTTTCAATGTCTAGGAGCTTCAGTAATTTATGAGTTGCTGTTTCACTGAGATGTAAATATATTACATCAAGGTTGTTTTTACTTAGACACACCTTGATATGGGAAAGACAAAATAATATGCTTTTTGAGTTAGCCGGATGAGTAGTGATTTTCATAAGTGCAGGAATGTCTAATAGAAAATCCTCAACAAGTATTTGTTTAATACTCTCTTGTGCTATTGTCTCACACCAAGAACATCAGACTTCCCGTATATTATCATCTTAGTACTCCTGTTCTTCTTTAAACAATTTTGAACATTTGAAAACTGAAGTCATTTTATAAACTTGACTTGTATTCAGCAGCTGTGATTGTTTTTAAACTGCAAACATGGAGGACATCGTTTGGCCAGACGAAATTCAAAGAATTGGATCTGTGATAAACACGATTGATGGAGGATTTTTCAGTGTGACATTGTGTTATTACAATAAAATATGAACTAATTTAGAGATTGCTATGCACTTTACAAGGGATCTTGAAAAACTTGGAGGGTGCTGTACATAAAAATTATTGACAGCATAAGGTGCTGAAATTTTGTAAAATTTCACTTGGATGTAGCAATGCATAGTATTTTTACATATGTCAGTTGTCAGTTAATATTTTTTCAATTGGTTGAAAAAGATAAGATAAACAATAGATAATTTAAAATGTTGTCAAACAGACACTGTAACTTGTCTAGATTAAAAATATACTCTTAATTCTTTCCAGTTTTTTGCTTTAAAAAATGTCATTTACTGTATGTTTCAAGTAGAAAAAACATCAAGATTCTTAATATGTCGTGGATACAATATCTTGAATGATTTTATGTACTTTGCCCCAAAAAGTTGCATTTGTAGAGGCATCAGTTCCTTCACTACTGTGGAACCCTGCCCTGCAGTATGTTCTGGTATATCATATTCTGTTGTCCTTTATTGTTTTTGTTTCCATGTTTCTTTATGACCAGTGACAAACTTTTGATGTATTTCCTTCCCTGCTGCCATTGGAAAACACCTCTTTATTTTAACTACTCATTGGTAGTGATTTATTGTGAGTAAAACAAAAATGGGTGTCTTATTACCCAGAGTGCAGTGTTTTATATTTTTCCTCTTTAGCCAATAGTATATTGTATCTATGTTGCATGTACCAGTGTAGCTTCTGCATCCCTTTCCTCGCCTCTCATTTCTTACACTGTGCTCAAACCAGACCAAAGCGAATGAGCATAAATCAAACTTAAAACCAACATCAGGGCTTCTCCTATTTTCTTTTACCGACACACAGACTAGCTAGAAGAAAAGAAATTAAGTTCAACCTAATTGGATGTGACTATCAACCTTTGTCATTTTTGGTCACAAATTGAGAATAAATCTAATCTTATCTTCTTTATGTAGAAACCAATCTGCTCTGAGATTTTTGTCATTATCCCACAATAAAATAATTTAAAATACAAGATGTCAAAGTGTAACCATATGCAGGCAAGAGCTGCTGACATTTAAATTGACCTGTTTTCTTTCAAAAGAACATTTGTGCGGCTGTTCTTTTTTCTTTTCTTTTTCTCCCAGAGAGTAGAAATTGTCCTTGTGGGACGTTCTGTTAAATCCTGACAAGCGAAGCTGCCAAAACACAATCAAAACAATCTTTCTTGTCCCACTTTTTTCTGTGATCTCAGTTCCCATATTTCCTCAACTCTGGCTGAGTTTTCAGAGATCATCTTCTCCCTTCAGACTTGAAATGCTGCTGCAACAGTGTTGCACATTTCAAATCTGGAAAGTCATTGGGCTCTTTATATTTTAGACTCGCTGCCCTGGGTGATAAGTCCTCTAGAAATGAAGAAACAATAAATGTCATAGCATTCTGCTGCCACTAGATGGCAATACTTTTCCAGTCATGTACAATACTAAATGTAAATGTTGATGTCTGTGGAGGAAACTAAAATCTCCTGAAAGCTGTTCAGCAAAAATACAAGGATAGTTGTGTGGATTTGTCAAATACATGTAATCAAAAAATTAACATGTCTTACAGATTTAAGCGCATCTAATTTGTTGCATCCTTTTGTACTCTTTGATGTTTTATGTTTACATGATACATTCATTGCTCAAACGATCTGAGCCAGCTGTATCATTTTCCTTGCATTCTTGCTGAATAATTAAAAACAACTAAGCTTTTGGAGGGGATTTATATCAGAATGCTGCTCTCTTGGGGACATCCTTTATATTCAACATACCACCTCCGAATGCTTCTGATACAGTGTGATGTCCTCCGGTGAACTGTAAGAGGGAGGGACTTATCAAACACCCATGCAGACAGTTTAACTCGGTTTATGTTATGTTGAATCATCAGTCAAAGATGCCCTATTATGAACAGCTCATGGTCCTCGAACAGAATCTGGTTATCTGTGAAGTCAGAAGTGAAAGACATTGTCAGAGTGTGTGTGAGTGAGTATGAGTGTCTTTTGTTCCCCATCTCCCCCTTTCCATTTTGGTAGAAATCCTCAGTGTTACTTATATATACTGTGTACCAAGTGCCATGCAAAAACTCTGAGTTTCAACAAATTCAGCATGATGTTACAGATTCACTGCACCTGTTTGCACATGCCTCCCCCAGAACTGGTTCATTAATGTGAACAGTTATCTCCTTTCCTTGTTGCTCACAGCAAAACTGCACTTTCTGCATGCTGTTCATATGCTCACGAAGCATACGTGCATGATACTCAATAAAACAGTCCCTGATGCCTTCTGCCAAGTTTAAACCTATTACTTCATTCAAGATCTGCTTTTCCAATCTGAGTAATGGGTCATGGATGTTGACAGTGTCTTTGCACGGGTGCCAGACTGTATTACTGTGCTGTCTGTTTGCACCTCTCCATTGAGAGAATGGGGATCATGGACTGTTTCTGCCCAGAGTCACAGCAATCTACAGATGCATCTCTGGGGATTTTCACTGCTCCTCCCTGGGTTCAAGGTTTCATACAATGCAGACCAACACATAGCCATATATATATGGTTGACTGGTCATTAATAAGTTTAAGGTAATGCGATGTTACTTATGTAACAAATAATAGGATTTACAAATACAAATTAAATTCGAGGCTGTTCTCGATTTGCCTGGAAAGTCAGACTTTGCTTAATTCCTACTTTAAGGGTATTTTTTAACAAGAGAAGATTACAGACTCTGTTGCTATAGAACATCTTTACACCAAAGATAGACCTTTATGTAATACAATTTTCTTTAAAATAACTTTCTGTGAGTTTGAAACATAAAAGTAGTGAACAGAGAGTTTATCTGCAATGTAGCAGTGCTCAAATGAGGAATTCATTGGTCAGAAAAAATATTAGATTTTTGAGTTTCTGACTTCTGGTCAGTTTCAGCAGATTGCTTGGTGCAGCTCTAATGAAAAGTGATATTTCAAATAATGCAAACAATTCTTTGAATAAATTTGTACTTGAATAAAGCCACTTGGTATTAGTTAACTTATACTACAAGTCATAAAAAGCAACAAAGCTGTAACCTTTGACTTTATCATTGATTTTTCCTTCTTCCAGGGAAAAAAAGCCATTTCTCCCTTCAAAGTTGACCAGGTCTCATTAACACAGAATAATAACACCAAAGCAATCCATTAAATGTTCATACAATAGATTAGTAGCCAATCAACTTGCACAGCAGACTGAACACCCTTTGGGGAGTGGAGCAGTGAAACTGCAGGCTTTGAAAAAAGCATGAAGTGACCAGTCTAGTAAAGTAGAGTAGTGTGATGCCATGGACACAGCCTCCGGCTGCATGATGGGATACAGGTACGTGATCCGCTCTGAAGGCAAACAGATAGAAGATGTACAGATGTTTGAAAGAATGTACATATAATGTTTGCTGCTGAAAATATTGCTCATGCCTCTTTTTCCTTGAATGCCTCCCCCCTCACTCTCCCCTTGTTCTCTGCCTCTCTCTCCCATAGTTACAGTTTTGTTTTTTGAACCTATTTCAGCCTTAGCACACAGCTTGACCTCCTTAAGAATCAGAAATTTTCCAGAACCCATCTGCCTGCTACATCATGAAAACTTTTCAACTTTGTCAAACAGGAAAACTGAGTGAAATTAGATTAACTAATTAATAAATTGTAAATGACTGCATTTTGATGTAAATTGGAGCTCAAGTCTGTGGAGCAGGTGGCTAAGGCTTGCACTTTCTGATACAGTTACCACCTTCCAACTTCCCCTTAAATGAATATTTCTCCTTTTGCCATTAACCTGCTGCTTTTCCTCTCCTCTCATCCCAAAACATGACTGTAGCCAAGATGTCCGTCTACAAACGAATGAAACTGGCATGTTGTTTTGATTGCGGCCGTTCAGAGCGAGACTGCTCTTGCATGTCAGGCAGTGTACATAGTAACATGGACACCCTTCAGAGGGCCTACCCACTTTCCTCTGTCTCTGTTCATGATTGCGCAACCACTTTACGTGCCTGTAAGTTACACCGCCCAACACATGCTGTTACATGTCTGTGATGTGTGGTTTTGTTTTCGTTTTTTTCTCATGCGGAGGTATTCAGTGTGTCTGTATGTCGTCTTCGTGGTGTGACCTGTTTCTTGTGACACCATAGTATGTGAAGCTGTGGCCAATGTGAATTTTGTTTTAGGATTATATCTTAACTATTTTTGTTGCTCTACATCGCGGTATAATGTTTCAAAATGGCAGTTTTGAGTGGTTATAATGTAAGTGGTGGTGTGGCTCTGTGGTGGTACTGTACAGTACTGTAGGTGTTAGATACGTGGCTATCGCATGCTGCGCCAGTCATGCAGTTGTGTGAAAATGTCACCTCTCAAGCGTGATGTTAAGTGTTTTTTAACTGTTCAAGGTAAGACTTCTTCACATACATCGATGGTGGTTCACTCGCAATAATTGTATTGCTGTAATTTGCTGATTGTTGAAAAATTGTCTAATGTGTTTAGAGACTTTTAAGTTTATACAATGTTTTGGTTAGATTTTTTAAAATTATTTTTAACATTTTTCTGCATCTTTTGTTCAACTGTGCAAAAATTGAATTTACTTTTTTTAATGAGAAGTAGGGCAGAAAATTTATTATCTGAGACTGTGGTCCAGGAATGTAAAATAAAAGTGCAGTGTATCTACTGTGCTTTTTTTTTTTTAAGAGTTCTTTTTGTGTTTTACTCTGTATAGATTTTTTTTTCACATATTTACTATGTCTAGAAAGTGAAAAAGTGCAAAGCACACTTTGAAGAAAGTTATTTCCTCCCACACACTGTGCTGCTCCTGAACTCCTTGAAGGCCTCGTTAACAGTTCAGGCTTTTCTTCTTTTCCTATGTTCACCAAAATATATTCCTTGCCTTGTGGCTAGTTTGGCACATCTCAGAGAATGAAAAAAAAATCTCACATTTGACCCCTTTTTGACCATTAAGTTAACTAATTAAAGCAGACCTGAGCACTTTAGAAAACTGCAGAGATTGAGCATTTCAGATAGAAGGCAAAGAAAAAAAATGTTTTCAGGAGATATTATAGGATTTAATGATGCAATGCTTGTATCTAACACACATATAGGTAATTTTCTTTTTTTTTGATAGTTTCTGAGATTGTATTGATAATGTCTCATTCATCCTTTCAGTCTTTTTGTTGATGACTTGTATGGTTTTTAATGGATCACAATTAACACTTTCCACATTAGGACTAAATGATTTGGGTGAATGATATATATAAAAGAACTGGGGGATAAGAAAAGGAGGTTTTGTATTGAAAAAAAAAAGAGCTGAAAAAAAAGCAAAGCAGTGAAGTAAGTTAAAAGTGATGTTGGTTTTATTGAGGAAAGGTGAGAAGACTCCAGTTCCCGATGAGACCTTCCTTTCCGTTTTCTTAACAAGAGGACGTGGAAATACTAAATTGTCTGTCAATTAGACATGGCAGCAGTAAGCCTTGCTATCAAAGCCTTGGGTTCAGACATACAGATCTGATTTCCTTTTCAACATTCTCCCACCGTCTGCCGACTCAGCCTAGATTAGTGTCAAACACAGCATGATGAGTTTGGCTTGGCCTCTTGTAGTTGGGCCTGCGCTGATATCCCTCGGTACCAATTACTGGCCATTACATGGTTACTGATCTCACTTTTCCTTCAACCCTCAGTAGGATTTAGGGAAAGCCTCCTCTGTCTTAGATTTCTTTCCCTTTTTAAATCTCAATGAACAAAGAAATACTTTAGTGATGGAGACTACTGGGCTTTGTCAAACAGGGGTGGTTGAATTTTCTCTTCCTACTAAATGGAGAAGAAAAGATAGATTTATTAATAATAACCGCAGCTTTGTTCATCATAAGTTGATTTTAGACACTTTTATTGAAATTGATGAATTGGATAGGAGTTTTTTAGTTAGTACAGCCTGTGCTCCAATTCAAGGCAGGTATACCACACACACTGACCATTTTATAATGGGGTTATATCAGAAATGTTTGTGTTGATCTGTAAACTCACAGATTCAGTTTATTGCAATTCTGTTGAAGAGAAAAAGTGAGTAAACCGATAGATCTCATAATCATTTTACTGTTTATTTGGAAAATATTGGTACCATCGATTACTAACATAATACCTATATTTCAACTATAGATTTGTATGAAGAAAATTGTAAGTATTAACCTCTGATGCAGATATAATGCATCACATAGTATATTTTACCTCTACTTCTGAAAATAGTTCTTATTATATTATGCTAACAAAAACAATGTAATTTATTACTACTTTCTTATAACTTAAACATTTTTTGTAGGTTAATTCAGTTGTGTGGTTATTTGTTGTCTTTCCAATATAAAAGTTGGAATAATACAAGACATGACATAAACCCTGAGAGGTAGTTATGTTGAATTAACTGATTTCTTTGGTAAATTTTCTATTACCAGTTTCCTGTATGTTAAGTGTTATAAACAATGCTTTGATAGTTTCTGTTGAATTGTTCGTTGAAATATGCATTTCAGTAGAGGAAAGTATAAAGAGGGCCTAAAGAGTTGAAACAGATTTCTAACTTAGAGATGACTAAAAAGTTACCAAACAATATTACAAAACAATAAAATATGCGACCAGTTTATGTTGTTTTATAATTCTGACTATATATAGTATTACTTATTTATTTGACTCGTTCACTTGTGTGGATATAAAGTTATATTGGAAAAATAGTTTCAGTTTTTCTATATGCAGCATAGATGACTGAGAGCCATTTTTAAAAATCAGAGAAAATTGAAAAAAAAAAAATTGAAAATGAAAGAGATAAAAATCTAACCTAAATAATCATTTTGAGTTCTATTGTGTAAATTCTTGCATCTTAATTGTTCACATATTGTTTCTGGTTGTGAACAGATAGTCACCACAATAATAATAGTAATAAAAAAAACTCTGAAAATATGTGAAATAGTTCCAACATGGATTGTTTAAAAAGAGAAAGAAGCCCATATGTAGCAGATGCATGGACATGGACTGTGGACTTTGCGCTAAGAAGATGCTTTCAGGCATTTACAGCCCCCAGCCCCATATGGGAGAGCGCATTATGAGTGCATTCACTTTTATCTTTGTGTCTAAGCATGTGTGTGAATTTACATCTCATTCCAAAAGATTTTTATCTGTTTTGACACAGAAATTATGTTTGCATTTTCATTTTCCCAGCCTTGCTGGTTTGTCACCAAACTTGCCTTGACAGCTCCTGTCCACCAGGCAGGCTTGCCCCCCCACAACCCTTCATCCTCTGATGCTGCAGTACGCCCTAGATGCTAGCCAGTTAGTCTGCCGCCTGTGTCGTGCAGGCAGATTGCTGGAGACAGATGCCAGGGCCACTGTGGGTCCCTGTTTTGAAGATCTGTGTCATAGGTCAGCCCAGGGCCCTTGCTGTGACCTTTATTGCTGGGGGATAGTTTTGAAAAAAGAGCAAGGATTTTTTGCAGGTCTTAACTCAGTTCAAGTGCCCACTGCAGTAGCAGTTGAGGAAGTACCAGTTTTTACTATCTTGTCGGTCAAGGTCAAAAGCGGTAATTCCTGGAGAATTAACAGCACAGACATAAACGGAGAACATGGTCCATCCTTCTCAAGATTGGAAGTGCAGCATTAAATTCACATTTGGAAAGATCCCAGTTTTTAAAATGTGTGTTTGTGCCAGCCGTCTGGACTGCACGTGTGAAGAAGTCGGCGCTCTGTCAGTTTGGGTGTAGCATATTCTCCATGCACTACAGAATGATTCTTCTTGTGTATTTTTTCTTTTTTGTCTTAAATACAAACTAAGTAATCCCTGCAATTTTTAAGCACACGTAACAACATTCTATTTAAAAAAATTATATGTCTACACATATTAAAAGTTATATCTGCACTATATGTATAATGTTACATTTATCTCTTCAAAAAATTTATGAAATTTACCATTAGATGTCATTTCATCTTTCTACAAGTTTAATACACTTTCCTAAAGGCATGGCTCACTATAAATGTACTTTTTTTTTTATAACTTTTTCCATTTTTATTTTGCCATCGGCCTTTGACTTTTTAGTACAACCATCTGGATTTGGTCATTATGTCTCCTCTTTATTTTTAGTTTTTCCTCATCCTCTTAAATCATAACACATCTGATTTCGCTTTGGTTTAATCATTTCCACCACTCTTGTGTTGATGTGTCCCTCTGTGTGACCTCCTACTTGTCTTTGCAGTCTCCTCAGCTAAATATAAGTATAATGGATTTGTCAGATCACGTAAGTGTGTTCTCTGCCCTTCTCCACTCTGCTCTAGCTTTGTGTTTAGACTGTAGCCACCCTCATCACGTCACATAGTGTTTGCTTTCTTATCCCAAATTCCTTTAGAATGTAATTCTGTTGTCTCTGTGTCATATAAGGAGCCAAACTGTAGACATAAACTGAAATAAAAAAGTGTCATGTTGAATATTTAACAAAACGAGTAAACATAACCATAACTATTTTATCTAATCACATATTAACCATAAATTAATGCATTCTTGGTGTTTATACGTAGTAGAAATAAGTATTTTTTTGTGTTTTCTGAATGGCATGGAATGTAGTTCCATGAAAAAATTCTTCTTCTATTCTATTTTGCATTGTGCTGCATGTAGCAGCAGATGGCGCTACAACACCACGGAACAGTGGAAGCCAAAAAGAGGCTGGCGTTCGATTCAAAGCTGATTGCAATCTAGGTAAATCTGTAGTATAAAACTGCTAAGTTAATTACTTGTCACTGTATCAGATAAGAATAAGTTTTATTTTTAAAGACTAATTGTCATGTTTAACATTTTGTTTTCTTGTTTGTTTGTTTTTTTACTTATGAGGCACACTGATATTTAAAACATTTTTTTTTCTTTTTGAAACAAATAATGGCTGCCGTTTGAGCAGAACTAAAATAAGTTGCATCAATACCAGTTTTATTTCTTATTGTATTAACACAAAATTGCATGGCTTAAAGAGCAATCCCATTGCTGTGGCGATGCAGTTAAAGAACAAAGCTTGTTCATGCAGCTAACACTTAAAGCAAAGCCAGTTTTGCTCACGTGAAACAGTAAACATTTTTTAACTGATATGCCCCCCACCTCATCATCCAGTTTACGTTGGGACACAGTGATCTGATAAGGTTTGCATGCAGGACAGTACCATCACGCGATTAGCATTTCAAGAAGGGACAGTTGCCGTCTGGGTTGTTCAGGATGCACAGTGGACCTGCCAGGGCGGGTAAGCACCATGTAACGCTGCACGTGTTTGACAAGGGCCAGATGAATCCAGGAGCTATCGGTGGCGCCCTGTAAATCAAGGCGGCAGCTGACGGCTGGGATAAACGTCTGTTTATTGCCCGGGGCCACCCAAGCCTGCTCCCTCGCCCAAACAACCAACCGTCTTTCTGTACCAAAGAGAAGAAAAGGGCTTTGCAATCAACTCTGCAAGCAGACCTTTTACTCACATTCCTCATTTGTCTTCTTGCAGTGTGCTGTGACCTCTACAGTACATTCAGATGTACAGGTCAAAACTGCAGTCATAGTCTGATTATATGTATGTATGTGTGTGTGTCGTTACATTGCTGGGTGAACATGTTATATATGTCACTTTGTCACCCGACTTGGTGATTGTCATTTGCAAAATTGAAAGTAAGCATACTGTTTGAGAATAGAACAAAGATTTTTTTTTGTTTGAAATTAATCTTTATACATAATCCAAAAGGAAAGCAATAAATCTTTAATGGCTAAAAGGTTTTGCATTAGTAATATTTATAAATTATTAGTTACAGTTTCGTATTTCTCGAAATGAAAGCACTGTTTTACACATTATGCTTGAAATGACAACGCCTGATTGGATTTGACTGGATTGAGCTGAGCCGTGTCTCTGCTTTGTGTTAGCAGAAAGAGAAGCACAAATGAGAAACAGAACTGAGAAGCTTCTAATTAATTCATGTTTGCCACTAAATGCAAAGTAAATGTCACTAGGAACATTTCTGTTAGAGTTTCAACACCAGTTTCAGGGGGAAAAAATGTGATCACTGCTTTCTCATGACCTCAGTGTTTCTGCTTTTAGTTGAAACTAAAATAAGTATTTAAAAAAAAGCACAAACTGATTATTGCAGCTACCTTACATATTTTTTTGAAATTCTTACATTGTGTACATATAAATTGGGACAATTTTTTTAATAAGTAAAATCGTACTTGGAGTTCGTGTGTAGACACCAACACAGGCTTTTGCACTTAGTTTTTCCTCCCGTTTAACAACAACAAATGGAGTCAGATGATCCTTTTAAAGTCAATCATTACATTCACGAGCTCCATTTCTACCTCCGACATTACCAATGCATTCCGTCCTAATGCTGTGCACCCCCAACTAAGACCTCCTGGTCAATTATGGAACAGCCAGCATCCCGCTTGTTAATTACTGTAAAGGATGCTCACTCTGTATGGAGCTGGGACCTGGGGCTGACCCCTCGCCATCACGCCTCGAGATCTCAGGTCTGGCAGGGATGATGGCCAGCCCCTGATCCAGGCCTGCCGTTTGCCGGTAAAATATTGCTACCAACACACTTATTCCATGCCGCTTAGTCACATTAGGCACTGTAGGTTGTCCCCATTTACCAGGAAGCATCTTTCTGTATTTCCACCTCTCCCATTTCTTGTTTGCTACACGACTGTTCACTCGACTGCTGATGCAGCTGTTGTTGCCTGTGCCGTTTTGCACGGATTTGCCTCCCATTCTAATAGTTATCTCAGTAGGTGACTTTTGAACTACTAAAAAGCAATTACTTTAAATTAACAAAAAAGATTTACTTTTTAACTTTATTTTCAGAAATGTGAAACTATGGAGGAAATGAAGCATTATATTTAAGGAGAAATAATGTTTTACGAAGTAAAAACAGCTTAAGTTGTTAGATACTCAGAAAGTCCTTCTAAACAAACAAAATATCATAAAATGACAAAGTCATATTTCTTATCTTTTACAAGAAGAAATAAATGCTCCACAGGATCAGGTGTTCAAATAATACAATTCTACATGCTTGGAACAGTTGCATCCTGCAGCGATCACATTGATTTGCACTAATATCATGCTGTGTTATTGATTTCTAACCAAAGGACTGATGGGGGTTTGAAGTGACGGTGCACTTGGCTTGGCGAGTGCAGATTGGAGAGGAGTATCTGGATGCGTGTCTGAAAGCTCTTGAAAACTACAAGGCGACAGTAGTGAAGATCAGACTGCTGTTAGCGTGACTGAAATCTTCAGATGGCTGGTCCTGGCCGCACTCTGGCACTGAGACCCAAAGAGTTTTTTTTTTTAAAGACTTTGATATTTCAACAAAGCTAAACATAGCTGACAAGCAACTAGGAGAGAAGTGCCTGTAGAACAACGTCCTGCGAATGCATCAAGGCTTTACACACATATCGAATTTTAACAGAAATCATTCATCTCATTAAAACGTATTACACCAGTCATGACTTTCTTATACTCAACGATAATGTGCCTTTACAAGCTGCTTTCAGAATTTATAGCCCACTAATCCATAGCTTGTTAATGTTCCTTCACCTTATTATGTGAGCTGAATGGTAAATCGTCTTTTATCTTGGAGATAAACATGTGGAGGAGCAGTGGTGCTCTGCAGAAGGACCTGAAATCATGTTTCAACAATAAAATTTAAGAAATGTATTTAAGATTCATTTCCACAACACATTTCATTGTTGATGCTTCTGTCTACTCATACTGAGTCTTTTAATGGCAAATATTATTGAGGGTTAAAGTGCCTTGGAGAATTGAGAAGCTTTTTGCCTTCTTTCGAACTGCAAAGTTGAATACACTTTATTAGATTTTTTTAATATTACACAAACACAATGTAGTGCATATTTACAAAAAAAAAGAAGACACGTTTTCAAAGATTTTTCAAAAATAAAAATCTGAAAACCATGGAGTGCAAATATATTCAGTCGCTTTTGCTATGAGGGCAACAAATGAAATTCAGTGTGGCCCACTGCCTTCAAAAAAATTACCTGATTAGTAAATAGAATCCATCTGGGTGTAATTAGATCTCAGTATAAATCCAGCTGTTCTGTGACTGCCTCAGGGGTTTATTTAGTGCACATCATTGAACAAACTGCATCATAAAAACCAAGGAACGCAGCAGACAGGGAGAAAATTGTGGAAAAGTTAAAAGCAAGATTAGGTTATACATGATATTTCAAGCTTTTAGCAACTCAGAGCTCTGTTGATTCTTTCACTTATAAATGGAAATATTGTGGGTGAAATGCAAACTTGCCAGGATGTGTAGGAGTTCACTGAAGTTACAAGAAAATAATTTACCAGGGAAGTAGCCATGAGCCTAATTTTAACTCTGGAGGAGTTGCCGAGATCCGTAGCTCAGGCATAAATATAAAATTATGTGACTCTGTATACTAAGTTGAATACGTCATCCACATCATGATGTGGTGATATCTCCCCTTAGCTGGGATGAAAATGTGTGTAAAAAGTTTTTACATATTATTCCACTTCACAGTTGTACATTTCTGCTGGTCTTTTATATTCAGCCCAGTGAAATACACTGAATATTTTGGTTGAAAAGCAACATATTTGGCCAAAAACCATAAACAAAGTGCTTGAGGTCCACTTAGATGTTTGTCTTTCTCTGTACAGGCTCTTAAGAAAACGTACTTTAAAGGAAACGTAAACATAGGCATATTTAGCCTTCAACGTCAATTTTAGGCTGCTATGCATATTTTCTCTCCTGGCTTTTAGCAGATTTATCATTACCTGTTACTAATGCTTCTTCTATATATCTTCAATTTGACACAGAGTAATTAAGTTTCCTTTTCTTCTGTTTAGATTTTATTTATGCAATATTTAATTTTATTTGAGTATTTAATTTTGTTTGCAATTACTGATTCCTAGCTGGCTACTTTTTTATGTGCGGTCCATCACTCACTTTCCAAGCTGCCATCTTTCCCTGATCTAACACTTTGCCCGTGTATTTTCAGTTGAGGATGAGCATCCATCGACTCTCTCACCCAAAAAAAAGCAGCGCAATGGGGGGATGCGAAACTCGCCCAACTGCTCGCCCAAAATGATGAGGTAAGAGACAATGATCTTATTCTCCTTGCAGCCTTCAAGCAGAAAAGGGGAGGAAGGGAGGAAGGATGGATAGATAGATGGATAGAAGTGAAGAAGGGTGGGTAAAATTTGTGTCTGACAGAGATGCTGCTGATGGTGGGAGTTTCAATGGATGGGAGGGGGCAAATTAGGAGTGGCAGAAGAGCGAGGTAAGAAACTCAGCAAAAGGAAAAGAGAGGAGAAATGCCCTGTTAAGCTCTGACTGTTAAGGGTGGCATGCTGTCAGCTGTTAATGACAGAGCTGAAATAATATTTCTGTCATGAAAAGCAGCTGTGAGGAGCCGTTTGAAAACTCCTCTGGCTTTAAAGTCCCAGCTGTCACCTCCTCCAGTCTGGTCCGCATGTACTACTTAAACAATGCTGGCACTAATGACACTGGCAACCAATCAGAGAAACCTGCATGGTTACTTTGCCCTCAGGCTACTGCTCTATTGTGGGAACCCCTGTGAGTACTGTTTCTGGTACTTAAGGCCATATGCAAGATGTATCCTCGCAATCAAATATGAATTTGGATATTACCTTCCTTTTATCCTGTCCCATGGAATTAAATTGCTGTTAATTGATTTTGAAAGATAAAAGGAGCAGTGTTTTTTTAATCATGTCAGACACACAGCAGCGAGCCCGGGCTTACACCAACACATTTGTTTTAGACTTTAACCATAAAATAATGTGTTCCAATTTGCTTGCTAGTTATTTGGGCAGCTTTCAATCAATATTTTTGACAAACAAAGATTTAGGTTTAAAAAATCTAATCAAATTCCATCCAATTTTTAAATGGTTAACTATCAGCAAAATTTTATTATAACACTTTTCATCTGCTTACTCAAATTATTTTGTTTAATTATATAATTTGATTTGAAAGAACAAATCAAAAAAAAAAAAAAAACACCAGATAAATGCTCTGCATTTATAATTTTTCATCCAGAATCACCTTCCTTAAGATATTTAAAAGATACAAGTGAAAACTGATCAATACCAAATACTCTTTATTTACAAGAATACAGTTTCACATTTCTCGAACATAAGTTTGATGAATGTTGGGTCCTCTTTAGCATCAGGATGTATTCATGACTAACAAGCTCTGTAACAAAAAGTGAGAACTGCTTTAAGAATTAGGTGTGAAATGCTTTCAATAGTTACTGAAATGGTATTCTTAAACTATTACATCAAGGTGGCATGTAAACAGCGAAAACATGCCATGCAATGGCAACAGACGCCTTTGGCTTAAAATGTGTAGCTTGCCTCCATGTTTTGACTTTGGCATAAACACTTCTTTAGTCTTAAAGCTGGATGAACCTTTTTAAATCTGCTCTAACAATGTATCATGGAATATTTTTTACCTGAAAAACAGCTAAGACATTGTGTTCATTAGAAATGACTTAGTCAGACTTAAAAGAAGCTCAGCTTGTTTGCTGTCAAATCTGCTTGCACGTTAGCAATCTTGAGCTTAGCATTGTCGCTAAATATTGACATAAAATGAAATCCTTGTTTCAAACTTTCTCAAGCAGATTCTTGATGACAGTTCTTAGACACTCTACAATTGCAATAGCTACGACTCAAAATCAGTTTTCTGTACTTTTTAATAGTAATTTAAATTTCATATTTATGTTTTTTTAGATTACCTGACTGTTGCACTTCTCATTTGTACTGCAACATTAGTTGTGTTTTTTAATTGATAGAGCAAAATAATAAATTAACTCATTAAACGTTTACACGAAATTGAAAAGATGTATATACTCTTTTGTTGTTATTGTATCTACAGATGCCTTATTGTTCTGTATTGTCTTCATATTCTGCCATAGTTCTTTGTATGTTAGCTTTTTCCTAGGATCCCTTAGGCAGCGATCTTCCTTCTGCACTTGTGTGCCTGTGTGATTTTGTCCAGCATACTTGCCTCCCTGCCTGCCTGCCTCCCCCTCAGTTCTCCACAAAACAAGAACTTAATAAGCTTTTACACTTGCCAAACCATTAGCTCGACATAGAGTCATACCCCTCAGTCTAGTTTGCAACGGAGTACCATTTTAGGATGCCCTTGCTTAGAGGGTGAAAAAAAAGAAGAAAAAAACCTTACAAAAACAAGATGCTGGCACATTTCCAGCTAACTGCTTGTTTAAAAGGCTGTTTAGTTTGCCTAACTTAAAGCACAAAACCTTTTCTTCTCATCCCGCTCTGCTTAAGAGATGGTCCCCGTTTGCCATGTAATATATGCATCTCTGCTTTGATCTCACAGTGATAATAATCCTTGCGAGTTATTTACTCAGTTTCCAAAACACTTCAAAGTGGTGTCAAAGTTTTCTCTGCTTTAGGGGGGCTTCTGTATACTGCTGGCTCTTGGGTACTGGCATGACAGGTCCTCTGTTATATGTGTTGATATTCTTTTCTCCAAGACTTTGCCCATAGCAGAACATCACATTATCCATTATAATCCAGTGCCCCTGTTAACATATAATACCATATATATATATATATATATATATATATATATATATATATATATATATATATATATATATATATATATATATATATATATAAATATATATATATATAAACAGATTAACTTTATCAGATGGATTTTAATGCACAGTAAAGAGTGATCGCTTGAGGTAGCCCCAGGGAAACTTTATTCACCAATCAAGGCAAGGGAAAACACAATAGCGAGCTAGCAGGAGAGCCAACATACGTATCAAGTTTTTTTTTTTTTGTTTTGTTTTTTTTATAGGACTTGCTGCCTGAAGGTCTTTGTAAATAAATAATGATCAACAGATTGGCTGTGGGCTTTTGAAAAGTATGCCTTTGTCAGTTTGCATGATGGGGAAATTTTCAAAGCAAGAGGCTGCCTTCATAGTCTGGCAGGGAGGGATTGGGGGAGCACGCCCATCCCCAGTCTGTGACTGCAGACTGATACACTGGAATAACTCAACTCTGTTTGAAATGTATACAGCGGGAAAGAGCTGGAAATATAGGGAGAAAGGGGCATGAGGTACTGGAGGGAGCATGGATGTAAGGGAATTACTGCTTGTGCTCATTGAAACTGTTCTTCAAAAAATGCAAAGGTTCCTAAGCTGCTTGGAAAATTCTGGAAAGACATGGAAGTTGATTTGAGTATTTTGAGTGTAAATCTATCCATTTTTATGAGTTTTGTATTTTTTATTGTTCAATAATATATCCTGTAAATTTCTTTAAAAAACTTGTGTATTAACACTTTAACATGTTAAAAAAGAATAAGGAATTGTGGTAATTTCAGTCTGGAAAAGTATTGAATTTGGTTATGAAATTTTCAACCCTGAATGAGACAAAATAGGAAAATTGGTTTGTAATCTGATATCAGAATTACATTTGGTTTTGTTACTAAGCAAATATGTCCTTTGCGGGGAAAAAACTAAGAATCACAAATTTGCATTAAGGGTTGTGTTTATTTCTCATAATAGTATTGTTCAGCAATCTTATTCTATAGAATGAAATTATAATGAACTACACTACCCATGGCTTTAACACCTCTAAACATTTGAGATGGGACATGACTGACAACACGCCTCCACTATCAGAGGATGTCACAGGATCCTCGGCAGCTGATATCCCTTGGGCGTGGCCCTGTAGCACAGAAGTGGTGTCTGCTCTCCTGGAGCCTTGTGGTAGGTTCTGCCTGAGGCGCGGAGGAGGAAGGGGAAGAAGGAGGTAGAGGAGGTGCCTGGAGCCTGTGACAGGCTGCCACTCACACTGCTGACAGCTCTGTGAAAGATAGCTGTCTTGGCAGAGCGAGGTGGAGCGGCAGCCCGCCTGCATGCGCTAGTCAGCCTGCGTGAGGAGGCGAGCTGAGCCGAGCAGATTGAAGTGACGGAAGGAGAGAAGGGGTGGAGGGGCGCTCGGCGGAGTTGATTGGCGCAACACGCAGCTCTGGATGAAAGATTCAGGCTGAGTGTAAAAACACTAAATGCTGTCAGTGTTATTATCACCTGCTCTAACTGATGGAGGGTAGAAGGGGAACGAGAGCTGGAAAGAGAGGGTGGCTAATTGACAGCTTTTTTTATTTAGCTCCTGCTTTCTCTCCAATCGGTTGGAGGGAAAGAGGAGATGACATCAAAGCCTTGTCATTGAATGGCAGTGTTGATAGAGGAAACAGAAAGTGATAGTGAGAGAGATGTATGTCAAACTCTTGGGACGTTTTCTCCCATAATATCCACGTCTGTCTCTCAGCGGTTCTGTGTTTTAGGAGTTTGCACTTGCCGCTTGCTTATTTGGGTTACACAGTAAATACAATAACTTCTGCATCTCAGTTGTGAAAAAGTGAGAACATGTCTTGTATAATAAGTGAAAGGACAGTAGACTGGTTGTTACTGTTGCCCCTTCATGGTCAGTGTTGCACTGAATGAAGCTCAAGAGCCCACTGGTGTGGATGAAGCTTGTTTGTCTGTGACATGATGCTAAAACATTTATGGTCATCATTTCAGAGAGCAAAATGTGATTAGGCAAATTCTTAAAATATTTAAAATCAGAGCCTGTCTGAGCATTTACTACTTGCATGCTACCTACACGGCAGTGGAAACTGAAAAGGAGGGTAAAAGCCAGTAATTGCTCTTGCATTGTCATGCCATTTAGACTGTAAAGCTCATGCTTTTGTATTTCCTTTCTAGTGTGAGCAAAAAAGGCCTCTGACCTCTTGACAGCAAGAAGAAAAGATGGGTTAATGATATCTTATCATGTGATATCTTATCATTAACCCATCTTTAGTTCTATGATTTAGAACTAAAGATGCACACATTTGAGATTTTGCAGCAGATACCAGTTCCAATTTCTCTAAAATAATAGCTAAAGAGCGGTATATTTAAAATATACCAGTCTTTAACAATAAAATTTTTTATACTAAAATATTACAATAATTTCTCAAAAACATACCAAACTTTAAGAGCTTTTCCTCTTTCCATCACTGAAAATACAATAAAGTGAAATGAAATGAATGAAAGACAAATACATCACATTTGATTTATTCTTTTGTAATACACATTAATTTCAACTTATTTTATTTAGTTTTTCTTTTATTTCACTTGTTCTTATGTGAATTTTGTGATGTTTTAATTGTCTGTAAATTTTAAACATATTTGTTGAGTACACAGTCGACTACAGTAGTGTAAACCTTGCTCAGGGTTCCCCTGTTTTATTTCAAGAGTTTTTCTAGTAAAATAATGATGACATAGTTAAAAAAAAAAGAAAAAATGCTGTGAAATTTCCAAAAGACAATAATTCTAAATCCAGCATAATAACAATAATACAAAATAAATACAAAAATAATAATAATACATTTCTGTGAAACAGTTAGCTTGATCAAAAATCAACTCCAATGCCTCCATAGAAAATATAGTTTCCTTCCTAAGAGTTTCCTAAATCTTTTGTGCTTCTTTTGATTTCTTTTTGGACATATTACTAATCAAAATAGTAGAGTCTTCTCACAGTAACAACTTCCACACTAAATGTAAATATTGTCAGCGTGACCGGGTGGCACTTAATTAGGGAACATTCAAGATAATCTCCAAAGAAAGCAAGTTTTTTAAGAGTCCATTTGGTTTCAACAAATTAGCCAATTCATGTCACCTGTAGTTTCTTTTTTTATATATGTTATGCAAGTGCACAAGTATAGAGAATTATTGGAAATCAATCTTCTTTGCATTAAACAAAAGTATTATCTGTTTTTCAGTCGACATGATCCCCTCCTAATTCCTGGAAATGAACAAATTGAGAACATGGACATGAACGTCAAGAGGTACGACTCGACGGGAATGTTTCACTGGTGCCCTTCCAAAGAAATCGAGAAAGTCATCCTGGTAAGCATGCTCGCAACTTTGCAGCTGCAATCCTATAGTGTGTAGATATATAAACAAGTTTTGCTTGGGAACAAACATTTCCGAACAACACTGCAGTAACAGAAAAAAATATTCTAACTTGTACTGAAATTTCTTTCACTGCCTCTCTGTTGTTTCAAGGTGAGTTTGTTTAATTTAATTTCCTGTGTACAAGTCCACTCTCAATTTTTTCACACATAAACACACAGAGGTTAACTGATTCAATTGAGTAATGCTAACCTTGCTTTTTTTGTGTGACTTACACTTGAGTCAACTTGCTAGTTTTTAAAAATTTACCTTGGTGTCAGATTAAACTTTGCATGAGCTGAAGTTGGTTCCTGATAACTTTAATCAATGTAATGATATTTGTTCTTTCTAAGTTTAATCTATTGTATTTATTCCTTAGCAATGTAAAATTGCAGACACAGCGATCAGACATAACATTTGAATACTACAGCCACTTTGATCCCCTTATTCAGTGATGCGGCATGTATTCTGAAACTTTTCGTTCTAACTGGTAATTTGAGCTGCTGTAGCTGGAGCACATCAGCCTTCATTTCGCTCATGCAAAAACAACCCTTTTGCCAATTCACCACTGTTTCTACCTTGGGATAACAGCACAAACTGGGAACAACTCATATAAGAGATTATCTTATTAAGCCATTAACAAGATTGCTGAAAACTTTACTCTTGCCAATATTTCATAATTCTAACAAGTCAAATTGAAATATTCAGCTGTGTGATATATCCCACCTGCCAACATAGTAATGAGGTAATCATTGGTTGTTTCACCTGTTAATAGTCATGACATCATCCTTGATTGGTGTTAAACATATTCGGTGTTGTCTACAAAGTTGTACTTTTGAAACAAATTTTAATTTAAAATATGATTTAAAAAACACTTGGAGTTTATGTGTCTGGTGACAGAGGTTGTTTATTTAAAGCATGTTGTTTCATTATTTTATTTAAGAATAAGAATAAGGTATTATCTTTATAAGATGTGAGCTTGGAGTTTTATTTTCCAGGCTGATTTAATTATATCCTACAAAACAAACGCAATTTATTTTATTCTAAGACAACTCCACTTCTGAGTGTAATAGTTCCTAGTTAAACATTGTCTTATGTTGATGCTGAACTTTGGTGATGAAGTCAAATTTCAAGATTTGGATTCAGACTAAAACTCTCACTTGCAAACTTTATTTTGCAAGTGAGAGTAACATTCATGCACAACTGCATCGTCTCATTCTTTTTTCTCTGGAACATTTTTTCCCCCTTTTCCTTTCTGTGCTCCTCTCTCCTTATCTACCCGTGCCCTTCTGTTTTCCTGCAGACTCGAAGTGAAGCCTCCATGACTGTACTGAGCGGCCATGTAGTGGTCTGTATATTTGGGGATGTCACGTCCGCTTTGGTGGGGCTGCGAAACCTGGTGATGCCTTTAAGAGCCAGCAATTTTCACTACCATGAACTAAAGCCTATAGTTTTTGTGGGCTCGCTGGATTACCTTCGGAGAGAGTGGGAGACGTTACACAACTTCCCCAAGGTCTCCATCTTACCTGTAAGTGCTCAGTTTGAATTTTTCCAGCTAGACACATATTGAAATCTTGAAGGGCTGCTGTCATTTTGATTCCATCACACACGTCTCTCGATTGAAAGATCACTCCATGAGAGCTCAGTAAAGCTCCTTCATCTTGAGGAGAGACACATCCTGCATATCCAAAGTGGAGTTTATGAATGCTGTAGCTGCAGTGCCCATCACAGATGGCATGGCTTGGTGCCTTGGAGCTTGTTAGGCCTGGCTTGACTGATGATCAGAGCAAAATCCCAAACACAGCCCTCAGCGCAGGCTAGCCTTTATATTAGTCCATGTCTATGAATCTCTAATGCCTGGTTAGATCAGTGGAATGTCATTGCCTCATAACAAAAATACTTGTTAACTAATTTCCCAAAGCTCCACTCTGTTCACGTCTTAAATTTGTTTTTCTTTCCCCCATGTCTTTCTGTTCTGTTTTTTTCCCCCTTGCTCTCTCTCTTGCTGTCTCGCTCTTTTTCTCTGTGTTCTCCTCACCCTGAAGGGTACACCATTAAGTCGGGCAGATTTAAGGGCTGTCAACATCAACCTCTGTGACATGTGCGTAATACTGTCAGCCAATCAGAACAATATCGAAGATGCCTCTCTGCAGGATAAGGAATGCATCTTGGCATCACTCAACATCAAGTCTATGCAGTTTGATGACAGCATTGGGGTCTTACAGGCTAATTCCCAAGGTAAGGAGCGTCCTATTAGACTCCATGTACACTGCTGCCCAAAGGGGACAGGTTGTGGCAAGGAGGGAAGATGGTAGTCAAGAATGGAAAAAGGAGAGGAAAAGACAGGGAGGGGATGAAGCAGCCTCACTGGAAGGAATAGAGAGTGCTAAATGTTCTTAATCAAAATTCTCTGCAAGTCTACTGTATTATCCATAGATTGACATGAGTGCTGCTCATGAGGATGTGCACACTGAAAATCTTGTGTTGTTTGCTATGTCAATTCTTTAAAGTTTATGTTGTGCAATTTTCTGACAATTTCAGTGTTGTCTCTGGTAATTAAATGCTCCTAAACCTCTCTGATAATACTTTTTAATGATGTAATCAACATGACTGTGCCGTTTGATGTTGTTCCCCCTGATACGGAGTCTGGCAGATCGTCTGGAACAGATTGTTGATGTTTGCAGACAAACATATGAACCTGGCATCCCATCAGGCCTCATCATCATTAAGCAGCTAGTACAAATCACCAGGCAGGCCAAATCAGCTGCTCCTCATTAGTCACGACAAAACAGCGACGCATGCAGGCACACGCTTTCCGCATTTGTGTGGGTGTGTTTGCACCAGTTTAGACACACACAGATTCATGTCAAGACAATCTGTGCAGACACACTCACCCACAGGTAAACCTCAGTTTGTTTACCTTAGAAAGCTGTACCTTGATCTAAGTGCAGCAAGCATCACCACAGCAGAGATGCTGACTCACGTCTCATATAATATTTTTGCTACTCTTTCTTTAGTATGGACACATTTTCACATTTTATCACACGACAACGGCAAACGTCACTATATTTTCTTTGAATTATTATTTTTTTTTTGCAATAGACCAACACTAAATAACACATAATTGTATTCAACCTCTTTTATTCTTTTGTCCCTAAACAAAATCTAAATAAAATCTGCTTTTAGAAATCCCATAATTAGTAACCATGCTTTGTTTCCTATGTGTTGTTTGATCTCAACATAAAACCAGCTGTTGAAGAACATCTGTGAAGACACATAGGAACATGGCAGGTATATGATGGATGACGTAGAGGAGAGGTTTGAAGCAGTTGTAATCCATATTTAGTTCACAAAAAAAGTTTATTATAGCTGCAAACGTAACAAAACATGGACATCTACATGAAACTCAAAGGCCTGGAAAGATGAGGAGCATTATTCATGGCACATTATTCAGGAGGATCTGAATAATGCGAGATTCACAGGAAGAATCTGTTGACTGAACAATCATTAATTATACACTCCAAAAATCTAGTCTCTTTTCAGGAGTCGCAAGAGTTGAAGTGGAGTCCAATTAGAAGTTCACAACAAGCCATGAAGAAGATATTACAAACATGATAAAGAATGTGCTCTGGTTAGATGAAACTAAACCATTCAGTTCATACAAATCATTATATGTGGGAGAAAAGCAACTCTGCAGTACACCCTAAACATATGCTGACCATTCTGAAACACATTGTTGATGGCGTCATCCTGTTAACCATGTTTTAATTATTTTAAGTGAGAGAAGAAAGGAACTAAATTGAGAGCATCCCAACATAAAAACCTCTAAGTGGTGCAGAATACCAAAAACCCTTGCAGGGAACTCTACAATAAAAACCTGATGGAGAAAGTGGAATTTATTACACACAACAATCTTATAAGCCTTTATGAAGAAGGGTTATTTTAGTTATTAGAGACTTGAAAACAATTTGTCTATTCACTAATTTATTTATTTCAAAGGTAACCCCTTGGGATGTACCATCATATTTTCTAGAAGGTACTTACAAAACATATAATCAACAATAATACAAATCTTAATTATAAAAATGATTTGTGTACATCTCTGCACTGCAAGGATTATTATGCAAACCAGAATTGTCTTTATTTTTTATAACGAGCATTTCCACATGTTCAACGTTTATGCCACTGGCACTATTTTTCCCAGCCGAGAGTGAGTGATTAGATTTCAGTGGCAGTGCCACCAAGGAACAATAAGCAGAAGGCGAACCTCAGAGCTCATTGCTCTGGGGAGCACTACTCACTGAGAGCCACCTCCGTGCAAAAGCTTATTGGTCTCGGTCCCTCTCCCCAGATCGATGCATGGAGCTGAGTGTTATCAATAATTATGTCTTACACGAATTAGCCATTTAAGAAAACACACATTCACAGTGACATGCAGTCATGCATACACAAAGTGCAGAAAATGCACCAACATACCCAAATGCTGCTATTGTTCAGGGATTCCTTCCTTCTGGCGTTGCTCCCGTTCAGACACTATCTGTGGAATTTGGAAGGTGCAAATGAATAAGTAAACATGTGCTTTCCTCGGGGAGAGCTTCTCACGGCTGCTTGTAGAATGTAGTCAACCACAGAGCATAGCTGTGCCTGCGGGGCTACAAGGATATGGGGGTATGTAACCCAGATCTTGCTTGTCTATTGTACACTGTAGCTCAAAAGACACTATTTTACAGCCTCTCATTGTGAACAACAATGTAATGGAGAGGATTTTGTGTAATGAAACTGCTTTTAAAACTTTCTGGTGGTATATTTTGCTGGATTAATTTAATAAAAGAACATAAAATATTTAAAGTCCTAGAAAAACAAACATAATTCAATTGAAATCCAGCGCTGGAGCCAGACCTTTGACTTGATTTATACACTGGGGATGCAATATTTTTTAGGTTAATATGCTAATGCTTCATGTTGAGATTAAATTCTCTCAGGTAATTTAGCAGAGCTGTAGGTTGATCAGACAAGATAACACATTTAACTCTCAATAAAGACATCCAGCTCTCTGGAGCCTTTCAGCTCATACTGAGTTGCAGCTTTAGGCTGTAACCCTAACATGTTTTTGAAAGAAGCACAGCAGTAGGCCTCATGTTTCCCACCAGCATCGCTTTCTGGCGCATGAGCTACACTAAACAGAGGCTGTTTTCCTACATCTTTGCACTGTCTTCATGTTTTCTGTGAAAAACTGTTAGAGCAGCATTTAAGAGGCAAAATGCAAAAAAAAAAAAAAAAAAAAAAAAAAAATCCCCCAAAACTCTGTATCACACTGCTCAGCTTTATGGACTTCGACAGTGTGATGTTGGAGCTGATGCTCTCTGGCTGACTCGCATTGTCAGACCTTGTTTAATAATTGGTTTAACAAAAGTTGGGATCAACCAGGCTGCGGTTGTGTGTGCTTTCTACTCCGTCCTAAACTGCTCGGTGTCTTTTCGTTGCAAAGGCCTGAAAGCTCTCTTTTGTAATGTGAGCAGCGTATTGAGACTTTTGACAAGAAAAGAACACACACACATACTCACGCACATTGAATTTGCAATGCTTTTAAAACTTTGTGACCTGAATATATTCCTTGCCTTATGTTTCCATGGCCTTGGCACTATAAGCTGACATTTTGCTGTAGTCAGCACTAAATGATGGATGTCAAAACACAGGTGATGCATTATGCATATAGCATTACAGATTTAGGGTGTTTACTTGTCACTTTGAGAAAATGCAAAAATGTGAAGTCATGTGAATTCGTACTGCTGTCACTTGCACTTGTATTTCATGGTTCTGTGCCGCACCATAAAAGGTTTTCAGGATACACTTCACCAATTTTATCGTAACAAAATGAACAACATATAAAATTTATGTCTGCCCATAGATGGAGGGATGCGAATGCTAAAGTTGCCTTTGCTGACCTCTAAAAGCACAGTAACTATCAGTTTTTAAGCAGGCATCTTGTTCACTTTGCTCTTTTTCTTTTATTCTTTCTCCTGATCCCCACTCTCCAACTGTGCAGAAAGGAGACATAAAACTAAATGTTAAATGAGCTGATATGAGTGGAATGTATAAATATAGAGACCTTGGTGACATGCTCATTCTTATGACACTTTTGAAGTAAAATACATTTAAAATTGGAGAAGATTCTATCGCCTTTTTCCCTTAATCATGTCTGTAATTTAATAAAAAAGGCACTACCCTGCAAGCCAAAGCAGCACATAGAAACATCTTGGTATATTTTTCAACTCTAAAATTTATGGTAACTAATTTGAAAAGTTTAACACAATCCACAGTTATCTTTTATCCACTGCAATTTCTGTCACAAAACCTACATAGATAAACCCAAATAGTTTGTAAAGCTTCTCTAATTTAGTAAAAAAGATAATACACAGATACACCCTTTACATTTGCCACTGTTTCTTGCCTAAAAATAAAGTTTACTAAAATGAGTTTTTGGTTGTTCTTTGTAACAATGTATTTCTGTCTCCAGGTTTCACGCCTCCTGGAATGGACAGGTCATCTCCAGACAGCAGCCCAGTACATGGCTTTGTGCGTCAGGCTTCGGTAACCACCGGATCCAACATCCCCATCATCACAGAGCTAGGTAAACCAGTTTCCACCCACCTCTAACACAGATATCGCATGCCATACTTTGTAACCTCAAATCAGGTCATAATTCATTCCCAGACATTGACAAACTGAGCTGATAATTCAATAACCTGATACTGCTATCAAAAGTTCCAACTCATTCAGTGTCAGACTGACTGAGGAATGCCTCATTTGGAATTTTTGCTTCCCTTCAATTCTATCTTAAGGTTTTTTTTCCCCCACCCCCATACATTACTCGATGTGGATAGTTGCTTTCAAACGACAAGTTGATTTGAAGATGTCAGGCCGGCACTTTTAGGACAAAAGCTCCATCTCCTGCAATTTGTTCACTAATGGACAAGAGAAACTCAGCTAGATGGAGAGAGTGAAAGAAAGGACAAAAAGTGCCTTGGTTGCAAAATATGTCCATTTATTAATAACAATGCCACTGGTTGTATTCCCACTGGTGAGGGGACTCATGAAACTTTCAGATCTCTAAGGGGCCTTCTCAAACACTAGAGACCAGCTACTTTGTCTCCCCTGACCCAATTAGGGAGCAATAGAGCGTGAGGCCAACTAAGAAAAGGCCAGACAGTGAAGGCTGCTACCTAATGCAACCTGGCCATTACCTGAATGGAGGTTCTCCCATTACACTTTCTTACCACGAAGATTATTGTCCAAGTCAGGTTGGAGTCACTCACTTTAATGGTAGCAAGTACTGGCGTTGCGCTGTTGCATTCTTTCTGGCAAGAATCAAATCTAGATGTGATAACATTGTCCTACGGTTAAGGAACAAGCAAGAGGGAAGAGTGCCTGGATGTCAAACTGGTACCATGTGCTATAATTACATTGTCATATCTTCAGGGTATAGTGCCAGGAGCAGATTAAAGCTGAAACATAAAAATACTCCCAATCAAAGGTGCATGATCAATTTTCCTTGCATGGAGTGTGAAGAAGGTTTGTTGGTGGATAAGACCTTGTTTATCCCCTGTTCTGTGCTACCGTGGTAAAACTGATTCCGGTTTTAAATGGTTAGTGCTGTGACACCTATGGCTTTGTATGCACTTTAATCCAGAGACATTGGAGAACCATGAGCAGAATTCTGGAGTTGACACAACAATACTTTGACAATTTTTTTTTAGAAAAGCCTTTGAAAGTGTTTCAATAACAACGGCATCTCTCCTCCTCTCTGCACTGTCTTATCACCATTAGCTAAACCTGGCAAACTATTGCCATTGGTTTCTCTCAGTCAGGAAAAAAAAAGTGGAACCAGCATACAAATGATAACAGAGCTGGGTAAGCTGAGCCTTTGTCCTCTGCTGCCGTCAGATCCCTTGCTCCACTGCTTGGCTCCTCATCAGCTTGTCTTGATTTATCTGGCTGCACTCAAGGCCCTCGTTGCTCCCATGGTTTCACTTTAAAAACATTTTTATTCTTTGTTCTAGTTGAAATTGACGGCCCTGTTGTTAATGACTTTGCCCTCCTTTTTTGTGTTTCCAATGCATCACTCGCCCTTTGATCACGTCTGGTCTGTCCTTGTGGCTGTTTTCATAGCAACATGCTACCCTGCACCTCCACTCCACTTCCCGTTCCTCTTCCAAACACTCTTGTATGCTGGACTGCCCACCTCTTACCCTATACCATCGGTCACTCCTTTGACCAATACCCAATTGATTCATTGTCACTTTGATTAACATTTTAGCTCTACATCTCACAGAAAATAACTAGGGATACACAAAAAATTGAGGTTATCATCAGCATTGACCAATTGTATTGACTTTTTAAGACATTGGTAAAGTACCAACTAGCATAAATAAAACTGAGCCGATATTAATACCTGATATACGTTTCCATCTTGCTGTCATTTGCGTATGTTCATTTTGAGGGAAGGGAAAGGGGTTGGCCATGAGGTGTTTTCATTGACATGTAATGAAAATGTGTAATAATGATGTAGTGGAGAACTGTGGGCTTCTTAACTGGAGATGAGAAGGAATGTCAGTGTTGTGGTTGTTGATTTTTTTTGTTTTGAAAGATGCTGCAAGGATCGAAAATACATTTATGATATATATGCAAAATAGCAACAATACTAATATTGGATATTGATATTGGCCCAGGGCTGCACAATGGCGCAATAGATAGCACTATTGCCTTGCAGCAAGAAGGTCCTGCAGCAAGATTCGCGGCGCCAGGTCTTTCTGCATAGAGTTGCATGTTCTCCCTGTGCATGCGTGTGTTCTCTCTGGGTACTCCGGCTTCCTCTGACAATCCAAAAATATGACTGTTAGGTTGATTGGTCTTTCTAAATTCTCCCTAGGTGTGAGTGTGTGTGTGCATGGTTGTTTGTCCTGTCTGTCTCTGTGTTGCCCTGTGACAAACTGGTGATCTTTCCAGGGTGTACCTTGTCTCTCGCCTGGAACGTTAGCTGGAGATAGGCACCAGCACCACTGCCGACCCCACAAGGGATACGGGTGTTAGAAAATGGATGGATGGATATTGGCCCAAATTCTATGATAAAACACAGTGGACCAACATATTTTTGGTTTTCATTAAAAAATGCCAAAATCATCAAGAAAAATAAATCTGTATGCAATGAATGTATATGTCATGTTTTAAAGTACAAACTTACTTTACATCACTGAAATAACTAATTGTTTGTTGAAATTCTAATTTGTTGTGATTCACCTGTAATGCTGATACCTCAGCCTAAAACCATTGAACCATTTCACTTAGCAGACCACATTTACACCTGATGTCAGAATGATAAAACTGTGTTGTTACCTGACTTTAATTTGAATTTCAGGGAACAGGTAAATATGTAAGTTTCTCAAACAATGATGATGTGACAAACACATGCATCAGGAAAACTCTGAAAGTCAAAGCATGATTTGATAAGTGCACGATGTCCATATGTGACACAATAGCCATTGTTGAAGTTACAGTAAATTATGATGAGAGATTTTCTTCAACAAAGAGATTTCTCTGGCAACGTCCTACTAAATTTGATCACTCTTGATTAAATGAAATACAGAGAGCAACATTGCTTAAGATATATTTCACAAGTGGTGTTATTAAGAATGACAAAATGTATTAAAATTGGGTCCTTCTGCAATGGTTACTACTGTGTTTGAAGAAAATGATGTACAGGAAATACTTCTGAAGCTGATTGTGAGAATGTCCTGCATGTTGTGTGAAGGAAACATTCTTTCATATTCAAACACTAAGCTGTCATTAAATATACAGCTCCATTTACATTTACTGAAATTTACGGCAGCATGATCTCACAGTAAAGAAAGTAAGCTAAAGAAAGTTATTTGTATCTATATAAAACACCTTTTATCACCATTTGAACTTCAACCCTTCAAACTATATTTAATATTTGTTAAAACCCATCAAAATATTAATGGAATGTTATTTTATGATCTCTTGTTTTCCTGGGGTATAAATATGATCTGACACTGTGACATATTTCTACTACTAAATTAACACTACTAAAGTAAGGGTGATGCAAATTTTTCTTCATAAGACATGAAATGAAAATGTAAGAAAATAGTTAAATTTTGCCTATTTGTACAGTTTAGTTAAAGCTAATTTGAGTTCCCAGTGGACTTTGAATTAATTATGTGTATTGATAAGTAAGAAGGAAAAAAGAGAGGAAGAAAAAAGTAGACAATTTTGAACCTTTTCTAATTTACATTGTCTAAAAGTTACATCTTAGTGTCCACCCATCAATCCATCCAAAATGTGTAGCCTGAAAAAAATCTGTTAATTAACAGCTATTCTTTTTATGTGAGATTATGCTACTGCAAAAAAATAAAATAAAAAATAAAATAAAAAAAGACAAGATGCTTTGCACCTTGTTTTTGTTTATTTAGTTTTGATCTTTTTTATGGTTTTTATTCAGGCCACAGTGTTTAGGCCATTGAAAAAAGTCACTTTTATACAAATTAATGCAATTTTCAACACAGTGATATATGTGTACCTGAGTCTTCCTTTTACATTACTCCCCAACACCCAAAACCAAGATAACCGGAAGTTCTACATTTATCTCAGATATGCTGCTGGGTGTGGCCTTCACTTTGACCTTATCTAACTCAAATTTCCTCCGGTCTCTCAGTGAATGACTCGAACGTTCAGTTCCTGGACCAAGATGATGACGACGACCCGGACACGGAGCTGTACCTCACTCAGCCCTTTGCCTGCGGCACCGCCTTTGCTGTCAGTGTACTCGACTCCCTGATGAGTGCGGTGAGCTTTTCAACATGCTGCAAAATTGCTGTTGTTTAACGTTTCACAGCATAGTTGGAGAACACAGTTTTCTGAGAGCCCTTTCAAAGTGACACACATTTTAAAAAGTCATTATGGATAGTAATATTAAACACTTCCAGTGCATCTGAAAAGTATTACAGCACTTCCCTTTTTCCAGATTTTGTTACATTACACTCATATTCCCAGCTGTGTTAGATTAACCTGTTTCCATGGAGGTTATTTGCAGAAATTTATACAAAACAAAAATAAATAAATGAAACAAATCACATTTACATAAGTATTCATAGCCTGAGCTAAATAATATTTTGATGAAGCTCAACCAAGCTGTTTTCGCCGATCATCCTTGAGATGTTTTTACAGCCTAAATGGAGTCCACCAGTCCAACCAAATGAACCCTCTTCTATCTTTTGACAACAGCAACACTTCAGTGGAGATAAAATTATGAAGGAGATGGAGGAAAGTCTTCTGTAAATCCTCTTCCCCCCATTTCACGAGCAACCATAATTCTTTCCCTCGCCATTCGCTGGTGTGATGACTTAATTCCTTTAGTCGTCCAGCTGAACGAGAGGTTAGGGGGCCGAGAGGTGCTGAGCTGCGCAGGGAGTAAAACAGGCGTCAGCTGTAGTCTAGAAGTGGTCAGAGGTGAAGCCGGCTAATGGACACTGCTCATCCATCATGAAGCTCTGCAGGCCTGTCAGGGGCCCAGAGAGAGGCGCTGCCACTCTGGCCTCACTGTCGAGTGACATCGGCTGTCTTGGCGCAAGGAAAAAGCCGGGCCTGAACAGCTTGAAGGACAAGTGAACCAGACACCTATAGAGGCCAGTCTAACTGGTTTCCCAGAAGAAAAAGGAGATATTGTTCAGCGTGTAGAACAGCACTCACACTAGAGTAGTGACAGTTTAAGTACTTTTGTTTTTCTGTGTGCAAAATGCCCATTTTGTTCACACCATAAAATCAGATAAATATTTGCATTTATGTAAAAAATAAAATAAAAAAATAAAACCACATAAAAGTTTTTTTTAAGTAAATAAAAGTATTTTGGTTTATTAGAAGACTTGAAAAACAAAAGAATCTCACAATGTGATCCAGAATTAATAATTGATTAACACACACTGTCCATCAGTGGAAGGTTTTTTTTCCTTTTCTTTAAAGGTAAGACATTCTTAACCAACTAACCTTGGTCTAAAAACAGCTTCAAGGAGCTATGCTGAAGATCTAAAGCTAAAGAATGAGCAAGGACTTTCAGAAATATACTCAGGCTAATCTATGCTAGGCTATACCAAACTAAATATCAGCTCTTTCATTTGTAGCAGGTTAGCAGGTTAGTGGAAAATGCTGGAGCACTTTTTAAAGTATATAATCTTGAAAGGTAAACTCAAACTTTTCTATCTGACTAACATATGAATTAAATAGAGTTCATGTTGTATTTTGGACTCAGAACTACTAGGAAAACTAGGCTTTTAAATGGAGCATATGAATCAGATATAATTTATATTTAAGACCCAAGGTTGATTCGGGGGCTATGAAGCGTGGCCTAAAAAATAAAGGGCAGCTTTCTTAATTTTTTTTCACTATTTCTCAATTGTGAGACTTAACACAGGGGAATATTTTAGGTTTTCAGGCAATGAAATATAGAGGTGAAAAATAATATCCCTAAGGGTCATCTGCTTCTTTGCAAGGAGACATGGTAAAGGTCAACATAACTGGCTGTCTGTTTATTCCCTTCTCATCTGACACCTCTTGAGTGGTGACTGGGGGACTATTTTCTTTTTAACACAAAACCCATCTGTGTTCTCTCCAGACATACTTCAACGATAACATCCTCACACTAATCCGGACACTAGTCACGGGAGGAGCCACACCAGAGCTGGAGGGCCTGCTGGCTGAGGAGAATGCTCTGAGAGGAGGCTACAGCACGCCACAGACGCTGGCCAACAGAGACAGGTGTCGCGTCGCCCAGCTGGCCCTGTATGACGGCCCGTTTGCTGACTTAGGGGTAAGCAAATGCTTTGAGCGGAAATGACAACGTTTTGGCATTACCCAGCAGCACACATCTGGTCGCCTCTGCTTGTCGCAATCCTTAATCCTATGCAAGCAACAGTAATCACAAAAAGCAGGCCTTGGTGGGCGTAGAACACTTTGATAGAGGACAAAGAGTGCTGCAAAGGAAACACCAAGTTGAATTAGTTCCAACCTGTTTTTACAAGGTTTTATTGTTATTCAGAGCTTCTAGTTCTGCAGATTTTTCCCCTCTAGAATAAATTATGGCTTGGTGCACAAACATTGTTGATTGCTGCAGGCTCTAGTGCTTAAAGTTGGCATTCACTTGGAATAAAAAGCAAGTAAAGAGCTGATTAATTTTACTGACAATGAAGGAGTTCAGAAGCTGACATTTTTCTTTTGTTGTTCACCAGGACGGTGGCTGCTACGGCGACTTGTTCTGTAAAGCCCTGAAAACATACAACATGCTGTGTTTTGGGATCTACAGATTAAGAGATGCTCATCTCGGCGCACCAAGCCAGTGCACAAAACGGTACTATGTCAGAGCTTTTTCTTCACCAGGGCTCATCATTATTGGGAATAAAATGAGACGTGTATCAACCTTTCCGATGTTTCTTGTTTTGGCCAGATATGTGATCACAAACCCCCCGTACGAGTTTGAGCTGGTGCCCACAGACCTGATCTTCTGCCTCATGCAGTTTGACCACAACGCTGGCCAGTCACGGACAAGCTTATCCCACTCTTCCCACTCCTCCCATTCCTCCAGCAAAAAGAGTTCCTCTGTGCACTCGGTGCCTCCCTCCAACCGTCAGAACCGCAGCAGTAAGAGCAGAGAGGCAAGAGAAAAACAGAAGTAGGTGCCACTTGTGTGTACTGTGTGCTGTTGATCTGCATGTTGTGTTTTACACGTGACCTGTGTGTTTTAGCTGTGTGTATTTGTGTGCAGGATGTGATGACAATGTAATGTGTGGTTTGTGCTGTTTTTATTTTTCTTCACAACCATCTGCATGCAGTTTTCACTCACTTCATAGCGATCATAACAGGAAAAAAAAAGCATAAAATCAATAAAACTGCTAGAAAAGCGGTTCACACTTGTTTCTTATTGATTCTTGGCATAGCATATAATTTAACTTCTTGCTTGGATGACACTGATTGTTGTTGGAAACAAGCTTATAGTAAAAATGTCATCATAACAAACATTTAGTATGTTGTTGGGTCCACCTGTTCTGTGTAGCTGTTTCATGTCTAACTTGGTGTATTTGTGCCGTTTGTAGTTGTTGTTTAGTGGTTATTTGTTCACATGATCAGTGCCTAGATCATGGTTGTAGTGTTCTGTGATGTACAGTGGGATATACTGAGAATAAAGTAAATCTGACTTTTAGACATACGACTCTTGATAAGGTCATTCACTATTAGCAGTGTGGATATTTTCTCAATCATGGTGCATCTGTTGTGCTTTTTTGCATGTCCATGTTTAACAAGGATTTATTTCCTTTTCTTTTTATAAGTCAGTTCTAAAATTATTTCAAGTTTAGTATAGGATTCTTACTTCTATTGCAGCACCCTCCACATTTATTAGTATCCCAGGCAAAAAAAGTGAAAGAACTCTTTAGAAAAATTTATATTTCCTTGAAGTAGGATAATCTCACACGAAAAAAAGTTGAAAAAACAAGTTTTCATATCTTGAAAACAAGATATGTTTGTTTTCAGTACTTTTGTCAAAATTATCTCGACCTAACCAATTACTTTAAAATGAATGTAACTTGCAAATGAAGCGGATTATACATTTGCTTAAAGCATCAGGATTTTTTTTATTAATAGTGCATTATGTCTTTAGTTTCCCTTGAGGATAAACATGAAGCAACCCAAAAATCTAGATCTCAAAAATGGAAAGACTAGAAAACATCTGATTCAAGTAAAGCATATATGTGTTGATCTAATGAAATGGTGAGTATCTAAACCTTCCCTTCCCTTTGAACATTTGCTGGATGTCCTGCTTGCACGTCTTTTCATCTATGACTGCACAAAAACAGCACTGCCGAGTGTTCCAACATTGTTCGGTCTGGACTGCTGAACTTTGGCATCAGTGCAAATTGCTACTGAAGACAAAAATAGCAACACAAAAGTCTACAGGGGAATGGATGAGATTTATCCTGTAGAGAAGACAAAGTCAGGAAAAAATATTTGAGGACAGGAACTTGAAGATTCAACAAACTGGCAATGTATGGAAATGTTTAAAAGTATTTTATCATGAGCCTAATGTGCCATGTAATCTACCTCAGTGAGGAGCAGCAACTCAAAAACCTAAATATAAAACATATGATATCTGACAATAATAAAATTAGACATTGCAACTTCTGATCCAAGTTTGCAATGTCTTGGATCAGACAGAATCTCAGGCAGATTGAGATTTTGTCCCCTTACTGAATAAATGTTTAGTGTTAAATGTTAGATTTAAAAAAAAAAAAAATGTGAGTCTGTTTTACTGCGAGAAATTATTAATTTATTATAAGCCATAAGTCAGGCGATGCAGATAACCGTGAAGGGTGCTGTATTTATTTTCTGCTCTTTCTCCCCTAAAATATTACGTTTGAGGTATGAAACTGTGACACAAGATACTAAAAGCATGCAGATTTGTTTTGATTACGCTCTGGATTTACCAAAATGAAGATGAGATATTCTCAATACATCTTGAAATTAAGATGTATTAAACTGCCCAAATGCAGAAGTAACAACATGCAAGCAATAAATAGAGTGGTTGGTCATTTTGTCCGTTGTGTATTGACTGTAAATATTACTTACTTACAGTAGATTACTTACCTCTTTTTCTGAAGTGCAACAAGGATGAATAGAATGGGCCAAGGTATGCAAGTTAACGATTCTGCATGACTTAGCAACTTTTACCTGGGGTTCTGCTTCATAACTATGTCCCCTGTGGATATTGTTATGACGAGGGGAGTTTGCTTTCTTTATTTTTCTTCTCCAGATGTTGAGCAAACCATGCCTCAGTTTAAGCTTTGCTTTCATGTAGAAAGCAAAATGTCTGCTGCTGCTCCTGCCTCCTATCTGCCATGACCAGGCCCATCTCCACATTGCATGAGGCTGAGACAATGCCCTCCCCACTTTTTGTGCATTTTTCTTAGTTGATGACCTAAGTATTCTTTTTCTCTGAAATGCATTCTTTTTAACATTATTTTTCATGCCCCCTTTTATGATTTGTTTGAACTTGGGATGATTTGCATTGTGTGAGAGGTCTGTGTGTCTGTGCATCTTCCCTCTTGTTTGAATGCTGTCAGACAACTTGTAGCAGGCTTTAAGATGTCACACATATGTTCTCAAGCAGTGTTGTAAGATACTGTTGTTTTTTCTAGCAACTGTTTAATTAAAGCACAGAATGGCAACAAGTTTTTTAGCTGTGCAAACTCACATGTTAACTCACATGTAGGTCAGACTCATTTATTTCTCCCCCTCCGTGATGTAGTGAATTTATTACCGTTTCACAGAATTTAAAAGAAAGTGTGTCCAGCCCTGTGCCATCGGTCACACTGAGAAAGTGGGAGGTGTGACCAATTTAAAGTTTATATTAAAGAGAGGGATATGAGTCTGTAACTTCCCTCCTTCTAACCCTGTTCACCTGTTATGCTGGTTAGAGGCAACATCACTAAGTTACCGTATCAACAGCAGACTGCGGAGAGAGATGGCAGACATCTTGCTTCACCTCGGGCACGATTCTACACATCTAATGTCTGTGCTCTAACACACAGCCCTGCAGTCTTAAACTTGCTGATGCACACCCAGACACACGCAACCTCACGTGCAAGCCAACACACACAGATACATTTCTCCACCTAGCAAAGTTAAAACTTGTTGTTACAACTTAAAGCTGACAAGAAAATGTGAGAAGTGGACAAGGGTTTGCAAACTTCTGACAACTGGCAATACACTCCTCACTCACCTCAGAAATGTACTTATGTTCTTTTAAACATGGAAAACGTGTTTCTAAAACAATAAATCTTTTGCTAAATCTGTGAACTCCAAATTGGTTTTAGATTAAAGACTTGTGATTATGATAAGCTTATGTTAATCAGTGTTTCTTGGCCTACCTTTTCGAGGCAAACTATTTTCCAAGTGTAGCAGGTTTCATTCCTTCAAAGGGCTTTTGCAAGGCTTAGTAGAAGCTGTTGACATAATTTATCCATATTAATTGGCTGCATTAGAGCAGGAAACCTACTAAAACAAATAGGGCAGTTCACCCTGAGAAGCAACACTACTGCAAACTTTCGCTTCAACAGTTTCCCTTCCTACTAGCTTTGCTCGGTTGATTTCTTTTGTATTAACTAACCACAGTGTCAGTATACTATTACTTTTTACTTCCAGCTAGTTATATGCAAAAACCCCACCCAAAAAACACAAAAAACAATACAAAGTTAAATTCTTCCTAACCATGACCAATTTAGAAACAGCATTAAATTGAGGTCTTTCTAATGACTTTAAGTCTCTGTGCTTTAGTGGCATGTGCTCAGAAAGTAGTGGCAAACACCTTTAGTATATTCTAGGTTCTAAATGTGAGCGTGGACTTACTTTGGCATTATACTTTTAAAAATCCATTAAATATTGCACATTTTAACCAGAAACATAAGACTGGGGAAAATTACAATGATTGCAGGCAACCCTAAGTGCAAGTATAAAAAATCTATACACAATAAGACATCGATGATCGTTAATCTATTAATAAACAATTCAATGGCATAGTCAGGTTTAAAACAAAAATTAAAACTGTTGCATCCAGTTGTCTGACTAATATCAAACAATACTAATATTTAGAATCAGAGTTCTCATAACATTATTAATGTGTGCATTATCTTCATTCTTGGATGTAATATATGGTAGGCTTTGATATTCTTAAACAGTTGGATGACTTTTATTGGTACTTAATATCTTAAGTCAATATTGGTGACCAATATGTTAAAGCTCACAGACATATTAGGACTACGTGACAATAGAAACAACATAAAAACTGAGGACAATCTGCAACAACTATATTTACCACAACATTCTACAACAATACATACATTTCTGTAATGGTACAACCTAAACTTCTTGAAGCAAGAGGTTTGCTACATAAATTAAAAATGTTATTCTTAGTTCTATATTTTGGTGGAAATCAAAATCTGTTTAAGATAGATGTCTTAAAGCCTGTACACATAACCAAACGTTTCACTCTGTAGCACTAAAGCAACTATATTATTACTGTCTTTTATCCAACTGAAATTGATATTTTCACATGTGCTTTCAAAGATGTATTGAAAATGTATGCCACTGTGTGAACTTCAAATTGGCTTCCAATTGTTTTATATACCTTACACTTTGAGATTAACTGCCAAACAGTGCCATGCCAATACTGATCTCACTTAAACTGAGGCATTTTGGTTGTAAGTGACCTGTTGTTGCAAATGTTTCCAAGCTAACTTGTAGTTTTCTTCCTCTTCTGCCTTGTTTTCTTCAGAAAAGAAATGGTTTACAGATGAACCGGAAAATGCCTACCCAAGGAACATTCAGATCAAGCCCATGAGCACTCACATGGCCAACCAAGTCAACCAATACAAATCCACTAGTAGCCTGATTCCACCAATCAGAGAAGTTGAAGATGAATGCTGAACAGGGGCAGGAGGGTTTCATTGCTTACTCGCCACACATCTGTGCGCTCTGTCTGAAGAGACGAACCGAGATCATCAGTGGAGATGTGATGATAATACCGACATGGGTATTGAAGACTGACACATTTTTCTTCACTCTTTCTTCCAGTCAAGGGTCGGACAAAAACACAGACAAGAAAGGACCTCCTGTGTGTATACCCTAAATGTTAATTCCATACTTTGGACTCTGTTTAATTTACACATGTATCCATAAAATGTACATAATGACAATCAAATAAGGATTGTACAGCCCCTTCCCTCTAGCACTTTTTTGGAATTATTTTAAGAATTGACAAGAAAAAAAAAGTACTTCCTGTTATTCTTTGCAATAGTTCACTTCTTCATAAGACCATGGATTAAGGTGGTGAATTGTTATTGGAGAATGAGGATTCAAGCGATAAACTGACAATATCATCTCCCAAAGATCTACCCAGATGCGTCGCGCAAAAACCATCTGGGTTCATCGTCATCATATCTTCTGTCTGCTTCTGTTTTATATTTGCACTAAAACCAGAAAAAAAGGCTTTTTTTGACAGAACAACAGGAAGCATCACCCCCCCAGCAGTAAATTGTCTCAGAGGAGATTTGCATATGGATGGAATGAAGGAGGAGGAAAAGAAAGGGAAGGAGTGCTGGGCTTTGGATGCATACTAATCTTGTTCTTCGGTTGTTATCCATCATGTTGTTACTTATGGTTTGCAGATTTACCTTGAATCATCACTTTGAGCAAGAGCATTCCAGCCCTGCAGAACATAATCACCTTGCAAAGCAGAAATCTATTAACTCAGAGAATGGTGCAATGAAGGTTCATGCTTTCTTGAAAGACAACTCTGTACCCATATGTTTTCTGCAGATATGTCAAATACTGAGGCTGAGATTCATATTCAACCTCACATGTGTGCCTAATCCCTGTTTATAGCACACAGTGGCGGTTCCTACACAAATGGTACCCAAGGCAAGGCCCTTCCTCTGGATCCTCAGAGGAATAAAAGGAAAATGGAGCAGAATATTTCAGCACTATTCAGTGAATTTCTGTCCAGTGTAGAAATGTACTGTTCAGGTGTGATCAGCTTAAGATTTTTGGATTTTCAACAAATCCAGTGAAGATCAAACAAAAATGATGAAATTGGTTTTTAATTTAACATAATCAGACATTTCTATAGTGTGTTTTAACTCCATCTACACTGCACAAAAAAAAAAAAAAGTACTTGGTGGCATTCGCTAAATGTTGACTGGCTGTGCAAATAAACAGCAAACCCAGAATGCTCCATATAGTGTGTTACCCTGCCCAGTGGGCCATAGTCCACTTAAAAAACCGCCACTGTTAACACAAACACTATGGTGTTTGCATTATCCATCATCCGTTAAGTTTTGTGTGTAAAAGTGTGCATCTCAGCCACTTGTATCTCCTGTGTCAGTGTAAAGCATCCACCCTCACCGGAATGTATGCACTGGTGCAGCCTGGAGGGAACTGCATGTATGATCTTAGTACTAAAACAAAGCTACTAACAATGATAAAAACTAGAGGATTTGGATCTACAACTAGTCAAGTTGCATTAAAGTTAATGAAAGATCCCCAACTATGGTTGGTCTAGCATGAACAGCAGCTGATTGGCGTTCCCAAACATATCGCCGTGGCATCTGCGGCAGACTAGGGATCAAAAAGAACAGTGATGCATTTTCTGAATGGTTTTTTTTTTTTTCTTTTTTTCCCTCGTGTCACTCTAAAGTTGGTCTCTGTAGCAGAAAATGCCACATAGCGCATTATAGTGGGCATCAATAGGCCCTTCTCTGATCTGAGCCACTGCCTGGCACAAGGTTGGCGCAGAGGCAGTTATGAGCTTGGATGTTCTCTGCAGCCAATCCAGATGTCACATCCCTCAAAAGTTTCAGACGTTAACCAGCTGCACTCTATCCTGACAACCATAGTTGGGAGAAATGCAACAAGTCCACAGACAACATTGAAGTAAACTGAAGATGTGCTTGTGTTCCTAATGGCGGCCTGCTTACGCCTGTAGATCCAAATCCAGCTGTTATGGACTAAGCCTCGTTGGAAATGTGGTGGTGAATTTCTAGATTTAAACTTTATTTTATACCATAAACATAACAGATTTATATTTATTTTTCTAACAAATAACCTAGAAGGAATTGCGTTGGAAGATAAATATTCAAAATCTTTAACATATCAAATGAGTTTAAAAAAATCAAAAGCTCTATTATTTTCACAATCCATTAAATTCCGTCATCCGCTGCACCCTCTAACTAACAGACTGCATCGCTCCGGAGCAGACAAAACTCACAGCTCGGCTCCAATGAGTGCATGCAAAAATGAACTTGAGCTCACCTTATGCATAGTTCAGGTGCATTATGTCTATGAAATCATGTGTAAGGGTAGGTGGAGGTGAACTATGTTTTGGAGGGGGGAAGGGAATTCAGCAACTGGAGTGAAAAGTCAAAGAAGAAGTTGCTCCCACCGTGTCCAGGCCAGAACTAACTGGAGACATGTTTGACCTAAATTAGGTCTCTTGTGTGGGGAAAGAAGATGCGAAAATTACAGCACAGTGTGCTAGTGTTTTCATGAGACAAAATAATTTAATAAAATAAATAAATATGCCTGGGGGATGCTGTTTGTTTACTGCAGTGATTCTCTTCTCTGTAGATTGTAAAGGAAAAGTAACTCCAAACATAGGAGACCCTTTTGGAATATGGAAAAAATATATATATATTGTGCTAAATATGTTTGTGTAAACTCAACCCATGATATAGAGCACACGTCTTTCTCAAACAAAATGATCCGAGCTTAAGTGTTTGTCTATTGGGTGTAACTATAATGGCGCTTCATACACATTGTCCTGAAGTGAACTTTTGGAACTGTGATTACATCATTGTCACACATTGTAGCAAATAGATTTCTTAAAAAAAATGTGAGTAAAATATTTGTAGAATTGGGATGTTTATAGCAGATTTGCTAGCCTGAACGCTAAGAAATTATTAATGTGACAATGAATCAAACTGAATTGACAAATTTAATAATAATAATGAAAAAATAAATAAAATCTTGGGTTTTACTGAAGAATGCAGAGACTATTTAAGGAAAAGTAAGATGTGGTTAAAAATCTGCGATAGAAGGTAGTACCAATTCAGCAATGGTTATCAAAAGAGAGAACATTGTTAGCTTTCCTGGGTTTTACTTTGTTCTAATCCGAGATTTACATTCCATTTTGTCAGCTTGTCATTATCTGTCACAAACTGTCACAACTGCTTCTGATTTGTTTACAGGGAACCTTTAAGGGATTTAATGCTTCAAACTGACAACACATGAATTTATTTTCCATATACTTAATGACTGTGCGTTTTCTACCTGAGCCCCCATCATGCAACTCATTCGAACTAGCGTTATGAACAACAGTGGATTAAGATGTGTCTTCTTACGCTGTCAACAATGTCTATGTATTGTATACCTCGAAACTTTTTTTTTTAAGTGCCATGAATCTTTAGTTTGAGCGAGCATCCTTCAGTCATCCAGTCAAGTCCAAGTGCTTGTTTTCTTATTTCCTCCCCCCACCCCCAACTGTGAGAAACAGTCTTGTACTGACATGGAGAACATCCAAGCCATCAATGCCTCCATGCCAGTACAGTGCCAGGCAGTGCAGTAGGTCAGAAGAAGGGCCCAGAATTAAGTCCCACTAAAGCGAAAAGTGGCATTCAGGAGGTTGGACCAGAGAGTAGAAGGAGTTAGAACCTACAGAGGTCAAATCATGCATATTGTCTCTGCTGTAGGTCTTGTCACAGTGTGCAGTGAGATATGGATGACTGAAGGATTCACACACAAGACTGTAGATGTTGCTTCACACATGGTTTTCAACTTCAGTCTGAGATCAAATAATATGTTAATGTGGCAGTATGTTGCATTAGTTTTATTCTCAGTATTATTGTTCAGATTTTTTTTTTTAGCCGTAAAAGATGGATATGATTTATTTGCAGGACATTGTACTAGGTATGATATATAAGATGGGGAACGGAGGTAGGTCTCAAGTCTTAATAACACATTAAAGTTGCGTTCAGCACTTTTGTCCAAATATATGTTGCTTTTTATCATTTCAGGAAGATTTCAGAATATTACTGTTGATTATCCCAGGTAGGAGTTGTTGACATATTGTCATTGCAGCATACAGGAGTTTGACATAGCATTCTAATTAGTTTGGATGTGTTTTAGATATGAAGGATAAACGGATTATTTGATGGTGCTGAGTTGATCTACCTGACTCTGTCAAATATAATCTGCGGATAAATATTCTGTCTTGTACAAAAAGTTTGTACATAGATTGTACATGGTTTCTTTTTGTATTTTCTCAAATTAAAATGGATGTATTTGTGTTCTAAGGTTTGGATCTCTGTCTTTTATTCTTACCAGAAACGTCCCTATGTAGTTCACTTTTTCTTACCATTTTATTCTACACAGAAGGGACCATAGTATAGTAATTTACTAAAATTTGCAAATGAATAAATATGTATGGAGGTATATTCAGTACACAGAATATATATACTTTTATGGACAGGGGTGTGAATTATTTTACACATCTTGTTCCAAATAAAATCAGACTGCTTTTTGCTGGCACCAGATTGAATTAGTTATTATAAAGGGCCTCCCCCTTCAGGGAACAGTTTGAAAATTGATAGCTTGTTTTTATGTGCAGGACTTGCAAAAAACATTCTATAGGTCCATCAGATTATTTTGCAAAGTTTTCCTGAACCTTTACATTAATGTTCTTAGTAAAACAGATTCAGTTATCTGCTTGTCTCCACTGCAGTGCCCATCTGACTGAAACACTATTAATACATTTTACATCTTTCAAGGCAAAGTGGTCAGGAGAACAACCTTTTACATAAATTGTGTTCACTAAGGATTAATTGGAACCATTCTCTGAAATATTTTACAAGCCAAGTTGTCTGTGTCACACATTGCTTCACATCAAACAAAGTCAAAGCAGAACTTGAGTTTTTTTCAATAATACAGATGTATGTACATGTAATGTTAATAAAATGTAATGTGTGTTTTAACTGGACTCTATAAATATTGTCAGGGTCTTTAATCTATACAGCAGATGATGACATATGCACCAGTTTAGAGTTCCTACACAGTCTGGAGGAAAAACAATAGAAAATGTTAAATCGTTTGTAATTCTGGACTCCTTTTCACTTCCCATTATTCCCATCTATCCAGGAGCACACTGGAATTAAAACTATAGAGACAAGTGTCTGGAAAAGTGCAATGTTTTTACATAAACATTAATCCAGAGCCCTGTCAGTTGTACACAGTACACAAAGCTAATGAAAGTATTGGTGTTGTTTGTGGCCCACATGACCTTTTTGCAAAAAGGAAAGAAAAAAAATAAACACATTTGCAAGAAGGGCCTAGTGCAACCTTGGACTGGCTCTGCATGACATTGACATTACTGAACTATTACACTAGGATAGTTCAGTATGTTTGGTATGGGTATAAGCCTGTTTTTATGTGGCTTGAATCAGAATTTTGGTGATAAGAGAAATGATACTGCCTGTGTGTGTTTACATGTCATATCAGGACATAGTGTGTGCTGCAAAAATATCACAGGAAGACATTTGGAGAAGGAGACCCTGACCTTGAGGATCAGATTCAGATTAATGCTCATTGTAGTTTATCAATCCTCCTCCTGCTCCCCCTGCCAAAAGTTGCTGACCCCACCATTCAAGCTGCACCACCTATCCGCTTTTCCATTGGCTCTGGTGTTATTCTTGATTTATATTTGCTGACATGCTATTAGCTGCTCCATCACGTTCACCTGTCAGGCTGTCAATCAGGTTGGCATGCACGGTGATGGGTGGGAATAGTATTCTGTCCATGCTGGCTCATATATCTGCACAGAGACAACAACCACAGATGAGCAAAGGACATCTCCGGAGGTATCTCGCTATCAGTTCACATCAGGATGCTTAGCTTCTCAATGTTGATTCTGCCCACAGATATAGTTATTTAAGAAGCAAATGATTCAATGAGGAAATAATCCTCTTTTCGCCATGTTAGAGCAATAACGTGTCAAAGCAAAGCCTGCAAAGATAAGAGTATCATTAGACAGAACTAAAGTTAAAGAACAGTTAACGTTGGCAAGAGCAGATTTGCACCTCCAACTTGATTTTGTTTTTGCAGTTAAACACATACAACATTGCAGGAAAAGTTTTGACTTGATTAATCATGGTTCCCTTTCTGTACACCATATAAACAGAGGTGTGTATACTTTTGAAAAGCTGTGCCATATCTCATTAGAAATTCTTCAAACATGTTGAAATGACCTGTATGTTAGAAAAAAATAATTAAATAAAAATATCAGAGGACATCTCTTACATCTCTGAACCTTGGTCTCCTCCTCCTTCTTTATACATCTGAGCTGAAGTGTGCAATTTCACACTCCAATGTCAAACAGCTGCTCAAGAGGAGAACACATGACCCACCCTGGCATTTGTCCTCATTTCTCTCTCAAATGTGCAAACACTATTACCCTTGGGTTATCTTAAGTGGTGTGGTGAAGATTCTCAGCCTCTTCTGTCCGCTTCTTGCCAGACAACACCATCAAAATCCAGCAAGCGAAGAGGACAGAGCAAGTCTGAAAGACAGAGTGAGGTGGAGTGAGAATGCGATGAAAATGGAGCAGATGTTAGTGTGGCGGCTGATTTGTGGGCCTGATAAGGGGGTGCTACACGAGGCAGCTGGAATTGATGGCTTGTTAGTGAGGACAGGCCCCCTCTGTGAGATGTTTTCAAAATGATTGATTTACAATAAAGTGGCTCCGGGTGTGCGCATGCAAGCAGAACTGATGCAGATCGATCCCACTGAAATTGATTGATCAGCCATTTAGCTTGGCAGTGTGTTTACCGAACGAGGCTGAGCAAGACCCTACTCAAGGCATCCTCCCTGGCCATAAAGCAGAGGAGAAATGCCGCCTTGTGGGGCCCCCAGTCTCATTTCTCTGCCGGTGGCAGGGAAAACAAGCCCTATCAGAGCACGGCCCATAAAAATGTAATCAAACAGTGAAAAATACCAGCATAAACATTTACGATTATGTACTTTATTCTGCCATCAAAGCGTCCTGCTGCAACTTGGAGATAGTATGCCTTCAGAAATAATGACCAACCTGCTCTATGCAAAGAGCAGAACAGCGGCTGCCTTATCATAGTGTCACATTGAGACTTTCAGAAGGAGGCATTGAAATAACTTCTCACAGCGGATTTCAGTAAACAAGCAACCGCACTTAAAGCTGACACTTCCAACAACCTTTAGCCTTGCTTTTTTATTATCTTGGAGATTACTTCTAAATGTAATGCTGAATAGCCCTCAAGCATTAAAGTACCTTGTACTGTACATAAATTGTATCTTCAGTAATTTTAACAAACAGTGCCTAGAAGGATCTCTGCGTGTTTTATAAGAAGTTTTACAGATGAATAAAGCACAAGGACGGCATTTACCATGCGGCCCCGCTGACCTTCCTTCACTTCCTTCCTGCCAAAACAAAGCTCTCCACCACTCAGCAGAGGATTTAAATCACCTGTGCTCACTCTCCTCATCCTGTTATTTAGATAATTGCCAACAAGAGTGAGCTTTTTCCATTCTCAGGACGGCACGCAGCGGGCCCATCATGTCCCTTATTAACAATTTTACACACTTCGCTGCGGCGAGAGGGTGTCAGGATGCCAATAATATTTACCGTCTGCTGCGGGGCCATTCAAGGGAGGCTGATAGTTGCTGATTGCCCTGACAGAAGCTGACAGCATTCAAAACCTGAGATCCCTACAAATCATCTCGTCTTCTTTTCTTCTTTAAGGAAAGGAACATGAGTTTGTGGTCGTGAGCTATGTGGTGCAGTACCAGGCTAAACCCGAAAAGGATTGTATCTCTCTTCATTGGCCTAAATTGGAGACTTAAACTAATCAGGGATCATTCAATAAACTTATGGTTTAAAATATTTCTGCTTGCAGTGACTTACAAATGCAATTTTATCATTTTATTACATCAAGGCAGCAGTTATAAAGTAGATGAAGAAAAGAGAATGTGGTTAACTTTTTTTTGGCAAATAAATTCTTTAAAGAATTATTCTGTTATTCCAAACAAAATCTGGTATTCAAATGCCCCGAGAAGTCAACTAAATGGTAGATGGAGCCCACCTGAACTTGGCCATCATCTGCGTAACTCTGAGTGGGCTTCAGAGATCTGCAACTCAGGTTAAAGAAACTATCTATGAAACATGTTGTAAACCACAAGCATTTCAAAAGCCTATATGGAGGAGTTGCAAGATTCTTAAAAGAAAGTAATAAAAAGCCTCTCTGAATTTTGATATAAAACACAAATGTGACACAGCAGACATTTAGGGAAAAAAAAAAGAAAAATTCTGGTCAAATGAGATAATAAAAAAAAAGCAGCTTGGAATGCCTCCAAACATTTGACACATAATCTCACTACTGATAATGTGATGCATGGTAGTGGAAGTGTGAGGCTGTGGAGGTGATTTTTAATTCAAGAAGACATGGCATAATGGATGGATTTAAATACAAAGAATCCTGTGAGAAACAACTACAACAAACTTGAGGTCCATCTTTTAGCAGGATAAAGACTATAAACATACAACCAGAGCAGCAATGGAATGGTCTGGAATAAAGAATTTTTATGTGTTAAAATTGCAGCACATGAATGCATTTGAAAAGGTGGAGTCAAAAGGTTTTCAGAAAAGTATTAACTCAGAAAGGTGAGTAATTTCGCAAAACACAATGTTTTTTTAAAAATAAAAAATGTTGACTCATCCTGAAAGTTTCAGATGTACTCAAGGGTCATTTAGTAAATCAATGAGCTATAATGTTTAATAGCATTTGCTCAAAGAGCTCAGAGGCAAGTGAATGTAACGTCCGTCAAGGGAGTATTGAGCCTGCTCAGCCAATCCATTCAGTCTGTAATGATTTCCATAACATTGACATGAAAGATGTTGACACCAATTACACCATCTCCCTTTTGACCCCTGACAATTTGTGTCTCGAAGCGTTAAACATCTCAATCACGAACAAACACACATAAAGGCCACCTCGAACTGCATCAACGTCTGCAGCGTAGTGTGAAAGTTACAATTTGTTTTCTTTATGTGACAGAGAAGTAGAGGAGAGATCTGAAGACGGAGCATCGTTCCGAATCCATGATAATAGTTTCCATGACAATGAGGCATGCTCCGTGCATCGGCTGCGGCCCAGATAAACAGGGATCCTTTACGAAAACAAGAAGGTCATTACAGCAGCTTGTCAAATCAATGCCCAGTGTGTCCAAGTTGATTAAGACATCTCTCCTCAGCTCTGACACACCGTCAATAGAACAGGCACACGTTGCGGGACGAAATGCTGGTGGGCGGGAGTGTCCGTGGCAGAAAATGTGTGTGTGTGTGTGTGTGTGTGCTGGAGGGGGAGGCCAGACACTCCCCTCTTTCTCATCCACACACACGTACACAAACACACGCACAGCACTCAGATGATTGGAGTGAAATACCCATCAGTCAGGGAGCTGGGGTGGACTAATGATTCCCCGTGCTGCCTATTAGAACTACATGACAACTCAATCCTGCTCGCCAAGAAAGAGAAATGGGGGAGAGTGTTAGGTAGGATGGAGGAAGGAGGGAGGAGGAAGGAAGGGAAAGAGTGAAAAGAAAGAATAAGAGATGAAGAAAAGAAGTAGTGACCTTGTAGCAACATCATTTGAGGCTGAATTAAATTGGCAAGAGCAGCTAATCTTTACCTTGGGGCGATTAACGGAATTAAAGCAGAACAACAAAGGCACAAGGGTTGGCTTTTCCCTTTTTTTCTGCCTGACACTGCCATTTGTAATTTGAGTCGAATGTCTTCTTCTGGTGAAGTTCTTTGTGTCTAATCCTATCGCTGATGGGAGGATTTTTTTTTTTTATCCAAAAGACAGATATTAACACACTCAACAACAGAGAGTGTGTTAATATCTGTGTATATTGCTTGAACTTTTTTCCACATTTGCCTCATTTGTCACATACCAACCACACACTTTAGTGTTGATCTCCAGAGGAGTTAGATTTAGGCTTTGATTAGATTAGTCTAATACACAAATAAGCTTTGATCTACAGTACTCTATTGATGCTTTGGTTGTGTGATTACAGTTGTTCTCCTGCTGGAAGCTGAATCTTCACCTCAGTCTCAGGGTTTTGCTGTCTCTTACAAAACAGAGTGTGGGAGACATGCAACTGAGAGTCTAACAGATTTTCTGTAGGACTGTGGATTTTTTGCCACATATTGTGCTTTGCATTTAGGCCAAAAAGTTCAATCTTGGTCTCATCTGACCAGAAACCCTCTTCCACAAAATACATTATAGCTTGTGGTTGTAACATGGTAAGATGTGACAAAGGCCAAAAGTTGCTAATTTGAAACCTCACAGCTTGGACTTGCATATGGCAGATCCTCATTTTAATAAACCATTGGGACTTATTAAATAAGCTGGCATAAACTCTATAGTTTTATTATTAGCCATCAGTAATTGTCAGTCATAAAATGAAGGTACAATCTGAAATGTCTCCTATTTTGCAATATTTATTAGAGCAAAGACAGTTAATTGTAGCTCAGCTTTTGCAGTTGGTCTCATAACCCATCTCTTCTCACAAGCTGATCAATATGTTTGGAAAGACAGACAAGGTTAAGCCTCTCAGCCCATCTAATAGAAAAGGAACATAAATCATTGCAGAACTGGGAAGGTTAACAACTGAACTGTACGAATGCTTAGATGAGAAGCATAAAAACCAATAAAGCTTTAGCTCAGGGACATACCAACTAACTCTTGTGAGGAGATCAATATTTTATGTTACTTCATTACATTTCCACAAGCATATGGTAAATGTTTTGAAATGTTTGTAGCATACAGAATTTGATTGAACTTATTCTCAACTTCCTGTGGTTATTGCTCTTCATCTGTCATGGTGACCTCACAGATGAAACTTGTCCAAAAGAGGACAATACATGCAAAATAAGGAGCTTGAATTGCCAGCTGAATCCATGATAATGTTTTCTAATTCAGTACTAATTAATCCTTGAATTGTCCAGTCTTTTTTCAGTTAAGGTGCAGAGAAGTGTCTGATATTTTATCAAGAACTGCAAAACATATTGACAAGTTGCCTTAGGATGGATAAAAAAGTGCAAAACAAACTTTATATGTCCTCAGCAACCGTTCATGGACAGACCTGCATTTAATGAAGCTCAATGAGAAACACAGGCACATTCAAAAACATACAGTTGTTTCCCAAGTAACAGCAGTCCAGCATCAGTTACCAAATCAATTAGCATTTTTAACAGTAATTACGTGTACATGTGGGAAACACTTAAAACCAAAAACAAACAAACAAAAAAACAGGACCAACAATAATGGCAGGGATAATTCTGTATGTCTACAACTGCATCAATAATTGAAAGGGGTGTGTCCCACGTAAAACTAGTGCAGAGATGCTTATTCTGTCAAAAAAAAAAAAATTGTGTGGCTTAAATAATTAATGTTGTGTACATTCGTCATAATGCTTTGCTCTCTGGAAAAATTGTACTGTCTGGAAACAGCACAGAAGAACAACAATTGGGAAAATACAGTATATACAACGAATCTGGAGCCTGAAATATACAGAGATTCACAGGCAAGCATTATTTATTTTAGTTTTAAGTTTTTTAAGTAATTTGTTTTCCAAATTGAAAAACTGAAAAACAATATTTTAATATGCCTAACTATTGCCCATATCTCTCTTTCAAGAGCAGTTAAATTTTCTTCATTTCTTCAAATTGTTCCCAACGTGTAAAAAATTTTGAGCTTTGATCACTTTTTTAACCACTTGGTTTTCAACTTATGACAGTAGGTGGAGTTTCCTAATTTGGAAAGTGAAATCTGACCACCAAAACCTCTGAATGTTATCTCAAGAAAACCAACAATTTCAAGAATATACATTACTCCCTTTACCTCTAGAGTATTCATGAGTCAAGAATTTCATTTGCTCTTAGTCACACCCCCGGGAAGCCAAGCTAGATTTCCACATCTTAAGACAGATCTCCCACACCTTGTCCCCATCATTACTCACAGCTGTTTGTCAAAACTTGACTTCCTCCATATGTCACCGTCATCTGCCGAGGCCAGGCTGGGCGGTTTTCGAAGGCTGCCCTCCAGAGGACCCCAAGGAGACCGCCTCAAGTAATACTACAGAAAAAACTCTTGCTCACACAACACTGAAGGTCCATGATTTGTCCTGTAATAGACACCAAAATAAATAGTGAAAGATGCAGGTGCATAGAATATAAACATAAACTTGCAATAAGTTCCTTGTATGTGGGGAGCCTTTAAGAGTTTCACATTCTGACTTGTTTTACAGAAATACATTACTTTTTCAGTTATTATCAAGCTACATTGGTCTAGTTGATTCATGTCTTATGATACCAGATACTTTTACTAAGGAGTCTTGCAAGATAATCATTGTGAGAAAAAAAGATGTATGTCACAGTTTGGTTTGTTCGCTCTGATGTTATCAAAAAAATGTTTCCATGCCAATATTTCCAAAATCTTTTCTTGAAGCTTTTGCTTCTTCAAAATCAATCTTTGATGCACTGAGTGAAGAGTTGTTGTAGGACCTAACATTCAAATACATATTTCAAATGCCCTCCGCCACATAACTGTATATTTAATGAATGTTTCTCTGCACAATGATTGTTAAAGTAAACAAATGAAAGTGTATGCTGAAATATTTATTTCGCCATTTTCTACATAAATCAGTTAAAAGGAGCACTGGAGGGAGGTCAAAATCAAGAATTGATGTAACAAACAGCATATCACTTCAAAACAAACAAAAAACAAAAGCGTGTTTCATTACAATATTTAGAGCTGAAATTGACAATAATTAATATTCATGAGTCTGGAACTTTGCCGCCCCCCCAGGATGCTTAAATTAATTATGCTAACAGGGTCATTTAACTGGCTGATTCAAAGAAAGCAGCTTTCGTGCAGTGAATGACACAATAATTATACACACAATCTAACAAGAGGACAGTGACAAGTGGAGGAGTGACACCCTCATCTCCATAAAGTACAAAGGACATGTTTTCACATCTGAACACAACTAACAGCAACAAAAAAGATGTTAAAGCCATACAGGCAAGATGAAGGAATGAAAAAAAAACAAAAACACAAGAAACCAAAAAACAATTTCACAGCCACTGCTGCTTTTCTCTCATGTGCTAATAAATATGATTTGTTGCTATGTGTTATTATTTAGAATTATTCATTTACTCTGTCACTGCACAAGGAGGGGTAATAGAAACGCCATTGAGGAGGCTGATTTACTCTGCAAAATTTTCATCTCAAGGCCGTGCACCGTGTGATTGGTGCCAGTGTGAGTAACGGGAAATCATGCATTATGTAGTCGAATTTGACACGACCTTGAGACTCCTCGGCGTAGGCCATCTATTACTATCCAGGCGACCTTCCCGACGCCGAAGATACATCTGATGTGTTTAAAGCTGCTTTACAATGCATTAGGAGGGTTTTACATGTGTTGAGCTCACTTTATTTGCTCATACATTTCACAGGGAGAGTTTAGTGTCGTGCTGATGGGGGCCGTTCACAGTGAGTGAGTCACTTGTGGAGACAAATGAGCTCATGGAAGCAGGCCGGGGAGCTGGATAATAACGCATTTCTGGGCAAATTCCCTTTTTTTCTGCTTTTACTTCCTTCCAATGTGCTGCACATTTACTATGCAGTGAACCCCATGTGGGTTTGGACTCATCATTTATTCTCACTTGCTGTAATTGATTGACCTGCATCTTGAAGACAGCGAATGGATATAATTTTTCCCACCAAACAAACTGATGTCAGGATCAATATTCTCACTGCTGGTTAAGCTTTTGCAACCTTTAGAATATCAGCTCAAATCGATACCTCTCATTTCATTGTGCACACTTTCAACTAAAGTTTTTCTTCCTCACTGTTGATCATGTCAGTGACATCTGGTCTTCCATGAAGCTTCCTTGAAGCTACATGAAGGCCAAGGCCCCATAATGTGCCTTGACTTTTTCAGAATTGTGTCTTATTCCAGCTTTAAATATCTGAGTAATTTATCAGAATAGACATTTATTTGGATTGGGATATGATATAAACAAAATACATTAAAGCCAAAATGGAAGAAAAATTATGTTAAGTAAAATAAATAAATAAATGAATTAAAAAATATCTGAAAAGTGTGGTGAGCATTTGTCGTCAGCCCCTGTATTTCAAAACGTTGCTGTACTAGCTTTCACCGCAGCTCCAGCTATTTTGGGGGCAAGTCTATCGAATTTGCATATTTAGAGAGTGATTTATTTGTGTAAGTTCCAAATTAGCTTAAGCCAATTCACACTGCAAAGTTTCTTATTTGGATTTAGGTCTGGGCTTTGACTGCTTTAAGAAATATTTCCAATAAAGCTCTGTTTGTATATTTATACACAGGATTCTCCTGCATATAGCTCCGTGCAGTTTCCCATCATCTGTGATATCATTCCCAATGCTGATATCATTCCAATTTTGATTCTGGTCAAATCAAAATGTTTGATTTGACCAAACATTTTTGGTGAGTGCTTCCCAAGTCGTGCTCCCCAGATTTGGGGAACACGACTATTAATTGTCAGGCTAACAGATTCTTCTGCCAACTGGCTGCTTTTCTGCCCTGAGTGCCAGCTTGGGGGGACTGTCATGTCTTCATAGGCTGACAGTTTTGCCAATCTCTTTCTATTTGCAGATGAAGGATTGAGCAGAGCTGAATGAGATGTTCAAACATTGGGATATTGTTTTACAACCTAAACTCCGCTGTAACTTTCTCCATCATTTTCTCCATGACATATCTGCCATGTTCCTTGATCTTTTGACGTCGTTTGTTTACAAATTCAAACCTCTGAGGCCTTCCCAGAACAGCTGTATTTACTTGTGCACCCCATTCTATAATCACATAAAGAACAGCTGCAGCCGCTAATTACAATTTGGATGGAAGTTGGTTGCACTTGATTTTAAACACATGAATGCTATACTTTTCAGGTTTTTATATGTATAACAGTACTTTTTCTTCCATTTCACAATGATGCATTACACGTGAAAGTTTGATGAAATACATTCACATTTCAAGGTCTAAAAATACTTTGCAATTCACTGTATTAGCATTTTATTGTTCTTGTCTGTTCCCAGCTACTTGCGCACCCCTGTTCTATAAACACTTAGAGAAGTGAGATTCTATTTACATATAAAAAGCCTAATAATTATAGGGTGGAGGAAGATGGGTGTTCCCCCTTATCAGAAGAAATGATAAGGGACTAGCAGGCCCTGTGAAAGAACAGGGTCCATTTTGATATAATTGGCAGTGGAATTATTTATGACATTAATTGCCACATTATCGACTGGCTGTCAGGTCCCATGTCAGTCTGTCCATATTTCTTAGCAGAAAGAGCCAGCTCAGCCCGGTGTCCACTGACAAGCTAATTACAACAGCACAACCTTGAATGACAAATGTTACTCATCGAGGACCAGCCAGGCCCGGAAATAAGGGCCACTTCTCCCCCTCAAGCCTCTCTGGATCAAATGAGACAGCAGCGTGCTGCCAAATGCAGTCAGGTGCAGGAGAGACAGGGTTTGCATGTCAGCAAGAGAGAGAGATGGTGGATAGGGACGAGAAAGTGAAGAAGATGTTGCTTAAGCAAGGAGGGCTGCTCCTCTGTACGATGGACAGTTGTCATTCATAAAGATGTCTTTTTTTTTTTTTTTTTTTACTTCTATCTTCTTTAACTTGAGTAATGTCAATCAATCATCCGACTGTGGGCTGATCGCTGCTGATGGGGTGATTTGTCTCTCATTGCAGGCCCCACTGCTTTTCAGGATTAAACTTCCTTAAAACTGCAAGCACTGAAACGCCGAGTTCCTTTAAATCAAGGTCAACATTAATTTGCTTAGAGTTGCCTTTGATTTATTATAACTAGAATGTAGATTATCTCCAACAATCTAGTAATTTTATGTTTCTTTAGGCCATTTGAGAAAATGTGATGTTTTGTTGCTTGTTTATTGTTATATGTTATGTATGTAAATTGTATAAACCTTTTTCTGCAAAATTCTACATATATTACGAAAATGTTGAACAAGGTTTTTCAGATTTTTGCAAATTTTTTAAAAGTAGAAAACCTAGAAATAACTGTACGGCAAACAATTTCCTGCTAGGACAATTGTGTTTTGAATTTATCCACGAGGAGAAACAAGTGCTTTGTTATTTACAGTTCATAAGAATAAATTGGAATTTACTCAAATTGAATACATCAGATCAGAGCTTTACAAAACTGATAACCAGAGGTGGGTTATAATATTTTCTTGGTGCACCCCAGCTGTTATCTGTAGGTCTTAATGAGTAACATTTAATTAAGCTCCACTTTAAATTTCACAACAGCATTATGAAGTTTGTGCAGGATTAACGTTCAGCTTGGCACAATCAGGGAACTAATGCGTAAAACATAAATAAAACTGCACACACTCAGCTAGTTAAGACTTGTGCAAACAAAGTGAAAATAATGAGCTTAAAAGTTAGACCATCTATTTAAGTGCACACATTTGGATATATGCACACACTGAGGCTACTAGTTGAGCCTCCAGGGTTACTGTATCAGAATGTCAGTGATCTGCAGTGATGAAGTGGTGTGCCATTTGTTCATCCACAAAGTTCCTAAGATGCAGCAATAGAGCCGAGGATCACGAGGGTCATTGCCTACAGGTAGATCTGAGGCTCATACCTTAATTAATCTACTGTCTGTGATGCCGAGCGTCCCATTCATCCCTTCACATGCACAGAGGCGCATGTCAAGCATATGTCAACCCTTTCTGGCAGTCCCCACCCACCCTGTAATGCAGTTTGTGTTGGTGTGGCAGCTCAGGATGCGTCCCTGACAAGGATGGGAAGTGACACACACCAAACTCGGTGTGTCCCCCAGCCAGCTCCGGTGGCTTGGAGCCTGTCAATTCCAGCTCCGTCAGTGGCACAGGCTCAATGGCAGTGCCTGTGACACATGTCACAAAGTTTTAAATGTCTGCTCTTTTCAGCAGGATGGCTGGGTGCATGCCGCAGCCAGGGGAAGGATGACATTTTGTGTTTTGTGGAGGGGGGGGACTTGTTGTGGCTCCCCTCTTCCTGCCTCCTCCGGCTGTCAGCCTCAGTTTCCTCTGAGCATATCAAAACACAGACAAATAAACCTTGTCATTCTGAAGCGCCAGCACTAGTGACCAGGCTCCTGAGCAGCATGTCATCTGGAATGTGGTCACACAATCCTGTAGGAAGTTGTGAAGTGTATAAACACATGCAGGAAGGCACTCTCTCACTCTTCCTCACACGCATACACACATCTCTGAAACTGGAACAAATGTTTAAGCTAATAAAAACAGGGACCTAAACAAAGAGATATATTGGGAACAAACATTGCATTAGGCTATCTCTGACCTTTTCTTTATCTGCTTGTAGATGAGTGACATGCTGTACTGAACATAAACATGACTGCTTTCAAGCCCCACAGATATTAAACCTCTCAATCTTCTCACAAATTAGTTCTTCTCAGCACTAAAATGTAGTCATGATATGACGTAAAATTTCAGCTGGATTAACAAGTAACACTGAAATAACGTTTTATCCATTTTATTGGATTTATGTAAAACTAATATTTCACTGTTAGGTATCAATGTATTGAACCGGTCCAGGAGTAGACATACATAAAAACACAACTTCACCACATTTGAGTTCAGCCCATTTAATCACACAACAATGATTTTTTTTTTCTTAGATGAGCTGTTAGAAATTAAATGTTAGTTCAAAATCTTCATCTGGAAGGTTCCCTTGAAGCCATAGTATGAGAAACACAGTGTGCAAGATTAACAGTAATAATAAACACATAGGAACATTTTTCACATAAGCGGGACAATCAATTAGAAACTTCAGTGCATGTCTTCACAGCTCATTTATAATTGACAGTATATCTCAGTACAAATAAAGAAAACACCACAGCAAGTACAAAGGCTAAGACATAGTGGGGAAAAAAACTCAATAAGATTAAGAACAATAATGTTCGATGAATTATGAGAATCCAATACCAAAGTATTATCTCAGTCAGACATTTTTTTCTTTTTTAGGAAAGGTATCCCAAAGATAAATTTTACACTCCATTTGATGAGTTTCACCTGTTGTGGTCCATCTCACTTACTTTGTCACTGATTGCCATACACTTGCAAACTACTGCTGGGAGAGAAGCTGGGCTGTTTTAAATTGTCAGGTTAGAAAAAAAGATTGTAATGAGCCTCATCAGTCTTCACAAGCCGCCATTTAGAACTGTAAAACAATCTGATCAGACTTCACTAAACTTCTACCAGAAATGGACAGATGGAAAAATTATGTTGTGTGATAAGAATATAGTCAGTGGTTTATGTTAATGATTCTATTAACACTCAGGAAAGTTGTTTTAGTGAAAATTGTAAAAAAAAAAAAAAAAAAAAAAAAAAAAAAAGGTAAAAATAACAAATCTTTCAATTTGACAGTGAATCCAGCAGAAATTTCAACAGATTTAGTGGAGAACAGAGCAGGTGCCAAAAAGAGAACTGTTAATGGCAAGAAAAAAAGTAAAGCTTCATGTTTTGAAGGGCATATAGGTAATTAGGGCTCCAGATGGGCCAAACATATCAAATGGTGTAGGAGGATGTAATCCCACAATGCTCTGTAACATGTAAACAGCAATAAGAATAGAAACCTATTTACAGCTCCCACAAATACAATTTCACTGTCTAGAACAATGTCAAAATCTGGAATGCTGCTGTGCATGTTACTGAAGACACCGATTCTCAGCTATTGCTGCTTTCACCAGTTTCTCTCACCTCTTATCTTAATAACTTAAACAGCAGTTGTGAGCGCAAGCGCAGGAGAAAAAAGAGAAAGGAAGAATAAGAGAATGAAGAAAATGAGTCCATGTTAGGGCCCAGGTGTGTGACCGCCACCCCCTTCACCCTTGATTAGAAGCTGTTGTGGACAAGTGATCCATCATGGGTGTCAAAGAAAAGGAAGCAATTGCCTGGATATGTTTGTTGCTCGCTGTGTGTAAGACAATAAGGCAGGGAGACGGTCCGTGTGTGTGTGTGTGAGAGAGAGTTGTGTTGCAGCTGATGCTTAGAGGCAATCATGTCAGTGGGAGTGTCATCTCTGACTCTGAGCTGCAAGCAGGAAAACAGAAGTAGGCTCAGCTCAGGAGAGGAGGCTAAAACAATGGCTCTAAAATTTAATATGATCAAGAAAGTATTCATCATGCATAACTACAACAGCATATTTGAATAAAATTTGTCTTTTGTTTTCCAGCAATAGATTAGGTGATTGAAAAAAAAATCCAGTGCTTATAAATAAAAAAAAAAGAGTGACTCCTCCGAGAGCATCCTGTGGACATCAGAGCTGATCGTTTCGGATGAATCTGTTGCCTTCTGAGTGCTTGCCATAGTAGATGTAGCGACACTTGGCGAATACGCCTAAAAAGAGAATAAAACAAAGTTTAGGTGTAAATCACAGTTGGATTATCTTTTTATGCCAGCAATTCTGGAGTAAAAATTCATGACTGGCGAAGCAGAGAAATCGACTTGTGACCAGAACTGCAACGTTTTGAGCTTGATCAGCCTGTCTGGTGACCGGCCGGTCAGACACTCAAAACCAATCAGCGAACAAAACAAATTAGTACTGCTGTTTATGATGACAATAACACTCTTCAGTGTGGATGTAGTGTGGAAAGTAATTTAAAAGGACACGTCATTTAAGCTGCAAAAAGTGAGGGAGCACAGTTTTTAGCAGCTGCTATCAAAGCTGTCCAAGGTACATTTATTTTACAAAAAAATAATATATTTAATACAGTATTCAAGTAAAAATTGAAATTATTAGTTTTCTTTTCTAGTACATATATATATATATATATATATATATATATATATATATATATATATATATATATATATATATATATATATATTTCACAGACTAAAAAGATCAAATATTAGTAATTTCAAAGTGTTTTCATTGTGTAATTATGTTAAATATCGAAACAAGAATAATAAGTGTATGTATTAGCTCTAAAAGATGAAGTTAAATAGCTAAACCTGCAATCATTTACACCTAAAATGGTTAATTAGAAAAACAAACTTAAGCTCTCATACTTGCATCTACTTCTTTGGCCCCTTTCTACATAACTATAACATTATAGAACTGAAGGATGTTTGTGGTGGTTTTCTGTTGTACAGAGGGGTGGTGCTGTTCAGGCAGACGGCTGGTCCAAAGCTCTGTGGTCAGTTTGCTGTGATGTTAACGTCACAAAAACTAACATCACATCTTGATTAGTGCAGAGGGCTGTACCTCAGTGTCATCTCTTTCCAAATGAGGCAAGGACAAGTGGCATTAGTGCTGTCAATGATCCTCTGACAGCAGAATAGATACGGCTTTCACCAGCTTTTCTAAATAGACATGAAGTGCATTATAGGAGGAGGGGAAAGGAGGCAGGCCAGAGACAAGGCAGGAGTGGAGAGACATATGGGGGAGGCAGTGTCACAGAGGGATGAGGGACGCTTCAAGTGGTAAGTCCAATCAGATAATCCAAAAAGACATTGTCAAGAGAGGGAAGAGAATGGCAACTAAGTGACAGAAAGCAGGAACAGGGACAGAGATACTGGTGCCATATTAGTGCCAAGCATATTCTGATGCCACCCTCAATTCTAACCAAACTTGACACATCGCTCTCTTTCCCCGCTCTCTCTGACTCTTCAAAGTAGGCTCCACCAAGTCACACACACACACGCAAGTGCACGTATGTGGTGCACAGAGATGCACAGGAACCCACACATCGCACCAGTCCCTTGCAGCAGTGGTGGGTGTTCTGTCAGGCGGAGGAGCAGTACGGCAGCAGCAGAAGCCCACAGGCCCGGGGACAAGCTCAGTCAATCTAAATCTGGACTTTGTAGTGGAGCAGTGCTCATTTCCCCTCATAGCCCAGCTACTTGAGGTGATCCAAACACTGAAGTGTGAGAAGCTGTCACCTCCGATAAAATCCAAGACCAGCTCCATGCCTGCCTGCTCCCCCGGTGTATGAGAGATGTATACATGCGTGTGTTTGCGTGTGCATGAGTGTGTATATGCTTTTTTTTTTCTTTTTTTGACAGTGTGGAGGTTGGAAGTGTGGGGTAGTAAGGGGATGAATTCCAGCTGCCGTGATTTGCCTTGGGACAAAGGTGCCACGGTTGTATACTGGGCTTGACACCACAGGACTCAGGGTATCTCACAGCACTCAGATCAAATGGTTGCCAGGGTCTTTCACATATTCACAGTGTACCCAGTGAAAAACTCACTCTCTCCAGGAGTAGGGCCCTTAAAGAGATTACCCACTGAGGCACCAGAACCAAGTCTCCTATAAGACATTACCTAGAGGGGATATATTTGTAGGTTTGCAACCAAAGCCTTTCAGAGATAACCTTCACAGATGAAGGAACTAAAGTAAAGGCCCCACAAGCCTTCACACTCTGCTGAACTCAACTTCAGCCCATGGGTGCTGAGAATGATTGGAGAGGCCACACTTTGTAGCTCTCTGGCACCAATTGGAAAGGTCTGGACGATGAGTGACCTGTAGCTCTCCAGCAGCGCTAATGTACGCCTGTGTGTTATAAAGAAGAAGAGGAGTAAATTAGAAGAAATGGAAGAACAAAGATCAGGGCTGCTGCCTGCTTCCCAGTGGGTGAAAAAGTGCACAGATGTGACAGTTCTCCATTTCAAGTGCTGCATTGTGTGCATAAACAGCACACTCCAGCTTGCTTTCTTCCCCCTCACAGCGAGAGCTTGCACTTATTACGAGAGAAACCAGAAGAAAGATTGGCCTGCTGGAAACGAGGAAGGGAGTAACTAAGCCAAACTCACGCTTACATAATGCCTTCAGAGGCTGTGCTCATGCCTCTGGGGTTCTGCCTGATGAACTCATACTTAACGACAAATATTACCTTGCCAAACTCAGTACTCCACAGTATCCTCTGTGTATCTTAGGTCATGGCTGAGTGTGCTTATATCACTAACGTTGTCATATTCCCGTACATATTTACGTCTTCAACACACATATTTACATGCTCCATGAGAACAGTGGGAACCCCCATTGACGTGACAGATTAACAAAGTTAAGAGTAGTCTATTGTTTCCATAATGGCTTGGAAGAGTAACAGTCACAGCTTTGCGCTACTTGTGTTTAAAAAATACAATTTTTCCCCCCTAAGTCGAACTAGCACTACTACAAAAGTAAAAACCTCCAAAACATTTTATCCCCTGCTTAAGGATGAATTTTATGGCATTAGCAAAGGAATTATTAAATTCTTTAACCTTGTTTTTTGACTTATTTGCAAAATAATGCTGTATTGTATAATGCCAATAGTTCAAACGGTGTGACGATGTACAAAAAAACTAAGTGGCTATCCTATTCAAATTGGTACCTTAAATATAATTTATTGTGGCTTTATCTTAGTTGGATTAGGTATTTTGTACCTGACTACAATAAAGCAAGCATAGGGTGGATGTAGATGCTTTTATGACAAAAAAAAATCTTTCTCCTAACATTAGTGCAAGCATTCTGTTCTGCTCTGGTTGTGGTCATTTGAAGAAAATGAAACATTTTAAAGTTAAATTCCCTAAAAACAAGTATCTATTATGAACAATTTCAATAAATTAGAATACTGTTAAAAATATCTTTTTAGGTCAACCAATTCACTTAATAAAGCACATTGCACATAGAATACTGTTTTAAAGTTTATTTTTGATATTTATCGTTTTCCACTTGCATCTTCATAAAAACTTAACGCTAGACCATTATATCAGAACATTAAAAGCATTTTTAATACAACATAGTGTCATTAAAAAGTATGTTTATTGCCTGTATAGATACTTTTAATCTGACAAACAAACCTTATTGGAACATATATTCTAATTCATGTAACTGTACATCAAGTCAAATAAATACTAGATTAGTTTCTCTAACATGTTGAAGTTAATTTTGTACTGCACACTTTTCTGAAGTTTACCAGTCTTGGTCTGTGTAAAAGCTCTTGCAAAATAGGACAGATTACAGTATTTAGGTCACTCTGACCCTTGTGGGCATAGACATCATGAATTGGCCTTTAGAGTTCTGCTACCTGACCTGAAAGTGACAAGTATCAACAATGTCCAAGCTGCACCTTCCATCTGAGTTTTCCGTAGCAATGATAAAATTATACTGCCCAGGAGGCACTTCCGAACCACATCAGGCCAGTAATTTAGCAGTCACTACATCACACAATACTGGAAAAATATCACTGGGGTCTTGGGTACAAATTCAAACATTGCAGGACTACACTGATTCTGTCCGTTGACCTTTAAATGTAAAATAGGAGCCGAGTTTAGGTTTAAGGCAAGGTTTGTGCCACAATAAAATTAATTTAGACCCTCTATTAGATGTGCATGACCGCTGAAAATGCAAGTTTTTTTGTTTTATTTTTGGATTTGATTGTTCGCTGAAAACACATAAGATTAAAAAGTACGACCTCCATGAATCTGCATGCATGAATCTGTCTGAATTCCTTCCCATATTTTCTAAAAGCCTGCTCCAGAGTTTTGCATTTAATCAGCACACACTCACAAGAGGGGAGTTAGAGAGAGATGGGAGATGGAGTGAGTTTAATGACTGCTCCCTGCATAAAATCAGCTCAACTCTTTTTCAAGGGCCATCAATATGTCACAGAAAGACATGTCCAACGGATGTAGCTTTTAACATCAAGGTTATCTATTCTCAGAATGAATTTGCTCTGCACCCTCCTATTTTCTTGTCTTGTCCCTTCTCTAAATCTGTCTTCCCATTTTTTTTTTTGACTGCACACACTTCTCTTTGTCTCCCTTGCAGTATCCTTTCTCTTCTTTGGAGTCTTCAACTCATTATTTTTATTTTTTGATTGTTTCCAAGTGTTTCTTTTTTTTCTGACCTCCCTTCTTTTGACCCACACTCATTACTTGGACCATATAGTCATAATTCTTGTGCATCAGAACATTTATTCAACAATATCAAGTAGATGCAAAAAAATTTAGTTATTAAAAGTACTACACATTATGCTAATAGAATTGATAAAATGGATTAAAAGAAGCTGAAAAAAAAAACATATGTATACAAAATTCTGTCCATTGTTCTTACCAAACTAACTGGAAATACAGAAGCAACAGATGTAAACTCAATTAAAGCTGCAAGCAGCCTCGAACGGCCCTCGCAGCCAAGCGCCGCTCCGGCCTATTGCCACCGTGGGGTACTAGCAACCGTCGCCTCACGTCAGCCACCACAGAAGCTCTCACGCAGTTTTCAGCTCCTGCGCCCGCACCGCGGAAGCTGTTGCTCAGTTTCCATCAACGCTGGCCACGTGCTAACACAGAAGTTGTTGCGCAGTTTCCACGCCCGTCCTTCAGGCGGTACGCACTGATGCGTTTGGAGGCGCTCCTTGACGATGCAAAAAATGTGGTGCAGATTCATTGGTTTAGCGAGGAAATATAGCTGGCGGATTAATGTAGGACGCGCAGTGGAGCCAAAATATATTTCAATGCTGTTGTTCTCTTTAGAGGTCAACAAAGGTCATACGTATCCAATTTGGCGTCAGTCGGAAGATCCACGTGTAATTTACAGCCGATCATATGCACATGGCGAAGTACTACAGTTCGTCATTTTTCATCATTTTCAGCTGTGTTTCTAAAGCACTCTATTTCATTGTTGGAGTAATTCTTACTGAATTACTGAAATGGTTTGTAAGAAGTAAGAAAACGCTACATTTACTGCATGATTTAATTCACAAAAATTATCTGAGACATTTCTATCCTTTTAGAAATGTCATGGCAACACACTCACAAAGTTTTAAACGCCCATCCGCCCGTGGATCTGTTTATCATCGGTGGAGGAACACTGACACCTACTGGCGAAATACTGATATTGTTCTTCATCCTGTTTATCTGCTGTTTCATTTGTGGAGCAATACTGACCCCAAGTGGCGAAGTACTGAAATGGTTTATAAACGCCAAAAATGGGATCAAAATCTGAACTTCAATCTAAAATGGCCGACTTCCTCTGGGGTTTAGACCATGGCTCCAAGAGACTTTTTTGTAAGTCCTGACATGGTACACATGTGTACAAAGTTTCGTAATTGTAGGTTAAAGCATGGCTTGGGGCTGATCATTTAAAATTTTCTAGGGGGCGCTATAGAGAAATTAGGCCACACCCTACAAATATTGTGATGGATTCCTGTCGGGGAGTGGATGAAGATCCATCCTTGTGAGTTTGGAGCAGCTGCGCCCAAAAATGTGGAATTGAGAGCCAAACGTATGGCGATGGCGTTACAGGTCACTTCGCCACGCCGCCACGCCCACCTGCTCCATCGAATCTGGTCGGGTTGGAATCCTCAATACACCAACATGTCTTCTGTGTCTGGGCACAGTTTCATGTTGATGAGGTCAAAGGGGTCAGATAGCGAACGTTCACAGTAAAACATTACACTTCCTGTTCTCAGGGGGCGTGGCCTAAGTGATGTCATCATTCGACCATAGGGTATTCTAGGAGACCCGATGATGATCAATCACTCAAACTTTGGTTCCTCTGTGAGTTTGTGTGTAGGAGATATAGCAGTTTATTTTTTATGGGGTAGGTGAACTTTGACCCCTGCTAACCCCCCTTCAGCATACTCAAAAACTCACCGTTTTGATAACTTTAGATGGGACATGCCTTATGAACAGACTGACGGAGTTTGAAGCCGATCAATGAAATCCCTAGGAGGAGTTCGATCAAATAGGAAGGCTGTAAACGGCAAAAATGGGTCAAAATCCAAACTTCAATCCAAAATGGCTGACTTCCTGTGGGGTTTACACAATGGCTCCAAGAGACTTTTTTGTAAGTCCTGACAAGGTACACACGTGTACAAAGTTTCGTAATTGTATGTTAAAGCATGGCTTGGGGCTGATCATTTAAAGTGTTCTAGGGGCGCTATAGAGAAATTAGGCCACACCCACCAAATATTGTGATGGATTCCTGTCGGGGAGTAGATGAGGGTCCATCTTTGTGAAATTGGAGCAGCTGGGCCCAAAAATGTGGAATTGAGAGCCAAACGTATGGCGATGGCGTTACAGGTCACTTCGCCACGCCCACCTGCTCCATCGAAGCTGGTCGGGGTTGGAATCCTCAATACACCAACATGTTTTCTGTGTCTGGGCACAGTTTCATGTTGATGAGGTCAAAGGGGTCAGATAGCGACAGTTCACAGTAAAACATTACACTTCCTGTTCTCAGGGGCGTGGCCTAAGTGATGTCATCATTCGACCATAGGGTATTGTAGGGCAGCCGATGATGATCAATCACAGTAACTTTGGTGCCTCTGTGAGTTTCTGTGTAGGAGATATAGCAGTTTATTTTTTATGGCGAGTAGGTGAACTTTGACCCCTGCTAACCCCCCTTCAGCATACTCAAAAACTCACCGTTTTGATAACTTTAGATGGGACATGCCTTATGAACAGACTGACCGAGTTTGAAGCCGATCAATCGAAATCCCTAGGAGGAGTTCGATCAAATACGAAGGCTGTAAACGGCAAAAATGGGGTGAAAATTTGACCTTCATCCAAAATGGCTGACTTCCTGTGATACTTGCACTATGACATTAATTGTAAATTTTGAGCATCTTGGGGAGCTCTACAAGTGTACCAAATTTCATGTCTCTACGATGAAGTAAGTGAATAGCAAAGGGTCCTTTGAAAATTTCTAGGTGGCGCTATTGAGCCATTTCTTGTGTAATTTTTGCGACGACTTTAAAATACGTAAATTTGAAACAGGCTTAAGGCCTCCGCCAAGTTTGGTGAGTTTTTGAATATGATAAAGCCCCCAAAAAGCCAATTCATTTGGAGGGAGAATCGTAATAATAATTAAAGCTGCAAGCAGCCTCGAACGGCCCTCGCAGCCAAGCGCCGCTCCGGCCTATTGCCACCGCGGGGTACTAGCAACCGTCGCCTCACGTCAGCCACCACAGAAGCTCTCACGCACTTTTCAGCTCCTCCGCCCGCACCGCGGAAGCTGTTGCTCAGTTTAAACTTCTCCAACTCCGGTCCAACAGAGCCTTCTTGCTCAAAAGCGTGGTTCGGATTTGCAACTCCAAAATCCAAGCAAAATGTTGAGCGTAGTCCAGTTCTGTCGTCGCTCCAAAAAGCAAGCAAAATGTTCAGGAAAACTTCGCAGCTCCAGCTGTCGCCGGCTGACTGTTATTACGTAGCGTCGATCTGTTTTCTCATTGATGGAGTACCACTGCCTCCTGCTGGGGCAATACTGGTATTGCACTAGCAGTACCAGTATATCGCCACAAGGTGCCAGTGGTACTCCATCAACACTGACCCCAGTGTGTTCTTACTTCGCTGTCATAAGTTTTGCTGAATGACTTTGTTTGTATTATTTCTAGCAAAAATGAATGAATGTTTGTACTTTAACCCACAAAATAAACTTATATATATATAAAAGTTATAATAATGTATATTTAAATAATTAATAACAACATAACCTATGGGCTGATGTTTTCTAGGGGCGCTATAGAGAAATTAGGCCACGCCCACCAAATATTGTGATGGATTCCTGTCGGGGAGTTGATGGGAATCCATCCTTGTGAGTTTGCAGCAGCTGGGCCCAAAAATGTGGAATTGAGAGCCAAACATATGTCGATGGCGTTACAGCTCACTTCGCCACGCCGCCACGCCCACCTGCTCCATCGTAGCTGGTCGGGATTAGAATCCTAAACACACCAACATGTCTTCTGTGTCTGGGCACAGTTTCATGTTGATGAGGTCAAAGGGTCAGATAGCGACCATTGACAGTAAAACATTACACTTCCTGTTCTCAGGGGGCGTGGCCTAAGTGATGTCATCATTCGACCATAGGGTATTGTCGGGCAGCCGATGATTATCAATCACAGTAACTTTGGTGCCTCTGTGAGTTTCTGTGTAGGAGATATAGCAGTTTATGTTTTTATGTCGTGTAGGTTAACTTTGACCCCTGCTAACCCCCCTTCAGCATTCTCAAAAACTCACCGTTTTGATAACTTTAGATGGGACATGCCTTATGAACAGACTGACCGAGTTTCAAGCCGATCAATCGAAATCCCTAGGAGGAGTTCGATCAAATACCAAGGCTGTAAATGGCAAAAATGGGTCAAAATTTGAACTTCAATCTAAAATGGCCGACTTCCTGTGGGGTTTAGACCATGGCTCCAAGAGACTTTTTTGTAAGTCCTGACATGGTACACATGTGTACAAAGTTTCGTAATTGTAGGTTAAAGCATGGCTTGGGGCTGATCATTTAAAGTTTTCTAGGGGGCGCTATAGAGAAATTAGGCCACGCCCACCAAATATTGTGATGGATTCCTGTCGGGGAGTGGATGAGGATCCATCCTTGTGAGTTTGGAGCAGTTGGGCCCGAAAATGTGGAATTGAGAGCCAAACGTATGGCGATGGCGTTAGAGGTCACTTCGCCACGCCGCCACGCCCACCTACTCCACTGTAGCTGGTCGGGATTAGAATCCTCAATACACCAACATGTCTTCTGTGTCTGGGCACAGTTTCATGTTGATGAGGTCAAAGGGGTCAGATAGCGACCATCCACAGTAAAACATTACACTTCCTGTTCTCATGGGGCGTGGCCTAAGTGATGTCATCATTCGACCATAGGGTATTGTAGAACACCCGATGATGATCAATCACAGAAACTTTGGTGCCTCTGTGAGTTTCTGTGTAGGAGATATAGCAGTTTATTTTTTTGGCGAGTAGGTGAACTTTGACCCCTGCTAAGCCCCCTTCAGCATACTCAAAAACTCACAGTTTTGATAACTTTAGATGGGACATGCCTTATGAACAGACTGACCGAGTTTGAAGCCGATCAATCGAAATCCCTAGGAGGAGTTCGATCAAATACGAAGGCTGTAAACGGCAAAATGGGGTCAAAATTGGACCTTCAATCCAAAATGGCTGACTTCCTGTGATACTTGCACTATGACATTAATTGTAAATTTTGAGCATCTTGGGGAGCTCTACAAGTGTACCAAATTTCATGTCTCTAGGATAAAGTAAGTGAATAGCAAAGGGTCCTTTGAAAATTTCTAGGTGGCGCTATTTAGCCATTTCTTATGGGATTTTTGCAATGACCTTAAAATACAAAATTTTGAAACTCCCTTTACGCGTCCGCCAAGTTGGTGAGTTTTTGAAAATGATAAAGCCCCCAAAAAGGCCCCTCTTTAGGGGGGCAGAATAATAATTAAAGCTGCAAGCAGCCTCGAGCGGCCCTCGCAGCCAAGCGCCGCTCCGGCCTATTGCCACCGCAGGTACTAGCAACCGCCGCCCGACGCCAGCCACCACAGATACTCTCAGCAGTTTTCAGCACCTCCGCCCGCACCGCGGAAACTGTGCTTCGTTTCCATCAACGCTCCCCACGTTCTAACACAGAAGTTGTTGCGCGGTTTCCGCGCCCGTCCACCAGGCGGTACGCATCGATGCGTTCGGCGGCACTTCCTGACGACGCACAAAAAATGTGGTGCAGATTCGTTGATATAGCGAGGAGATATAGCTGGCGTATTAATGTAGTTGGCGCAGTGGAGTCAAATACATTTCAATGTTGTTGGGGTGTTTAGAGGTCAACAAAGGTCATACATATCCAATTTGGCGCCAGTCGGATGATCAACGTATCATTTAGAGCCTATCATATGCACATGGTGAAGAACTGCAGTTCGCCATTTCTACACCCCAATGCGGTTTGGTCAGCAGCCAGCATTCACAGAGTTCATCATCTTGTCGTTTTAAGTCAGTATTCACATGATGAAACAAATATATATGATAGAATAACAGTAAAACTCACAGGAGAAAAAACTGGTGATTGCCTTTGAAAAGTGGGCGGGGCTAGGGTGATTTCATCAAGTGACCATGGAAATGTGTTCAGGGCTGTTCAATAGAGAAACACAGGAAGTGTGATGCAGCTGTGATCTTGCATTTGGAAGTTTTTTAATGTTTATGTTTCATGGCAAATAGTGAAAGTTTTACACTAAGCCACACCCACATGCTTTGATGTTAACTGCAACTGAAATGCAGTGCAACTTTAACATTTTCCTAAAATGAGTTAGGAAAATGGTAAAGGTTAAGATGTATCAGTTTAATAAACCCTTCTGATCAGTAATAAACCAAGGGCAATGCACATTCAGAGAGCACAGTTAACTTTCAGTACATTAGAACAAAAGCACAGGTTTAATCTCTCTCAATAATTAGGTATTAATCACAGCAAGTGGTCCAAGTAAATATTACAACCCCAATGTATCAGTCTTAAGAACTCAGAACGTTGTAAGATTGTCGCTCTCAACAATCGTAACCGATCATCCTGTAGTGTGTGGTGTGTTACGACCGATCGGGTCCAGTCGTGGAACATCGGGACCGCTTTGATCTAAAATCGGGGATATTGACTGTCTTTAATCATCTTTGCTCATTCATCCAATCTCTGTGGTGTTCCTCCGACTTTTTTTTTTTATCTTTTAATGAAAGATAATTATAAAATTATTGCACAGAGTACATCTGGTTGAGAAGCACATTCCAATCTTTGGTTGAAATGGCGCATTTGATTTTATTCTGCAGTCATAATACAATTTTAAACAATATAATAAGTTTCAATGAAGGAGCTGGAATAGGCTACGTTAAGCTTTGGCGGTCAGTTGGGGAGAAAGGATAACTCCCATTTGATTTTCTAAAAACATTGAAAACAGTATTTTTTATGAAAAAAAAAAACTCACCTCCATGTTGCGATGCAACAAATATAATCCTTGCTTACGATATCTCCAGTTCTTAATCCAAGGCTTTGATTTTTGGTTACGTCTTTTTTGGGTTAAAATAAGTCCGCAAACTAAAGTTACCACTTCAACGTCGTTGTCCATGTTTGTTTGTTTACTCCAAATTCAGCTGTGGTAGTGCAGAATTTTAATTTGAAGGTATTTCGTAGCTGGTATTAATGTGTTCGAGTGAAACCTCACACTCTTAGAACGAACCCGTTACACCTACGATTTTAAATAGGCTAGTGTGTGTTCTCTCACGTTTTCAGAATTGGCCGACTTTTCTAAAATCGTGTAGTGTGAACTGAGCTTCACTCACCGCATCTCCAGTTACCACTTTTAAGACGAACGGCAATAAAACTCCTCTCCAACAGACCGTTCCGGCTCATGAGCGTCATTCGGGTCTGCAGCTCCAAAACCGAAGCAAACGTTAGCGTGGTCCGGTTCTGTGGCTCCATAAACCAGGCATAATGTTCAGGAAAACTTAGCTGCTCCAACAGTTTAGCAAAAAAAATGTACAGTCCACAGCGTAATGCGCCGAAACTCAACCATGTACGATCTCCTGCCGACTGCCAGTACTTACAGTAAGTATTAGCACAGCTACAGTACGTGCAGTCCTTCTCAACCAATCAAATTGCTTAAATTTGTTTTTGCCCTTGACTGGCCATTAAGGCAGAGACGAGGGAAATGATGCATTTACTTGCGGTAGGAAATAACAGTCATTAACAAAACGCTACATTTACTCCGTGTTTTAAGCCAACAAAAATTATCTTAGGGCTTACATATAACATTTCAGGTTAAATGTAATCGCTGTCCTTTTGGAAATCTCACGGCAGACGCGCTGGAAACGTTTTCACGGCCGTCCGAAAAAACCGAACTTGATTTGTTTTCTCATTGATGGAGTACCAGTGACTCCTGCTGGCGCAATAATGGTATTGCGCCAGCAGTACCAGTATTGCGCCACCAGGGGCCAGTCGTACTCCATCAACACTGACCAGAATGTGTTACTCAGCGGAGCTGAGTAACACAATAAAGGTTTTGCTGAATGACGATGTTTGTATTATTTCTAGCCAAAATTAATGAATGTTTGTACTCTAACCCACAAAACAAATTATTAAAAAAAATAAAACTTTAAAAATAAAATTGAGAGCCAAACGTATGGCAATGGCGTTACAGGTCACTTCGCCACGCCGCCACGCCCACCTCCTCCATCGAAGCTGGTCGGGGTTGGAATCCTCAATACACCAACATGTCTTCTGTGATTGGGCACAGTTTCATGTTGATGAGGTCAAAGGGGTCAGATAGCGACCATTGACAGTAAAACATGACACTTCCTGTTCTCAGGGGCGTGGCCTAAGTGATGTCATCATTTGACCATAGGGTATTGTAGTAGACCCGATGATGATCAACAACAGTAATTTTGGTACCTGTGTGTGTTTCTGTGTAGGAGATATAACAGTTATTTTTTTACGGCGAGTAGGTGAACTTTGACCCCTGCTAACCCCTTCAGCATACTCAAAAACTCACCGTTTAGATAACTTTAGATGAGACATGCCTTATGAACAGACTGACCGAGTTTGAAGCCGATCAATCGAAATCCCTAGGAGGAGATAGATCAAATATGAAGGCTGTAAACGGCAAAAATGGGGTAAAAAACCGAACTTGAATCCAAAATGGCTGACTTCCTGTGGGTTTAGACCATGGCTCCAAGAGACTTTTTTGTACGTCCTGACAAGGTACACATGTGTACAAAGTTTCGTATTTGTAGGTTAAAGCATGGCTTGGGGCTGATCATTTAAAGTTTTCTAGGGGGCGCTATAGAGAAATTAGGCTACGCCCACCAAATATTGTGATGGATTCCTGTTGGGGAGTGGATGAGGGTCCATCCTTATGAGTTTGCAGCAGCTGGCCCAAAAATGTGGAATTGAGAGCCAAACGTATGGCGATGGCGTTACAGGTGACTTCGCCACGCCACCACGCCCACCTGCTCCATCGAAGCTGGTCGGGGTTGGAATCCTCAATACACCAACATGTTCTCTGTGTCTGGGCACAGTTTCATGTTGATGAGGTCAAAGGGTCAGATAGCGACAGTTCACAGTAAAACATTACACTTCCTGTTCTCAGGGGTGGCCTAAGTGATGTCATCATTCATTCGACCATAGGGTATTGTAGGACACCCGATGATGATCAATCACAGAAACTTTGATGCTTCTGTGAGTTTCTGTGTAAGAGATATAGCAGTTTATTTTTTTATGGCGAGTAGGTGAACTTTGACCCCTGCTAACCCCCCTTCAGCATACTCAAAAACTCACCGTTTAGATAACTTTAGATGGGACATGCCTTATGAACAGACTGACCGAGTTGAAGTCGATCAATCAAAATCCCTAGGAGGAGATAGATCAAATACAAAGGCTGTAAACGGCAAAAATCGGCAAAAATGGGGGTCAAAATGGGAACTTCAATCAAAAATGGCTGACTTCCTGTGATACTTGCACTATGACATTAATTGTAAATTTTGAGCGTCTTGGGGAGTTCTACAAGTGTACCAAATTTCATGTGTCTACGATAAAGTAAGTGAATAGCAGAGGGTAAAAAAGGGTGTTTTTCCAATTTCTAGGTGGCGCCGTAGAGACATTTCTGTTGCAATTTTTGCTACGACTTTAAAATACGTAAATTTTAAACAGGCTTAAGGCCTCCGCCAAGTTTGGTGAGTTTTTGAATATGATAAAGCCCCCAAAAAGCCAATTCATTTGGGTGGAAGAATAATAATAATAATAATTAAAGCTGCAAGCAGCCTCGAACGGCCCTCGCAGCCAAGCGCCGCTCCGGCCTATTGCCACCAGGGTACGAGCAACCGCCGCCTCACGCCAGCCACCACAGAAGCTCTCACGCAGTTTTCAGCTCCTCCGCCCGCACCGCGGAAGCTGTTGCTCAGATTCCATCAACGCTGGCCACGTGCTAACACAGAAGTTGTTGCGCAGTTTCCGCGCCCGTCCACCAGGTGGTACGCAATGATGCGTTCGGATGCGCTCCTTGACGATGCAAAAAATGTGGTGCAGATTCATTGGTTTAGCGAGGAAATATAGCTGGCGGATTAATGTAGGACGCGCAGTGGAGTCAAAATATATTTCAATGCTGTTGTCTCTTTAGAGTCAACAAAGGTCATACGTATCCAATTGGGTCAGTCGATGATCCACGTGTCATTTACAGCCGATCATATGCACATGACGAAGTATTACAGTTCGTCATTTTTCATCATTTTCAGCTGTGTTTCTAAAGAACTCTATTTCATTGTTGGAGTAATACTTACTCAGAGTGGCGAATTACTGAAATGGTTTGTAAGAAGTAAGAAAACGCTACATTTACTGCATGATTTAATTCAACAAAAATTATCTGAGACATTTCTATCCTTTTAGAAATTTCATGGCAACGCTCTCACAAAGTTTTCACGCCCATCGGCCCGTGGATCTGTTTGTCATTGGTGGAGGAACACTGACACCTACTGGCGAAATACTGATATTGTTCTTCATTCTGTTTATCTGCTGTTTCATTTGTGGAGCAATACTGACCCCAAGTGGCGAATTACTGAAATGGTTTATAAACGCCAAAAATGGGATCAAAATCTGAACTTCAATCTAAAATGGCTCACTTCCTCTAGGGTTTAGACCATGGCTCCAAGAGACTTTTTTGTAAGTCCTGACAAGGTACACACGTGTACAAAGTTTCGTAATTGTAGGTTAAAGCATGGCTTGGGGCTGATCATTAAATTTTCTAGGGGCGCTATAGATAAATTAGGCCACACCCTACAAATATTGTGATGGATTCCTGTCGGGGAGTGGATGAAGATCCATCCTTGTGAGTTTGGAGCAGCTGTGCCCAAAAATGTGGAATTGAGAGCCAAACGTATGGCGATGGCGTTACAGGTCACTTCGCCACGCCGCCACGCCCAGCTGCTCCATCGAAGCTGGTCGGGGTTGGAATCCTCAACACACCAACATGTCTTCTGTGTCTGGGCACAGTTTCATGTTGATGAGGTCAAAGGGGTCAGATAGCGACCGTTCAGAGTAAAACATGACACTTCCTTTTCTCAGGGGGCGTGGCCTAAGTGATGTCATCATTCGACCATAGGTATTGTAGACACCCGATGATGATCAATCACAGAACTTTGGTGCCTCTGTGAGTTTCTGTGTAGGAGATATAGCAGTTGATTTTTTATGGGGAGTAGGTGAACTTTGACCCCTGCTAACCCCCCTTCAGCATTCTCAAAAAACACTCACCGTTTTGATAACTTTAGATGGGACATGCCTTATGAGCAAACTGACCGAGTTTGAAGCCGATCAATCGAAATCCCTAGGAGGAGTTCGATCAAATAGGAAGGCTGTAAACGGCAAAAATGGGGTCAAAATCTGAACTTCAATCTAAAATGGCCGTCTTCCTGTGGGGTTTCGACCATGGCTCCAAGAGACTTTTTTGTAAGTCCTGACAAGGTACACACGTGTACAACGTTTCGTAATTGTAGGTTAAAGCATGGCTTGGGGCTGATCATTTAAATTTTTCTAGGGGGCGCTATAGAGAAATTAGGCCACGCCCCACAAATATTGTGATGGATTCCTGTCGGGGAGGTGATGTCGATCCATCCTTGTGAGTTTGCAGCAGCTGGGCCCGAAAATGTGGAATTGAGAGCCAAACGTATGGCGATGGCGTTAGAGGTCACTTCGCCACGCCGCCACGCCCACCTGCTCCATCGAATGTGGTCGGGGTTGGAATCCTCAATACACCAACATGTTTTCTGTGTCTGGGCACAGTTTCATGTTGATGAGGTCAAAGGGGTCAGATAGCGACCGACCACAGTAAAACATTACACTTCCTGTTCTCAGGGGGCGTGGCTTAAGTGATGTCATCACTTGACCATAGGATATTGTAGGAGACCCGATGATGATCAATCACAGTAACTTTGGTGCCTCTGTGAGTTTCTGTGTAGGAGATATAGCAGTTTATTTTTTATGGCGAGTAGGTGAACTTTGACCCCTGCTTACCCCCCTTCAGCATACTCAAAAACTCACAGTTTTGATAACTTTAGATGGGACATGCCTTATGAACAGACTGACCGAGTTTGAAGCCGATCAATGGAAATCCCTAGGAGGAGTTCGATCAAATACGAAGGCTGTAAATGGCAAAAATGGGGTGAAAATTTGACCTTCAATCCAAAATGGCTGACTTCCTGTGATACTTGCACTATGACATTAATTGTAAATTTTGAGCATCTTGGGGAGCTCTACAAGTGTACCAAATTTCATGTCTCTACGATGAAGTAAGTGAATAGCAAAGGGTCCTTTGAAAATTTCTAGGTGGCGCTATTGAGCCATTTCTTGTGGAATTTTTGCGACGACTTTAAAATACGTAAATTTGAAACAGGCTTAAGGCCTCCGCCAAGTTTGGTGAGTTTTTGAATATGATAAAGCCCCCAAAAAGCCAATTCATTTGGAGGGAGAATCGTAATAATAATTAAAGCTGCAAGCAGCCTCGAACGGCCCTCGCAGCCAAGCGCCGCTCCGGCCTATTGCCACCGCGGGGTACGAGCAACCGCCGCCTCACGCCAGCCACCACAGAAGCTCTCACGCAGTTTTCAGCTCCTCCGCCCGCACCGCGGAAGCTGTTGCTCAGATTCCATCAACGCTGGCCACGTGCTAACACAGAAGTTGTTGCGCAGTTTCCGCGCCCGTCCACCAGGCGGTACGCACTGATGCGTTCGGATGCGCTCCTTGACGATGCAACAAATGTGGTGCAGATTCATTGGTTTAGCGAGGAAATATAGCTGGCGGATTAATGTAGGACGCGCAGTGGAGTCAAAATATATTTCAATGCTGTTGTTCTCTTTAGAGGTCAACAAAGGTCATACGTATCCAATTTGGCGTCAGTCGGATGATCCACGTGTCATTTACAGCCGATCATATGCACATGACGAAGTATTACAGTTCGTCATTTTTCATCATTTTCAGCTGTGTTTCTAAAGAACTCTATTTCATTGTTGGAGTAATACTTACTCAGAGTGGCGAATTACTGAAATGGTTTGTAAGAAGTAAGAAAACGCTATATTTACTGCATGATTTAATTCAACAAAAATTATCTGAGACATTTCTATCCTTTTAGAAATTTCATGGCAACGCTCTCACAAAGTTTTCACGCCCATCCGCCCGTGGATCTGTTTGTCATTGGTGGAGGAACACTGACACCTACTGGCGAAATACTGATATTGTTCTTCATTCTGTTTATCTGCTGTTTCATTTGTGGAGCAATACTGACCCCAAGTGGCGAATTACTGAAATGGTTTATAAACGCCAAAAATGGGATCAAAATCTGAACTTCAATCTAAAATGGCTGACTTCCTCTGGGGTTTAGACCATGGCTCCAAGAGACTTTTTTTGTAAGTCCTGACAAGGTACACACGTGTACAAAGTTTCGTAATTGTAGGTTAAAGCATGGCTTGGGGATCATTTAAAATTTCTAGGGGCGCTATAGATAAATTAGGCCACACCCTACAAATATTGTGATGGATTCCTGTCGGGGAGTGGATGAAGATCCATCCTTGTGAGTTTGGAGCAGCTGTGCCCAAAAATGTGGAATTGAGAGCCAAACGTATGGCGATGGCGTTACAGGTCACTTCGCCACGCCGCCACGCTCAGCTGCTCCATCGAAGCTGGTCGGGGTTGGAATCCTCAACACACCAACATGTCTTCTGTGTCTGGGCACAGTTTCATGTTGATGAGGTCAAAGGGGTCAGATAGCGACCGTTCAGAGTAAAACATGACACTTCCTTTTCTCACGGGGCGTGGCCTAAGTGATGTCATCATTCGACCATAGGGTATTGTAGGACACCGATGATGATCAATCACAGAAACTTTGGTGCCTCTGTGAGTTTCTGTGTAGGAGATATAGCAGTTGATTTTTTATGGGAGTAGGTGAACTTTGACCCCTGCTAACCCCCCTTCAGCATTCTCAAAAACTCACCGTTTTGATAACTTTAGATGGGACATGCCTTATGAGCAAACTGACCGAGTTTGAAGCCGATCAATCGAAATCCCTAGGAGGAGTTCGATCAAATAGGAAGGCTGTAAACGGCAAAAATGGGGTCAAAATCTGAACTTCAATCTAAAATGGCCGTCTTCCTGTGGGGTTTCGACCATGGCTCCAAGAGACTTTTTTGTAAGTCCTGACAAGGTACACACGTGTACAACGTTTCATAATTGTAGGTTAAAGCATGGCTTGGGGCTGATCATTTAAATTTTTCTAGGGGGCGCTATAGAGAAATTAGGCCACGCCCCACAAATATTGTGATGGATTCCTGTCGGGGAGGTGATGTCGATCCATCCTTGTGAGTTTGCAGCAGCTGCGCCCGAAAATGTGGAATTCAGAGCCAAACGTATGGCGATGGCGTTAGAGGTCACTTCGCCACGCCGCCACGCCCACCTGCTCCATCGAATGTGGTCGGGGTTGGAATCCTCAATACACCAACATGTTTTCTGTGTCTGGGCACAGTTTCATGTTGATGAGGTCAAAGGGGTGAGATAGCGACCGTTAACAGTAAAACATTACACTTCCTGTTCTCAGGGGGCGTGGCCTAAGTGATGTCATCACTTGAGCATAGGATATTGTAGGAGACCCGATGATGATCAATCACAGTAACTTTGGTGCCTCTGTGAGTTTCTGTGTAGGAGATATAGCAGTTTATTTTTTTATGGCGAGTAGGTGAACTTTGACCCCTGCTTACCCCCCTTCAGCATACTCAAAAACTCACAGTTTTGATAACTTTAGATGGGACATGCCTTATGAACAGACTGACCGAGTTTGAAGCCGATCAATGGAAATCCCTAGGAGGAGTTCGATCAAATACGAAGGCTGTAAATGGCAAAAATGGGGTGAAAATTTGACCTTCAATCCAAAATGGCTGACTTCCTGTGATACTTGCACTATGACATTAATTGTAAATTTTGAGCATCTTGGGGAGCTCTACAAGTGTACCAAATTTCATGTCTCTACGATGAAGTAAGTGAATAGCAAAGGGTCCTTTGAAAATTTCAAGGTGGCGCTATTGAGCCATTTCTTTTGCAATTGTTGCGTCGACTTTAAAATACGTAAATTTGAAACAGGCTTAAGGCCTCCGCCAAGTTTGGTGAGTTTTTGAATATGATAAAGCCCCCAAAAAGCCAATTCATTTGGAGGGAGAATAATAATAATAATAATAATTAAAGCTGCAAGCAGCCTCGAACGGCCCTCGCAGCCAAGCGCCGCTCCGGCCTATTGCCACGGCGGGGTATGAGCAACCGTCGCCTCACGCCAGCCACCACAGAAGCTCTCACGCAGTTTTCAGCGCCTCCGCCCGCACCGCGGAAGCTGTTGCTCAGTTTAAACTTCTCCAACTCCGGTCCAACAGAGCCTTCTTGCTCAAAAGCGTGGTTTGGATTTGCAACTCCAAAATCCAAGCAAAATGTTGAGCGTAGTCCAGTTCTGTGGCTCCAAAAAGCAGGCAAAATGTTCAGGAAAACTTCGCAGCTCCAGCTGTCGCCGGCTGACTGTTATTACGTAGCGTCGATCTGTTTTCTCATTGATGGAGTACCACTGCCTCCTGCTGGGGCAATACTGGTATTGCACTAGCAGTACCAGTATTTCTCCACAAGGTGCCAGTAGTACTCCATCAACACTGACCCCAGTGTGTTCTTACTTCGCTGTCATAAGTTTTGCTGAATGACTTTGTTTGTATTATTTCTAGCAAAAATGAATGAATGTTTGTACTTTAACCCACAAAATAAACTTATATATATATAAAAAGTTATAATAATGTATATTTAAATAATTAATAACAACATAACCTATGGGCTGCTGTTTTCTAGGGGCGCTATAGAGAAATTAGGCCACGCCCACCAAATATTGTGATGGATTCCTGTCGGGGAGTTGATGGGAATCCATCCTTGTGAGTTTGGAGCAGGTGGGCCCAGAAATGTGGAATTGAGAGCCAAACGTATGGCGATGGCGTTACAGGTCACTTCGCCACGCCGCCACGCCCACCTGCTCCATCGTAGCTGGTCGGGGTTGAAATCCTCAACACACCAACATGTCTTCTGTGTCTGGGCACAGTTTCATGTTGATGAGGTCAAAGGGGTGAGATAGCGACCGTTCAGAGTAAAACATGACACTTCCTTTTCTCAGGGGGCGTGGCCTAAGTGATGTCATCATTCGACCATAGGGTATTGTAGGACACCCGATGATGATCAATCACAGAAAGTCTGGTGCCTCTGTGAGTTTCTGTGTAGGAGATATAGCAGTTTATTTTTTTACGGCGAGTAGGTGAACTTTGACCCCTGCTAACCCCCCTTCAGCATTCTCAAAAACTCACCGTTTTGATAACTTTAGATGGGACATGCCTTATGAGCAGACTGACCGAGTTTGAAGCCGATCAATCGAAATCCCTAGGAGGAGTTCGATCAAATAGGAAGGCTGTAAACGGCAAAAATGGGATCAAAATTTGAACTTCAATCTAAAATGGCTGACTTCCTCTGGGGTTTAGACCGTGGCTCCAAGAGACTTTTTTGTAAGTCCTGACATGGTACACACGTGTACAAAGTTTCGTAGTTGTAGGTTAAAGCATGGCTTGGGGCTGATCATTGAAAATTTTCTAGGGGGCGCTATAGAGAAATTAGGCCACACCCTGCAAATATTGTGATGGATTCCTGTCGGGGAGTGGATGAAGATCCATCTTTGTGAGTTTGGAGCAGCTGCGCCCAAAAATGTGGAATTGAGAGCCAAACGTATGGCTATGGCGTTACGGGTCACTTCGCCACGCCGCCACGCCCAGCTGCTCCATCGAAGCTGGTCGGGGTTGGAATCCTCAACACACCAACATGTTTTCTGTGTCTGGGCACAGTTTCATGTTGATGAGGTCAAAGGGGTCAGATAGCGACAGTTCACAGTAAAACATGACACTTCCTGTTCTCAGGGGGCGTGGCCTAAGTGATGTCATCATTCGACCATATGGTATTGTAGGGCAGCGGATGATGATCAATCACAGTAACTTTGGTGCCTCTGTGAGTTTCTTTGTAGGAGATATAGCAGTTTATTTATTTACGGCGAGTAGGTGAACTTTGACCCCTGCTAACCCCCTTCAGCATACTCAAAAACTCACCGTTTTGATAACTTTAGATGGGACATGCCTTATGAACAGACTGACCGAGTTTGAAGCCGGTCAATGGAAATCCCTAGGAGGAGTTCGATCAAATACTGAGGCTGTAAACGGCAAAAATGGGCTCAAAATTGGACCTTCAATCCAAAATGGCCGACTTCCTGTGATACTTGCACTATGACATTAATTGTAAATTTTGAGCATCTTGGGGAGCTCTACAAGTGTACCAAATTTCATGTCTCTACGATGAAGAAAGTGAATAGCAAAGGGTCCTTTGAAAATTTCTAGGTGGCGCTATTGAGCCATTTCTTATGGGATTTTTGCGATGACCTTAAAATACAAAATTTTGAAACTCCCTTTACGGGTCTGCCAAGTTTGGTGAGTTTTTGAATATGATAAAGCCCCCAAAAAGCCAATTCATTTGGGGAAGAATAATAATAATAATAATAATAATAAGAAACAGTACAGAAACAATAGGCCTTCGCAGCGCTTAGCTGCTCGGGCCTAATAAGAAACAGTAGGAAAACAATAGGCCTTCGCAGCGCTTAGCTGCTCGGGCCTAATAATAAGAAACAGTACAGAAACAATAGGCCTTCGCAGCGCTTAGCTGCTCGGGCCTAATAATAATAATAAACAATAGGAAAACAATAGGCCTTCGCAGCGCTTAGCTGCTCGGGCCTAATAAGAAACAGTAGGAAAACAATAGGCCTTCGCAGCGCTTAGCTGCTCGGGCCTAATAATAAGAAACAGTACAGAAACAATAGGCCTTCGCAGCGCTTAGCTGCTCGGGCCTAACTAAACCCATGCCATTTTAAAAGTAGTTAAGTGGAATAAGCACTGACAAAAACATCAAGAGAGTGGCATAAGTTTAATGACACTGGCGTGCAAATATGATTTTTGCACATTATCTCTATGAGGTATCACATGCATTTCAGGCAATTGCAGTCAACCTGTGGACATTTGCAGACAACCTATTTCCTGAAAGACAACTTTCACCAGGATCAATTGTTAGTTGAGGACGACTCATAATTTTAATCAGTGCACAAAATTTAAACTATATAAACAGTCACATAAGCTACAGAGCACCTTTCAAATGTGGGTAAACATTATTGTATATTATTGGCATCATAAAGATTTCATCTCAAATCTTTAAGCTGATGTAAAGGTCTTATTTTGATATATATGTTGACATGTCTAGAAATGCTATTCAGAAACATTGTAATTCAAACAAATACAGAACTTTATATAAACCATGAAATCATATCGCATACATGAAGTATATATATTTTTATAATATTGCTTTATTAAATATATTTTTTTGTGCAGTAGGAGGAAGGCATACAATTAACATAGTGGTGGAAGCAAAATGTGTTTTATATTTTTCTTTGCATTTGTCACCATCTTGGGCCTGAGGTTTATTACTCTAATTATTAAGGTATTGATGCAATGTTTGCTTAGCACTTGCATAATTGCAGCAGTGGTATTGTGGAAATAGGACTTAACAACAGATTGGAGGAGCTAGCATTAATAGATGCTACTGGTGTATAGAAATATGATACTGGACTGGTGAACCTGACATATCTTTGTACAACATTGAAAAACAAGGTAGATGTGCAGTTGTGTGAGTTCTATTAGCAAGTCTTTCATGTCATCATGTTCAACAATGGGAGGTCAACATTGTTACATTTTAAATGCTAAGCTTACAGTAGTCTCTTTTGAAACTGAAATAAATCAGCTTTGAGTAACTTTCAGCATTAAGGTGACACGAGACACGTCCTGGAAATTACATCATGCTAAAAACACCGTTATTCAGGTGATGGACTGCTGTTCTATTCAGTTTGTCTGTTATTGTGAGTCTCTCCCTATTAATTCAGCTTAATAATGTTTATTTGGCCTAAACAGTTAAAAATACTATTTAAGCCACTGAACATAAATATTATGATCCAAGACAGCTATTTATTTACCTCCACTGTTCACCTCCTGATCATTTACTGCATCCATTCAGCGACATCGCCTGCATGTTTTTTACTTTAGTGTATTGATTAAACTTTTAAATGGCCACCATATAACCCTTGGACATCAAGGAGATTAATTTACATCAATGTTCATCGGTACTTCATTAGCCATTAATACTCAACATTCACAAAAGGCTATCAGAGAAATGTGTCTCATTTGTTACTTAGTGAGAGGCAAAGGAAAATGTAGAGAGAAGGGGCAATGAAAGGAAACATTATACAGGTTATAACATTAGTACTTCTCAAACATGTCAGGAATAAATTGTAAAACACCCTGCAGCTTAAACCAATACTTAGACATACAGAACATGGTACTTTGTCTTATATTAGCATTGAGCTTTTGAAATGATGAAAATTTGAAACTAACTTGTTTAACAATATTTTATGCATCAGAGGCAAAAGGTATTTATTTATTTTTTTATATTAGAAGGTAAATTATTAAAATGGACTGATGTGTTTTACACAACTATTTAGGAAGCGGGCAAAATGGTCACAAAATAACACAAAAGTGCCAATAGAGGGAGGATAAATGGTGTGGGAGTTTCCATATATGAGATAAGAAGTTGAAAGATTTGTTGTTGCCAAAGGCTGATAGCCTGTCTGGGAAAGGTTGAAGAGTTGTAGCTCAACCAGCCCTAATCAATAGAAAGCAGATTTTTCCTCAATGAAGCTTTTTGAAGAGCAACATTAACAAATTGTTTTTTTTTCTGTATCCTCAACACAAAGTAGAACATAAAAGTGGAAGTAAAGGAACACACGGTAAAATATTTAATAAAGAAAAATATAAAAAGTCCAGCATACATCTGCGTTTCAGCTTCCCTAAGGCAATACATTACAAGACCACTTTTTTGTTGCAATTTCAGCTGCAAATCTTATGGAGTGTAGTCCAGCCAGTTTTGCAATTCTATAGATTAAAACTTTCACCTTGTATTTAGCTTCATCTCTTCAATTTCGACCAGTTTTACAAAGGAAGAAGATTTGCAAAGCATGATGCTGCAAACATGTTTCACTGTGGGGACAGTGTTTTTAACAGGATTACTGGTGTAGTTTCAGGAACCTTTCAAATCAAGTCCCGCTTTACTAAGTAATATATTAATTCAACTTAAACTGAAGACATGCTTAGCATATTACCACTTAAAAATGTTTACACTCTATTAAGGCAGAGAGGGAATTGAATTTGAATCAAAAGCAATTTCACTTTAGTACTCTGCTGCCATTGTGGGCATCCTAATTAAATATATGTGAAATTAATTTTAGTGACATTTTTGACACAGCCTCGAATAACATTTCTCACAGTAGCTCTGAAATCTGGAGATAAGACAATGATTGGTGGATGTATGCCAGTTTACAAAGTCAAAAATATCTATGGAGCATGCACTACTGTCAAGCCAGAACACAAATGTCTTGCATGATTTAAGAAAAAAAAAACAAACAAACAAAAGAAAACAAAGAATTTTAAGCACAACAATGACAAGCAGGTTATTTACTACTAGAGTTCATCTACCCTTAAGGGCACAAGAAGCCACTAATGATTCAAGCAATCATAGGCACTCATTTTCTCAGTTAATATGTGGCTCACAAATCACCACCCATGCACACTGCATGACCTGACACTGATCGATTGAGTTCTTCATTATACCCAGGATTTCTAATTAAAAGAAAAGCACAGATAAGTGGTTCAAACCTCTGACCAAAATAGACGAAAAAAGTAAAAATTCCAATTAGAGGTTTGACTGTGTTCCTTAATGGCGCTGTTAATAAGAGCGGCTGGTGAGTCACTCAATGAAGGTTTAATCACTGGGACAGGATTCAATAACAAAAGAGCGCAATATTAATCACCAGAGAGTGATAACTTCACTGTTCATCTCTTTGACATTGGAGGAAGGGATGAATTAATGATGCTCTCCATCTGAACACATTAAATAATAATTATCAGGCAAAACAGCATGAAAGGGACTGCATAATGAACCCCATTGTCAGGTCAATTACAACCACATAAAACTGTTCAAAGGGAAGTAGCTTGTTACCAGATAGCCACAGCAGAAAGGACAGCTGTGGCTTTATTAGCGGAAGGTGCGGCGTTTAAAATGTTTTGAGGGGTTGACATACACTCGCAGGGCATCAAAGCTCTGTCGAGCTACTCATGCCGGCTGTAAAAACCAAGAGGTGCTCAGTGAGGCATTCAGAAAGGAACACATTGTAAATTGGCTAGCAAAAGATAAATGACATGACAATGACAGTGTTTTGCCGGCTCTGAAGCAATGTCAGTCGCTAAGTGTCATGTTAACTAAACTCAACTACACAGACAATGATGGACTTCACGCATCAGCAGACAGAATGGCACCTCGCTGCTTGTCAGTAGCAATTTCCATCAAATCAAAGATGGCCGAGAACTTTACCCACAAGAGTTGGCACCGCTGGAGTTTTACACATGCTTAATATGAACATGGACTGAGGATATAGTTACGTTATTCACTGGTAATGCTGGTAAATTGACAATTGCTTATTGAAGCTTTCACCTTTCCCTGAGCGACAGACACATCAGGCTGTCCTCTACTCTCTCTCATCTGATGTAGACATCAATTAATGCATGGCTGCTACTGCCCTGAGACACTCATTTAAACAAACAGCCTCGTGACCTGCAGTGTGACATATCAATACCAATCTGACATTTTGTTCCACAATCTACAGCTTCAGAGCCCGGCTAGCTGCACCTGTCTCACCAGAGTGCCCAGGGTTGGCTATGCTCCTTCACACTTCCTTTGCCTGCAGACATCAAACACTTATTACTCTCCGTCTTGGCTCTGCTAACTGACTGTCCAGTCTGGCCCACATGGAGACGCCATTATTAGAGTCATTTCAGTGCCCATCCTGACGCCTGTTAGGCAGCTCTCTACCTTGGGCTCCTGCTTCCTGCCTATCCAACTGAGTGCCTGGCCAGCCATACAGTGATTGGACATGACATGGTGACAGAAAACAGGGGAGAAGGGCAATAGAAATAAAAGAACAGAGATGGTAGAGTGAAGCAGACACACATAGGGACGGAGTAAGGTGGGCATGTTATCCAAGGCCCTTGTGGCAAAGGGTGTGCCCATCAACACGAATGAGCGTTAGCCAAGAACCGCATGTCACAATGATGGAAGGCCTGGATCACTCACGTCAAGGCTTCATCTGACTGGAAGATATCAATCTCCAGGCCTAATCCAAAGGGACATGGTAAAATATCCTTTAACATTGCTCGTCCATCCTGCCTTTGTGTGTTCGCTTGCTTCGGTCTCTTTTCACAGCTGTTTGTAACCTTCATTGTTGGACCTCAATCGAATACGCTCATTTTCACATCCCATTTCCTCTGTCTCCAGCACTGACAGTCAAATTATGATGGGCAAAATGGTAGGTCGACACATAGCATTTAGCACAGTTTGTCACCAAATGCTGCAAGAAAAAAATGACTTAAAGAAGCAGAGATCAGAACATACTGTAGAGAAAAATACACTGTTAAAAGCTAATGTAATTTTTTCAAAAGAAATTATTTAAAAAAAATACTTGGAAATGATTTTATATTGCTGGTAATCTTTGCTCATAAATATCTGGTAGCAGAGTAAACCAGTGGAACAGGACATTAATCGAGCTGTAATATACATTTTAAATTAAGAATAAGAGCCCATTGTCTGAAATGTCAAACTGTGCATACATAGTTTTTAAGTACATGAATTTAGACAAAGAATATCTAACTCACAGATGATCTATGTGATGCAGAATATAGTTTGCATTTCTTTTACTTGAGAACCATGACAAAAAAAAGCAAGTGTTGACTTTCTAAAGCAGTCAACACTAAAGAAATGTTTATGTACTTTGCATTTGACAGAAGTCAACTACTTTTACAACTTTAATCCAGAATGAAAATGGACAAATCAAATTTTCTTCCATTGAATGTTAAAACAGAAGGAAACAAATCATTTTGAGACTGTATGCTATCAAATAGAAGTCAGAATTAGCTAACTTCTTATTACAGGTTAAAAATTTTCAGAACGTTTGCAATAATATACATAGGAAATTTCTTGCATTAATCAAGCAGTGTGTTACACACTGTGTATTATATATATATATATATATATATATATATATATATATATATATATATATATATATATATATATATATATATATGTATATATATATATATATATATGGTAAGGGCGAACCAACCAGACATTGTCGTAGTGGATAAACAACAGAGAAAAGCCGTTGTGGTAGATGTAGCAATACCAAGCGACTGCAACATCAGGAAAAAGGAGCACGAGAAAGTGGAGAAATACCAGGGCCTCAGGGAAGAACTGAAGAGGGCCTGGAAGGTGAAGACCACAGTGGTGCCTGTGGTCATCGGGGCCCTCAGGGCAGTAACCCCCAAAGTGGAGCAGTGGCTACAACAGATCCCAGGAACAACATCAGACATCTCAGTCCAGAAATGTGCAGTCCTTGGCACAGCCAAGATACTGTGCAGGACCCTCAAGCTCCCAGGCCTCTGGTAGAGGACCTCTGATTAGAAGGGAAATTAATTATTAATTATATAGATATGATTCATCCTTTCATATGCATTGTTTTGGGCTTTGAAAAATACAGCCAGTGGGTTAAATCTGAAAATTGCCTGACTTAATGTTGATTCATATGTAAAATATGAGGATAAATAATGCATATGAAGATATTATTTTAAGCTTAAAATCATCTTTAATCAGGTAAATGGCTTTAAAAGTTGCAAGATTGAATATCTAAATGAAGCATAAGCTAATGATGAAGTGATGAAAAATGGATTCTTGGTGACACCACGTGCAGCTGAAAAATATGCCTTTGTTAAATTACAAGCTGTCACTTCCTGCTAGAATTTAAAATGATGAGCTCACAGTTGCCAGCCAGATGTGAGGCTGAGGTGATGATGGCTTTATGTTGTGTGGAATATTTGGAGCCCCTCTGGCCTCTCCGTGTCCCATTCAGATGAATGGCTCCACTGTAACTCTATTTCTTTTAATTAATATGACACATCCCCTGTTCATATGCAGAGTAAAGGCTGGGACAGAGAGCTGAAGGTATAAAGGAATGATTAACTGTGGATCCGTCCCTCCTTGTGAGAAATGAGTCCGGCTTCTTTGCTCTCCCCCAGTTTTGCTCCCTCCTCCTCTTCATTTCCGTTTTTCTCTCACTCTCCCTCGTCTGTGTCCTTCTTTGGCTCACTTCATTTCTTTCAGTATCCTCCTGTCTCTTTCTCTTCTCACAGATCTCCGTCTTCCTCTCTTTTCCTCTCCTCACCTTTCCTTTCCCTCCCCCTGACACTCTCGGACTGTCCTCAGCCCTTGCACATCTCCTGACAGGTAGAATTATAACGCTCGTACATCACTGCCCCGAAAAGTCCAATAACCTAAATCTTCACTTGCCACACACCTCGGGACTCAATTACTTTATTGACATGTAATCTTCATAAGGGGAGAAATATTGAGCATGTAAGGTCAGCCGGTTATGAAGACATATTATCATATTATCTGCATGAGGGTTATAAGGGCTAGGACCTGACAAAGCTAATTATAATGGTACATGTTTCAGAGCTCAGAGCGTATTATCTGCTTGGCTGCTTGGTTGAGTCACAGCTGAGGTATAGAGGAGAAGGGGATGAGATTTCAAACCTAATAGGGGTGGGATGTCATCTCAGGGCATGGGAATTAATGAAGCCAAATATTATCGACCTCACATCAAAGCCCTAATGCCCTTGATTTGTTCATTGTATTTATCAAGATTACCTTGCCACGCCCTGACAGGTAACGAGAGATCACCTTGTCAGTAGAGCGAGGAATCGGTTTCAACAACAACAAATTAACACACACACAAAAAAAAAAAAATGCAGCAGTATTACATCCAGAGCCTTGCAAAAGAATTCACACCCTTTAAACGTACCTATGTTTTGACAACAAGCTTCAATGTAGAACATATTTGAGAAGGAAATAATACAAGATTTCTGTCCATTTTTTAGTTTTCTGGTAAAATAGCCCAACTTCAGTTAGATTGGACGAGTAGCGTCGAAAGAGCAATATCCAAGGGTTGGCACAACTGCTCAAATAATTTTTGATAGGGCCATCCTAACACAAATATTACTTTTCTAAATCCATGATTACCAAACGTTTTCTGGAATCTTACAATCTTCTGAGATACAACACAAGATGAAACTGTATCCTTCAGTCAAACATTTAACAGAATTGGTTTTTTGGTTGTTTTCATAACAAAACACATAAAACACTTCAAAACAGTCCACGATTTCTAAACTCTCAGGATAATGCTGGTTCAAAGGTACTGCATTTATTGAGTCAGTGATAAAAAATTGTGAGAACTGCTGAGCTATACAAATCTATCATAGCTCTTGGCATTTGACAGTTGATTAAAAAAATGTTTTATTTTACTTTACTGAAGCAAGTAATCATTAGCAGGAGGTAGGGCAGGGAAGTTGAATAAAGCCTTTCTGAAGAAATCTTTTTTTTTTTCTTTTTTTGCATTGCAATACCTAAGCTTAAGGAAAGATAAGGTATTGTTGATAGGTATCACAAAAACAACAAAAACTGAATGCCACTGCCTTTGAAAAAAATACAATAATAATCTTGGTTAAATTCCTATATAAAGGGAAGAACATATTCTGTCTGCTCAGTCATCTTGCACTGCAGCTACATGCCAGGAACTATTTTCATATCAACCCAGGATGGTGAAATAACTTGTCCACTTGTATTACCTTGACAGAGAAACCTGCTCTGTCTGTTTAAAGAGGCTTAATAAGGAAATCAAAGTGACAGATTAAAAGGTTGTTTTGGACTTGGTAGCATTTCAGTGACCTCGCTCTTTTCATTTCTAGTTTGATGCCTTTACACAAGAAATAAAAATAGGTCCATTACCTTCTGAAACCAAGCCTCTTCTTTCTAAAGATTAAATTATGCACTTAATTTAAATCACCAAATAAATAAATGGATAAGAAAAGCCTGAAAATCTGCAGGAAAAAGCTCCCATTATTTGCGTTGGTACTCAAACATATGGGGTGTAATGGGCTTCTGTTTCGAAGCAGAAAATCCAAATAGGATTTCCGACAGTTTAATGCAGTGAATAAACTGAATGGTGCTTTATGTGAGAAATGTTGATACTCTGACAATAGTTTGTGTAGACATTATTGCTCAGTGTCTCCCAATTGTATATTGACGCAGAGGCCGCTGACAATAAATCACTGGATCCACCGGAGTGTATCCAGAGAGTTAAAAAAAACAAAAAACAAAAAAAAAAAAAATAGTTCAGACAACGGTCCAATGGAGCCCGCCGTAATTGACAGATGAGTTCACTTTTCACTGCTATAAGCTTTTCACTGCAAAACTTTGAGCATTGAGGGTACCTGCGAGTGAATGTGTTGAATTGTGCATTGTGTCAGGGGCCACAATTGTCTAATAAAACAAGGAATTAAATCATGGCACTGATTGCAAAAATGCAATGTATTCATCCTGACAGGCTAGTCATATACAGATATTTCACTTGCAGTGTTGACTTACAGTACAACACTGCTTTTCTAATTTATCTTATTCTGTTACTTTGGTAAAATGCAGCCTAATAAATCCACATTTAAGGCTATGTTCATATTGCAGGAAAATGTGACCCATATCTGACTTTTCCATGAAATCTTAAACGGCTGAATTCCGATCTTTTCAATACGCCACATACTCTCTCCTATGCTCACCAAAACCTCCGCCAGATTCATGCCGCTTTTGTATGTACACCTAAAATGGATACATAACTAATTGTTTTGGAAGAGTCTGCAGTCTAACCAGTAATGTCACATCTCATCTGACTTTTACATCAGACATGCATCAATTCTGCACCAGAAGAAGCCAGACATGGCAAATCTGGACGTAAACAGTGGCTGCAAATTATAATTACAACACTATGAAAGAATTCTAGGGCACTGAAGTGTATCACATTACAGGCACAAAACTATGCTAGTAAGGTTCTGACCAACATTTGTTCTCATATTGCAGTATGAATTTACACTGACTACTTCTGATTTATCGCTGCAAATTACTATACTGGACCGAAAGGGTTGGTAATACGGGACAGCTGCTCAGAAAAGTAGCATGATAAACAAGCTAATAACTGAACTGAAATTTAATTTGTTTGAACCATTAGACAGAGCAGCATTAAGACATGTGCTCATCTTGAATGATTACAGTGTGAGATCGGTTATCCTGCATTAGCGTCTACAGTCTACTAAGAATATAATTCATGAAGAACAGACAGATTAAGATAAATGAATTACAATCCCACACGATTTAACAAATTGGTATCATATTCTTCTTAATACAAATTAGAAATGGTTTAACTCTGTATAATAACACCTGGAAAGCTCAGTACTTAGAAGCTAACTGAACTGATCATTTCCTATTCAGAATCCCAAGGTATTTAGCATCTGCCAGCTTAATAAGTGGCTTTCCAGAAGCAGATTCATCCCAAAACTATCTGGCAGCTTAGACGAGACCTTAAGCATTATAATGAAGTCTCAGTTTAGTAATCACAAAGGCTACAAAAACAAAACATAAGCTTTGGCTGTGTAGCTTCTACCAAATTGAGCCCTGGAGAACATCTAAGTATGGTGTAAAAAGTACACAACAAATAGATATTCCGCAATCCTATTATGCTGGAGCTCACAGCAAAACAGAAAAATTAGTGTTGCTACATAAGAGTCAGAGCTGAGTTTAGCAGACCTATCCACACTGGATGATTCATGTTCTGCTGCTTCCTTGAGAATGACCAGAGCAACTAGGATGTGGACCAGTGTCAAGAGCACCAGCTGTATGATTTTCCAAGAGGGCTGGGTGTGCTTGGCAGGAGCTCATGTCCTTGTCTCGCTGCCTTAGACATCATGCAAAGCAGCCAACACATCTGTGTGCCTAAGGAAGTTCTAACAGTTGAGTCCAACTGGCTTTGTATCATCATAAATAAGAAAAGTTTGACTGTAATGGTCGCGGACTGTAAAGATTTAAGAGGCTAAATATTTTCCTGCTGCTGAGAAAATGACTCAAACGTCGTAATAATTTTACGCTGAAGATGGATGGAACAGTTCTAAAGTAGGTCCAAGTTAAGTGGAAATGATGTTCGTTTATCAACAACACAAGAGTGGTTTACAAAACCTTCTGTATCAGATTTATTTGCTCCCACCAATTATTTCTGAAAACCAAAACTGATGGTTGAAAACTTCTGCTCATCGTAATAAAACTCTTTAATAGCTCTATTAGAAGTACATTTAAATGATATGAACTTGAACAAAACAATATTTCTGAAACCGAATATCACAGAGAGAAGTGCTTGCCTTTATACAGTGGCAAAGGAACTCACAAATATTTAGGGGTGGCTAAGAAGTTGACAGCGCTATCTTTTCACTTTAAGGTTTTGCTGTATACACCTAACATCAGTTTAAGAACCCAAGACACTCAGGAGACTCTTTCAGCGACATCAAAAGGCAAGGTAAAAAACAATAGTGTCACTGACATTTCCCCAAAGCCAGCACAAACAGAATTATTCACACACTGCTAGAGAAGTGCCATCCGATAACAGCGAGATAATGACACTTGGTGGAAGGCTGCTTTCTCAAAGCAGTTTAGAACTTGCTCGTCAGACGCTGGCAGTGAAGCCTGTCATGGACGCTGAGGAGGTTATCTTGGCATTTTAATCTAGCTTGACTGTGAAGGAGAAAATGCAGAAAGGTGGTTTCCAGGGCTAGCAATAACAAGGACAGACACGCCTTAAAAAGAAGAAAAAAATAAAACAACCAAAAAAAAGAGGAGTGGAGGAGCGTTCTCATTTAAAGCGACGATGAGGGATTGCAGGCCCAGTTTTCCTTGTCCCCTCTACCCTCATCTATCTCCATAGACTGACTTAAATGGATATTCTTGTTGCTGTTCCAATCCACTCCAGAGACAAATAATGCTGCATCATTTCAGTCAGATAAGGGAAATAGAGGCTGCATAATGCAAGGGGAGTATTTACAATACTGATGTTACTATTGCGATATGAAACAGATGAAATCAGAGAAAGTTAAATGTGGCTATGAAAGAGTTTTAAAGCTTTTGTTTTTTTTCATCATAATTTTATGTGAGATGGAAGTAGAGAAGCTCTAGCACTGCATGAATAAAGCTTTTTTAAGGACTAGATTCTTCTACAATACATAAAAAATATTTTCAAATGTCTGGCACATCAATTCAGGGCACATACATCTATAAAGGATATTGATTAATCTTATTAGTTCATGAGTATTGAAATGGTACAAACAACAGATAGACACCACTAAGAGAGTGGCAAGAATTACAACTGGATGAATAACAAGATGGTTAATGACATGAAAAAAAAAAAAAACTTAATGCAACATAAGAACTGTAAAGTTTTGTTTTCAGCTTGTTTGGAAATTTTATTGCACTTAGGTAGTGCGTAAAAGGCTACAAAGAACAGCAGGATTTTTATATCCAGGGTCAGACAGGATTGAATTTTCACCTTGTTTTAGAATAAACATTAAATAAATTAAGATGCACAATCTGCACATAAGGTAAACTTAAACACCAAGAAAAAAAAAGTATAAACTGAATTCATTAAAGGTTTAATAAAATAATTTCAGCACTTTCTAAATAGAGGTTGTGTCTCTTTGCTGTTAGAGCTGAAGATCTGGCAGTCAGATCTGTTCAGTATAATTTTCAATAGCAACATTTTGTCTTCTGTCATCTGCTGTAAATATTGAGTGCTCACATCACCTTTTGCTTGCTTTATTACCAAGGTTTGTGGACAGTGGCTTTGTAAATGGCATTTAAAGGAATCTGGAAGATATGTTTATTCTTTGCTTTTTCCATATGACTCATTTTATTAACACAAGGGCCTGTGCCCTTGTATAACTAAAGAGCAGTGTTTAACCATGATGTTTATCAGGGGACAGATCCTGCTGGAATAATCATTATGGGCCTGAGCAAAACATCTCTCAGAGCTTGGACATAGAGTCTAAAGGGACACGTCAAGGTGTTCTGTGTTTTCTCAAAAGTTCCAGTGAGGACATTTTCATACTCACAGAACACGTCAGGGCAGTCCAAACGAGAACGGGAAGAATTTCAGGAAAACGATGGGAGTTTTTATGAAATGATATCAAACAGAGCTAAACTATCACTCATGAACAGTGTGGGAAATAATGACATCCAATGACTAACTAGAGTCGAGAAACAGATGTCTGTTAGGTAATGATTCAATTAATTTATATATATATATATATATATATATATATATATATATATATATATATATATATATATATATATATATATATATATATACGTATGTATAAAACCCAGCAGAACCTCACAACATGCAAATTATCCTTTAGTTATAATCAAGGCATTTAGCTCAGCTTAATATAAAAAAAGAGAAACACACATTAAGTAAATGCTTTGATGCACCACTACTTTTCAGAGTCGTCAAGCTCACTTTTTAGTTTCACTTATCGCATTAAGAAATAACATTGAGTCATCCATCACACCAACAACCTTTTTTTTTCATAATGACAACTAAGTTTCAACATGAGCAGTTTAGTCATCCATTAGTCATGTATCCCATCCAGATGTCTGGTGCAGAAGAGAAGGGGAGGAGGCAATAGCAGCAGGTGTAGATCTCTATGAGCCCAGCTGAGCTCTAAAAGGCAGTGCTTAACACCCACAGCTCCATCATCTGGCCTCTCCCCTGTCTCCACAAGCCTCTCGACAGCCCATTCCTCATCATTTACCCCTTTTTGGCAAAGCCCAAAGCCCTTCTAATGGGGTGCTCTGAATGCTTCCAGATGTTTGTTTATTTGTTGTGCAGCAACTGTAAAGCAGTTTGCTCTTTGCTTGGATCTGTTCCCGTCGCTCCATTTTTTTGTTTTATTTTATGTCATTTTTTCTTTTTCGGAAAAAAAGAAAAAATGACAATGCAAAAGTGAGGTTCTGCTGGAGTTTTGGTGTGGATAACTGTTGACGTGAAATAAAATCCAACTTTCAAAGAAATGTGAGGTGCCCCATGGGTGTCATCAGGAAGAAGTTTATTTTTCCTCTTTTTTTCCACCTCTTTAAACACAGTTTTCTTTTTGAGATTAAAAAAAAACCTCATCTGTGCACATTTTAAACTACATATAAATTAGCTGAACATACATATGTAGTAGCTGAAAGGATTGCAAGACATATTTCAGAGAATCTTTCTTTGTCTGTTTACTCCATTTACTAAATATGCCCTGAGTAAAAGTGCTTCATATAAGGAAAAAAGGTTGTGACTAGTGTCTAGCATAATAGAACAAGTGAATAATTTAATTGCATTTAGCCCTTTAGTTACATCTATATAATTAATCTTATTTTAAAAGCAAAATATATTGTAGTCAGATAATAAAAACATCTTGAAATTATGAAACTATCCATTGCTTTTAAATAGGACATCTGTGATGTCCATAAATACATTTATTACAAAAATACATTAATAACCACAAACTCAAAGGTTCCTCTTGAATGTTTACTTATGTAAATTAGCTGTATCAGCTTTGTTTCTGTGTCTGGAGCCATTTGACTACAGCTGCCGTCTGAATAATTTGACTTCCCTTCCAATCACGAGATGTGAAGCATTAGTTTAAAGTAAGTTTTTCGGACCAAATAACATGGATTTTTACAGATTAATAGAATTAAAGTAGTATGTGTCTATGCAAGAACATTTTGACCGCTAGAGTACTGCAATGCTTCACAAGTAAAATGTTTCATTTTTCTTTTTTAGAAAAATGAGACATGTACGATCCCTACACATTTGTCAAATAGTAACGGAAAGAATTAGAAGTGCTGGTGCATATTTGTGTGTTAAAAAGTGACAACATGTTTTTATTTTCAAATGCTTTCTTTTTTTGTAGTAAATAGTCATTTGCCACAGGGATGAATAACAAGGAGATTTTTCTATAGGTGCTTTCAAATCTGTGTGTAGGAAGCCCATTGTGTATGATGCCTATTGCTTTCTGATGACATTTCTTCTTTCTTTTCTCCATGTAAACATTGGAACATCATTACTCTCGGGCCACTTTTGGCTGTCTGGGGCTCATGTTTTTTTCTTTTTTTTATTTGAATATGTTTTGGAATTTGTATTGTCAATATGAAGACTCCATTGTGAACAACAAGTCCAAATACAACTGGAGAAGAAAGGCACATCTCCCTTATGTGGTATATATTAAAAAAAAAGCTATCGTGGAAATAGAAAAGAATGCAGTGTCATTGGCCATGGGTTAATCGTACGGTACATACCATTCTTTGTGTAAGCGTAGTGTACTTTAGGCAGAGACTCCATTTTCTACAGCTAGATTTAGAGTTAAGCTGGCAGTTGGACCAGCACCAAGAGTTAGAGTCAAGGTGACAGTAGGAGAAGATCCTCAGGCCCCTCTGCCAGACTGTGTACTGCATTCTATGTCACGCTTTCACCAAAGTACACTAAAGCCTCCCCCCATTCTCCTTCACTTTGGCTTTTTGCCTAGTTTTCTCTATCTTAATGTCTAATCTTCAACATTTAATGCTCCTTTTCTTTGTGACTTTTCTTGTTTGCCTTTTTCCAATTATTTTTTGCGATGAAAAAGTATACTTTTTAGTCTATAACCAAACCAAAAACACCTTTCCTCTGTTACCTGTCAGCTCTTGTCTCTGTTGCCTTATTTTAACTCCTCCAGGTTGATTCCTTCACCAATCACGACAAGAATTGTGGCCATGGTTTCTACCCCTCTCTCTCGGGCAGTGACCTGCCAGTGCCGCCCTGCTCTGAGAGCTTGTTGCTGCTGTAATTACCTCTGGCACCCAGGCTCTGGGGCTTCCACACAGGTGACACGGTGGGTGCAGACGTCTGAGAGGAGGAAAGAGAGGTTCTTTCTGCGCTGTCCAGAGGAAGGATGTCAGAAATGGTGCAATAAGGGTAGAACTAGATGGCCTCCCTATTACTCTTTCAAAATTAACTTTTTAAGCAACTTTGGTCACTTTTACATATTGTAATAAAAAAAAAAAAACAGATTTGAATGCTGAGTTACTAAACGTATGCTATAGTAGGCACTGATCACAAAGTACCTCACAAAGCTGAAAAAGCAGCAATGACAAGAGAATAAACATATTAAGTGTGACTAAAAAAACAGAAGCAAAGCTGAACAGCTAAATGTAAAATGTGTCCAGAGACAAAAACATTGCAGTAACCTACTTAAAATCCTGCTGCATTTTGTCTGCCTTCTATTGTTTACATCCAGGTTTTAGCTGAGTAAACACAGAAGAATTACTGTCTGAAAAATGTTCTCTGTTAACGCAACGTTTTTGGCATTACTTTGTTCCCTCTAAATGAGAACAAGCTGTGACCATCTACCTCACACAGTACAAAAACCTGCAAAGTTTAGGAGAGGATAAATAAGTGGAGTGGAAAAAAAACCCAAAAACTGCTGGGGTGGGGGCTTCCGGCAGGGACATGAAACGTAGGTGAAGGACAAATATGAGGGTTGTGTTATCTAAGACTGCAGCACCACAGCATAAAAATAACAAATGAAGACTGTCGTTGTTGCTCACATCTAAGACAGAGGGGAGAAATATTCCACGTGTCAGATCCTTTCACCTTTAAATGGGCTGTTCTTAACAGGTCTGATTTTGACAAAGTACAAGGCATCTCTGTACTCGCATCTCGCAAGAGCTGCCACTGTCCTGGGTTTAACGACACAGATCTGTCCTTGGTACAACAAATGGGGCTGTTAGTTTACTCTGTGTAGGGCAGAGACACTCACTGCTAATAAGTCATTCAGTCAGTGGTGGTCAGCTCATTACAATAGCCACCATAAAAGACAGAATGAACCAGAATAAACTTTTACTTTTGGCAGAAACTGTTTAAAAATCTTTAACATGTTAAGATTTTTCATGAGCGCATGAATGGAGTATCATAAAACATCTAGCTGAGATGATACACCTTACGTTCATAAGAGTGTCTTTTGCTCTGTCTTAAAACTGAAGCAGTAATGGTGTTTTGTGTTTTCACAAAATAAACTGTTTTTGTGACTCTAATAGGCTTGGCGCTTCATGTGTTTTAACCAAGTATAATTAAATGCAGCACAGGCTCATGAACAAATGAGTTAGCTTGTTAACGTTAGCACTGCTGGCATCTGTAACTGTAACCTAGTCACAGGATTCTCACAGCGATTAGATCATCTCACAATTTCATATTTTCTCCTCACTCAAGCGGGTGGTAATCCACAGTAATCTGTGGATTGCTGGTTTGAGATCCCACCCTGTCCATCTCTGTTTTGTTTATGGACAAGACAATTCATCTTGTCATTGATGAATTGTCTGGTGGTGGTCAGAAGGCCCCGTGGCGCTGCTGTATGGGATACTTACATCTGTCAGACTGCTGCAGGTTACAGTCCAGTTGGTCGCTGCCATCAGTGTGTGAATTGGTGAATGAGTGAATTTAGTGTGAAGTGCTTTGAACTTGATAAAGCACTATGCAAGTACAGAATATTTACCAATTATTTTCGAACCAAGAGAAAAGAAAACTTCAAAAATACCTTATTTATGGTAGATATTATAACTCCATAGTCCCATAACCCCCCAAAATTAACTTACAGGCAGCAACTGATTTTAATTTGCTATGAAAACAAATTTAGTGCATAGAAACTGCAATATAATCATACAAAATCTTTCCACATAATATTAACTGAAACAAATGTTCAGATGAATACAAACTAGAAAATTGACATGTTTTTCAGAATGGCATGTAGAAAATCATGTCTGCTTTAGGTTAATCTTACATATGAGAAATGCATTATCAACTGGAATGAATAACCAATGCTTTTGAATTGTATTCATTCTTACCATAAAACATAGTTTAAGCTCAGAAGATGACCTTCAGGATTGATTTACAACATTGTGTATTTTTAATGAATATGATGAGTGCACTGTCTGATGTTGAGAAGTTACTATATAATTACAATAACTGACTACACTCAGTCAAGGTGAGGCCTAATCAATGTGTAAGTCTACAAATCAAGGATGCTTCATCTTGTGGTAGAAGTCTGTGCACCAACACTCAGATTTATTCCCACTATCAACACATCACACAGACAAGATGAGATCAATAAGAATAGATAACATAACTTCAGCACATGCTCAAGTTCAGCAGATTCCCACCCTCTTCAGCTGGTAGGGGTATGCCCCACATTTACATAATCCAAGAGCCTTGGCCCTCGATGAAGAATTTAATTTATGATGTTTCAGGGTTTGCCTTGTTTAATTTGATATGAGAACAGTCATCCTAACTAAAAAGTAAAAAAAAAAAAATAGGCTGATCGATTTGTCTTACCTTTGTGGTTTCTGGCATCTCTGGATCCTCGAGGCAGAGGTGTGTAGGGCAATGGGTGATTCTCTAATCCTGCCTCATTAGGCAGCTTGGAGAGACAAGAAAGAGAAAAGTAGCAAATGCTTAGGACAAATCAGGTATGGCAAGTATTAATGTAACCAGAGTCCGGATATCACAGGTTTGGGCATGTTTGAACTACTATAGCTGAATTAGAAAACATATGAATCACGCCTTCCTGGAAGGTTTAAACATTGTCTTCTAAAAACTCTTGCTCTTGCTGAAACTCTGCCTTCAGGAAGTCATCACAAAGGTGCTTCTCCATTAACCCTTTCACATTATTCACAATTCACAAAGAAGTAGTTAGTATAATGAGCACAGTTTCACCAGAGATTTGCTAATTACTGCTGGCTAGTCTGAGGGAGTTTGCAGGGAATGGCTGCTCTGTGAGGCAGAATGTCAGGAACTGCAGCTCCAAGAAGTAGGTGTCCATCCAGGCATTTTGCACAGCTGAATGGCTGCTACTGGAGATTACAGGATTTCTCAAATATGTATGAAAAAGTCAAAGCAGCATTCCAGGTATTTTGATAAGAAACATGACGTAAAACCCAGAAAAGCTGGTTTTACATAATACTGCCTCTTTAAAACGTTATACATCAGGCCTATTAGTAGACACTATGTGAACTATGTGAGCTTTTGATTAATGATTCTTTGTAGTCAAAAGAGCTTTGGGATTTCAGAAAACAAATTTGAACATGAAGTCAGAGAACTTCAACACTTTGCTTATTGAGGAGGATTTACATTAAAATACAATAGTATTTTCTCCTCTTGTTTAAATGTAAAGACACCTTATTCAACGGTCCACAATTAAATGTCAGACAATCATCTATATGAACTCCTGAATGAACATTTAAACACTTAAACAATTGTGATTTTTTTAAATTGAAAAAAATTAATGGTCTTCGCCAATGCTCATGTTAATAGTGTTTGTTTTGTTATTCTTTGGTGCACTTTCAAGGACCAAAACATCCTCCTTCTTCCCCTTAGCCTTTTAGCCCATGGAGCAGGCAGTTTATCGTGACACAGTGATATCTGATGCCTTTGCAAAAATACTTTCCTTTTCTGCAGGAAGGAATTCACAAGGCCTTTAATCATAGCAGGAGACTTAAATGACAAATACCTATTAGAAACTGTTTGGAGCTGCATTTTTCCCCCCACCTCCTTTATTGTTGTTCCCAAACATGCCCATGCATAACCTTGAAAAATGGAACGGTCGGTGCTGTTAAATGGAACCATATTCTTCATGGCCAAAAAGAGTGCTGTACATTGAAAACAATCACATAATGTGCTTTCAGATAGCATCTCTGATAAGCATTAAGTTTCGGCCAGCATGTGCCTTGTATTACACTGAGAAGAAGAATGACAACATGCCTTATTTGAGGCCTTCCTGCATATCTGCAGGGATGTTTGAAAGAAACTGTCTGGAATAGAAATTTTGTTTTGACAGCAAACCCACAACTCTCAGCCTCTGGAGTGGCTAAAACTTGATAAGTTACACCAAAGCTCGCTCACTGCTCGCGTGAGGTACTTGTGTGGAATGAGTAACACAAGCAGTAAACAACACAAAATGACAGCATACAGTGCTAAATAAGAACTGCCAGCTCTGATTTGAAAAAAAAAAAAAAAAAAAAAAAAAAAAACGGGCAGTGTCGGTTTAATTCAGTACCTGCACATTAGAGACTGTAGTAAGCTTCACCCTGCTGCAGACAATCAGCAAGATCCATCAGCTTTACAAAAAAACAAACTTTCTAACTTGTGCTTTCTGACGTTTGGCTGTGAGGATATAATTCCTTTTGGCAGTCACAACAAACGCAAAGTGTTTATGTCAATTATGATGAGTTGAAATGAGTAATTCAGGCACTAAGATAGGAATTGTGAGCCTTGTCTTTCCAATCTACCTCCACACATCTCTGAACCACAGGGTTGAGCCTTTGCTTGTCTGATTTCCTGATCTGCTTGAAAGATCACAAGACATGGCATCTCCAGGCCTGCTTGGCCCTCAAAGGGACCTCCTAATCCTGCTGCTTGGCCACAAATATTCATCCTAAGTGCCACATTATTAGCAGCACCACAGAAAGACTAAACATGTGGATTAACAGAACTGGACAACTGGAATAAGATGAGTATTATATGAAACTTATTACAACTGATTTTAGGCCATTCAGGTCCAGAATAACTTTAGCTCCTGTCATATTTTTCAGTTCCTATAACATTGAGTTTATTAACTCAATGTTATAGTGAATTAACCGAACTGTTTGTATCACGGTGCTATTTGCTGTGGATAGGTGATATATAAATAAAATGAGTTGTAGCGCTTGTATGTTGTCCAGCTGATAGTTGAACCTCCACCTCTGCCTTAAATCTTAGGTCTTTTAACCTTTCTTCTGGATCTACTCCGACTTCCCATTTGCTTGTTTATGCTGTCCTGGCTGACAAAAACCATTCCCACAGCATAATGCTGCCACAACTATGTGAACACGACAATGTGCTACTTTGTGAAACACAAGTAAAGAAATTGTTTCTGTTTCATAAAGTATTTTGTACAGCAAAAATACCATTCTGTTCTGGAGTGATAAAATATCTGAATTTAATTACAGACTTTAATGCTTGAGAACTTTTTGGCATTTTCAGGGAATCTGCATACAGCAATTTTCAACTCTTGTCACAAATATTTATTGGATTTAAGTTGGACTTTGACTGAGCCACTCGAATGCATACATATCATTTGATCTAAACCATTACACTGAGCTGTGCAGTGAATGATTAGGGTCAGTATACTGCTAGAAGGTAAGCTTTGCTAGAAGGTAAGCTTTGGCTCAAGCCTCAATGTCTTTTGCAGTGCTTAACAGGCTTTCTCCTGATTGCCCACCTTATGAAAACGGAAAAATGGAAAACTGTGGATCTTTTTTCTTTTTTACAATGTAATGTATTTCTTTGTTTTGGTGCATGAAATTAAATCCAAATAAAATTTATCCAAGTATGTGGATGTACCATGACAATATGTGGAACTCTTCTGGGTGTGTTAACCCTTCCAAAAGGCACTATATGAATCGTTTCCCTCGTCTCATCTGTTATGAGTCCTTTAGTTGTGCCAACTCTGAACAGAGGGAGGTGCTGCTGTGTCGTCTATTTAAGACTCTCCCCGAGTCCCCTTCTCCTCGTTCAGTCTCTCTGCTGTCCAGATTAGTCTGCTCATCAAGCTGAGCATTGTTTTAATTTGCTGGGCCTGGGGCATATGCTGAGTGTTCACATCATTATTGTCTCTGTGCAATGTGAGTTATCACCACAGCTTATGATAATGTGGCACAAATTTACAGGCTGGGGAGCGCCATGGATTCTGAGATAATAAAGACTGGACAGGGGAACGGAAGGAGGGAGCGAGAGAAATGAAGAAAGTGTGTGAGGAAGAGACACAGAAAAAGGTGGCAGGAAAAGAGAGAGAGAGAGAGAGAAAGAGAGAGAAGCTCTGTTGGATGTCATTATGAAAGATGATTCCCATGCAGGATAATGCATCACACCAGTCCTGTCTGTCTTCTGTTTTTTCACTGTTGTTATGTGAATAAATGCTGATAAACCCGGAGGCAATAGTGATTATTAGTTCCAACATATCACCATGAGAGAGGGAAGCAGCAGGAAGAGAATGACAGGGGAGGAGTAGAGACAAGCAGATCACAAAGAGAGAGCCTACCACCTCCAAGCTGGAAATCTCGAAACTGTGTGACACAAAAATGTAAGTCAGAAAAAAACTGATAGATGTTGGCAAAGTTGGCAGTAAATTAAAAATCATGATTGGAGTTGTACAACTGTATGTCATGTTAGCTTGAGATAAATTAGTAATATTTGTCTAGAGCCTTTGTGGAGTTGACTGTCACTGGAAAAGCACATAAAGTATAAAGTTTACATCACATTTAACTCTCTTCTTCCTTTTTAGGAATACCCGGCTCTGAAGTCTCCCCCCTCACTCTGACCGGCTCATCCTGACACAGCTGGTTCCTGCCTTGCCTCACCTCTTCTCTCTCCTTTAAGACTGACCAGCAATACAATCTAATTACAGCCGCGCTACAGAGGGAGACCAGTGTAAACACCAGGCCTTTTTATCTCCTTATACATCTGGACAAGTAGACAAAGTGCTAAAAGGAAATAAATGTGGCCTGAAAGCCACATCAAAGAGTTCAGCCAGAGGCTTACTGCTACTTAGGGCACAGGAATGTTGTTGCTAAGCATCAACCCGCAACCTATCAGGGTGCAAAGAGGGCCCTGTCCTGCCGAAGAGAGGGAAAAGAGCAGAAGAGGGGAGAAATGACGAAAAGGAAGAGGGAGGGGTAGCAAGTATAAAGAGGGGGAGGGAGAGGAGTAAGGGGCTGACATTGAGGGGAGGCTAGGGACTCAAGGAGAATTTTGTAGCTTAAAGCAATTGTTGGAAGAAACAAGCCTTCTGTTTTGTTTTCTCTTGACACCATTTCTGCTTTTTGTGCTTGCAAAAGACATGTAGAAAAATGTCTTTTGATATGTTTTCTCTTTGGGTCTATATCAAAATATTTCTTTTGTGTCTGTGCATGGAACTTTTTTCACATCTTGTCTCTATAAACTGGTGCTCCTTTCTGATCATGTTAGAGATCAGAGGAGACGCAACTTGTGAACTTATTTGAGTCAACATTTAATGTGAGCATGGCATGTTCACTCCTCAGCTAAAAGGGATTTGTATATGATGCATGTCTTGTACTTCTAAAGCAAGAGTTACAGACAACCAAACAATGTAAAAAAAGAATGAAACTAAATAAGTTTGGGGGAGTCGCAAAAACATGGAGTGGCAATGAAAGGCCAAAGTGCTCATATTCATTGAGGAAAAAATACAAATAAGATCCAGCTACAAATAAATCCAGCAAAGTAAAATACTCCTGGAGGCAGTTGTTTGCATTGGGTATGACCCCTTAAGAATGTTAGTAGTACAAACAATTCAACTAGGTTTTTACATCCACTTCAAAATATTTGATGCAAGCAAGAGACATTCACTCCTCTGCCAAAGCTGATTTTGTTTTTTTATGATACATGTTTGTACTTCTAGATAACTATATAAAAACAAAGAATGATAATAAGTAGCACAAGCTTGGGGGTGCTATGAGACATGCAATGAGAATAATGACTTAATAACGTTCCAAATAGTTAAGTCTTCGGAAGGCAATTAGTTTCCTGTAATTTTATTCAGGGTTAAATAAAGCATGTTGGTGGCACCATCATGCCATGGGGATACTGGAAAGATAGCCCCAGGAAAGATGGTCTATGCAAATGCATGCCACACTTTTCAGATTTGTTTGTAAATATAATTATAGAAAGATATATCCTTTCACTTCATAATTAGGTTCTGCTTTGTGTTGGCCTATCGGAAAGACTATAACAGTAATTTGAAAAAAAAAAAAGATTGCTGCAGTAATGAAGGCTACAATGCAACAAAATGTGAAGAGTGAAATTAGCATTAGCATTCTTTCAATATTTCTGGTATTTTACCAGCAAAAAACATATTTGTTAGGAACAATTATCCAAATGTGTAATTTATTTGCTGGAATTACAACTAAAATGGTTTGAAAAACCATGCTCCTAAAATAATATTTTTACTGCTTTTATTTAACTTTACATATATAGTTAATGACTGTGCCTTCAGGGTGTAAGAAGAGGCTAATGAGCTTTAAACTGCTGTAGTGCACATGAAAAGTAATAATTCTGTTTTCTTTGGGAACAGCAGAAGGAAAAACATTTGATGTAACGGTGCCTGCACTTATGAGTGCAACAACAGTCGGCTTTTCTTTCTCTTTTTTTTTTTTCTTTTTTTCGCTCGGCAGGAAGGCTGCCAAGCTTGTGTTTAATGATTAACCAGTTCTACTCCAACGAGCATACTCTGAGTAAATGTATCATGTGATCAGTGATCACAAGAGCAACTGTTCTGATGTTTCGCTCGAGGCACAGGGGAGCATGAAGTGAACCAGCAACAGCGGGACCTGGAGTTCTCTGTTCGGCAAAGGTTGAGCACTGCTGGACGTTAATTGCCCACAGTGGTGACTCATACCTGGAATAGGACTGTATGTTTTTAGGTTGAAATTTAAAAAGTCATTTGACCTTTCCTGACAGTGTCCAGGAAGTGTAAGTGATTTAAGGCCTGCATTACAGGTAAACTATACAATTAGCTGGAAGGCATTTTGCTTCTTTTGCCCAAGTTTGACCTTTTTGCTTCTGTAAGGCATCCTGAAACAAAATAAAAGACTTTTGTTTTCCTTTCTTTACTTTTGCATGGGACTCAGTTGATTTCTCCATTTCTCACCAAATCCCAAAAATTGAAAAAAAAAACAACAAAACATCAGACAGTAAAAGGTGAATGTTATGCACTACCCATGAGAAAAATAATATTTTTGTTACAGTTTTACCTTATTTCACTGCAGAGAAAAGTATTTTCACCTTCCCCTGTGTGATGCAAACAACACACATGGAAAAAAAAGTACAGCAACTCAGGAGTGTGACATATAAGGCTTTCTGTTACGATTAGGGGCTGTAGCTAACGTCAGGGCTGTTTTCTGGAGTGTAGGATGTTAAATAATTGAAGACTATGGGAGCGGGCCTGTCACACCGGCTTGTCTAGAATGTTTCCTATGCAATTAGACGCCAAGAGACATTTGAAGAGGCCCCACAAAAAGAGGCACAAAAAAGTGACATGTGAACTTAAAGGAAATTAGCTCTTCACACAAGTGAAATGTGAAGGTTACTTAGCAATGCTTAACTCAGACTGCGGCTGTGTGAAGTGTGTGTTTGACTCAGCCCCGCTACCAAGACTGCGATTTTCTTTACTTTGAGCCGGCTTCAGTCAGTAAGATCACAGAGGGAATGAAAACTAATTTTGACTCAAGGCACACGGAAAGAAGAAGAGCAAGGAAAAAAAAAAAGAGGAGACGTGTCGAAATAATGAGATCTCTTGATGTTTTTCTGGGAAGATATGGAATGATGCAGACAGATGCGCTACTCAGATCTTCACCCAAGGACACAGACACACAAGCACCCGTTCAACGTTTAACTGCAACTTCAAAACACACAAAATTTGCATGCATGCACATTAGGAAGCCCACACACATCCCCTCAGATGCAAGAAACAGTGAAGCATGTGTACTTAAATGTTCACCTGACTTCATGAAAAAAAAAATTAAAACAATTAGTTGACTGGTACAGATGGGGGGTTGTATTATGTAAATGTGGTTTAGCCTTTGTTAATTACATTGAAAAACTCTGACCACATGTCAAAAGTCAAAATTTTTGTCAGAATTTTTTAAGCACTTCTTTTTTCTTGTGTTCTTTTTTTCTATTTTCAAATCAATTAGTTCTCATATGAGTTCATGCTAAAAAGAACAAAGTACAATTAATCAAATAGATCTAAAGCAGTGTGAAAAATAGAACAGAGGAATAGAAGAAGTTCAATATGAAGTACATAATCATTTTAACTGTTTGAGGCAGAGAGCTGTGCAGCAGTCGAGTGATTCTGCACCTGATGATACAGTTTTCCAACAGCTGCAGTTCAGGAAGTTTATAGGAGTCTGACAATGTTCAGGCATTTTTTTTAATGCAGCGCCACAACAGAGACCAGTTCAGCTCCTCTCATTATCCTCTTCATGGACTTTCTGTCTGCCATCCAGAAGCTGCAGGACTGTAGTGAGATGCAATTTTATATAGCAAGGGGTCCTCGTTTAAATTTCAGAAAAGGTGGTTTAGTTTGAGACATTTTCCTCAACCAAAAGTCTAGCATTATGGATAATCGTATTTTTAAGTCAAATAATGTCAAGTTTAATTATTCAGCATATTTCAGCAACAAGGCAGATCAAAGTACTGTACATAATAACTGATTAAGAAGCAACAAATAGACAAATTGCCTTTTGTCAAATACCATCAGCAAAATAATCAAGAATAAATGTCCATCAAATATACAAAAAAAATACTTCAAATATAAATTCTCCAGTTATTTTTAATCAAGGGCAACTTTAAACTCTGATCTACTTTTTTAAATTAATACCTGCTGAGTTTAATTATGTTTATTTCAAATTTCAGAACGCTGATGGCCAGGTAATAAAGGTGACAGTAAGCTGGTAGAATTATCAAATCAGGCTCTTTAAAATCTAGTGTGACATCAAATTTTTGAGATATGGTTGTAAGATTCTTCAAATATTACTGGATTAATTATTTTATTGTAACTCCCACATTCTAAATTTAAACTCTCTTTTCGGTGTTTTAACATATAACACAACCAGGTTTAAACAAATTTGGCCTGTCCATTTCTGCTCCTCCACTGATGTACCACAAATTCTTGAGCTCCTGCATTATTACCATAAAGTCTAAAAAAGTGGCACAAACGAAAATGTATTGCCCTAAATTAAGTAAAAGATGAACAGTGAAGTCTTTTATAACCAGAGACGATGTGGAGTCCAATTAAGACTTAATTTTGGTACAGGTTAGGATTATGCTCTACCATTTGGAGACTTAAGGGGTTTAAGGTTAAAAATAAAAATCAAGCTAACATTAGATGTCAACTATGCAGCAATTTTGTCATTGAATTATGGTAAAATGATGTTTCACAGTGATTGATCTCTTACATTTTGTGATGCCAGTCTTCATCCATTCCACATTTTGAGGACAGTATAGTCTGAGTTTTGTTCTTTTTTTTGTGATACAGGACACATTTCAGACTAATAAACAGATATTCATCTGTGCTAGAAAATATTACTTGTAAATAAAGAACATTAGTATGCTCCCCATCCATCTCTGCTTGCCTCCGATCCCTGACAACCTTTCAAAGAACTTTCTCACATCCGCTTCTCTGAGTTCTTCGCAGCAGTGATAACGCTGTCATCTTCCACACCTATCATAAGTCACAGGCAAACGACCCAGATCGTCTTTCGTCAGACAGAAGCCTCCGCGGGCCTGTAAGCTGTATCATTACACCATGTCATCTTTATGGCAAGGAGCACAGCCCGGCTCTCTAATTACACTCGGCTTACTCCATTTACCCAGACAAGGATGGAACAGCAGGCAAACAAAGCATTAAAAATGAAGTGCTCTGTTTTTGCTCTACGGACGCCTGTGTTGTTCTGCTGGTGGCCATTGAATCCTCTGGATGTTGTTGTTTCTGCAGAAGCTGTGGAGAAGCGATAGCAGAGGGCACAAGCCACCTTGTGCCTTCCTCTCCTCCCCCTTTTGACTTTCGCACATCTTCCTCCTCTTTTCCTCAACCCTTCCATCAAAAGGACTGATGAAGGTGAGTGGCTGTGTGACAGGCCAGGAATAAAAGAGACAAACCAGGGATAAAAATTAAATAAAAAGTAGCTGTCTTAAACAGTAATTGCACTCCTTTGCTGAGCATGCTTTCAGATATATAAACCTGATTTACTGTCGCTGTTGCTGCCACAAATCAGACGGCCCTCTGAGAAACACTCATGCTATGAAATTGTTTAATCTCATCAAGTTCTGCTTTCGCAGCAGGCCATAAATCACATAGTCTTTGTTATCATAGACCTCCATGAGCGCCTGTGAGGCAGGCAATGGATCGTGGGTATATATAATCTTGACTGCGCAAACAGCGGGGCCTGTGCAGCCTGAAATACTTTCATATTAGCCGCGGTGCAGCTGGCGGAACACAAGCGTCCTGATGGATATCTCATTTCCTGCGCTCTGCATCTATTCCCAGCAAATTATTACTGCATAAATTTCTTGTCAACAGAAACGGCCAATTAATTAAGTTAAAATGCACTCATGATCACGTCTATGCACTGCACAGGAGAGGCGAGGTGATTTTCACCGCAGCAAATTTACCACAGGGGTCACTGCAACATACGGCTTTAAACTTTGTCATAAAGTCGCGGACGAGCTAGTATCTACACGGGAGCTGTGGTCCGGGCTGGAGCCTATGACATATTTGCATACAATATTTCTATGTGGAAACACCGGAGGACGGCAGCCAGGGGCAAGGGAATGAAGTTTACAACTACAGAAACAAAATGTCCACCAACCTCTGGCTCTGCAGTGTTTTATCAAAGACGACCACAGAGAATCGGATAAAGATCATGGAAGCACCTTTGCCATTTAAGATACAAACTACACATTTAAGAGAGCTCACGATCTGAATGAATTATTCATTATGTACTGTGGGGGCGGGGGGAGTTTGCGGGGGTGGGATGTTGGCGGTTGTTTATTCAGCTTGGGCCGTTTATCAGACAGTGAGGATCCCACAGCGGGGATGAGCTTGGAGATTTATCTGTGCTCAGGCTCCAGAGCAGATAAATCAAGGGGTGTAATCATGCTCTGAGTGGCCCAGCTGTGACCTCGTGGTGAACTAATGACACAGGGATATCTAAGCCCCTTTTCCTGTTTCTGGGTTAGGCCCTCAGGTTAGCCTCCCTCCTGTCAAACACAAAGCTAAAGAAAGACAAGGGGGGGGGGGGACTTGAGGTCCTTCGTGTCCCTTTGTCCTGTTTATGAAATGCAGGCGAGGACAATTGTTCACCTTCCACTAAAAATAACAGCGATGTAAAGACGTGAGGGCAGAATCTGCTGTACAACAATGTTTGCTCAAACAATAGCAGCCACTATCGATTGCAGGTATGTACAAGCCACTATTCACAAGATACAACTGCTTGGCTGAGGAAGTCTCCTGTTCCCTCCTAGAGCAAAAGCTTTCTCCTGGACTGAGCGTGCTCTGATTTATCATGTCTTCTGCTAGCAGCCTGTCCGCTGATTAAGCCAGTGGAACTTTGTTTCACTCTCCTCTCTCTTTAATCTGTCTCTCACCGAGATAAATTAGCCGGTGCCGTGCCAGGCCCCCCGCCCCCCAAACCCTCTGCCCTCCTCCGTCTCTTCCTCCCCCTTCTGCTTTTCTCTCTGTTTATCTTTTCTGTCTGTCACATGTTGAGAAGAGAACAGACACATCTGCTGCTATGCTGCGGCATCGGAAGATAGGGCTGGGCGACATCTCTGGTCAGATTTAGACAAGAGCGTCCGTGAGTGAGGACAAGAGGAACAAGTGTGTTTTTCCGGTCTTTTTCTCTCCTTGAGAACATTCTGTCAAACAGTACCATTCTCCTTGGCCACTTTAAAGTTCTTTGTTGTTAACTAATAAATCACAATGTATTTATGATCTGTTATCCTGATTCTTAGCGTTTAATGGCGGCGTTTAATGTTGGTGAATTAAGGCAGGATTTTATTCACCAGGCTGTGGGCCAAAGAGAGGCCTGTGTGCCTGTGAATGTTTTCCCTTCTCCTCTCTCGCCTGGGTGGTAAATCATACTCATTGTCAGGCTGTGCTAAGTTAGTGTACGTCATTTGGGAGAGCAGGAAGCACTGGGCATAATTCTGTCCGTCAGTTTAATTTATTGTATTGGTAGCTTTGTAATCTCCGCCCCATAAATTGTGGGCTCTGACACACAGGAATGTGGTCTTAAAGGAAACGTTCATCAGGACTTTGGACAGGAATGGACTTTCTTTCTCCTTGATTTTTTCAATGCAACCTACAAGTCTTGAGTTTATTCTGCTAGTCCCAATAACAGACAAATTTGATCTGGTTATAAATTACAACACAGACTATAAACAAAAAAGAGAAAATTCATAAAAGAGTGGGAAAATAATTTATGTGACAAAAGAAGAGGTTAGAGCACAAAACTTTGCTTAGAGATTTTTATTCTAGGTAAGATATAAGGCTCAATACTAACATGAGACCTACTACAAAGGCAATGCTGCCGCATCTGCTTTGCAGATAATCCATTTGGCTTCCATTTCATGCCAGTGAAAATAAATCAGGCAAGGCATCTCAATGTTAGGCCTGACTTCTTAGGTCCAACAAATCTTTAACATGAGATTAAGGCCTCTGAGCAGTCATTAATCTTTAGATGAAGGAGGAAAATACCAGAGCACTGCATGGGAAATATGTTTTTACTGAGTCAGAACAGAAGTGCAGAAAAATATGCAAAACACATTGAATAACGTTCTAATCAGTCATTCAAATAAAGATCAAGTTGTAAGCTCTAGACATAACTAAATAAAAAAAAGTAAATGTGCAGTGGTTTCATATATAAAGTTATATCAAGAGTTTTAAAGATTATGATTGAAAACACACCTAAAACTTTGCTTTATACCATTCCAGTCTTTTAAAGTCCTTTTGTGGAGATACTAGAGAAAATGCTGGAATGACAGGAGCTTTCTCTAGTTGCATGGAGCACAACACAAAACAGCTTTGCCCCACCCCAGCCTGTTGCTGTACCCTGTGGAAATGCTAGCCAATTGTTGACAATACAGACACATTGTGGTGTTTGGAAATATGTCTTGTCACAAAAAACAGGGACATTCATACATCTGTCACACCATCCCCCCAATTGTTTGAATAACTGGAGGGAAACTTGCATAATCCTTTCCCAAGCTCCCCTTAAAGTAACACTTTTAGAAATCTATAGTTAGTAATGTGTGGCGCTCAGTCTGTAATCGAAGTGGACTCAAAGCAGACGTCCACCAGACATATCTGCACAAAGGTAAATTTTTATGCCAGCGTATGCATACGTTGTGTTGCACGTACGAACTCCTTGATGGGAAACACTATTCACGTTAAACTGTTTTCTACACAAAAACTGAGCTTACAAAGTTGAAAGTCGCTGCAACAAGAAGCAAGGATGCAAGGATCAGTCAGATTGCCACTTTGTGACACACAGTTTTGAGATGGCTGCCCTGATAAGGAAGAAACTTGTCACGATGCTCACCTAGATCATATAACTTGCCAATATCAATTTGATTGTCGGCAATGATGTAATACATCGAAAGAAATGTATGCAAGCAGTAACTCAGCAGAAGTTTATTTAGATAAAACATCAATGACAAATACATATTCCTTTTATTACTACAGAACATATTCTGGGAATTTATTTGGGTGTAATGAAAGGTTAACAGTGTCAGCTGCTCCATGTCAACAACAATGAATGCAGACCAAAACAAAGCTGCCAATCACACTATAAAACATGCACATATTCCAAGGCTTAGGTCCCCTTTGTGAGTTTAACCTACTACAGGCAATGCCTGCATTACAAGATGCTCACTCAGTGGATACAATTGTGCACAGCATAAAAGGGAACACAGACTATGAAGACTTAAGAATGAACCACATTTCTCTGTAGCCTTTTCAGTGCTTTGCATTTACATATCAAGCCACCAGGCTCATATGTAAACACATTCGATCAGATACCACCATCGTAGCTATTGAAAGCCATTTCATTCCGCTTATATCTCCCACAGTATGCAGCATTAGACAAAGAGAACGAGGACAGACAGAGACACCTCATGTCATCACCCAAGAGAGATAATGGGATTGTTATACACCCTTGATCACAGACACTCTCACGGCATCTTGCTCTGTTTTTCACTCGTTCTTTGTCTCAGTGCTCTTAAAAGTCTCCCTATCGTAAAGAGACGCATTGCACAAGTAAAAATTCCAGCACACTTCAGTATGATAGCTCTTCTACTCTTTCAGGGTTTCATCTCAATAGCTTTTTTATCTGAGCACTTCAATTTGCAAGCCTAGCTTGAAGGCAGCTCCTCCTGATATGTTAATTGCAGGGTACTTAAGCGCTAAAAGATTAACATAAAACCCTTTGGAAACAAGCTAATAGTTTATGATAATTTGTGCATGGCCTTTGTCTGTCTATCATTACATTGCCTCTAGCTGTAATTTTATCAAGGGGTTGTAAAATATCATTTAAACAAGTTCACTCTCAGATAATTAATAGCAGAAACTGCATTATTCAATTGAGCCACCCTGGCACTATTAACAATATGGCAACTGAGCTATAATTAAAGTATTTTATTTTATTAACCTATTCATAACGTTGTGCAAATGATGACACAGAGAGGCTTTTCTTTCTTGCTTAAGCACTTTCACCAGGGCAATTACAGCAGCTGGGGTCGTCTCCCCTGTTAGTCGAGCTGATTGAAGCTTTTCAATTAGCATGGCTTGTGTAGCACACACACAAAAAGACGATACACATGCAGAGGAGGGGCCCAAAAGCACAAGCAAACTGCTGAGATGACAGATGCAAGTTTGTACTGCTGTCTAGAAATGAGACATTTGGATGAAAACAAAAGTTTAAATCATATTTAGGGTGTTTTCCCACCTGATAGACTGATGGGCTTTGACCAAAATTACAACATTTACTACAATTTCAGCTGGTTCAGTTTGTTTTCTCACTCTACTGTGTAAAACATACCAACCTTTTAAAAAAAACCTGTTTACCCAAATGCCTGTGGTGGCACTGCACAAGGAACCACTGAAGGAAACAACATGAACGAAGAAGACATGGAGTGCAACTTCTTTTTTTCATAATATCCACATGAAAATAGAGGATTGTTAGATTTTTGTGGTTGCAGGATTTCTCCCTTTTGCACCTTTGTTTTGGTTGTATTGTCCAGGTCTATAATCTGCCTCCTGCTTTTTGGAGTGGTCGCCACTCCACTTGGCTTTGACATATGCATTTGAATCACACCAGATTTCACCTTCAACCAAACCGAGACCCAGGATTTCAGTGGGCCAGAGTTCACTTTGTTCTTTGGTTACACATTTTCTAGGCAGACAGATTGATTAAACGTGGAATGAACAGATTTGATGTGAATGCATCCTTAAATCAAATTAGTAAAGATCTCTGTGACATGATAAGCAAAACACCTGCATGAGACTACCATAATAAATCCATAGGTTGAGACTTCCATGTAACGTATAAAAAGACCAAATGCCTCATAGCCAAGGAAATTTGGAGATAAACACAAATATGCAAGGAATGTGTCACATTTAATGCTGGGAACATTTGTACAAGTCATTTTCAACATACCTGTGACTTTATACAGTATGCACGTTTGGAAGACACGCTGGCCTCTAACAGGCACACACAGACACTTTCTCTCAGACAAACCACCCCTCTCATGAATAATACAAAAACTCCTTTCACCAAACAGCTCAAATAGCTATTCATTCATCTGCATACCTGCCGCCTTGCAAAATGATTGGCCCACCATTACCACTGGATCAAAAAAAGAAAAAAAAAAAGAATAGAAAGAAAGAAATGTTCCCCAAACAATTTGCCTCAAAATGAGACAGGAATGATTCTGTTCTTTTCAACACTGAAGACAGGCCCCTGTGCATAATGATGTTAGCGTAATGGGGTGACAGATAGACCGGGAGACCATGACATTAGCATGAGAAACGCACCAGTGAGCAACCGCTCAACTGTGGTCTCAGAGGGCCCTCAGACATCCACTCTGAACGTCGTTTGTCTCACAGCTCTACGAGCCTGACAAATGAAGACATGCCGCGTTTTATGTCAAGCGATATACCACTCCACTTAGAAAACACACGACTTAATGACAGAGGGATATCCGCCTCTGCATTACAGAGATGCAATACATCTCGTCTTATTTGTCAGGATAGTGGGTGGCAGGGGGTAAATTTGAACCATGTAGCATATAATGACAATATTTTACAATAAAACAAAATAAAATAAACATAGCCAAAATAAAGGAGGCCAGCAAGGAACTGATTAATGTTGGAGCTACAGCAACAGTTTTTGTGGTAACCAAGTTAAATTTGTGCTTTGACCAAAACTATGCTTGATCATTTCAATTTCCAACTTTAGTAAGACTCACCTTCAGAGGAAATCAAATTTTGTGCTTGTTTTGTATATGTATGTGAATTCAATGCACAGTGCTATGCAACATTATAACAGACATTTCTATGTTTTTTTTTTTTTTATTGGGACGTTATGCAAACACAAAGTAACACTTTGCTACAAGGAAAATTATACTTTCAAGTTTAGTTTTCCAAAGAAGATGTATATTAGTTTTTAGTCTCTTATACTCTACTAGAATATAACCTCGGAATAAATATTGCTCTATAGTGAAAAACTACAAAGTTTATTAGAGAATCTTAGTGAACAAACAGCATCATTAAAACAACTCACAGGTGACAGATATGAAAAGGATTATGGCACAACCCTAACCATACCAAGACATGGCTTTTTACCTTAGCAAACAGGCAAATAGACCTCAAATTAAATCAGCAGCTAAGAAGCCATTGGTGACGCTCATAGAGCTGCAGAAATCTACAGCTTAGATGTGAGAATCTCTTGACATGACAACTAGCACCTGTCCACTCCGTAAACTTGTCTATTTATGTCAAAAATAATCAGTTGAGGTCAAATTTAACTTTCAAGCCTACATGGTAAACCCTGCCATATGTCTGGAAGAAAATTCCTGTGTGTTACAAAGCAGGTAAATATTATTATTAAAATTTCCCACCATATAACGTGGTAAATGGAAGCATCATGCTGCTTGGATGTCTTGCAGGGACTAAGAAAGTGGTCAGAGTTAATGGAAAGATGGATGAAAATAAATGCAGGCCAGACTGAACTTCTTGGTTATCTTGTATAAATGTAAAGCCAGTGAGAAAAGTAGGGTAGCATATCACCACAAAACATTTTATCTACTGGATATGTATTACAAATCCACCAACTTTCATGAAAGAATACTTATAGACTGTTTCACTTTTGTTTCACCGAGTTCGTAGAAAAAAGGACAGACTCATCTGTTCAAATAAATTTCAAAACCAATTTTTTTTACACGGCTTTAAACAATTTATCTCTCAGCTAGAGTTTAAGGGTAACATCTTCATGAAAATATCTCGAAGCTAAGGAAATGTAATCATATGTTTATAAGAATAGATAAGCAGCATGTGACACACTGTCAAAATCTAAATGCTGCAGACATGAGCCGCAAACTAAAAACGGTTGCCTTGTGACAGGCCCGCCGTCCACAGCACGACACTGTGGAAGGGTGAATGCCTCCTGTAAACATTTATCTTCCCTGTGAGTGTGTGTCTGTGTGTGGTACGGCTCAGCGACAGGAGCTTCTCTGAGGGTTTATCTCCGGCATGACAAGACAACCTGTAATATACGAGCATCTGGTGCTCCTCTTCAAACACAACCTTATCTCACGCCAAACATTCCCCGAGGCCAGAGCAAAAGCAAAGAGTGGCCTAGACCAGACAGGACCTCACACTGTCTTTCCACAACCAGCCCAGCCCCATCAGCCAAACTTTGTGCACGTCTGCTGGAAACGGCCCGTCAAAGTGCATAAGTAAGTGTTTATAGAGTATGACCATCTTGGACAGCTTAGAGAAAGTGTGACATTAAATTGATGGAAATCATTTGCTCTGTGTTCTTCATACATCTCTTCAGTCATTTTATATCACACTTATGTAAAATATTTTTGTTGAGCTTTGCATCATGTTATAATATTATTCCTTTATCTAAATAATACATGGTGTTGTACTTTGATTATTTCATGAATGTTTAAGAAATTCTTTAATCTTCTGTAGCACCTATGCTGGATTGCCTAAATGCTTGCTCTCACAAAGTGTCACCAATTTCCACAAAGATTCTCCTTGGAGTTGTAGTGTCCAAGTAGAGCCTTCACCTCACAGAGCATCCCTCCTCAGCTCCTTCTTCCATACAGCTCCTTAAGACTAGCGGTGGCAGCAATTAGCACACACTTGCTGGAACTGCAAGCCTGCTATATATATATATAAATTACTGAGTAATTGTAACTTGTTACAATTTTGGCTGATCCTCTGACTATAAGAGGATTTCAAGGATTGTTTTACTCTATCAATGAAACATTTTTTTGGGTAATTCTAGGATACCATTTCCTGCTTGACCAATGGGTTTTCACATCCAAAACAATGAATATTCAACAAATGTAGAATATTCCAGTTCTGGGTTTATCAGTTCATATCTTTAATTTTTTTTTAATATTATTCATACATAGCATCTAGTAGGTTCAATCACAATATTTGAGTATTAACTCAAATAAGCATGAATGCAAAGGCCCTTTACCACTTTTATTTACATCTGTGGATGTATTTTATGTCACATCATGGAAATATCTAACATAGTCAGCCAATAAATTACATACAAATATTTGGATCTATAGAAGACTAGATGATGACAGGGTTCAAGTTCCGGATCCTGTCACATTCATCTCTTCACACAATTATATGCAAGTATAAACTCTATGTGAGAATGAAGGAGACAAGTTCTATGACCAGAGATGAATGTGTTTCAGTCGGAAAGGTGAATTTCAACTCCAGAACATCAGCAAAGGACCTTGTGATGACGCTAGCTGAAGCTTGGAAGAGAGCATCATTAACCACAATGAAACAAGTCCTGGCTAATAGAGAAAGAGATTCTGAAAGGAATCTGAAGTCCCAGATTTCAGTTTGCAAATGTAGAAAAGAGCAAATTCTGTAAGTGTTCAAGACATGTTAGGTGGTATTATGCATAAAAACTTGTGAATCTGAAGAAAGTCAAAAGGTGCCTTTTGAAAAAAAATATGTGGCATCCAATTAGGCTCGTAAAGATGACTACTTTGTTACATTAAACATATCCATACACTGACCTGAGCTCCTTTACTGCAGTAGTCTGGTGTAGGTAATGAAAGTGATAGAGCTCCTCCGTAAAGAATTTTTTTTTTTTTCCATGTTCAGTACTCTGCTAGGACCACTGCCTTTAGCCAGCCTATGGGGGGGATGTAGACATGCCCCTCTCTGGGGCCTGTACATACAGCCTGCGCCTCACTTCAAAGAGAGGGCATAAGGGCAGGGTACTCCCCCCTCTTTAAGCTCAGATCCATTCAGCTCACAGCTGATTCCTCCTGTGTAAGTGTTTATGTGTGTCTCAGTTTGACTCTCTCCGGGCCCCTCTAGCTTTCATTTCAGACCGCCTTCTATCCTGCGCCTTTGTTTATTTGTTTCTTTTCTGGAGGAAAAGAAACAGGGAGGACATAGAAGCGCACCCTCCTGCTTTCGGTGGGTTTGTCTGTCCGTCTTTGATGTCTGATAATGAAGCCCGATGCAGCACAATCTCTAAACATGCTGTCACACAAGCTCTCATCATGATTCACGGCATAATGCAAAGCATACTGACAGCACAGCAAAACACTAAACACGGACGTTTTGCTGACCTCCATATACTTTGTGATGACTGAAGAATATCAGTGCATAAAGGGAGGGAGAGAAACAGTATGTGGAAGTGAATTTGAAAAGGATAACACAGAAAAAGAGTGGCTGTGACGCAGGGAGGTCTGGCCTTTACAAATCCCCTCTTTTCAGATCTCTTCATCCAGATGAAAGAGCAGAGGAAAGCAGGATTATGCGGGACAATTGTGCTTTCTCTCCTAACCCTGACTTGATCGGCTTTTGCAAGACCCCTAATCATTTTCAATTAAACACTTATTCTTGCATCCTGTAACAGCTACAGTCCTGCTCTTAGACTCCTCAGTCACACTGTTGCTCCCCTGTTGCCTGCTTTTTTTCTCACTAAGCCTCTCATTCCTTGTATGCTTGTAGAGTCTGCTGACAAACTGAATTGGTATTAACTGAAACTTGTTGTTCAGGAGCCAAATAACCTTTTTACTAGATGCTGCACAAGTTCATGCAGCGCTTTGACTGAATGAGACATTTGTTTGAAGCATCTAATTTATGTTGCCCATTTGGGATTTTTTTCAGTGTAATGTGTACAAGTCACAACTAGATTCCTCCAAATTACAATTGGACACAAAGAAAATAACATATATTCCCTTCACAGATTCAAAAGCTCCTCAGGTAAACATCTGAGATTTGTGGATTTTTTTTTAGAGTCAGGATACTTGACGGAGACAGACAGTGCCATTAGCAGGCCTGTAGCAGTTCTAACCCTGACAACCACTCAATGCTCGCAATGGCAGGCAGAAGAATGGGTCTGCTTTCCTTCACTTCAGCCAAAAAGAAGAGAAACAAATGTCCATCACTCGCTTACACAATATCCAACAGCAAACAACCTGATAAGAGTAGAAAACCAAGGAGAAAATGCCAGTCGGTTGTGTGAAATGATACACATTTGCCATACAAGAAGTCCTTCTTTGCTATGCACACCATGTTTCTTAAAATGTGGCACATAAAGTTAAAAGAGAAGCACTAATATTTGTATTCTCAACATTAATGATTATAAACATTCATCTATCCGTAAGTGAAGAGGGGCTGCTTTTCTATCCATATGGTTTTTGTGAATTTAAGGAAAGGTCCAGAACAGGGCCAATCCAAAAAGATATGAGTAATTTCATATTAAATGAAACTACAATACCCAATGAAAGATTTGAAACATAATAAGATTCTGCTGCATAAAAATGTTACTGGCAACATATAGCAAGATCCAAAGCAGCTGGAGTAGATATACTTTCCATAGTCAACCTAAATACATCTCTAGATAAACCAAGAACTATCCCAAGGATTGGCAGCTGAGGATCTGACCATACTCTTTGCAGCTGAGCCTTCAAGCAAAACAATATTTTTAATCTCCTGTGAAAAATTCTCACATGAGCTGCAATAAAACCTTAAAATGTCACAGAGTGTGGAAAGACTTGTGTTGGACAAATTGCTTAAATTCCCCCAACAAGAATTGCAAGGCTACAAAAAATTTATCAGGTATATTGGTCTAAAGGGGCGTCATAATGCTCTGAGCACATAGAAGCCCACAACTTTTCAAAACATGCCTTATACTTTTCCAAAATTTTGAAATTGAGAGAGATTCATGCAACAGTCTCTTACCAATATTAAAACAAATGTGTGTTTCTTCATTTTATGTCCTTTGGAAATCAGTTTATTCCTTAGTTGTTTACAGGAACAGACAAGTGCACAGAGGTTGCTGAATGATTTTAGACAAAGTAAACCCAAGCACCCATTCATTAGTGTCTGTTATTCTTATAATGGATAATCCTGTTTTGTTTTTTTACAGGTTTTTCCACAGTAACGCAAGATGTGAAACAGTCAACAAGTTCCCAGTTAATTAGACAAACCTCCTGTCACAGTTTGTTTGTGAAGACTTAAAAAGAAAAGCTCTATGTATAATTTGAAGAGAATTTTACTTAATTTAATTTGTCTTATTTATTACTATTATTCAGTTCGGGCCAAAGTTTCTTTTCCCTGTCAAGACCATGAAAACTTAAGCACAAACACACATCTAAGATGACCTAGACATGTCTGTGCCTACCAGAGGCTGTCTATCATTATCAGCTTTGATAATGTCTAATAGTGTCCTCAACAAAGAGCCCTTCCATGATGAGTTTGTTTTCCCGGTTCTCTGGAGCTCATTGGCTGGGACCTCTACTTCTAATCACCTTTCATTACAGCTCTCTGATCCCCAGCTTCCCTTTGTACACTGCACTTCATCGTCTTTATTTTCCACTCTAATTGCATGTGAAAGATGCCCCCTTTGATTCTGCCTGCATGCCAAAGTGCTATCAGGGAGAGTGTCGAAAAGTGTCATGCATGTCTGTCTGCTTGGAGGATGAGGGAGCCGCGTATTCACCTGCTGAGGACAAACTCGTTTCTCCCCCCAAAGATATGACGCATCTATCACCAGCTCAGAGGATATCAGCGCTATCTGTCAACATAATAGCAAAGGGTAGAGGAGGGGGGTAACAGGATCGGAGAGGGGAGGGGTGGAAAGAAAAAAAAAAGATGCTTTGATTGTGCTCTTATAGGGAAGCACTCAGATGTGTTTTTATGTGTGTGTGTGTGTGCGTATGTGTATGCGTTTCATTTTCTGAACAACCTGACCTCAATGCACCCACATTGTCAAGTGTGGCTTGTTTTAACCCATTCTCCTACGTTTCTTGACAGAAAATTCAAATAAAAAATATACACTGACTTCTCTCCTCTACCCTTTTTGTCTCTCCTTTTTCCCCCCCAAATGCCATCATTTGTTGCTGTTGTGAAGAGGTTGTGTACCCACCATGTTAGGGTTGTTCGTTGTCAGTGTGTAACCTTTTCAATGTGATGTCTCCAAGACTTTTATTGGTCACTGTGTGGCTCTAAGAAGGCTTATTGTCTGCTGCTTTAAAACAAATCTTTCTGGTTCATGTTTAGGATCTCTGGAAGGAAAGAAAAATCACGGCAAGATGCTCTGCTATAAAAATTTTCCTCGTTCTTTAAGCAAGTATATTTTCTTATTTTTTATAACAAATACGTATGGAAGAGCTGGAGTAATCTTCAATATGCTTAATGTTAGTGCTGTGCAAAGATAATTCTATATACATTTAGCTATGCTACAAACTAAATGATTTTATATGATACATCAACACATAGTTGTATACCATTACAAATTGAAAAATTGGATGCATTGGTTTTGTAGATTGTATTTTACAGAGTCTGTCATATAAATATGCTGGTGCTCATTGTCTGCAAGTGTTTTGCAGACTCTAGCAAGTTTTTCTCCATGATTCCCATATATTTAACTAAATCCATATTTCTATCACCTTTGACCATCTTCCCAGTCCCAGCATCCCAACTGCATGATGCTGCCAGTTTATCTGTTAAAGTCATTTGTGGTGTCTATTTGAAGTAGACAAAATGTTTTATAAATAAATATACAACCACACTTTTTAGATATTTGTTTGGAAAAGTATACAACTAACAATTATTTAATTAATTAATTTTTCATTATACAAAATTTCAATTACATATACTTAAGTCTATGGATGTAATGCAATAAAATGTGAAAAATGTAAAAATTTTTCACATAGGATATTTGTGAAAAATTTCCAATTTTGTGGATAGGGTGAGGATATCCACAAAAAAAGGTGTGGATATTTTTGGCATTGTGAGACCTGGCTCAGACAGCATCTTATCAAGAATTGTCCCAAAATATTACAACTGAATTTAAGTCTTTGAGTAAAATTTTAGTCACTCCAAATCAAAATAAGCAAAGAAACATTGAGAGAAATGGAGACAGCAAACAAAGATTATGAGATGGAGAGGAAAGGAGCCGCACATCCTTTTCTGACTGAAATGGGAAACTACTTCCGGCTCCAATTTTGTCATATGCCAAGAGTAAGCTGCAGAAAGATAAATGAGCTCTCCAGCACCAGGAAGAAACAGATTCTTCATGCGGTATGCCACTATTTACTGACATTAAGAATGATAATATCAATCAGCAAGCTGTCAGCAACCCAAGTGGGCCATGAGGAGAACAAAGGCTCCACTGTCTCTCCTTTGATACGTTTACAAGGAGATGTTGATGTACCTGCCATTCAGGTGCAAATAATGTCATCACCGCACGCCTGGATCGGGCTTTGCTGCTCCACCTTTGTGATGAGTTAAAATTGCCCCTAAGCCCTTTCCCAAAGCTTGGAAAAATAAAGCTGACGGGTTAATGAGCTAGCAATCACCACTACAAGAGGAGCAACAGAGCACCAACATGTCTGCACTCACCAGTTTCTTGTGAAATATAGCTGTGGGTAACAGAATTGTTTTCTACCTTTAGTCGTGATGAGCAGGAAAAAACACATGGCAACGGCATCAGGGAAGCGTCTGTGTAATTACTTCTGGCCATCTTTCAAACCTTTCTCTCTCAGGAGAGAAATGTGTGACAACATATGACAAGAAAGCCAACAGGCTTTCCATACAGAATAATGGAATCCATCATCACTGAGGCAGACACACCTGTCTGGCTTTGAGAACAATGCCACACTGCCTATTTATTAGGTGCCAGAAAAGTTTATGTTTGTGCTGTGACAGTGACAGCAACTTGATCCTTTTCATTTTTGGAAGGGGATCTCAAGCTTTAGGGAAAGGAGGCAGTAGGAGGAAAAAGTCTGACTCACATTTTCTTCCCTCTCTGGGTGATGCACACCAAGTTCTCTTTCTTCGTGATAGCTGTCTACTAAAGAGTCAAAAGACAAATAACAAAGACTGTCATTCTCCAGGAGGCTTTTAATAATATTCTCCTTGCCCCAAGATAACATTATACATATTATATCCTTCTGATAATTCAAATCCATCTTAATGTTCTTCTCAACTTTAAAGATTTAGAAAGGTGAAACAAATTGAAGCTTGTTTTGACTATGTATACCTAACAAACATACAATACTAGTAAAATCAGTACATAGTCAGAGAGTACACTTTCACACACTGACTAGGCAAGCTAATTGATAGTACATATTAAGAAATCAAACACAACTAAGGAGCCAAGTAGCATCTACTATTTCTCCTGGGGGAATTGCCCATTAAATCACAGTGGATCTCTGGTCAGCAATGTCTGTCCACCAGCGAGTATTCAGTTTCCATGTAACCCAAATGCTTCATTGGCTGCATTGGAAGTTGTGGTAGATTTTGCCACAACTTCCCAACTACCACCGTCATAATAATGGTAGGAGTTAGTCCCTCAATTGGTGGGTTGCTGGTTCGATACACGCTGTACGTATTGTGTTGTGTCCTTGGGCTAGACACTTCACCTGTCTGGCCTGCAGGTGGCTGGCTCAGTCAATGTGCTCCAAGGCAGCTGTGGCTACTATCCAGTAGCTTGCTGTCATAAGCTTAAGAATGTGTGCAGAAATGGGTGAACGACTGAATCTAGGATGAAGCGCTTTGGGGACTTGAAAAAGGTCTATACAAGGACAAGCCATTTACCAGCTACAGCATAAGATATTAACTCATGCATTCACCGGAGCCATATATAGGTGTCATAGTGGAAACTGCCCATTGTTGTCTGAAGAAAGAATGGTAACTGCCAGACTACTTTTATGTCCAGTTGGATTCAAAGATGTTTCTATGAAAATAGTCAAAACAAAAATGTGGCAGACCATTGCTTGGTTTGTACTTGCAGCTATAAATAATCCATCTTGATATGAAAAGGACTGACATACACAAGATTTTCCTGCAGGTCACACCTAAGCCGTGCCCAGGATCCGTTTCTATCAACATTGTATTTCGTGCATCCTCATTCATTTCACTTGTTCAGCCAATGACCCCTCATGCAACTAATCCTTCATAACAAGTCATCTATTGTCTACAACATATCATTACTTGTTATCCTCATGACAAGTAATGATACGTTACTTATCATATCATTACTTGATAATACAAAAAAAAAAAAAAACAAACAAACAAAAAACTTCATTATAGCACACATTTAACTAATCAAAATCTTATCAGAACACCAATTTCCATATACATAAAGTCTGTATTGGTTGAATTAAGAATTAAAAATAAAAGTTTCAACTTTGATAATTTTCAAAGGGAAACTAGATAATTCACTTATTTAAAGGTATTCAGATGCCTAATGTTAAAACACTCCTTAAACATCTAATTAAATCATAAAATGTCCTGTTGGTGTTAGAATGCTCAGTAGGCAATCACTTTAGCCTGACTGATAGCCAGACATGTCGCCATGCTCCTTTGCAGCCCTTATTGCCTGCTGCCATCTTAACAGTTAATAATTAGGTTTTCCCCTGCCACATAACAGAGTGCCGCGGCGACAAAAGCCAATGGCAACCAAGGTGGCAGCTTGGCTGCCACATTATAAATAGACTGACCGAATGATTAATGAGAGGGGCCAAGGAGCTGGAGCAGCAATCTCGCACACAGACAAAAGCCTGCCTGCAAAAGCTGCCTCGGCACAATAAAAAATTAAAACACAACAAGACAAGCCCTGTCCTCGGATGGAAACAAGAACTGAGGCAGAGTGGCCGCATACGTGGCAACATGGCAATACATTACTGAATTTCAAGTGATGGCTTATGAAGACTTTGTTTAAACACCATCATGGCTCATTCTATGGTATTCTCATTAACATTTTGACACATAGTTGTATGGCAGGGGTCAGGCAGTGGAGGTTCAGAGGAAGAACCAAACTCTTTTGTAATGATTGAGCAAATGGAGACTTACGAGAGAAGAGAAAAAAGAGGCCAACAAAGAGGCTAAAATCATGCAATTTACAAAATAAGACAGAGCTTTTGCCTTTATGCTGAAAATAGATATATTGGATATACATCTAGTTGTCCAATATATATATATATTTTTACCAAATTCTAAATCTAACATCAAATTAGTAATTTCCTTACAAATGAGTCATTTGTGAGGATACTATTGACCTGTATAGATCAATAGTGTTCTTACAAACACTTTCTGCTTTGTAATGTCATTTGTTTTCAAATGATGTTGTCTGTACTTGTTCCCCTTTTGCATTTCACCTTTGAATTTTGACAGTGAGACATATTTTTCTCCATTTCCCTCACCTGCCTACATTCCTTTCAGTGGTAATATGGATCTGGAAACATCAAGATTGCTCATGCTACCCTTTAGTATTTTTAAATTATATCTATTAAGGTAGACATGACAAATCAGTCAAAGGATGACAGCTGACAGGACAAATATCTGTTTTTCTCTGGAGGGAAAGTTTCACAAATACACACAGGGCCCTTGTTCCACTACAAGTCAACAATTATTGAGAATATTTGTAGGTGCTGCTGCTTCAAGCACTTTTTTCCATTTGATCAGCCTTATTCGTATCCCCCATTTCTTCTCTTCTCTTCCAGCAGGGCTCTCAGTCATCAGGACATCTCCTTTTAATGCCCCTGACAGGGGGTTATTTGCTCCCATATATGTTTTCTCTCCAATTACACTGTGGCAGGGGTTTGGGCTGCCAAGCCAAGAAAGTGAGATTCTGATTGTCACCTCTTTGACAAGTTCTTTCTGCCTCTTAAAGATATTTTTTCTCTTTTGTTTTTGGAAATTCTATTAGAGAAGATGGCTCTTTTTCATTTACCAAGTGTTGTTTAAATAATCAGCACAACAATGGGGGTTTACAGGCGGCACAGTGGGTAAAATAAATCACCTGGATGCATTTGTTTAATTTGATGTTTCATTAAGCTTGATACACAACTGAACTATAAAATACTTGAGAAACTGAAACCTTACAATGAAGTTCAGAAAATACGTACGCAACATCTCAAAGACTTTCACAGAAAATATGTATTTCTAATATTGCTGCACAATTCACGCCATATGCCTTTAACAAACCAAGGCATACAAGCATACAAAGTGATGAAAGTAGGTTAGTTTGTGAACTAATTTGTGTGTGCAAATAAAGAAGAGCAACAACATAATTAACAAACACATCAGGAAAATGAGGTGTAAAAGGCAACATAGGCAAAGAAAATAGCTGAAATTTGTCAGTACTTAAAAAAAAATCCTGCTTCCTCTCAGTGCCAATAATTCCGCTGGTTAGTACTTGTTGATGGCCTCTTGAAAAGCTTTATCATTACCAAGGGTTCACACAGAACACATCTTAACTTTATATCAGTTGTCCCTTCACAATATTTACTTGACAGAGTAAAATGTGTGCTATGCTTCCCCCAACCCTCCCTAACCCCCACCGGCTTTTGTTGCATCATAATTAATTGTAGGTTGAGCAAATATGCACTGTCAAGATTTTACATGATACAGTGTGACATTAGAGATAGATTCACCACATTTAGGATAGATCTAAGGGATTGGAAAAAAATGAAAAGCATCCGAAGCAGTGATCAGACTTTCAATTATCACACACACTTTCTCAGTTTGACTTTGTTTTATTTGTTTAATTCAAAACACACTAACAGTCTAAACAACAATATATATATATATATATATATATATATATATATATATATATATATATATATATATATATATATATATATATATATATATATATATATATTCTAATGTGTTTTACTCTGTGAGGCTTCTCAAATATAATATGAAATGATACCAAGAGAGTTCTCTCTCAAACAAACACGTTGCAAACCCTGTAAATCAATAGAGCAAAACAGACAGCATTAGTGAGTATAGCTTTAAGCTAAGTGGAATGCTAAATGCAAAGCCTGCCATTGATACCACAATAAAAAATGCATGATATCAGAGGGAGCAGCCTTTTATCTACAAGGCGAGATCAATAGTGGGAAGGGGTTATGGAATCAAAGTTGTTTTGCTGGTGCAGTAGTTAACTGACACTCTTAAAAACATCTGAACACAATTTGAGGGAACAAAGCAGTCAGAGAGACATTTGGAGGAGATCCAGGTGAAGTTTGCCTCATTGATAAACTTTCTTTTTACTTTTATTAAGGCAATATGAAACAGCAAGTGTACAGGCCAACAAAAGTCAGATTTGTTTACCACTGACAAGCTATGCAGGATCAGTAAAACACTTCTTCGTGCCTTGACTTGAACCAAAGAGAAGTAAAAATACAATTTTCAATAGCTAAGAAAAAAAGACATCATTTGTTTTTTCAGAGAAAGACAGCATGCTCTACTTACGTTAAGTTTCTTTAATCATCTATTAAACATGGCTTTGGATGAGACAAAGAAATGATCAAACATAGAGAATGTAAGAAATAAAATGCTCAAAAATAGTATTGTTAAAACAATACAAACACCTCTCTCTGTACATGTAAAATCGCAAATTTGTCTATGAACAATTGAGCTGACAAAAGGTTTTGAGTTCAAATTAAAGATGCATTATTAGACAACATATTTTATTCCAATTTTAACACTGTTCAGAGTGTTACTCACATTGTTAGGAAAACCTGGTAATGCCAGAGTGAATTAAATTTAATCAGTGTTTCAAAAATACATTATACATAGAGCTCACACTTTGCTGCCATGTTTGTGTATTTGAATGTTTGTATGGGTTTTCTTTAGGTGCTGCTATAACTGATGATCTAACCAATTACATGAATGATAAACAAGTTTAAGATGAACAGTGTGTTTTTTACCCAATGTCAGCCGAGAGGAACTTCAGCCAGCCAGGCTTTTTAGACAAAAAAAAGCAGGCAATTCAGAAGACTGGCCCAGCAATAAATGATGTGGTAGGTCCTCTATGTGTTGTGAGTAAAAATAGTAAATAAAACAGTCAGATTACAAGAATACACTTCAACAAGTAACAACAGATATCAATTTTTCAGCTTATAGCAGTAAAGAAAAACATTTGTGGTGCAATTCTGTGGGCTCAATTTTTGGAAATTATATAAAAAAAAACAATGACAGAGGCCTTCTTTGTGCATGTCCACCATCATTTCAGAACTGAGAAGCACAAAAACAATAAAGCCAGTACTATAGAGTTTTTCTACATCTCTCTTGCTTTGTTCTGGTTGTTTTCATTAGACGTCAAACAAAAAAGTTAAAGAAAAGGAGGAATTGGTAATCACTGTTGAAAAGATACAAATTGTTAAGGGAGAAACTTTGACCTATCGCTGCTGTACCCATGTTTAAGATTTCCATCAGACTTTTGCTGTCATTAATATTGATGCTAACACTAACTATTGCTACAACATGGGAACTATGAATGGGTCAATACTGCATAAAAAGTGTGTCTCTTATTTGGCTCAACATAGAAGACATTGGGTTTCCTTGTGTATTGAATGTTGATTTCCTACTGCTTTCACAGTAAGGTAAAAAAAAAAAAATCATCAGATGGTACTGAAATCATTTGGTACTTATACCAAGCATGATTGCAAATAGTTTGTCAGAATATCAATAAACAAACCAGTTTGTACATCAAAGCAATATTAATGAAAGCAGTCTAAATTTTCATAGTTTGAGAGGGGGTTAAGCATACCTAAGTACCTGGAATACTCAGCTCAATTATTCATTAAAAAATAGCAAGATCTAACTGCTTTGAAGAAATAATTGATTGTAACATGAAAATAAAATAAAAAAAATAATAAATCTAATCATTGAATAACTCAAGCTGTATCACTGCTGTGATCTCTGGCCTATGTGTGGAATAAAGGCTTTCAGCAGAAGATTGGCCTGTCTAGTTTGAGAATGTGGCAGACGATGGACAGAGACAAGAAACAACAAAAAGAAGGGGTCAAAGAGGAGAAATGGAGACACAAAAGAGTGAGACGGAGAAGAGAAACACAAAGTACGAGGGAAAGGAAAGGAAAGAAAGACAATGAAAGTGAGTGAAAATGACTGACACTCAGGTACGGAGTGAAGTCTGTAGCCACGAAGAAATCTGGGGAGAAAACCAACAGATAGTAATCTGAGTTTTCATTCTGAGCCACAGCTAACAGCTAGCAGCTATCCTGTCACCGCTGCCTAAACAAGCCCAGTGTTTTCATCTTCATATACACAACGTGGCACTCTGTCTTTTCTTCTGATGGAGATAAGATGTATAAATTATGAGCAGCTGACAAAGTCTACTCCAGTGCCCCCGGCGTCTCATCAATCACTAGCCTGTGTGTCAGCAGGTAACTGACGTGGCCCCCGGAGGCACAGCCCCCTCTTTAGGTGTGTGAGTGTTTTTGCGTGCAAAAATGAGTGTTTGCTTCTGTGCAATTGAGCTTTTGCACTTGCCTGACTAACGTACCTGTGTATGCGCTATGTGAGTGGTTGTGTAAACAGCTGATGCAGTATTAATTCTACGCCGTAAAAAACAAAGAAATGAAATGAAACACATGCAACCCGCACACACTGCCCTGACATAAACAGCTCCTGTGTAAATGTGAGCTTAACGTCCGACTGTTGCACCACGGGGAAATCTGAGGTGTCACTACAGAGGTAAAAATCAATTAATTATTGAATATTATCAGAAAGTTTACATTTAGCCTATTAATTTTGTTCAAAAAGAAAAACGTACATTACATTACAAAGAGTGGTATATTTGTTACTTGAATATGATATAGGACCAATAAAAGAAAAGGGATTTTTTTAAACACAAATGTTGTATTTCAACCATGTTAGAGTTTGCCCAGACAAAAGGAACAATCCTCCTCAAGCAGCGTAATACCAAAAAAACCTTTTTACAAGGTTGGATGTTAAATTGCTGTATCCAAGCACAATGCTGTAAAGTTGAGTGGAAGGAAAAAAGAATGGTAAAATAAGGTGCAAAAGCAACAGGGAAAACTGCAAAATTCACAAGACCAGAATGGAGGCTACAATTAAATCAAGGCCAGTCCAGTTATGCAGTACCATTCATTCACAACTCAATTCAAAATGCTTCACACTTCATTGAAGGAAAGACAGAAAGAAAACAGAGCATCAAAACAAACACATTATGTAATAGAACAACATTTTAACATTCAGATTTATTTAAAGCCTTAAACAAATGTTTTAAACAGGTCATTAGTCAGATTCTACGAGAGGCACCGTATACACACACACGCATGTCCCCAAGACATGAGATAAAATCAATAGGAAGATGAGAGACGCCAGAGTCAACAATGCAGACAAGAACAAGGTGACTTGGTCTCGTACGACATGGAAACATTTTCAGTAATAGCTTGTGAAATATAATGTGTGAACAAAATATGCATTATGATTTTGTTTGGTTTTGTTTTGAATTAAAAAACAATAAATTTACTTTTTGATGTCATTCCAAGAGTTGGAGCTATTCAGATCCATTTAATAAATCAGAATAGTAAGGAAAGGTTCATTCATAAAGCAACTCAATTCACAATGGAAACCTGTAAAACAACATTTTATTACAGAAATAAGGTCCTAATGAAATCGTTTAAGTGTTGAAACCCATATTCTAATTTAATGAATAGGACTATACAACAATGGAAAACCTTAATGCAAGACAAAAGTTGAATGATCTAGAATTACAATAACCATGAAAAATGAAAATGGTAAAACTGGGAGCCAGCCTGCTGGGTGGAGTACCAAAGGCCTTGCATGTCTAGTGACAGACCACCCAGAAAATGTGCAGGTATCAACGGTTTTCCATGAAGCCGAGCCACACTTGCACACTTGACATGTTATGGACATACGGTTTTGAGTGTTGCCATGACACAATAAAATAGAAATTATTCTTTTCCAGGGCACTGAAATCCACTTTAATTCATGGATATTATACAGCAAATGACAACAGATGTGTGTTTAACCTAACATAGCTAAAGTAAGCAACATAATTATATCTCGTGTCAGCAAATCAACATAATTACACACTACAAGCTGTCAGTGCCTGATTTCATATCGTTCTCATTTTCAGGCAAATCAAGAGTCTTATTTTTGAGGTTTTCAGTTAAATCCTAACTTAATTCCTATAATTATAGATTGTACTGTCCAAACAAAGCACATTACTCTGGAATTACTCACTGCGAGTTAATTTTATTTTTTTATGAATAGTAAGGGATTCCACAAAACTACATTGCACAATAGTTTGTCCATTTCTTAAAAAAAATAAATCTTTTTCTTGTTGTACTCAAAGCTCAATTCCCATTCAATGACTCATTTTTTGGGGAAAAAAATACATTCACTGAAACATTCATTGCTTTTCAATTGTTCAGTATATAATCTCAACCCACATCAGTGCAAAATTACACATTTGTGAAAAGACGGCCCAGAGCAGGTAGCGTTTGCACGCTCTCACAATATTGATCTGCTGTCTTGAAGAGAAGTTCAAGAAGGAGAGAGCAAAGCAAAAAATTCTGACTCCCCACAGGGACAGGAGAAACAGCACATCTCACCACCAAAGAGCGGGGAGAGTTGTCATGTTTCGTGTGATGGGCTGAAAGACTAGATGTGGCCTGGAGCAGCGGCATATTCCATCCCCCTATAAACAAACTTCCAAAAGCAAACGGTTCCACCCCACAGAGAGGAAGCTGGGACAGTCAGACAAGAGGAGAGGGCAGACAGGTGTCAAGGAAGACTGACATCTCTGACAGAGGGCACTATGAGACAAGCTGTAAAGATGAGCCAAGACATCATGAATGGAGCACCAACATCACACACCTTTTTTTTTTTTAAAGGGGGCTTCAATATTCTGACCTGACTGACATCTCATGAATTATGCACCATACACTATTAGAATAAGTTAGCCATCTCTGTTTCAATGACGCTATTGTTTTGAGAGAAATAAAAAAGTCCTGAGACATATTATATTTGATAGCCCTTCTATAGAGAAAGGAAGAAGATGTCTGGAATTCGGCTGACAAAGGCACTCAGTTGTCCTGAAATCTGAGGAGTCTGACAGGATGTGAGTCCATCTGATCCACAACTGTTTCAATATTTCTATACTAGGAGGGGGGAATACAGGACGGACATGCAGTTCCTTGCCCCTCTTTTTAGTAAAGGTGTGATGAAAGCCAGAGCTGCTGCAAGTAAGCTACCTTCTCGCATTATCCTCAAAGAGGTTTGACAACAGACATTCCCTGTCAGAGAGCAGAAATTATGCCAGATTCAGATTGTCTATCCTTCATCTGAATAAAATGCAGCATGAAAGTCCAGTGGAAGTTATCAACCACAAGTTGTCAGGGCCGTGTTAAGTACCGCAAGTCAGTGACTCAATGCAATCCGCTAGGTTTTTGTAGCTAGAAATGTTTTTGAAATAATTGTATGACTAACTGAGTTTAATGTACTGTTTAATAACTAGGATTATAAAACAGAAATTATAAACTTAGACCTACTCAAGGGCTTTATCATAGAACACTAACAAATTCTGCTAATAGAGGATACAGCAGAATAAATAAAGGAATATCCATCATCAGATTATCCACTGGTATGTTGTAACCTAATTCCAGTCCTTCGCAGCTTGCCCCACCATGCCAACAAATAAAAGAAAAATGGTGTTTAAGTGTCACTTGACCCAATTGGCCTCATGCTGACCTCTGGGCAGCCCATGCTCTTTCACATATTTCCACTGCTGAATAATCAAGTGTCTCTCTGTCCTCCTCTGTTTAAACCTAATTACCTCTGGCCATTTCTTCCACTAGACTTGTTGAATAATGATTTATCATCTTTTATCATTTCTTTTTAGTTCCTATTCAAAACCAGAGGGTAAAAACAAACAAACAAGAAAATCCCCCCAATAGAACACAATGATGACTTGATATTTAAACAGTGATTGCAGGTAAATGACAGGGTGCAATCACTACTACTTCTAATTATCTAATTATCTTCTCTAATTATCTTCTAAGTAGTAGTAATTTATTTTAATTATGATGCCCTTTATATTTTGAGATCTCAAAGGGAAAATTTGCACACTGGCGATGGCTAGCTACTTACTTAAAGTCCAGACTGAACCTGAGAGAAATGTTTTGGAATCACCTTTAACAGCTAAGATAAAATACCACAAAAATGAGTGAAAAAAACTTTCTCAACACCTATGCAGAAGACTAGCAGCTATCACAAACACTTGATTAACTTCTAAATAATTGTTATGTTCTGGGCCCAGTTACACTCCTCAGTATTGAAATACTTTAAAAACAAAATTTTGTGAATTATATTACCATTTGTTACTATTTCTTAGCATGCAGATGTGACAAAAAAACAAAACCTGAATAAATCTGTAATGATGGTAAAGCACTTAAAAAGCTATGTACTTGCATTTTAAGTGCATTTAGTTATCCCTAAAGTCTGAAACATTTACTGTAATCCTGTGAATGCATGACATTTTTTTGATTGCAGGTGAAAAGGTCACAAAAGGACTGCTTTCCTTCAACCTACAGTATTTGTCCCATCTTAGCCTCCAACCTGAACATGCTCAAGCTCTCATCATTGGTCTCTTCTCTTCCATCTCAGCTGTCTACCCACACACATGCATAAGCTACAAAGTTGGAGGTGTCAAGACTACCTGTCTTAACAGCGCACCCCTTGCATGACCTGCAGATAGCCCTCAGGGACATTAATTATAGAGTAGTCTGACTTGTTGAGAGGAGAGAGGCAGACAAGGAGAGAGACACACAGAGAGCGAGATAGAGAGGGAGTAGAAAAAGATAAATGTAGAGCTGTTGTTACAGAGGCTGTCACCTCCTAATCATGTCATCCTGCAGCACAGAAGCCAACCTGAGGGTTTTCTCTATCAAGTTTTCCATTCACAATCAGAGCAAGCAGGTGGTGGATGCACTCTGAGATGTAGAAGGGCACTGTCCACTGATGTCTTGTTTTACCAAAGAGTTATTTTTAACTGAAAAAAGTAAATTTCCTGTGGAGTTCAGATTCGGTTTGTTAGTGTCGGGAAAAACACCTGAAAACCAATTATGCTAAGCTGGAGCTCCTCAAGGTTGTGTTCAGAGCCCACTTTTATTTACTCTGCTAACACACAACTATGTATTCAAATAAGAGGGAAAACAAATCACTACGTTTGCGGATAACAACACAGTGGTAGATTAGTGAAAACAATAACTCAGGAAAGAAGTTAAACATCTTAAGGTTTGGTGCAGAGAAAACAATCCATTTAAAGAGTGGAAAGGGAAAGGTTTGATTTTCTTCTGAGGGTTCAACGTTATGTGAGGGCATTTTGTTTCATTGTTTTGTTTGAAACAAAATAAGTTAAGTCAGAGAACAATTATGATGACCACTCAAAGCACTTTTACACTAAAGTCAACTTGGGATCAAGTGCTTATAATCCTCTCATATTAAACTGTGTGTTGTACAATACCAACATATTGGATATAGCTACTTAAAAATATTCAATTACCTCAATGTTGTTAATTCAAGACACTGTTTTATTTATTTGAATGTAGCATCTTTATTAAAACATAAAGTCTTTGCAGTTGTACTATATACAGACACATATTAAAAAATACATTGAGTAAAAGTACAATATTTTTGTCACTTATTTTACAAAGTGAAATTAATGTATTATATAGAATTATCACACATAGAGTTATATATTCCAAATCATTTTGATTATTGTGGGTTGCAGATTATGATTGTGGGTTGCAGATTATGTCTATATGATACACAATCATAGGGGAGACAAGGAATGAAATTAGTGAAAGCACATTGTGTGGTCAAAATGACTGGAGAAGAGCCATACAAATTCATTCAATTCCAGAAAATTGAGCGGAAGGTGTGTTCACATGCATGCATTGTAAATACCTGCTATTTGACCACAGAAAATGTTTAAAGTTTCAAAAATTATAAAATTTTCATAAACATGAGACATTTGAAAGAAAAAATCCTGGGCAACCCGTAAATTTTCTCCACCTCTAGGATTATCTACATGCAAAAGGACAATGTCTATTTAATAAACTAACATAAACCTTCACATTTGTGACATTGTCATTGTCACATTTCGAGCAAATGTGACAATGCTGCTTATATTTAAGCAGTGCTTAAATATAACTGCTTTAACCCCTAAATCAGCAACTACAATCTTTAGTTCTAGTTGATTCAAAAAACATTTAAAAATTTCTGTTCAGGAATCTTTTACCTGTAACAAAACCAGTGCAACTATTTCAGAAATCCATGACAATATGACTTTAAAGACTTTGTGTGGACAGCAGCATCTGGACAGACACTCAGCAACCACCATATGATCAGAGCAATCTGTCCCCACAAATCGAATCTCCTCTTGCTTTTCCTGCGTTAGATCAGACAATTCGCGGCCATTTGAGTCTCCATTGCTTCGACAGCTCCTGTTTCTAATGGACTGAGCGCGATTTCACAAAACGCAAAATAGGAGGAGGTCAACATGTTTGAAGGTTACCCCTGTCGGAGGGAATCAAAATAAATAACACTCAGGTGTGCTACTCTCTGTCAGCTGAGTGTCTTAATGATGCCGAGTTAACACATACTAAATAACAGCGTCTCCCTATGCACTGACAGCCTCAGAAATAATTGACCAGCATGCTCCAAACTGAGACGCAGTAGGCAGAGAATTCAATCCTGCAGCTGACAGAACCCATTGAGCATGTCACCAGATTTTGCATTATACACAAAGCAATGTCAGGTCAGGGATGCGGCCTCCTGCTAGTTATTTGCGATTGCATCTCTGAGGGTAAATTACCTGGCTCTCCATAATATGGTCTAGTTAACTAATTTCCTGACAGCAGCAGTCTCATGAAAAGGTCTTAGATTTACTGCTTGTCAAAAATATGAAGGACTGTTTCTTTTTTCACTGGCTTCTTTCCAAACATTTGGCACCTTCTCAACGAAGAACTCATATTCAATTTCCTCACGCCAGACAAAGACATACATCTGAAAACGAACAAAAGAGAAACATAACCTTATTATGTTTGAGGGCTACCAGCAGTATGTCATTTCATCCAGCTTCCACGGAACAAGAAAAATAAATTTGCTGGAGGGCTTGTGCAGCAATGTCAGATAGTTCTGTACCTCCTTGTAAGTAAGCAGGGAAATTTATTATCCTGCTGACCTGTGCACCTCAACAAGTACACACATACAGAGCATAGTGGCCTGTCATTTTGTTGCTACACATGTGTAAATCATTCTCATTCTGTCAGAAGACTGGCCCTGACAACAAAAAGCTCTCCTCCCCAACGGGGTCAGTGGGAAACCAAATCCCACACAGACAAAGAACAGTTTTACCTGCGAGAGCGCCGTCTGCCACTGATAGAGACAAACATGACAATAGCGCTGTGATGGCATGAAGACTGCCTTTAAGCTACGCTGTGTGGGGCAAACAATTCGCACTCACACAGACTACCCCCTAACAGCTACCACCCACTGTGGAACCCGATGTCTGTTTTAAAGTTCATAATGCTCCGCCGCTGCCTGCCCACCCTTTCTTCTCTCTCTATTTCTTTTTTTTTTTTTGTAACATGTAGCTATTCATCTGGACTATGCAGCCTATCATCGTCTCGGCAATGACAGTAGGTGGAAACGCTAGCTTTCATTACACAAAGTATAAATAGTGTAATCTATCAGCCCTGCCAATCAGAATGATTGATTATGGGCTGTCAGCGAGGAGAGTGACACATTAGAAAAAGTTTGGTTAACAATGCTTGTAGCTAGTGCAGGGCTGCTGCCACCCAGCCCAGTGATTAATGTGTTGTCAGTCTGTAATCGCACACCCACGCTTAATGAGGCAAGGATTTATCATCTTGCCAGAGTGGCAGATGTCAGGGGGAAAGGAATCCAAGTGACTGGAAACAATATACTTTCTTCTAGCTTGTGTTTGACATGTCTGACAGTTCTAAAAAACCCACAAAGGCAGCCTATGTAAGCACAAACTTCAGCGGTAGGGACTTTTTGCTCTCGTTCTGTCCTTTACTGCATGAAAGTCGCTGCTGCTGAAAGAAGACACCGTCAGCCCTCAATGCTAGCATAATGGATTAAAACTTCAGAGAAGCAAACACACCAAGGGACCTAAAAGTCCATTGCATCATGTTTCAGCAACTCAAACAAACAAACAAAAAAATGTGCAGCTTCAATAAATGAATGGGAACTTCGGTTCAGTCCCTGTGTGGATTGTATTCCGCTTCATCTTTCATAAAATCAAGCGCTTGACTTCATTAACTTTTTAAATAGCACATCTGCATGCCATAAACAGCAATGGGTTTACTTAAATTATCTGATAAAAATCTGAATGCAATTTAGAGCAACGCCGCCTTCAAAGTCACATCCAAAGTACTGAAACAGTGATTAATGTTTACAGTCAACATCAACTAAAAGAAACAGGCGCAGAAATAACTTATCTTTTTGAGAGATTTAAAGTTATTACAGCTTTGTGGTAAAACCCAGCGGAGTTATTTTTTTTAGACATGGAAAACACTAAGCCAGCTGTCTCTCATTAGGACACAGCATCTTTCTGTCACCAAGAGAGCAAATGGGGAGGATTAACTCTGATTGGACTAATAAACTGATATCCTGAGACACCATACTACTATGTAGTTGCTGAAATTATATTCTGAGAAGGCAGGTTGCATATTACTTCGTTTTATTACATATTTCAGATCTTTGTCAAGTGATGTAACATTGGATACATAACACTTATGTGCAGTTACTGTGTACCTTGTATTTAACTTGTATTTTTTTGTCTTTTGCGTATGCTTACTGTGTGCCACTTTTTTGCCTGTGAGCTGCTGGTAACTTTAATTTCCTGAGGGAGTCTTTCCAAGGGATCAATAAAGTACAAGTCTAAGTCTAAGTTAAGGGCTGATAACAAGAAACATAGTATATATACCAAGGGTTTAAAAAGGTGAGCTTATAAGCAACCATTTTTATAATTTTTTTTTATTTCTCTTGCAAAAAATAAGAGTTTTGGGGTAAAAACACTGTTTTTGAAACTGTGGGGGAAAATTGTAATATTCCATACAAAATCCACAACTGGTAGTTTTAATACCAATCATTGTAACTTTAACATTCAGTGAAATACCTTCAATATCCTACTATTTTATTAGGAGCACTTCTTCAATTGCTTTTAAACACAAATGGCCTATCAAATGGCGGTAGTTTAATGCATTTGTAAATGGGAAGTTTGCAAAGGGTTCACAACCATTTTCTTCCAGCTCGTTTTTTCCTGTTTTTGTGGCCAAAGCCCTTAACCCATTCTCTTTTTATTTAAGATAAGAACAGTTTTTATTTGCAGCCAAATGGGAATATTTTTGTTTTGGCCTCAGAGACCTGGATGCTTATTGCTTCCTTTCTGTTTGCCAAGTCTTGTCTGAAACCTTGAAGTTAAGAAAATTAAATCACTTTTACTCTGTATCGGGTTGTGTTTTAAGTTTTAAGTTGTCGGCTGCTAGATTTGTTTTGTACAATTTGTGTTGCAATCTCGACTTCCATTCAACATGCTTTCTAAAGTCTTTTAGAAAATGTTGATCTATTGGAATTTTTACACACAACTTCTCAAGCTTATAGGAAAAAAAAAAAAAAAGATCATTTAGCAGAAACTGTGTGGCTGGAAATGCATTGATAATGTCAGAAGCCAGAGAAAAAAAGGCAGACTGGATGAATATAGTGGGAAAGCAACACTAGGTTACATGACCACTCATTAATGAGAAAATTATGAAGAGTACTATGTCATAATAGCAATATGTTTGACCTTGAAACAAATAGGTTGTTATAATAAATGGTAAGTGGAATGAATTAACAGTGCTTATCCTGACCACTCCAACTTCAGAGCCACTCACAAATGCTTGTGATGGTGTTACAATGGTGGAAGAAATACTTAGCATATCACAAGTACATTAATTGAGAAAAAATGAAGAAATAAAAACAATTACTATTTTTCCAAATTCTGCAAAAATAGGGATTTTCTTTTTTTTCCAAATGTATTGGTTGAAGTCTTTAAGAAACCTCTTCATGCAGTTTCTAAGGCTTTAAATGGTAAAAATGTATGTTTGAATTATCAGAAGACGTGAAGTGTTCTTCAATAAGGGGGGCAGTAAGTGTGTGTTTATAGAATAGAACTATATAAATAGAACTTTGTCACTTGAGATTTGTATTTCACACTAAATGATGGTTTAATTTTAATTTGCTAAATATTTCAATTTAAGCTAGTTGTGTAAGCAGAATTTCTCACATGGTCTCCCAAAGAAGGTCTGGGAAGAAATTTCTTTTAAAATAGCTAATTTCCCATTTGCTTCCTATAGGTTTGTAGATTTGAATTATTATTATAAAAAATTAGGACATAAGATTTACATTGTTGAATGTAAAAAACCGTTTAAGTCCTCTGAAAATCCCTCTAACAGTAAATATCAATATTAGATTGTTCTTATACTGGTAGCACTAATTGCTGCATTTTTTAAAAAATATGTTTAGATGGTTCAGATTATGACAAAAATGATAATACTCAAAAATAGAGGAACAATCAAACTTAAGTCCAGCAGATCATGAAACATATTGGATAACGTGTAAACAAATACACAATTTGTGAAGCGTGTATTTTATCTGTTTAAAGAGAACTTATGAAATTCAGAAATTGCTGTAGATCAAGGGTTTTCCAAGAGAGATTGTTTTAAAGACTGTCAATTCCAGTCATGACACTTAGTGGTGACTTGCATCGTATAGAATTAGAATACAGTTGAGTGACTGATGACATGATTTGTTATGGTTTATGGAAATATCATGCCACAAAGGACAAGGGGGGCACTTTCATTGCAGCATTGGCCTGCATTTTGGTATGCCTAAAACTGCACAGCTAAACACAATAGACAAGCAAACAACTACACCACCATAGAGGCGGTTCTTCTTTGTACCAGATGCTAGAAGGAGGGAAGTAAAATCTATCTTTGCAAGTGGGGCAACTGCAGTGTCTCATAAAAGCATTCACATGTTTGTTTTTAATGTTCTGTATAGCCAAAAAATTAATAGCACATAGCATTATTGCTCAAAAGAGTAACATAACACTCTGGTCATGCACTCCAAACGTCAAAGCTATGAAGGAGGCCATAAATCAATATTGGCACTGTTACTTACAATTAATTGTGCTTTAAAGTTTTACAGAGTGTCTATGGTGTGTACAGCGAGGATGATTTATGTGGACAGTGTGAGTCACTCCCTTTAATTGCTGTTGTTTTCCCAGCTTATGACCTTTGCATGAACTCTGAGAACGAACTACTCTGAACAGAGCTGAAAGTGCTTATCCAAACTCCAGACAAAGAAGTTTAAGAGCATGAAATTAGTTACATGGAAATATTCACAAGGAGGCATATCGAGCTCACTCAGATACTGAGAGACAAATACACAGAGCTAAGTGAATGTACTTGTGCCTCCTAGGAAATGCCTCACACAAACACTTCTGCATAAAATAAACATGTCCAAACAATTATGAACAACTGTTTTGACATTTTGGGATATGTTGCCACTAAAACGCAGACAGCAAAAGCATTTCAAGTGTCGTAATTAACAAACAGGAGATTTTGTGTGATATGGAACCAGATCAAATACTGCCAAGTCCATGTGCTTGTCCACACTTAGAAATGAGACACTGAAGAGTGGATATTTTTATTCAGGACCTGTGTTGATCTGGGAGTCTATGGATACAGTGTCATGCAGAAAGATTTTGAATTTTTGACCCTATCCACATTTTACCTCATTATGATTAAGCCCAAATTATTATTATTATTTATGTAAGATTAAAACAATATTTTACATTATACTGACAACTAATTTCTGATTGGATGTAATAGTGAAGTTTTAAGATGTTCCAGCTAAATTCCCAACTTGAATGTTATGGATAATATGTGGAGAGAGCTAAAAAAAAAAAAATAGGGCTATGACAAAGAGGCTGTCCAACCTCACTGATTTGGAGCTCATCAACAAAAACAAATCATCACATATATAACGTCTACACAAAAGCCAATGTAGACTTTTCTATTTAACACCATTTGACATGCGTGTATGCTACTTCTAGAAAAAAAAAGAATGACAATTATATATATCTTTAGAACTGATAATTTTATGTATCATTATTATTTGAGAGATGTGTGTCTCATTTCATATCTGAAACAAACGCCTTGCTTAAATGAAAACAAAATTAAAATGATCAACCCTTTCTCACCCCCCATCACAAAAATGCATTTTCTTGAAACTTTATATAATGGACAAAAACAAAGTAAAAATGTACACTCTAGAAATCTAAACATTAAAGAGGAGTAACTTGGAAATGGAAAAAAAAAAGTTATGTAATGTACTCAGAAAAGACTTGGAATATTAGCACTCTGATCAGATGAGAACAAAATCTGTTTTTGGCCTGGATGAATTTTATGTGTGACAGGAAAATGACACTGCATGGTGAATATATTGCATAGTGGTGTCAGTGTAATTGTGTGGGGATACTTTTTTCAGCAGGAATAGAGAAGCTCACCAGTGTTTTTCATTTAATAGATAGAAGCTAAACAAGGCACAACCTGGACAAAAACTTTTAAAAGTTTCACAAAACTTGAGACTCTGGTGGTGGTTGATCTTCCAGTAGAACAGCAATTCTGAACATACAACTAGCAACAATGAAATGGCTTGGATCAAATCATTGTTTTTGTAGAATGACCCAGACAAAGTTCAGGTTAAAATGTGATGAAATCCAAAGGAGTTCGAGGAGTATGTATACCTTTGTAAGGCACTGTAATAGCTCTTACAAATCTAAAACCTAACAGAGAGTGGGAGGGGTAATAAACCTTCTTCCCCAGCAATTTGTTTGGTTATTTTCCCTTCCCCTGGTGACAACCATATTCTTAGAGTTTCCTCTGAGGAAACATTTGTTCAGTAAAATGATTCAGTGAACTCACTGAAGGCACATTCACAAAGAGCTATATTGCATGCTGTTTGTTATGTTTGAGAGCTTCGGGGAGCCCATAACTCTCAAGACCAGAGATGAACGTGGGTGCACTGGGTGCATTTCAGGAAGGAAAAATAACTGAGCAAAAAGGCAAAAACAACAACACAAAAAGCACAATTACAAATAACATAATGAACAGTCACGGCTCTGAAACTAGTCATTCGTTGATTTGAATGTCTTTCCTACAGTGAAAACTTAAAATGAACCACTGTGTGCTGCGGAGTAAAACAGGTTAGTGTCTGGAGAGGAAAAAACTGAACTGAAAAGATCCACTTGAAGACTTTCCTGGACCTGTCACTGTCAATTCCCTTGAAGAACCGTTTACCCTGTGTGCAGATACTCATGGGACCCAGGAGCTGGCCAAGGCTTCCTGCAATGCCGTCTGTTTTACATTACAGGCAGAAAAAGAGAGATCTTCATGCTTGAAAATCAAACCAAATACCTCATCCAAGCAAAATCTAAGTGACTTCTGGGAACATTTGTACCTGCTGACGTAGCGACCAAGAAGTCCTTAATGTTAGGGATTAGAACCCAGGAGTTACTTAATTCACTGTGAAACATTCTGCTTAATAGGTAAATGTTTTTTTCTGCTAGTTATGTTTTCGATGTACTTTTCTTTTTTCAGTGCTTAGGATGTGAAAACAGAACGTGCTGTTACAGTGTTTTGATAGACATGGCCAGTTTAACCCAAGGATTTGACAGCATAATGTGGGCTCCATGGCAAAAAAGAAGGAGTGAGTGTGCCAAAAAGTACCACATGTACTTTCCAAAAGCAGACCAGCATGGTCTAAATAGCTCTACGTGGTTTAACGCCATCTCATTCCATGACCTCCAAGTCCTCAAAGAGAATTATCACATTATAACATTCCAACACGCCCAAATTCCCAAAATACAGCTCAAAGCTTTTCCCGTCTGACTCTGTTTAGTGTTGCGGTTTTTGGAAAAGACTTCAATCGTCACTGCTGTTATTCTGTTTACTTCAGGTATTTATATATTTGCCTGCCTTTATCTTGTCATTTTGTCTTTGTTTTGGTCATACTGCTTAGCAATTTATGCAGAAATGCAGCATAACAAATGAGAAATAGAAAAAAAAGAAAAAAGAAAAAACATCCCTTTTTTAAAGCTGAAGCACAAAAGACATAATATTGCTAAATAAATTATTTTAATGCTGTTTAAAGCATAAAGGAACAAAACACCTTTTACTTAAAGAAAGTAAAACAATTTAGCTGTGATATGTTTTTTACTGTGCTCTGACATTGGTGTTTGCAAAGAAAATGTGAAAATATGGATTCAAATGTGAAATTTTAAAATATAAAAAAAAACTATGATTGGCATTGGACTGCAGTTGCCATCAACATCAAGTTGAAAAACCATTGGAGAAGTCATAATCACTATAATATGATTTTCGGCAGCATTTTGGGTACTCTGTAGAAAAAGAAACTCTAATAAATAGGGTTTTTCTAACAAAGTACTTCCAGTTATTAACCGAAGCTCATGCAATAGCTGGTTCTCAACTGATTCTTTGAAAGAGTTGGGCTGGTTTTCCAAAACCTAAGAGCCAGTTTTGAGCCACTTTATTACATTACATAGTTTTAAATGTAGCACAATAAACTAAATGTTCCTTTCAGATTTCCAATCAATTGTAGCACGCAGAGACAGTTTGGCTACAAAAATCACACAATTCATCCCAGTATCTTTTCAAATGCAGTCCATAGCATCACAGTCTGTTTATATTAGCATAGTTTTAACCCCTTAATTGTTAGTCAAACCAGTGTCCTCATGGCAATTAAGGAGTTTTAAACAAACAGATGTAATTTGTGAACATTTTACAATCTCGACTGGATGACATCTGATAAATACCAGAAACCCTAAATTACAAAACATTTAGAGCAAGATTTAGTAACCCTGCCTGGTGAAATTAAAAGTTCAACAGTTTCTAAGCATCTCATTACTAAAATCTATGCTTTACACATGAATTACACCCCCCCCCCCAAAAAAAAAAACAGTAAGTTAGTTCCCTCTAGATTGAATTTAAGATTTTCATTTTCACGAGAAGATGAGATACATTTAGCTTGTGTTAAGATTTTAGTAATTTTCATAATAAATTGAATTTGCCCGCATGCTATTGCATCGACGACCAAAATGAAATGAAATGTCTTTGTGAAATTATTTGGACTGATTTGATTATATAAGTATTTAAATCAGTTGGAGCTGTTCATCTTAAATGCTTTGAGATAACATACAAAGTGATTTATAAATAAACTGAATTACACAGATTTTATTAAAGATTATTTAAAACACAGCTTGTAGTTTCTGAAACCTTTTCTCCATTAACAAAAAAAAAAAAACTGAGCTTCTTCATTTTCTCAAAAGCATTGTTTTTTTCTTGAGAGGTTTCATTAGTCCTATGTGACTCCAAGACATATATCTTATAGGCCACTTAATGTTTTGGTGTTAATTCAGCATTTCTCACAAACAAGCTTTTGACCTGGTTTCATTTTTCTTGGAAACTGGTTTTTGACTGTCTGGTTTTGATTCAGCTGACATGGAAAACATTGTGAATGCATGAAAAGCTGTGCTGTTCCGATTGTGCTAAAGACCATAACTGTTTTATCAGAGCCATGTGGCATCGCTCACTGCCATGCCACAATGGTATGATTAAGAAAAAAATAAGAGAGAGAGAGTTTAAACTGTGGTCACATTTAACTTCGATATGACTCAAGAGAGGTCCTGGAAGTTAGCCACAATCCCTTTTCCAAAACATACATCAGCCAATGAGAATGATGTGATAGAAGGGGCCTTTTTTGTTAATTTCTGCTGTCAGGAGTTGGCATTTATCACTAACACTCCTAGAGTTGCTGCTGTATCTCTGTTTTTGATTTAATGGATTTGTGCTGCTCGCAGCAAGACGAATTATGAAAAGGACCCAGAAAAAATAACAGCAAATCAAAAGAAGAAGAAAAAAAAACTTTTAGGCTATGTCTATTGTGAAGTATTTTAATAAATAATCTTCATTATTCTTAATATTTTCTTCTTTGATACTTGCCCAATTGAGACTTAAATTTGAATGCATGCAGCAAAGAGACAGCTAATTACCATTCCTTGTAATAAAGCTAATGACAGAGACTGCACTGTTAGCAGCATCCTGCTGTAGCCGACATAAAAGGAAACACGAGTATCTAATTATGCCATCATCTTCCCTGTTCATGCTGTAAACGCTTCTCTAATTGGTGGCCTGCAACATCGGTCATCTTATGAAGAACTCCGATGAAATAGGCAGTTGAAGCTGGGAAGTTTGCAAGACTCGTTGACTCTGGTGTAGTTGAAATATAAAGCTGAGGAAACGATGCAGGGAAATCCCAGAATCCCAAACTGAAATAAATCCAAAACAGTTTCCACTTTGTGTAGCCTGACTTTTATGATACTAATGAGGAATTAGGAAAAGAAGATCAGGAATATGCTCCAGTGCACAAATTACAGCACAATGTTAAGTAGACCCTTTTTATATGAAAGCTGTAAACTTTTACTTTACATAAGGAATAAATAATCACACGCAACTGGTTCAAAGGCACCAAGACACAAAAACACATCATGTCAGCTAGAATCTGTGATTATCTCTCCTTTCATCTACAGCTGCGGCGACAAAGCCAAGCATTTCTTTTTTACTGACAAGCTATGTAAATACAATCTTAAAAGTGACTTTACCCTGCCAAACAGCATTGTAGAGGTCCTTTCTATTCTTTTCATATAAAGTGAGTGATCAGTGTTTTCACTCTGCTTTTCTCCATCTACCAAACACGGCAGTCTGAGGTTAAATTATTTCAATGTTTTGCTTTCCCGCTTGCCACTCGCATGGAGGATCAAAAACAAAGCATAGCATGGAGTGACACTCAAAGAGTACACTATCGTAGCTTATTATCTAAAACAATGAATATATTGTTTTCCTCATGTTTTTTTAAAAACCAACATTGACTCACATGCTTCTTATTTGTCACAAGAAGCTTTTGGCTGTACTCTAACTATCTTTCTCTCGGCATGTGCATGTGTGTGTGCGTGTGTGTGAGAGAGAGCCTCAGAGACCCTAAGACAAAATTGTAAATATTTAATGACTTTACAATTACATTCAATCCAATCTGGGTAGGAGATGTGCCTTTAAATAGGTTGTTACAAAGGGTACAGTAGAAATACAAATGAACATCTTGAAGTCTGATTAGTCTTTGGTTCTCAAAACAAGAGAGCGACCAACAAACGTATGGGGTTTGAGATAATTAAGCGATTGTGCAAAGAGTGTACATGAGCTGTCACTTCAATCGGCAGACACGTCACACTAGGCAACACAAGTGTGACCGGACAGCCGCCCGTCGCCTTTGATCTGGATTCATGCATACGGAATCAGGTCAGGCTGTGGCCACATGCACGCTCACGCACATTTATAGAAGCGCACAAGCAAAACTCACATATTCTGACCTTCCAAAAACAAAGGTCTATGCCAGTTTTGTTTTTTTTTAACCAAAAGTGATTTTTTGGTGGGGTTCAATTATTTTTTGGCAAATTAGTGGCAATTTTTTGTCAATAAATAAATAAATAAATACTTAGGCCATTATTTTAGGAAGGTGACAAAATACAACTCTAACTTTAGATAACTTACTGCTTCCAACTTTGGCTTCACCACTTTCATGAACGCCCCTCTCGCCTGTGCCTCCATCAGTTCTTTTTTTGTTACTTTCCTGGAGTCCAGAAACTTCAGCTGGGGCAATTTGTGAAGTACAAAGTACCTGTAAGACAATCAAAGAAATCAGCTTCATTAGACTATTTTCTCATAAGGTAGTCATGTAGAGCATAAAGAAGAAACATATGTAAGAGGGGATTTTGGTTCCCTCAAGAATATTAGAAAATCTTGACGCTGTCAGTAGCGATGTATTTCTATTTATTCCTTCTCATCTGTGCTTCCATCACTGTGACCCTTAGTAACATAAGCAATGTTATTTGTTTTTGGTATGAACTTCTGCTGCCATGGGACTTTGCCATGCAAACCCTAGTGTGGTTGTGTATCTTTAGCAAGACAAGAGAAGTTAGTCAGGATTCATTAGAAAATTGGCACAGTTTAAAATAAGGAAAACATGTTAAATGCTCAGAGATTTTAAATAGGGTGGGATGTTCACCTTTCAACAGATTAAAGGCACTAAAAAAATCTACAATCAAATACTGTAGTTTAGATCAAAACATGCAAATGTATAGGAAAGACCAAGTTAAGATCTTTATCCAATTAAAAATCTTAGGACTGATTTAAAAAATGGCCTTCACAGATTCTACACATCCAATTTTACTGAAATTAAACTGTTTTGTAAAGGATTGGAAAAAAATGCTTCTGAATGTATGAATCCAGAAAAGACATACAGCAAAAGCCTTGCAACTATTAATGCAAATTTTTGTTAAGCCCTTCAAAACTGTATTAAACATGTGTAAAGGTTCAAGGGGCCTAAATTATCTTCAATGCTGTAGGAGTTATTACGACATACAATCGCAACATAATTTCTAATATTATATTCTAATATTAAGGAAAGCCTGAAAAGAAGCAGGATTAATGGAGATGCAGATTAAGTGGTGATCTATCCATGAATGCAATAACCTTCAAAGCTGAGAAGAATATACCAGCTAAATGGCACCCAAGGAGATACAACCTGTGCAAGAGCTGTCATTCTTGCTGCATCCTGGATACCTCTCTAAGCTTTCGGACACACTCTGTTTTTCATTGGGAGGGAGAGAAACGTCAAAAGATAATGGCTGGAATACACAGATGACAACAGATCCTTTCACTGGCAGGCAGGGTTAGAGGAACCAGTATGTCAGGGCTGAGCTGGTAGCCAGAAAGGACACACATCCACCACCTAAAGTGGAGGGTGAGAAAGGACGAGGAATATGGGTCGAGACAAGACCCGTGTGTGTGAGGGGTTGTGACAAATTGATGATGGCAATGGCGATGAAGGGAGATGGCAAAGCCTGAGTCAACTTTTCAACACCTGAGGATAATGAGAAGGGATGCAAGAATCAGACTGGGAACATTAAACATCGACATGCAAATTAAGGAAGAAAATACATATTACATAGATGTAATAAAGAAAATTACAATACGTCCTATCTAGAAAACATACTAGGGAATCCTTTACCGTCTAACTCTTATGACAGGTTAAAATAGCCTTCTTCTAATCCCTTAACAAGAAACAAGAAGCTTTATTTCTTCTGATAATAACACTAACACTCAAATCCAGGAGGCCTCCTTCCCAGCCTGTGTCCCTCTGCATGCAAAAGGACTTTGTTCTGGGCATTTCCATGATCAAAGGTGAAGATGCCCTTGGGAAACACACAGGGAGGTTATTCTCCATAGGTAACCTGCCATCATAGGGTCAGAACAGATGACAAGCCTCTGTCAGCCAGTGGTGATATTAATGATTCAACCCCGACCACTGAGGGAGGATAAGAAAGCAAAGGAGATGCAGGGGGTAGCATGGAGGGTGGGTAGGGCTGTGGTGGTGCTGCTTGACTAGTAAAGGACTAGATGTAGTTTATTTAGCAAAATATCAAATGCCTGTATTAAGGTAAAACAAAAAAATATATACAAATGTTTAAAAAAATTTGACTTTATTAATTCATACAGAGTACATGTTCGATTAATAATACACACAACTGATGTTGAAGTTACTTAAAATGTGTTTGCTCAATTATCTCACAACTCTAGGACTTGATGCAAAGTCTGTCTAGTGTGAAGAAATACAAATAATGGTAATTTTCTTTTATTTAATTGACATAAAAGACACTTTGGGTGATCATTACTCAGCAGCACTTATAGCATTTCATAAAAATGAGAACAAAGCACAGTTGGTGGTTGAGATTCCTCAAACTCCCATTTTATGTGCCACAACAGCAAATTGTTCAAACTGATAACTCTCCACAAGTTAAAGGGGTGAATGTCAGAGAAATTTTGTTTATTTATGTACATCATGGAATCAAAGAGAAAGGAAGTTGGATTAACATCTGTTGTCACTTTTCCGTGAGCCTAAAATTGTCAGTGTACTGATCAGGCTTGCTCAACAGGACGCACAGATTTTTGAATCCACAACACAAGGAAACAGAAAATGGTGTTAGTTTAGTAGTTACAGTGAGAAACAGCTGGTGAGATAATTTAGACAGTATTTTCATCTAGATTGACTAAACCTATGAAAATATTACTTTTTTCTGATCTGTGAACACACCAAAATTTCATGAACAGGTCTCATGAACCACAGCATTTCAATGTGGAAGTGGATACTTACTGGAAAGGGCTTGCAGATCGCCATCGTTTAATATCACACGTTTAAAATAAAATTATGACACAGAAAAAATGCGGTACGTTGCTTAAAAGGAGTAATTTAAAGTACTACATCTAGTAGACTTTGGTACGTTCTGATTATTTTTCTCCTGTATATTTTTATTCTACTCGTTTTAATTGTGTACACAACTTTTTTGCATATGACAAGGTGTTATTAGGGTTGAACGATAAAAAATATTACAAAGGTGATGATGAAATAAAAATACAACCATAACCATGAATACAATGGGTTGTTTCTAGATGCAAAATATAGCCCTTCAAAAATATTAATATAAAAATTATGCATAATTTATTATTAATTAATCAATTAATTGATTAATTGCTTATGTTCTGCTCTTCTTTCTTTCTGGTGTTAACATTTCCAACAGGCTTAAAATTACATTAACGTTTAAAATGCAAGTTCATAATACTTTGAACATATCAGCCAACAATTATTGCATTCCAAATACCCCTTTGTGATATAAATATTTTGTACTCTAATGTTGCAATAACATTATATTCCTGTATGTTGTGCAGTCCTGTGTGCCTTCTGCACACATGATAATTTGTATTTATCTTGTGCAGTTTTTGAGTATACTCAATCAGACACCAGAAAGTGTGAAGGAATGGAAGCAAAGTTGTTGTGCTCAGGTTGCTTTGTTTGAGTTTTTAGTCATGGAACATGCCATCACTTGTGAAACAGGTCTGAATCAGAGTTAAAGGATACACACATTGATTGCTTGAAGATTTATTATTTATTTTATTTTTTATTTATTTATTTTTTCTTCAAGTTTTAGCAGGAAACATTTATTGTATAAGAACAGGATACTTAATTCACCAGATATAAATAATAAAGTTGTACTTTAACTTCCTCTGGTGACACAAAACCTACACTCTCAGGTCTGTTTTTTCAATCACAGAGCTTTTTTTCTCTTTATAGAAGCAATAATGTGACTTTTCAATCACTTGCTTTTTGGGAATGTGCCAGTTTGGCTTATAGAGTTTACTTCAGAGAAAAGAGAAACTATTTGTGCAAGAGGCATTACAATGGAAATTATGAGAGTTTTGCGTGGGGAAAGAGAAAGAAAGCTGAGTGAACATCAGGAATCTAGCTCTCAAATCAAAAACATATGATTTTTTAGTTAAATATTTTAAATATGAGTAGGACTTTTGTAATGCTAGCCATGTTAATAGCACAAATAAGGCTGTATAAGTGACTGGAAGGAAATGTATTTTCAATGCTGTTTAATATAGTTGTAAATAAGAAACCTGAATTAACTAAAACTGGCAAAATTATAAATCGGCCCCCCAAAATTCAGACTGTTTCACCTTCATATTCTGGTACTGAAAACCAAGGGACAGTGTGGATTTTAAAAGTCATCAAAGAAGAGGACAACATTTAACCTCCATGCTCACTACTGTGTTCAGGGAATGAATGCTATATTTCTGTGTCACTGAACTAATTGGGTCACCGATGCGGCACACCAGGATATTTCACTTGAGAGAGCGAAAACTCCTCAGGCACTGGGCCGGGTATTTATTGCCCAAGGCCAGTGCTGTCACGACCTGCATACAGCCTAACCTTGTCAGACATAAAATCTGCATCACGCTCAAATTGATGTTTTACTATGTGACACACTATGAATATTACATTACAGGACTGTAGACGTTGTCAGTCAAAACAGAACAGCCTTCCTCACCAGTAAGTTAAGCATGCAAGTAGAAGGAGAAAAAGGGTAGGGAAGAGAGTTTGAAGGGGGGGAGAGGGAGGCAGGCGGAGAGCGAGAGGGGTATAAAGACAAAAAAAAAAAAAAGAGAGAAGAAAAGATTATTCAAGAAAGGCATGGGTGGTAAATGATTAATAGGAAACACAGAGTCAGAAACAAGCACTTAGGGCTAAAACAGACAAAAGAGAGTATACTTTTCGCCTTTTATCACATTTCATGTAAAAGACCCTGACAAATGGTGGTCATATTGCCTGACTCGGGGCTTGGCTTGATGTTTAATGCATCATCTGCTCTGGTAAGGCAGGGTAGTAAACACTCATTTGTGGCGATGACTAGTCACACATGAAATCCATTTTGCAAACTGGAGTGTACCGAGGCCAGTTGACAAAGCTTTTAGAGTGATGAAGCTGAGTCCATAGTCTGGTTATGAAATGCAAATGCTGGTGGTCAAAAATTAACACCTTGAAATTTATTGCAATTTACAAAAGCACACTCTCTTATTAGTTGTGGTAGAAAACTTGCCTACATAATTCACGTAATAAGAATAATTTTGGAATTTCGAATTGAGGTTGTGTTAATAAGTTGAACTGATATCTTTCCTGAAATAAATTTAAATTAAGATAAACCTTAAAGGCCTTGTTTCCACTGAGCCATACTAGAATAGGTATTTTTGTTATTTTGACATTTTTATTTTCCTCAAAATAATAGTCCCTACTCCCCTTCACCTGCTGCACATCTAGTTATTTGGTCCCACTTTGTAGTAGTAATCAGTCTTTTTATATAATACATAGGTTCTCTGCTGGTTCTTTCAGTCATTGGCACCGGCTCAATGTCACACCGGTTAACTCCTTATTTTCTTCCTTCGTTCTATAAACACACTCGTATTCTTATATTATTCAATAAAAATACAATTTCACTTAGACTTTTCCAGCCTTGTGCCGACTTATTTTAAAGTCTGAACTGAAGCACTGTGCAAACTTAAAACTGTTAAAAACATAAATCAATGTTGTTGCTTTTTTAAATCAATATAGAAATGAGGACAAGAACTGATTTTTTTTTTTTAAATCTATTGAAATAAACCTAAATGTGATGTCACATGTCCACTTTGGTCTTTGATAGTTTGTCGACTAGCTGTAAGCTTTAGAGTTCTGAAACAATTCATGTGGATTTGTAGTAAATGAAGATACCAAATGATTTGTGGAACAAGCCTAACATTGAGGTCCTGGAGCTTCCAATCTTAATAACATAGAACTCAACAAAAAGCAGATAAACAAAAACATGCATTGGAAATATGAAAAAAAAAACAAGAATTTTTTTCAATAAATATGAATAGAATTTAATTGAAATAGTGCCAAAAATATTATTTTTTTATCTAGCGGAGTATAAATAATATGTAAACATGTTTTTTTTTTTTTTTTTTTTTTTTAAGTGACTATATATAGTTTTAAATATATATATATGTTTAACAAATGGGTGTCCCATTTTCTATCAAAAGCAAACTTTTCAGTTCAATGAAAATTATCTTAAATATAAACCTACCATCAGTATGAATAATTACAGATTTAATCATATTCATAAAAGTAACTACCGGTACATGAAGCAACAGACCTGTATCTCTGGTAGTCGTCGTCATCCTTATCCAGGCTCACCAGCTGGTTGGGGCAGGCCTCGTTTCCCAGCAGGCTTAGATACTCGAGCGATGGGGTCACATCAGCTAAGTGTTCCAGCAGGGCCTCGATATCAGTCAGGTGTCAAAGGGTAGATGTCAAGGACCTAGCGCTGTTAATTACATTAGCATTCACTACGCACACAACCCGTCCCAGGCCTGTCTGCACTAAAACATGTCACTGTCAAATTTATTGAAGTGCTCAAAGAGGCTAGTCAGTAGCTTTGTGAGAGTGGGCAGACAGAGGTGCAATTTAAGGTGCAGGCTTTGGCATATAGCACTGACACAATTTGGCTCCTGCTCTGACTCTTTCTCTCAAATCTCTTTCATTTCCTAGGTGGCCGGGTGCACAACGGTGACAAAATGATGGATGCCCTGTGGTTCAAATAGTCCATGCTTCTCGGAGCTACGCTGTGGAAGAGTTTTGCGAAACATGGAAAAAAAAAAAACAAACAGCCCCTAAGCAGGCACATTCATCACTAATACATTCACTTGGAAAATTGAGCCCCAAAGTGTCAAAATACAACTGCACTAATGCGGCGCTCTAGCTTTAAAATGGCACCATGCCACGACAGGATGTACATAATTGGCCTATTAGCATGTGCCGACCACTTCACAACCGAACTGAGCACACAGTCCCAGATGCACAGTTCAAGGAGTCCCAGTTTTAATGTTGACTCTGGAAGTGTGCGTGTGTGTGTGCATTTGTGAGAGAGGGAACATCGTTACCCAGCAGGATCTGCATAACCAAAGGAAAACAGGACACATTGCTGAACCTGCTCTGAGGCTCAGAGAGGAAGTTTGCACTTCTCCGACTGATCATAAACAGCTTTGCAATATGCTTTACATCTATGCCTAAATTTACAGCGACGCCACAGAGCTGTGGCTTTAATGTACTTGCAATGTCTGGGATCTAGAAAATACCCAAGTCAATGAAGTAAAATGTGAGTATCTGGAGATCAGTTAAAAACATGGTACTGTTAATTCAAGGGCGGATTATGGAAGAAAAAAAAAAATGTTTTCATGCTTTGTATAAAATAAGGCAAAATATAAATAAAGGATGTCCTTTTATTTCTACTCTGAAAATAAAAGTGTGTTATTGTAACTGTTGAATCTGATTCCACTAGAGGTCCCTGTAGTTCAAAAACTACTCGTGTGTAGCTGTGTGACAGCCAAGTTCTTCTACACAAAGTGCTTCCTGCAAAGCCACATCATTACAAAGAGACACTTTCAGACAATAGGGAATTGTACTCGCTTATGAAAGAGGGAAAAACAGTTTGCTGTAATTTATGTCTGGAAATGCAATGTAAATTATGGCCTGAGTTGATTCTTCTCAAAGGATATTTGGTTCTTATTGAGTGTCAGGGTGTGGAGCTTGGGTAACCTGGGCAACTGGAGGTCATTTCCAAGCAGATTGTTGTCGACGATCAACTCTTCCAGCTCGGTAAACATTTTGAGGCCTGCCAGCGACCTGTAATGATAAGGAAACAGTAAAGTGGTTACGGCTCCAAATCTGCTCCGCGGTTATTGTGCAGAAATAAATATTTCAGCCTCTCTCCTTTCATATGGCAGGAGACTGTGGGCCTGAGCCTGTCAGTGAAGTGAATGACAAGAATTTGTGGTGCTGAGCTCCCCTGGCATGGCGAGGCATCCTTCAGTGGCTGGCAGGATGAGGGATGGGGGTCACTTGTGAGTAGCCAGGATTCAAAACAAAAGGCTTCAGAAATGCAGCGGGCAGGATGAATTTGTCAATGTCTTGTGCCTTGAGGCGCCCAGTTTCGCCTGACCCTAACCCTCCATTCCCAAGACAAATCACTCTGTCACAGTTCACCTTCACTCCCCAGACACAAATTTAACTTGTCATCCATCATTTTCACAGAGGAACTGGGATACACTCACAATCACAGATGCAGCAGAAGGGGAAACTTTTTTTTTTCTGCCACTGCGTCATGATAGGGGGGTTTAGCGTTCAGATTACAACATCAAAGCTTTTTTTCCTTTAAAAGGAGGAAACATTTGGCCCTTCCGTTCATTTTTATGACACATTGCACAGAGGTGAGGGGTCATCCCAGCTTCTTTCCTTTCCACCTCTCTCACACATATACAAATTAACACAGGCATAAAATTGACAGAAGGTGGTGTTAAAAGTTATGTTAGAGCCCAGCAAAGTTCAAGTCATAGAAGCCACACAAAAGGCAATGTGTGTGCTGTCTAATCCTTCACTGTCAGAGTGCCATGTTAAAGCGTCCTGGGAGACTTCACTGACATTTAAATCTGACACACTGCAGACACTGAACTTCTCGAAACCTCTTACAGTTCGTAGTTCAAATGAGAACTGTTTTAAATTCAATCAAGCATTCTTAATCAATAGGTATTTTAGTAAAATAAATATTTTAAGCTTATTTTATATATATATAATATATATATATATATATATATATATTTATATATATATATATATATATATATATATGCACACAGTAAAAAACAAGAAGGATGACATCAAGTATCATAAGAAAACATTCCAGTGAACAATGTCATATTCCAGCAGAAAAAATTCAGAATACGATAACTAAAAAGCTGCAGCATGACGCAATGCTCTTTCCTGGATCTGCGCCAGAGTCAGAGGCTACATATCATCATATACATTTTGTTTTAAACAACCAAACTGATATGAATTAGTTTATTTATTATTTTATTTGTTGGGGGGTGCTGAGAGAATATGAGGGTTGGGTTGTTTCTAGTACCCAATATTACTACTGCACATGCATATTTTCTAGCATGACTGACAGTGTGCATGTCTTTTAATCAGTGGCACAGATAGTGCCAAAAAATATCTAATTGGTTGAGGTTTAATACATTATTACTATGTCATATTGGTGAAGCCAGTTACCACCACAAACACTTAGCAAATTCCACTGTTTTCTGACTCATAATATGAATCTATGACAAGTAATTCTCGCTCTAAGTGATTGAAACAGATTTTGAACACACTCCTGAGACAGGTTTTTTCCCAAATCAACCATGTAGTCTAACTTCTCAAATTACTTACAGATTAGTTGAAAACTTTAAATGATCAACATAGAAAATTACTTCAACAACATTTAGTGTAGAAAATGGTCATTTAATCTTTATATTTTTGACTGGCAGGAGAGTCAGAGTGAGAAGACATCACACACACCCATCCACACACGCCCACACACACACAGACAAGAAAAGTTGACAGCACCCTGCCAGTGTGCTGGCAAACCTGCCTGCTGACAACCTCTTATCAGGAATGGTAAATGCAGCAGGAACATAGATGAACGAAGAGAAGTGGCAGGTTTTTTTTTCTTTTCAAATTTGTTTTGGGTGTGTCTTCACCCTGTGGCACTTCTCATTCATTAAGAGATAGAAAGCATGTCAAATTAAATAAGTCTTACCTCGTAACTACACTAATAAGACATTCAATTGTGCTCTTTTTCCATTTGTGGATGATGAAAAACTGTTGAAAAAATGTTTTGTCTCAATTGTACATAAAGGTATCAATGAAACAAACATGAAGTCCTAAAACAATGAGAGCACATTAGGAAGAACTTGCTATTACGTTACAAGTTCATTTTTTAATGAGTAGTTGAGAGAAATCTCCTACCACCTTGGATAAACATTTAATTTTCTGTGAACAAAAGGCAGCAAACAAACTATAGCCATCTGTGTGTGTGCCTGAGTGTGTGTCTGATGGGCTGCAGTCCTGTGGGTTATGTTATTAGCTGCTCGGTTAAAGGGAGCCGCGTGGCACAGGGGGGAGCCTTATTAATTGTTGTTTTCATGTCACCACCACTGCGTGCACTGGCTGATTTAATCAGTTAAATTCACAGCCAGGGGAGAGCCACCAGGTCCCATCCAGCATTAGCTACAGAGCTGGGATTGAACTTCTAATACTCTCCAGCTCTCTATGCTCCCCTCTGCAGACTTCCATAGCTGCTTTCATTACTTTTTATAAGCCTTGTTGTTTTAATGTGCAGCTTGGAGAACTAACAAAGTTTAAGCACTGCAGTAAAAGCACTTTCCTTAATAAAAGAAAGCTGAAAAAAAAAAAAACACTTTTTTTTTCAACTTTAAAATTACTAATGAGAATAACCGCCTGCAACTTATTTTTGGTAAAAGTTGGGAATCCAGAAAAAATGAAGAGCCAAAAATGAACTTGCAATGACAAAATATACACCTCTCTCTGTTTATTTCTATTCTTCAAAAAGAGCAGCAATAACTGCACGGTTTCTTCAAAAACACCACTTATCCTTTGTATTTTTAAGAAGTTAAAAAGTAAAATAAAATACTCTTTGAGTGATAATGAATTCAAATCAGAGTGGAGCAATTTGGTACATATTTAGAAAAATAAATATGTACCATATTTGATCAAACGAGTTTATGTTAAACCTCTATCATGAGGAGACCGAGCAGCAGTAGCTTTCAGAGACAGAAAGTCGCTTTAACGAGGTGAGCCAATGAATCCTGCACTTGTTAAGATAATTATGATCAGCGTCATTGTCAGAGCTAATAATTCACACAGGCTGTCTTTACGCTTTGACTACCACTTAGCCTGTGTAAGCCCGCCATTATACATCACACAACGATGCCTACATATCGGTGTACGTGCTTTGGAGCTTACATAAGTGGTGGATGTATGTGCTGAAACCACCATTATCTACAAATATCCTGCTGACTGAGCCCCAAGAGGAGATAGATACATTTTTAGCAGGAGCAAAAACTCAGCAGAGGAAGTGGAGGATGTGAGAAGCCAGACAAGGACATTTGAGAGGAGACGCTGACCCAGAGAGCAGCTTTCCCGGATCAATACACTAATACTGATGCAGACATAGTGATTGATAAACCACAGCTGACAACAGAGGGAAGAAAACTCTCGCTTGTTATTGGCTGGAATGTCAGTCACTTCTGCCAGTGGTGTGCACCACTGTCATGTTGGATATCCTCAGGCAACACATGAAAAATTAAGAACAGCAGTCTTGGCTACTTTACATGTGTTACACAGTCTTCCATCTGCTGCTGAAACTGTGGCCTGAGTGAAGTTTCTGTTGCTCAACCTATCATGCATTAATACAATGCATTCTCTATTACTGTAGAACCACATATGGGCTCCTGCACAGTACTTTGAAAATGTCCTTGAATTCACATTCAAATCTAAGGATTTTGAAAAGCTGGAAAGGCTTCAGAGCTAAAGCCCACAGTCCGGCAGCTGATGTCCTCAGATGGAAAAAAAAGGAAATCTTACTTTTAGTTAGGCCAGCTGGATCTGCAGAGTTGCAGGCACCCTGACATCCTTTACAGAAGGAAACAGATAACTGTTTGATTAATTGACCAATTCCAGGGCTATGATAACCTTCATGTGAGCATTTCACACTTTTAAGAGTTCACTTCAGATTATTTGCCAGGATATGGTACTGTAATAAATAGAGTACAGAAAGTGGATCTCAAATGACAATTGTGTGTGGACTGGCAGTGATAAACTTAATAAGGGTGAAAGGATGAGTTAGGGAAAGGAATGAAACCAGAGACACACTAAACTAAAAAGTCAATACAGAATCTAAACCATAAACTGCTTTAAACATTTCCATATTTTGTCATGGCAAGAGTACAAAACAAAAATTTTATTGGACTTTTTTGTAAGAGTTGAACACAAAAGAATATAAAAATTGTGGCATGTGTCTCTAAAATGACTTTGATGGTCTTAGAGCCACAAACAATTTGGACCATGACTCTGGGGGATGTTGTGCCCATCCTTTGTAAAATAGCTCAAGCACAATTAGACTGAGCAGAAAACCATCTCTGAACATTGATTTTCAATTCTTGCTGTGGATTTGCAGTTGGCTTTAAGTCCGGACTTTGACTGGGCCATTATAGCACATGCATACGGCTTTGATTTAAACCACCCACCCTAGCTCTGGCTGTACATTTAGAGTTATCTTGTTGGAAGGGACAGAATCTTTCATAGTCTCAAGCCTTTAGCCCTGTATTTAGCTCAAACCATCTTCTCATTAACTCTAAAAAGTTGCCAGAACAAAAGTATCACCATGGCAGTATGCCACCAACCGCATTTTAAGATGGGAACAGTGTATTCAGGATGAGGTGCAGACTTAGATTTTTATTTTTTTTCACATCACAAATCACTGTGCGTGTAGATCAAAAAGTTAAGTTGTAGACTCATCTGACCAAAGTGCTTTCTTAAATTCTCTTAAATCAATGTGTTCTCTTCATGGTTCATGAAACTGTTAGGTCTTTACAGAAAAGCCATATTTGTACTGAGACTGAAATTAAACAAAGGAGAACTCTGGAAACTATTGAGGGTTTTCTGATGGGAATTGATTTCATTGCATTTTATCAAAACATATCATAGTGAATAACACCAAAAACAAAAATTTACACCATATTCTTTATATTGTTTTTGTAAACCTTGTTAAATCCAATGTATCATTTTCTTGCTACTACACAATCTCTCACTAATTTGTGTTGCAAGATCACAAATCCCAAAGTCCTATTTAATTTGGGGTTTGTTATAAAAGTTTGAAGGAGATGCGTATTTGATGCTCCAAAGTAATTAAATATAAAATATTACTTCATGTTTACTATTTGTGAACTCCATTTACGCCAAATGTAGTTCAACCAACAATTATTTTTTTCTGCTTACAGTGGTGCTGAATGTGAATGGAACAAAATGAAATCAGAAACTCAATCGCGTTATAATTGTGCAGAATACGTGGATATTGATTCACATGGCTTAGCAGGGTGTGCAGTTCATCACTATAACCATCAAGAAACATGGAAAAAGAGGCAGGAACATCCAAAAATAATGCATCAAAACACCAGTGGAAATTGCTCCTAAAAAGTGACATTATCTGCAAAGAAAATTGATGCCCTGCAACCCCTCCAACATCCCTCCTACCACCTCCACACAGCTCTGATCGGGTCTCTTCCAGCACTCTCCCCTCCAGCTACAGTTCGAGCCCTTCGTTTGTTTCCATACGTGCATCTCTGATGGCGACGGCGAATTAGACTGTCATTATCTGTCTCCATCTCCCCCACAGCTCTTCTTCGTTTTTCACCCCTTTTTTTTTGGCGCACACATGCAGACAGTCTCTGCTCAGTGCGGCACTCCCTCCCTCTACGCTGCCAGGCCTCAGGTGGCAGTCATTTAAAGATCACACATCCAGGACCCACATAGACTTCCATGAATACATGTCAATTCACACATGGAAAAGGGATTACATGTCTCCTCCCAGGCAGCTGCAAATTACTATTAATGGCAATGCAAATCATTAGAGTACATTTGGTGCCGGCAGCAAATCTCTTCTTTATGTGGCTTCACTCTAATCTGTTTTGAATATTACTCTATGCTTGCTCCTGATATGTGTTAAAGCATTACTAACTACAAAGCTGTCAATTGGCGATGGAACGTCACATTTTACTTCATGGAGGGATTCGCTGGTTGATTAAAAACAAAAAAAAAAATCAATTCTAGAGCGCACAAACAAGCCAAAGACGAAGCAACCTGTAATATATAATTAGCAGAGTTCTTTATCATGAAGAAGGTAAATATCATTTCTCATTACTACAGAGGAACCTTGATAAATTGGAACATAATTGAAAATCAATTAGATTAAGACCTCAAATTAAGAAAGTGCAAATCATAGCTAAGGCTCATAACAGTGTGAATTATTCAACCATTTACTTCTACTAATTACTATTTAAAGCTTAAAGAAAGAAAAAGACATTTTTGAATTTTTAGTTAGAATATCAATCTTTATTTATTTATTTATTTTTACCATTCAAATGTCCTAATGAAAAAGTTGTAAATCAATACTGGATGGATGGTCTTTTTGTTTTAATTAATGCATGAAATTAGTGTTGCATGGAAGTGATCAGCCTATCTCATTGATAATGTTATCAAGCCTTGTACACCTTTGCTCCTGCACTTTTTCCTTCCCCTCAACTTTTCATCAATGTGTTTGGAGGCAGTGCTTTCTTTGGCCATTTTTAATTTTTTTTTTCTACTTTCCATCTATAATATTAACATTTTCTGTACTTTAAACGTGAGTGTATTGAGTTGTACTAACTGTAAACCATAAAAATCAAAATCAACACTTGAAATATATCTCTGTTCATATAATTAATACATACATTATTTGAGTTTAACTTTTTGAATTGAAATACTGAAATAAGATGCACCGGTGTGATGGATAAAAGGTCAATTTAAAACATCAACACTGTGGAGTGTCAGATATAAATGTAAAACTCGCTATTGTGAATGATAATAGGACAGCAAATTCTGCCGTGTTTGAGTAATAGACTACCCCTGTGGATATTCCTGCTGAGTGTGTGAGGTTAATATTCTCTCTCTCAATGTCATTAGTGCAGGCAGAGAGGCTAAGAACACCATGAATGAGACAGGGGCTGATCCTATCAACTCAGACACACCGCCTCTTCCTGCAAGCACACAAAAAAATCAAAGCCACTGTACCGAGGTCAATGTTCGTGAAATCAGCCTGCCCTCCTGCTTCCCCTTGCACCTCAAATCCCTATCTGATTAATGACCCTGGACCAACCCTAGCCAGGGGATAAGGACTTGACAGACATTCCTGTCAGCTCCAACCTCATAAGCCTTGCTTGACCCCAGTTTGTCCTGGGATGAAGTCTAAGCTCTAGCAGCGACCCAACGCAAGAAACTGAAAGATTGCATCAGAAAGGCAGACGTCTATTTTAAAGTTTCAGCAAACTGATCTTGCTGCGCATCAGAGCATTAACACCTATCTCCCATGTTTAGAACACCAACAACTGTACATTGTAATAAACATCATGGTTGCAAAATACATCATCTTACTCTAGGACTTCCCCTCCCCTCACCGAAAGAGGACTCCTCTCACAGTACAGCCATGTGTCTTGTGAATGTTTGTATTGAAAGATTAGTTGTCTATCCACATGACAAATACCCTCCTCTTTCAGTGAACGGGAGCTGAAAATCAATTCGCTGATGGCATCTCAGTCAGTGAGCACATCAATGCGGCACAAACAAGCAAGGGTTCACGCATCTTTAAGCGTGCATATGAAGCCCTAAAGTTATCTATCAGGGTCAGTCAGCCAAAGCATATTGCAGTAGGGGACACTTCACATAGAGCTATGACTTATTTATGGTAAACAATATACACAAATATGGAGTACAGTACATAAAAACTGCTTGGGAAATAAGCTAATAGAAAATATTTGCAAATAAACTAAGGGAAAAAAGTGTTAAATAATAGATGCTGCGATCTGTGAGGAAGAAACCCTCAGTGCCCTGTCTCCCCATACACTCTGTCATTACAGTGTTCAGGCTCAGTGCCTGTCAACATTTCCCGGAGAGGGGGAGCCAACCCGTATTACGTTAGAGTGAGTTCAACTGTCAACTGCCAGCCATTTGTATGCCTCAGCATCCACCTAATAGCAAATAATCACTACCCCGCGCTCTCTTCATGGCAAATGATCGATGTTGTCTTGATGTCTGATGGATGACCCTGCCACAGTGATGTCCAGGCATGCATTAAAAACCACCTCTATGAAAGGCCTGTCAGTCTGATGAAGCGGCGTGCTTGCGCTCGGGCGCGTGTGCGCACTCACTGACGCTGAGGAATGCATGCACACGGTCGGGGGAGAACACGAACAAAGCGAAAGAGGGCCATTATTCAATTCCAGGCTAAAGACCAAAGTTAATTTCTTTATATTAGGGAAAAATTTGGTAATGTGACAGGACCTGTGGTGTGATTGCTCGGTGGCATTAGCAGAGGTAGACTACTCAGGGACCACCTGGGATAATTTTCTTCCTCTAAGCCTCTCTAGAACATACAAACAGCTCCCTATTACCCCTCAATGCTCAGATTAAAATGCACAACACCACAATCTTTGATCTCCCACTTGCTGACACAAATCCTTTCAAGCCTCAACATTTTCCTGCAAAGGTAATTAGTGCTAATTAAAAAGTTTCGAAAGCAGTCTATGGCTGATGTCAATGCTGCTGCTGTTGCTCAGGCTCGCCCTCCGTCAGATTACCCATCTACCCCCTCCCCGGGCCCTGCGGAAGAATGTGTCAGCTGTGTTCCTGCCTTCTTTCTGCATCGAATCTCATAACTAGACAACAACAGTCTGCCTGGAACATTTGTAGAAGCAGGATAAAATCTGGGAGCCCAGTAAGGGGTCTAAGTGGTGATTCTTCCCCGCTGACAAACCTGTGCTTTTCAGGGGAACGTGTAATGACACTTGTAACAAATATGATTCCCACAAATTGAACAGGTGTAGTCTTTAATTGGGATATTCTAGCTTTGGGGAGCTTGTAAACACGGAGTAATTACCCTGATAAGGAATTCAGTTTGTTGAAAATATCATTGCAGTGAAACATATCATTTAGCAAATCTGGCTATTTGCATAATAACAAGCATAAAGAGCTAAAACATTCATGTGTCTTAATATGTAAACAGATCTGTAATTAAAGATCTTCCTTTGCAGGGAGATAATAAGAATAATTTTTGATAAAGACACAATTTAAGCAGTCAAAAAGTGCTTTCACTCATTCAGTGGCCTGTCTTACCGCTTTCATCAAGCCATTATTGTAATATAATTAGCTGCCTTTCCAGCATATTATTAAGTGGCTCGCTGAGTGTCAGGTACACCAGCATCTCAGACATGGCATGCGTGTGCACGTGCACGCACACACACACGCACAAACAAAGCCATGTCTTCTCACTGAGTTTCAAAAAGATAATTACATAATCTCAGCATGGAGAGCAAGCAGAAAAGTGATAATTAGACAAGCATTCCTGCCAATTTACATATCATGCTTTGTGTTTTGTGCATATGCTACTGAACCTGCTGCACTTCCATCTACAGTGATACTGTAGATGGGAGACAGTGATACAAATACAGTGATACTGTACTAATAGAGATGCACCAAGATTCTTACTGGTTATTACAATGGAGCAATTTTACACTGTTGCTCCATAGCAACTGTTTACATTTCAGAATGGCTTACTAAGGCACAAAGCTGACTAAATTAGCGTCTAATTCATGGTTTTGTAAAGTAGTATGGTCAAGGATCAGCAAGGTGAACCACAAAAAAAAAAAAAAAAAAAAAAAAACAGCATTAGCCACCGGTTCCAGATTCTTCTGATGGCTTTTATTTGTTACTTTTGACTCTGACAACGATCCTGAGTTTCCAAGAACTCACTGTTTTTATAGTCAATTGGCAACACACCTGCACTTGAGTGGACCAAGCCACAATTAAAAAGGTAAAAAAAATAAGAAACAATCGAAACAGAGAGACAAGAATAAAATTATTAATTTAATTTACAAACTCAGTTACATAATGGAACGGTCTGCAAAATAAACCATGTAATAGAAGATAACTCAAAAAGGTACTTCAAAGAAAAACAAACAAAACAATACTCAAAAGAAAACCCTCTAATTGGTAGAACCCAGTGAGGTGATCAATGACACCATCCAGCCATTTAAGTAGGAAATACTGGGCCTGCCCCTCCCATACTCCTTCCCTGCTGCAGATCTACAAAGGACAAACAATGGTGAGTAAAAAGGAAAACAAATAACATAAATATACTTTTAAACAAAATAATAGTCCAACTAATAGTCCAGAATTAGTAGCTTTAACCCAAACATATAAATAGATAGAAACTGAAACATAATGCTAACACAAACACAGGATAGTAAGTGAAGCAAAGTTGCAAACTAATGTTTAAATTTAAGCATTATAACCAACTATAGGAAGTACATGAATCAGAAATAAGAGTAAGGGACAAGCGGTGAACAGAAACTGAACCACTTTGTCACATAGCTAAGGAAAGAACACTGTTATCAGTTACCTGTTTCCAATATCAGTAAGTGAATAAAAGGCTTAAGAAACTTCTGGACACAAACTATTTTTTACAGTAGCATGTTGGCTATTTATTCCGGCTGCTACAATAAAAAAATAGATGTCAGCAACTAACAGGAATCTCAACAAATCAACAACATACAGCAAAGTTACCCTATTTTATACTTCTGAAGAGTCTTATTTTGTTTGTCACTAAGCATGATAGATTAGGACATACAGTCAGACTCAGTACTGTCTAGCTCGTACTTTCCCTAAAAGAATTAGACGTATAGAATTTATAGTAATTAAATCTAACTATGCTAATCCCGCTAAATGCTAGAATATTATGCTAAAAAAGCTTATAATATCTCATTATTATTTTGCATATGTCTTGAAATATTAGGAAAAACCCTTTTTAAGTGCATAGCTGTTTAATGCAGTCTGGCCTCTCACACTAGGTTATAAAATAGTTAATAGTGATCATTCAGAGAAAAGCTCTTTAGGGTTAGTTTATAACACAATAAATAAAGGAATGATAACACATAACAGCAACTTGGAGCTTTTTTGAACATAACTTGTGATGTAACTTAAATGCGTCTTTTAAAAGAATAGTGTCTTATGTGTTCAAATATTCAAAAACAGAAAAGATGAGTGTAATTTCAATGAGTAAATTAGAACAGTTTCATTTTCAAATTATCTAGAAGGTATAAAAAAACATTTTGTTGTGATTTATAGAAATTGTAATTGTTCAAAATGAGCAGTGGCTGATCAGAGCCTCACAAAATAGGTATGTCAATATGAATTAGAGTATTTTTAATATGGACTCAGTAAAACAGTAGCAAGATACTGCCAAAACTAATAAAGAGAGCCGCATTTAGTGCATTTAAAGTCAGAGGGTGGTCTTAACCAATGTTGCGTGGTGCTATAAAAATCTAAAATATGTTAAGCTTCTAACAAATCTATTTTTAGGCTTGCTGACTGACGGAGAGGAGTGCCAAAGAGACACACAGAAAAAGGAAAACAAGAAAGCTATTGATTTGACCTTTAGAAAAGTTCCTCCTTTCTTCATTGTTGTTTTTGTCCCATCTTACACGACGAAACGATATAATGGGCCATGTCACTGCAAAAGTCAGTTTGAAATCAAATGCCATCATTTTAATTTAAATGTTACATTCTTGGTGACATCGCTGCATAATTGGCACTGAATCCTTGTTTGGATGTACATATTTATCATTTTGTGTGAGACACTCAAAGACTTCGACAGATACGCTACTTTGATGGGATGACAGTCAAATGGAGAAAAAAATAGGACTTCAAATCAACTGTCACGCTGTCAGTTAAGGTTTTTGTCACAAACTACGCATAAACATGCAAGATTAGAAATAGCAAACAAGCTGTAGGCCAGATTCACTGTCCTTGCTTAAAAGTATGTAAATAGGCTAATTTAATCCAAGTGGAATAACATTAAAGACACGCATCGGAAAAATATAAGTAAATTAAAGATGGATATTGCGAGATCACCTTTTACATATAGAACGTTCTCAGCTTAGGCAACATTTTATTGTATTTAAGTGATGACACGTTTTGTGCAAATGTGCTTAACATGCTATACATGTATTCAATTTGTGGTAAGTGAGACTTTTCTTCAGTTCAGTATTATTCAACTTTTTTGTTTTAACCAGAAAATATAATTTCTGGTTAATGAGCAAAGACTAACAAGGTCATCTTTCAAAGAGGGTTCTTTATGTCCATTCATGAATGGGAATACATAGAGCTACAAAAAGTGTAAGGTTACACATACAGTATGTATTTCTTTTTAAAGTCAGTTTTTTTAGGGTTTTTTTTTGGCAGAAATGTAAAACAGCAAAAGTTTCTATAAGGTTTTTATTTTTGACAAATTCTAATGAACCAAAGATCAGAGTCCATGGTCATATGTTGTTTTGTTTTTTTCAGTTTGAGTTTATTAGCTCTAGATTAAATCTAGTGAGGGCAAAATTAAAAACAGAGGATCTTGATTGATCTTGGACTTCTAGTCTAACATTTTAAAATCCCTGTATGATTTAGATGGTTTCTTGCTTATATGGATTTACCTTTAATACATTATGACCTAACCATTGAATTATGCGAAAAGATGATTTAGAGACACTACGTTGTGATGCCATTGTAGCAGGATCTAACCAGGTCATTTAAAAACAGATTGTAATGGACCTCTTAGGAGAGAAAAAGAAATAAATCCCCCCCTTCCTCACAGTGTCTCCCCTCCCTTCCTTTCTCCTTGTCTTACTCGTGGCCCATTACCTTTACAGAGTGAGGCTCATTAAAGAAGGCAAGTTGAGTCAAATCTTTCTGTAATTCAGTGGAGGTGAATTGCTGTCAACATCATTAACCGTCATTTCTCCAACTCACTTCAGTACTTATGAAGTGTTCTTTCTTGTGTAATGATCCAAATCTCCACCGCGAACCAGTCTTCTTCAAAGGCTCTTGAGGACATACCACCCATGCCGACGCCTGACATGCTAGAGGGCAAGATTAAATGTGGCTCCATCATTATGCTCCTCTTTGTGGTTAAACAGAACCAGCACTACATCCCAACACTTCAACAGCTAGCAGGTATGGCTTCTCAGAACAAAGAGTAAAAGACAGATTAGTAGGCTGAGAGAATTCACCAAAAGATGGACTTTTAGTGCAGACATGATTGAGGCCTATTTTTTTGTGAATACTTTCATTAAAAACTGATCAGCCATTTTGTCTGCTAGAAATCGCAAGAGGCAGCCTGCATGATTTTTTCTTTTAAATCCAGAGCTACCATAAATTTCTCGCTATTGACTGAACAAGGTTTCAGATATATTATGTAGAAAATTAGGTCCATATAAATTGCACAACCTTAATTATGAGATACATACATACATACATACATACATACATACATACATACATACATACATACATACATACATACATACATACATACATACATACATACATACATACATACATACATACATACATACATACATACATACATACATACATACATACATACACTTATATTTATAAATGCATATCTAAATATCTATAGATATTCAGATATATCTACAGCATATGTGGCCTAACTTAGCATTAGCAGGTCTCTGAAGAACATTGACATGCAGAGGAGTTAGTAACTACCACTAGGTAGTTTCTCATTCTGATGTTCAGTTTGAACTTTAGCAAATGGTGTTTACCACTTCTACAGCAGACACCTGAACACATCAAGTTACTGTTGCCGAGTTACTACTTATGTTATCAATCCATTAAAAAATATATAAAGTGTGTATTTATGTAGCTGAAGCCTGTCAGAAAAAAACATTGTTCTGTTTTGTATTTGTTTACATTTACCTCATGAGGCCATGGTTGGGCTAGCTCCATGGCTAATTACACTGAGAGCAGCAACTGCTTGTCATGCTACATGTCCTCCTAGTTCTGTCTTAAGGGAAGCCTTCTTTGTGCCAATGCCATTGTGTGTACCCCAATGCTCTGTATCATGCTCTGCTATGGCCCCCAAGCCTTGTGTTGGGCAAAGCCTCTTTTGTGCACCCACCATTGTGTGGCCCTGTGCTGAACCCCCTGCTAGGTAGGAACACAGACAAAGTGCAGCAGGGGAATGCTTCTCAGAGCCCTAAGACCTACAGTAAATCTTCAAACAATTTAGACAAACAAAAAAGGTTGCCGTGCTGCAGTGGGAGTAGTTGAGGAAAAGCAGATGAATAAGCAACATCAATTACTGGGGCTTTGACCTGCAAGCCCCCACACCATGGCACACATTTCACACCAAATCGCCCCAGATTGAAGCTGACACTGCTGGAGTGGAAACACTGACCCCTCACAAAGCTAGTGCATCAAACTTAAGAGCAAAGAAAAGCAGGGGGCATTGACAACCTACATAGACCAAGGCCAACATGGAAGGGAGACAAGAAGGAAGGGTATGAATTTAAAACAAAAACTCCCACATAATAGGTCCTAGTTTGTTTCAAAGTGAGGCAAAATGGCTCAATTTGAGACTTAGACCGTCAAATTGGCCCAGCTGAGGTACAAGAGGAACATGCAAGGGGACAACCGCATCAGGACACAAATAAGGAGCCTATGAGAAGAACAAAGCTGATGTCCAACATGCTTACCAGTAACCCTAAGCAAGACTGGACCTTCTTTAAAGCTTGTTTGGCCTCCCAACTTTACCCCCCAAATGTGCCGCTTCCCCTAAAGTCTTTTCATTCTGACACAAAGCCTTAGTCTACTTTGTAGGCTTGGACAAAAGGAAAATAAACACATGGGTCACATTTGTTCAACACACAGTACACCACTTTGATAAAAAGATGCTTTAAGAGACAGTGTGATTTTTAAAAAAGGAGGAGGGAGTGCAAAAAAAGTGTTCAATTTCCTTGGAAAAAGGTTCAATTTTCACCAATATTTAGATTTGAAAAAAGCAAGAAAGCAGAATCCTCAAGCATGAGAAAAGATCAGGCAATTCTAACAATTTGTCAATACAGTGTTAATTAATCTAATTACAAACCACTCTACAAACGCGATCCAAACTGACAAAATGACATGCAGTCTAACAGCAGCACATTCAGGCACATAATGCTGTGCATAGAAACGGTCTTAAGAATTTCCCAATTAGCCAGAAAAAGAAAAGAGGAATATGTCTTAGGCTCATGGAAGTGGCATAAAACTTCATAATAGGACATGCAAGAAAAATGGAGTGCTTCTTTTTTTCTGTGCTGCATGGACAACTAAGGCAAAAACAGCAACAAAACAGAAGGAAAACGGTACTACACAAAATAGAAAGGTTCTGCAAGGTCTCTGTTTCAAAGTGGGATTGCTGGAAATGGTAGTGACTTAAATAATGTGATACATGCACTGTAGCAATAAAAAAAACACAAGAGAAACAGATGCAACAATTATAAGAAAGCCTGAAAAGTGCACTATATAATATTTATAATCAAAGTGAATGTGGGAACAATAAACTAAATGAGCTGAAACCAGTTAAGGGCTTGTAAAATGTAAATTGCATTATTTCACAATTGAACACACAGTATAAAATGCCTTGTAGTGCATATTTATAATCATGTAAGTTTATAAACCACATTTTCAAAAATATACATAATTCTTTTCAGTGCACAGTAAAGAGGGAAATAAATTTTATTCTTTCAGAACAGCCTGAATGTCACATTAGTTAACGGTTAAAATGTGCATTGCTTTCCCTCTACTGTTTATATCCTATTAAGTTATAAACAAATTTAATGAAAGCCTAAAACCAATTTTGCCTTTAACCATGTCACACTGATAGATCAAAATGACAACTATCCAGAGCAAATGAGATTCAATCCAAACACAAAAAAGATATTTAACAAGATTCCTACAACTGACCCTTTTTAAAATTCCACACCTTTCTAAACAAATTTCTATTCTTTTCTTTCGGCTCTTACAATGTTTTGAAACTTTGAGTTTAAATCACAGCATTTATAATATTAATTTTATAAACTAACACTTCCAGGATTAAAGGTCTAATGTTGCTGACAAGATGACAAATGACGCTGCTGCTTATGTTCTCACTAAAACCAGGAAGATAGAGCGCATCATCCAGTTGTAAAGTCCTTACACTGGCTTTAGCTCAGAGAATCTACTTTGAAATACTAATACTTTGAAATATCTACTTTGAATCTACTTTTTTTTCCTTCAGGAGACTGAATGACAATATGACAACTTTTTTTTTTTTGGCTCAAGTGGCCTTTATTTAAAAGTAGTTTGACAGGAAACAGGGTAATGAGAGAGACAAATGTTGCCAGGCCGGGAATTGAACCTGCGACCATTGCCATCAGGACTTAGGCCTCAATATGTGGGTCGTGCTTTGCCCCTGCACCACCATAGCAACCCACCAATTTTATTCTTTTCCACACCTAACCATACTAAAAATACGAAAACAAATCATGTACATTGCAATCCTAATTTCACCATCTGAAAGCTCAATCCTATCTGCGAATGTGAAGGGTATCCTGGAGCAGTCACTTCAAACAGCGGAGCATCCCATCACGTTCATCTAACCTCCAATTCCAGATTCTAACAGAATTATAATGGAGGCTGTACCAGTCAAGTCAGCTGTCTTAGCAAATGGAAATGTGACTCGTTTTATCTGGTTGACACACATTATAAAAGAGGATTTCAAAAAAAGTAAGATGGAAGCTTTCGGGTCAATTTTGGTGTCAATGCTGTCATTTTGTCATGAATTATATACGTTTGAAGAACACTTTACTTCAAGGGGTATAAGAGATCAGGAACATGTACTGTTTAACCTAACCAGCATATGAGAACATTGGAGAAGGGAGTAAAATGAGGCATTATATTCAATCATTTTCTCTTATCCGTTTAGTTCAGCAAGAAAAAAACTACACACATACTCTGAAAAAAAGAAAAAGTAAAACAAATTGTCTGTTAATAGGTTTTAAAAAAATATACATCTCAAAACATTTGAAGTTACTTTATCTCAAATATTCAAAAGAAATATATAAATTTGTGCAATTAATCAAGTGTTTATTTTATTAGACATCTTTATAATGCAGATTTATGACTATTGAAAACCCAAATAAGTTACAACTCCATCAAGTATCAAATTTTAATTTTAAGCAGCTACTCTAAATACAAAATAACAAATGTCTGAGTTCTCAATAACACAAATACAAAATTTATTTTCTTCATTCCTTCCCTCCAAATGTAAATGCCCCTGTACGCAGTTCAAGAAATAAAATACTAACCTGGAGACACGAAATGACAGAGGGAATTATGGGTAATTGTGGTGTCAGAAAAGAAGACGGCTGCATGACAAGATTCCGTGTCATTTAGACAATCAGAAACTTAAGAGGCAGTGTGACACATTTCTCTCCCTCCATTCGTCAAAGCTCCTGACTTGACTGGTGATAATTTCCAGGAGAGGGAAAAAAGGAGACGTGAGTGAAAGGAGAGCACAAATGAAAATGGAAGTCGCGGCAAGAGAGGTGTGATTTTTCCTCTTCCATATGTAGCACAGGGCAAGTGCCAGCCAATGTGCTGCATTCATTGTCGGAATCAAGACGAAATATCCCCTTTATATGTCAACCTGCCACGTAGATAAGAGGTGCCTGAACCGCTGTATGAGATTCATACTTCCCAGCTAGAAATGACACAGGCTGGGAAGGGGGACTTTGATCGCTGTGTGAAGCCACTTTAACAACAGACCTACCCCTGAAGACACATGCTTCCTGCTCAGGTCAGGTGGGTGCATGGGCATGCAACAATTCTAAAAAAAAAAAAATGCTTTAAAAGGCTTTTTCCAACCACAAATGGTGAATAGCAACACTCAAGCCAAGCTGTCTTTTTTTTTTTTTTTACACATTCATGGCCACGGAGAATCAGATACATAAAAAAGGATGTACTGCCTGTCAACATAATGAATTCAATAAAAGCAACATTGTCTGCTTTGTCACATTTCAAAAACGGTGATGTGTAATTACTGTTATCTGTAGAAATAGCCTCAATTTACATCAGTGAAGGCTTTTCCAATCTTAGCACTGCAAGGACAATAAAGATATTTCTAATGTGAATACTCTGTGACAAAAGGACAAAACACTGCACTGAAATAGCAGAAAGTTCAAATGACAATGTATGTTACATTGTAGTATACATTCTTACGCATGAAGATTTTTTTAAATTTATTTATTTTAAATCCAACTGTATGGCAAGGCAGGACAAGAAAACAGCATTAAAAATTATTATTTTAACAAAATATTTTCTTTGCAAATTATGTTTTGCAAAGAACATGACAAGATGGGATTATTTTAGTGCAACATTATTTTAGTGCAACATTTGCTCTCATAACTACATCACTAAGTCTAACAAATCAAAAACCACACTCAAAATTAATCTTAAAAAGGAAGAAGTTTGGAATTGGAAGAATATGGTATGTATTTAAATAAGCATACCTTGGTAAAATGTATTGTCCCAATAGTCACTATTGTGACCATTAACATGTTTACACATCCTGCTCTCACACCAAAACAACTTTTGTAAATGCAAAGGTGTATATCATAACTACATACATTAAAGATGATGTGCACCAAAAGTATTTGTTGTATGTTGATTTAAACATACATTACTATCCTCTTCTTTGGGAGGATTGTGGCAGTCTTCCTCTCGACAAGGTGCAATATATATTAGCAGCTCTGTTGATGTGATGATTTACTCTAAACTTGTGATACTGCATTAGTATTATCTAACACTCTAAACTTTTAATATTTGCTGAACGTTAACTGAAAATTCAATCAGTAAGTTTTTTGGAGTCCTTAAAAGTGAAATTAATTTCTTGGTCACTATTGTGACCAGTGGGCTTAAATGGGCTAAGACATTATCTGGTGCATTGTTCAAAGGAAAACATACATAAAGATCACTTGAATCATTCTTAATGATCAACTCTTCAGATTTTTGAATGTATCCTTAAAAACTGTTTGGTTGGAATTACTGTTTGAACCAGTTTCTGAACGAAACATTACAAACTACTGTGGAGAAAAGACTGGCTGAGCTCTAAGGGCAAAGAAAAAGACAGAAAGTCCTTCTGTCTTCACTCCATGTTTCATTCCCTCCTATTTTCCCTTTCCTACATTCTGCAGTTGTGTGTCCTGACCTTGCAGCTTCCATGGCCCATCCATCTTGGGCTGCTTAGCCATTTCGCTGGCTTCATACTGCGCAGATTAACACAATTCATCACCACAATCATCCTCCATTCATCACCCTTTCCAATGAATGTTTTGACATCCAGTTAATTTTCTGCTGATGATTTATCAAATTATAATTACCATGCTCTGAAGGGCTCATTTATTATGTTGATACATGATAATGATGCCAAAGTGGATTGAATTTTAAGTAAGTTCTCCCTGCGATTATAACATATGTGTTATTGTGACTAATGCTGTGCTGTTTAGTTCTTTACAGCCTGGAATTTCCACAGACAGCCTTAATGTTATAAAAATCAATGCAAAAACGAGGGGAAAAAGTAGACAAAGTGGGAAAGGTAATTCAATTTTTTCACAGAATAAATTGTTTGGCTGGGGAGCAGTAGCCATGAAAAAGTTCAATTAGATTCAGAGCTCCCATCTTAAATGCTCAGTAATTAAAGAGTTCACTAATTCAATCAGGGGCAGGGCTCAGGCAGAGGGAGTTAGGCTGTTTCTTAATAGGTTATAGGTTATTCCTCACATACTGCCCACATAAGCACTTCATTAGCCTTCTGCTTTACAATTCACTCAGCTTTTCAGTCTCATTATTATCCAGGTTTATTAAAATCCAATGGTTACCTATCTTTTCTGGTTATTGAGGAGATGCCCAGTAATGCACTGGGCTCCTGCTGAGGGCAAACACACCAACTAGTGCATAAGAGCATTTAAAGAGGCATAGTTATGGATATTTATACTGTGCATTGTGCTTATCTATATTAGCAAACTGGTCCCAGTGTGAATAGAATAGCGTGACCTTGGCAAAGCTCAACCACATATCCATTTGCCCTTAATAGCACCCCTTCTTCAAATGATAAATGATTATTATTTTTTTGGCAGAGTAGTGGACTTAGAAGGGCAAATTGGATTCTACTTGGTCAGATTCTTTCCCCCCTTTAACTTCTTTTTTTCCACCTTTTTCCACAGACACTGGCATTTGATCCTTTGACCCATGCTTAGACTCCAAGTTAAATCACTGACCAACGGATGGAGGTGGTTTGTCTGGAGCCGCAGTGCATTCTAGGGCACTGGCAACCAGCTCAGGGAGATGAGGGCTTAGGAGGTGTTAAAGGTTATTGAATGCTGGAGAATTCTCCTGGCGGCGCAAGCATTGTTTACAGCTATCTATTTTTTTGACTCTTTGCCCTTGGGCTGTGGCCCATAAACAGAGCTGCTATCCCCGACATCCCAGCAAGTGGAAAGTGCAGAGCATAATTGTGAGTCCCCCTTGGATGTCCCAAAAGTGAAAGATGTGTCTGGTAAGTGAGAGAGGTCAAACACGAGCATGGATATTTATTACATGCACTGCAACCAGATGGAGGAGGCCCATCCATCAAGGAGAGCTGTCACGCTGGTCACAAACGTTTCCCATAAAGACACCCCGCCAACGCCGCCGCCCCCTCACTGCCTCCTGCTTTTGCTCAGTGAAAGCAGGAGGTCCATCTGCATTGGAGGGAAATAAGAGCAGAGAGTGAAAGACTGTGAGGAGGCTTTGTGTGCAACCTGTACAACTTTTAAGGGACAGCTTAGGAATTTCTAAAGGGAGTTCTGCTAAAACTTTTAAACTGTTCATATCTTACCTATTGTAAATAAGTCTCTTGCTGTCTATCTATCTAGATTAGCTTGTCCTGGAGCTAAAAGCTTAAAAATATGTTTAGATGAAGAAAGACCAAAGCGGACATCTACCTTTTCTGCAAAATGTAAAGCTTTCGAAATATGAAATTCAAACAAAGCATTTTTCAATATTTCTAAATTGTTTTGAAAGTATGCACATACATTTTTTTTATTGCAAAGAACTGTTTGGAGAGTATTTTCAATGATTGTAACTGAGTAATTGTAATTTGTATGCTTGCCATTTCCAGTTCTTCCCATGATGCCATAGGTCACAAAGACTGCTAAAAGCAACATATAAATATAATTTATTTGTATAGAAAATACTCCTTCTGTCAGCGATAACAGCCTGAACTAACATTATCAGAGTAAGTTTACAGTTAAGAGCAAGGACTTGCTATTTTTCTCCATTCACATGACTGATGAAGGTTTTTCTAAAGGATTAGTCACAGTAAGATGCTATGAAATTCAATTGGCAGTATGGTAGGTCAAATGCAATTCCTGTTACCATCAACAGATAAAAAAATATAATTTAAAGTTATTGTCCAATATTTCTTTTAAGAAGCAAATAATCTGGATGTATGCTAAATGAATTTTTTATGAGTGCTGTTCCTTTAAAACTAGCACAGTTTGATCCAAGTTTGAGAGCATCTCCAAACCTCTATCTGCTATTGGTTTCCTTAGTCTTCTTTCTCTGACATGGCTTTTATTTGTCGGGAAGTTCTTTTTTGAACAGTGGCTGATGATGTATAAAGTGAAAGAAGACCAGAATAATAAGGTATGTAGAGCAGTGGTATTGGAAGAAACTTGAAGAGTAAGAGAGAAGGGGGGAACACAAGGGCGTTTCTGACACTTGCTCTCTTCGTCATCAGGCTCTCATAGGGCCGTAGGTGACAATGAAAAGAGTTCACAATACAGCCACAGCAGAAACTCATTCTGGCCCTCATCCATCATGCTCAGCCCGCTAGCCGTTCCACTGACCTAATCTGTGATGCCTCGCTGCCCGCATCCCTTTCCTTTAAGGCAGGCTTCATTACTGTAAGAGAGAACAGGAGATAGAGGCCAGGGGCCAAGGGCCTGGGGAAAAGAGCTGCGGTAGTCAGATACACACACAGAGACTTAAGGTACATTTAACACAGAGACAGCCACCTGTCACAATCATCTATTTCTGACAGCAAACGACTGCAGGAGACATTCCCTCTGAAGATGAAGCCTTTTGGAGAAAACAATACAAATATAGTGGATAAACCACGCGGAACCGTTGATCCATTAAGTCTGATTACTGTGGAACAACAATATCGCTGTCATGGAAATGTCCACCTCGCAATCTAAGAGCCTTCTTTCCATCAATCAATCAACGGATTAGACAGCTTGTTACTGTCACAAATAATTTCCAAGTCGATGAGTGACGACGTTTGAGTCACATTTGGCCATCTTAAGGAGCAGTTTACTGGGATAATAATTTCCATTACCCACTGTGATTTTATAAAATAATATATGTATTTTTTGGTTCATCATCTTTCGACAGTGTGCTTTGATTATAGTTCTGAGTTGCTGTTTTTGGCTTCAACAAAAGGGGATTCAACTGAGGTAATTTGTCCAGTTGACCCAGCACCAGCTAACATGAAGCCTTAACCCCTTAACTTCTGCTCAGGGTTTGCAGCCACACAGCTTTATTAGCTTTCTCTTCTCTCTCTAACTGGTCCCCAGACTCTGCTACCCGCTGCCTAATGGAGCCTGCTTCGGCAGTGAGGGACAAATTCAATCAGACCTTCGCTAAACATCTTCAAATAACATTGGCTCAACTCTCTGAAAAGGTGAACACTGAAATCAAATAAACTGTTCAGCAATCGCTGCTTAGCCAACAGCAGACATGGGGAAAAAAGACTTCTGATGAACTGATGCTGCTGCTTTCTTCTTTTCTTCTCTTCTCACACAATCAGACATCAAAGACATCAATTTCCTGCTCAACTAAAGAGATGCATTATTAATAATAGTAAAATATTCTGCATATTTTATATATGCAGAATATTAATGTTTTGTTTTTCTATTGCAACAAACCCAAATCAGGAGGGCCTGTGTGAGATTTTAAAATGAACTACTAAATGTGTTTGTCTTGGAAAGCCAGAGGCAAAATAAAAACCTAATCAACAATTGCTGACACTTATTTTAGCCAATTCCAATTTGTCTCTGTAAGAGTATTAAAAACTGTTAGAAAACAATCACTCCACTTTTTCTTACTATGATTTAAACACTGCAGCATGCAAAATTTGAGAACTGCAAAAACTGGACTTCAAAACATTAAATGCAGCGGTTCTAATTATTCATGAATAACACACACGTACCCCACTACTATGTACACCAGTTTTTACGTGACCAATGTACCACTGTAATTATCCAAAAATTCACTGATGCACATCAGTTCAAAGAACAATTAACAGCATCCAATACATTTCTCTCCAGTCTTCCTGCTATGATCTGCCATTACTTATTTGTATTAAGAGATGAGGCAACTGCATCTGATTTATGAGAGAACAGTTAGAGTAAAACAAGGTTTTCCTTCAATGTAAAAGACAAAATGCAAGACAGTGGCTAAAACCCTCCCAAAATAATAAAAACTAAAAAAGCAACTTTGCTGTTCTGTGTTCAAATTTATTGGTATTGAATGAATTTGAAATGTTTCTTCACTAATGCGACAAAAAAGGAAAGGAATCCAGATGTTGATGCTATGCATGCTTCACTGTTGTACAAATTATTCAAACAAGTACAAAATATTCAAGAAGCAAACTGACCAGCCTGAGTAAGTCTTGAATTTTGTTGCAGTAGACTAAGTCAACAGTCACTTTTTATAACTAATTTTTCCTTTGAAATTTGCATCTTTCACAACAATTATTGTTGAATGAACTGAAAACCTTGACTTTCATTAATGTCGTCAATAAATTTGAATGCAGACAGAAAATCATTTTTGATAGAGCAAAAGCCAAATAAACTGTACTTCATTCATTCATTCATTCATTTATCCATATTGTTTTTATTTGGATGCTGCATTTATTTATATACATATAAGTAAATAAATATATTTATTTGACAAAGTGTAGTTAAGCCTACTAGTGTCTTTAAAATAACTTATATTTCAAAAGCACTATTTACATTAAAAATTAATCAGCAGGGTGCTGCAAACACTCTTTGACAACAGTCAAAACCATATTTCAGAAAACTTGGTATTATACAAGACATGACTTCAACATACTTCTAAAAAGGCTATCTCATACCCGTCCCACATATGACTCGATAATCATCTTACCATCAAATTGCTATTGCATCACACGTCCTAGCCATGTTGGGGCACTAGAGATTAAAAGAGACAGCTAATTGACAGCTATGCTGCCCAGGAAAAACCAACCAGACAGATCAAACTAATGGAAAATGTTTACAAGTCTTGCATCAGCACAGATAACATCTAAGGAAGGGATATTTTTAAAGCGCTCATAAATAACAAGCCAACTGAAAGATATACTGCTGTGTATGTGTGCATGTGTTTCTTTTTTTAAACAAAGTTACAGTTTGCTGTAGGAGAGAAACTATTATTAGTGGCTACAAAAACAACCATGTCAATTTCAGGATATCTGTTGATCTGCAATGTAGAATGAGCTTATAGTTAAACAAGTTTGCATTGGTATCTATGTTCTCTAAGTCAGTCTGTGGAAAAACTACATTGGCATTACATCAGGAGCCCTCTATGGCCTGTCTAGAGTACACACACACACACAGCAAGAAGTTGAGTCAATAAGAACATGATAATTTGGTGAGAAAGGGAGCATTTCCTGTCTCAGGAAGATGCTTTTATAGAAAGCTGCTAAGGAGCAGAATAGTCCTCAAGTGATTTTTTTGACAGTATAACTGGTTCTCCTGACACATAAATGACTATGCTGACAACTTAACTGCACTGCCAATCAATATTTTCTATTACTCTCATTGTCAGACACAAAATAAAAATATAATACTGAGGTCACTCCAGGAGTGACAGGATATTATGGGCCTATCAGTGCTTCTTTTTAATGCAAATAGACCCTTTAAAACAGATAGACTGACACCAATCCATGCCAATAATAGATGAGGAATTCTTAAGAGTATATAAATGACATATATTAAGCAGAATAAAATGTGTTTTATGTTTAATTTTGAATGGCATCATACAGTTTATTTTCCTTTAAAGCAGACTTTTACAGAATTTGCAAATAAATAGATAACGAAATAGCAGTAGAAACAGCAGCATCCAAACCAAGCTGTCTGACTCCACCCACAGCATTACAGCCCAACAGCTTGTACATCAACAAGAGACGGAGAAGACAATTAACCAGGGGTTTAACCTGCCAGTCATCTCCTGTCAACCTATCACACTTGCACTCTCAGGTCCGCCTCCTGCTTAACCCCCTCTGTGATACGCTGCTGGCAGTTTGGATAGCTTGACTGACAGCAGTCCTGATCCTGGTGCTGGGAGGCACCTATGTGGACATCTTAGACATGAGAGAGGGAGATTGGGGCGGACATGTGAGGGTGAAGTGGAAAGGGCCTAAAGGATAGAGGAGGAGCTAGACATTTTCTTTGGTGTCCTAATTAGATCTGCAAAGGGGCAAAAAGTCTTTCCCAATGTAATAAGAGTGAAGAGAAGCAATGTGGGAAACTGACATGTCCAACCCTTTATTCATAAAAAAAGCTTTTTTTCTCTCTCTCCTAACAGTTTGCGTTCAGCAGAACCTATAAAAAATGCACTAAACAGAAACAAAGTCTGCATAATAAAGTAAACACCATCTTCTGCTTTCTTCTCCTCTCAATTTTGCTTAGAAAAAAAACAATCCCCCTCCCCATCCCGACTATTAGGCTGGGTGAAATGTGAAAAAAAAAATCAAAACAAAACAATAGATTGTATCCTTTTGCAAATGTCAAGCTTTATTCTCGTTTCACAATTGAGTGCATTTCGCCGGGAAAATGAACTGAAACCATTTTGGCTGCGTGTCCCATTACTTTGCTCTCTGCTTCCAACACTTCGGATTCCATAGCGTTCTGTTAACCATCAGCAATTATCTCCCTGTCAGAGCTAAAGGTAACAAATTTCCCTCCATCCAGCCAGTCGCTATCAACCTCTGGACACCAGCATCAACTGACAGCAGCTAAATCACACCAGCCAGCCAAGACTCCTGACAGACAAATGCACTACCTTGGAAAACCTAGGCCCATCACTCTAAGAGGGGAGGGGTAGGTAGAAAAGCTAGCCTCTCCCCACTGACCTTATACATCCCGCTCTACCCCACCCTGCACCACTGTAAAAGATGGACTGCCCTGTATTGTGTAAGCGCAGGGCCCTGTTCCCGAATAAGAGAATTATTAATGGAAAGCTCCTTGGTTCTGGTTTATCTTGTGTGTACCATCTCACTGGTTCCCACTTTTTCCCTTTTTTACAGATGGACTCAGAGAGCCAGGGCTATGAGTAATCCAAAACTACACCCAGCAACCACAAAAGCTCCACAAACAACAACTTCATAATTCAGCAAAAGGGAAGCTTAATAATACCCTTATTCTTAAAAGGAGGACAAATAAATATGGTTCTAATGTGTCAGTAAAATTTATATGTACAATTTCATTACATAATTTTGCTGTCGTTTTTCATCTAAATGTTTGAAACATTTTCCACCTATTTATTTATCTATCTATGAGCAACATTTGATAATGTATTCCATTATCAAGTCCTTCATGCCATATATGACTCAAGAAATGTAAATGTTCATAAAAAACAAACATGATATCAGCTGTAAACAGGTTGACAAATGACTTGAGCGCAGATGTGGATGATCTTTGGTGTAGGCATGAAATACAAACGGAGTGACAGTAATGTAACAGACTGACAGGTGAGGTTAGGGCAAGCGACAAAATGATTCTCCTTCAGAATGACATGACCTTTCTTGTGAGTCAAACATATTCACTACAAAAGCTGCTGACAGAAAACTGATGCTCAACATGTCTGTTTCTGCCAACGCCACTGTTGTTATTTTACTGTTTTTTTTCCCTTCTATTTTTGAATTTAGCACTTCGAATTAAAATGGATCGTCTAGTTATGCCTCTGTGCAAACAAGGTGAAATAACATCGGCGAGCGCAAATCAAGTTTTCTTTGCGTTACGTCAAGTGGCTCACAGCTTCAACAGCTCTTCCCTTCAGATCGCATTAGCATACTCATGCAGGTAGATTTCAGTGTGTGACATCCTTTATCAGCAGGGGTGAAGGAAGAGGAAAGCTGTACCTGACAGTGACCTGTCAAGGCAGATAGGATGTGTTTAACGATAAGCTGTCTGCCTGCATTGCGCACGCACTCATGCACAAACAGACTAGTTTCTCCCACCCAGCTTAAAAGGACCTCCACGAAAATATTACATGCTAAACCTTAGCAAATATGAACTGATTCCAGTCATTATAATCATTACCACATAATCACAAACTGAGACGGAGATTTTTTTATTTATTGAATAAATAGTTGACACTGTTTAAAAAATAAACACTAAATATTTAGGAGTTCACATGTGTTTCTCTATAATAGGGAGGAAAAGTTGATAAAACTGTTCTTATTATATTCATAAAATGTAGGGTTCTGTTGTCTGTTAAAAAAAAGATATACACAGAATATAATCAGGAAAAATAAACAATAATTGTTACTTGTGCTGCCAGTCATAACATGTAATCATGTAGACCAGTGCAGCTGAACCATCACAGCTAATTTTTTGGCATCCAAATACACATATGATTGGATTATCTCACATGGATTTGAGATGATGTAATTTACTATAAATACGTGAATCAGAAAGGCATCCATCAATATTTTCCATTTAGCTGTTACATTTTGTTTACAAAGATGTACTGACTGTCATTAGGCTTTAGCCTAAGCTTCATGCTGATTTGGTGTATGTTGGCTGGCTCGTTTGGGTCATGTGGATTTTTTCTGGCCCCATGTTTGGATGGGGCTCGGGGCCAGGCGCTCACCCTATGTGCTGTCTCACCCTGGTGAGTGCTTGTCGGGACCTGGGCGTCCTGGCTCTGCTGTCAGGCCTCTGCTAGGTGGTGGTGTGCCCTTGGGGCTTGGGTTTCTGAGTCTGAATCTGCTCCAGTGCAGCCAGTTGCTGGCGGAGACTGCAGCCTGGTTGGTGCAGTCCCCTTGGGCTTCTGCATTGTGGCTGCCTCCCCCATGGATCTTCTCTCCTTTCTTTAGGAGGAAGAAGGAGCTCAGGGGAGCATTCCTGCAGTGGTGATCAGGGGGCTCTGTGCTCGGGGGCGTCTTTGGATGTCTACGGGTACTATGTTCCTCATGTCTATCTTGGGTCTGTACCTTCTTCCCACACCAGCTATGGAACATTCTTTGGGGAAGTATTAGGCTTACACTTTAAGTGTTTAGATTCAGATGTTTTCAGATACACTATTTTGGACTGTGGATACCTTGAAATACATTTTGTATTAATTTATACTAAATTTGTAATATATACTTTCAGTGATACTGTGGTTATTTTTATATACGCATATGTCACAATAGTTTTGTGATTCTATCTTTTTTCTCTCTCTGTAGGTGTAGAAGCAGATTTCTACCTTAGTCAAATGACTGTATTACCTCCTCAGTATGCAGTCAAGTTCTCAAAGTCCTGTTAATGACCTCATTATTTGACTGAAACCTTCAGGACACCTGCCCTTGAGGCCTGGATTTGAGAATCCATGTTCTAGGTTGCATTTTCTTTGTCCTTCTTTCTTTCCTCTACCCTCATCTCCTACTTTCCCATCAAACCTTTCACCTTTTCTCCTCCCTGATTTTCTATCTACATGTCCATTGGATTTGAAATAAAATAAACCCAAAGAAATTTCTACATTGTGGAAGCCATAATGCTCTATTTGTGAAAGTAAATTGGTTGGCCATAGTCTTGGCATTCTGACAACAACTCTGAGTGGCAGACTGCTGGACAAGACTACTTAAAAAAGACAATGTTTAACCTGAGCTTTTAAAAAAAAACAATAAAGTCATGCTATTTCAAATTTAGATCATTGCAAAAGTAGGTTCAAACACCCTGTTCTAAGTGAAAAAGAATACTAGTCTTTCAAAATACTGGCATTTACTTTCAGAGTAAGTGTTGCTTATTTAAAGGACATATTCCTTAAGAATGTCGTTCTAATCCTATAATGGCACATAACCTTGTGATAAAATAGATGGTTTTTGGTATTCAAAAGAGAGATCATATGTTCCCTCAAAAACATATTTGAAAACTATGAAAGCAGAGATAAAGGTAGGATTATCTTGAGCTTATATATATAAAAAAATTAAATAAAAAAAACTATCCTAATCAAAAAAAGTTTCAAAATACAGTATTGATTTTCAAAGAGAGATGCAGAAACAAGTGTTTTGACATTGTTCATGTTAAATAAAAATGACTATCAGAATCTATAAGAAACATTTTCAGTCACTGCATTAAATGCAAAATTAACATAATAAATTGATTGAAGTGGCAATCGCAGTTAGAGAAGTGACAGCATGAACATGTCACTAAAATTAATCAGCAGAGGAAATGCAAAGCCAAAGCAATTCGATCCCTAAACATCTATGAGTAATGCAGAGACTGAAATAAATCCATCACAGTTCATTGAGTTACCTACAGTTGTTTTCATCTCAAAGTCAGAAATGACCAACAAACAATGCAGTGTAAAAAAGTGCAGCTAGTGAGAAAATGACAATATCACCACAAAACAAGCTTAGCAGTTTAACAACAGGGGCCAAATCTAACGGTAAAGACAGGGATGCAATTGTGCTATAGAACAACCCTTCCAGGGTGCACTGGTTTGACTATAGTAATTGGAGGTCTACCCACACGTGCGTGAGTGTGTGTATACACACACAAACGCACGCAGACACACAGACATGCGCTCTCACACAGCAGGCCCCTGGGCAGGATCAATATTTGTTGGTATTGCACCTTGTTCCAACAATGCAAGATTTACGGCAGGCGTGGGGGATTTACACTTTGTCTTCGAAGCAACTCATCAGTGCAACCCAATTACTTACCACAGACAGACAGCATTAACATGGGCCCTGCTGCTGCTTTATGGCCCCTCAGCCCATCTCATTCCAGCCTCTTCAGGCACTGCCACTATAACAGATACTACACTTAAAATGTGCTCACAATGAATTCTTAGTCTTTCATTATTCCCACCTTGATTTACTTCATATCATTTCACAGCTATAGACAAAGATAACACATTGTAAATTACCGGCACAAACCCTGCTTGTTTCCACACTGGGGAGGCGAAGCAGGGTGGAGGGAGGGGAGACGGGGGTGCGCGTGCAGCAGGAGGGGGCTTCGGATGTCGATGCAGAGATGAATCTCCATCTCTTACATTCCAAAAAACAGGTATGAATGCCCTCAAGGGTAAAATCCTGACATTTAATGTGAATAAAAATTACATTCGCAACACATGAGTGACAGTCACATGCTAACCGCAATCATTTTAAAACTATTGTTTACATGACAAGTGCCACCTTGAGCCCTAAGGCCACTACAGGCAACTTGTAAGCCAGTAAAAGTCCATAACCACCGGCTCCAGCTTCTCCCTTAAGCCAAGACACAGTCAGAGCCACGGCGCCCCGGTTTATACCCAAAAGCATATTAGAGCCTGTCAATCACACTGGACTGAACTGAAAACTGCTGCGTCATACATTTCCACAATAAGCTACATTTACAACAATTCAGGATTCCTCCTCATTATATTTTTATAAAGCTCTTACTCAGTAGGTTCCTACTCTTTTACAGCAAATATAGCCTTTAGCTTCAGGCCAATAACTGAACAAGAATAGATACAAGAAATTGTAAGAACCTGTATTTTACCTGCACTAAATGAGTTTCTGCAACAGTCAGACATTTTCACAATGCTCTGATATCAAATAAATGTATCTACTGTGTAAGCATAATTAAAACAACACATTGCCATGCATCTGGACCCCTGCAGCTTACATCTGTGTTTGTTGTCATTGATAAAACCACTAATGTGGAGCGTAGAAAACCCCCTTTTCCACTCCCTATAATTTCCTCAACCCTCGATCCTATTTCAGTGGTTGATAACTAAGAACATTAGTTTTATGCCACTTGCCAAGCACAAATGAAAAGAGAGCTAACTTTAATGACACCGCAATTAATCGGCCCAATAGACAGACTGCTAAAAGACGAGATATTGACTTCATTAAGGATAATGTATTATGTCATTAAGTCACCAGGGTCACCTTGTGTATCATACAAGCTGCCTAATATATTGGCATTCTTCGTGAATAAGATAAATTCAGATGTGAGAGATAAAGCTGATTAGAAAATGGTTCATCAAGGGAGGCGGGATACATAAGAGTTGAGTCTCTTTGCTGTTGCGGAGTCTCCAGCCGGAAAGAAACGGGATAATGCGCTACAAATCATAGTGTATCTGGAACCCAGATTGATTGGCTGCGGCAATTTAATCATTATTGTTTGGCTCCAATCTACAAAGAGGAACACACCAGGCATGAATGACTTTATAGGAGTGTGACAGCAGCCTCATTTATTTTCCAGGGTTGCCTCTCTGCGACTGAAAGATTGATAGCAACTTTCAGATATTGTCTGTTCAGTGAATTAAAATCATTGCTCATATTACCAAAAATTATCTTCACAGTCATAAAAATACATGTGAGCTCTCCTAACACCTAAATTAAACAAAAAAAAAGTATTAAGGAAGTAAAACTGCATGTTCACAAAACTCATTGTCCACTGAGACATAGCTGTGCATTTTTCCAGAACATGTCCCTTAAGACAACAATGTCCACATGTTTATTTAGTGACCTTGCTGCATTCTATCCTTTTTTATTTATTTAGTTTTTCTTGGGGGGTTGGGGGTCATTATTGGCAGTTTCTCATCTACTGGAGGCTTTGCTCATTTGTCATGATTATTGCTGGGTACCAGCCTGTCATTGGCTCAGAGAGATCAATGGCTTTGGACTCTACCTCTGTAGTACGGGCAGACCAAGCAGGTTTTTCCTCTCTAAATGAGGCTTTTGCCGTTTCCATCCATTCTGCCCATTCTATCCCCTTCTAACCATGTCTGGGTAGTTGGAGTCACTTCATCACTTCGGCACCTTATCTTATTTTCCAATCACTGCTGACATACAGACGATAGAGTCCTGTGGAAAAATTAGGCCACCCCATTATGTATGTTCTTTCTCAAGAAAAAATATCTATATCCAATATTTTAATTAAGTCTGGAAAAGACAAGCACTTAATTGCACTTAGGCAACAATAATTAACCTTATTTTTCTCATTATACAAAGGGAAGTCAATAAGAAAGGATGTGAAAAGAAGTTAGTGCACCTCTACCTTTGGCTGATATGACTCAGTGAGACATAGACATAGTTTCCCCACTTCTCACTAAAAGTCAATTTCAAGACTTGGCCTCCCAGGGCCTTGGAGGTTTTACTGGTGAAAGTTCTGGGCTCTTGTCATGTTCCAGTATTAGAGGTGGGCGATAGAAATCAATATTTATAGATCATTTAATTATCTCTAACAATATCACCATAGAGAATATTTGAGATTTTGTGCTTTTTTATTTTTTATTTGGTCAAATATATAACTGCAAAAAAGTTTCTGGAATATCATTTTCATTTTTGCCAATATGATGATGATAAGAGACAGAAATTTCCATTACTTTCTTCGAAATCTGAAGTTAATGTACAGCTCCTTTGAATCTTGTCTGATGTGTTGAGATGATGCTTTTACATTTATGAGAGACAAAGGGGCAACTAATCCAATGAAAAGAAGCTTAATTAAAGACAGTTGTTTCTAAGGCAAAAGCTGTAACAGTAATTTTTATACATAAATTAAAATAGAAATCTGACACTTGTGTGTGTTGCTTTGACAGTAAAATACATAATTCATTCAAGAGTGGATTGGTAATAAACCAGGTCATATTATATATTTAATTATGAATAAGTATATATAAAAAAAATTGAAATCAATCACTCTGCATTTTCCGACCACACCAGGATTTTATCTTTTCAAACAAGCAGTTCAGGTCCTGATTGTCTGACAAAAGAAAATGGCCATCAAAATAATTTCTTAAATTATTGTACAATTATTAAAAAAATATTTTAAAGCTCCTTTTGGACAATTTAGTATTATTACATACTCCGACATAGAGAACTCAAAGCTAGACATGAACAAACCTGTGGTCGACTAACTAAAAAAATGTGACACCACCCTGCTGGACAAAAATTGTGTTCAGCCAAATAAATCAGAAACGCAAAGACAAGTCTGCTTTTGTTTGCCACCGTCTTTGAAGATTGCACAAATGTCACATGCCCTTGCTCATACATTTAAATTCAGGCGGATTTTAGCCCGCTCAAACCAGATAAGGCCCTACTGTTCTCATTAAAATCCATACACAGATGTTCAATCAATTGCTACTTCTGTATGCAGACTTGGCCTGCAGTGCATAAAGTTCACAAGTTGAGAACATCATTATATCATGATCTGTGGTGATAAGTTCCCAGAATAACTTTTTTCTTTGTAATGATGAGTTAGTAGTTAGTGGCTCTTTTAATATCACAGTTTATATTTGTAGAAAATGAGGGAGTAATTTAATGTTCAAAGAGGCCACAGAGAACTTTAATTATGTGCCCTTAATGAGGAATAAATTATGGCAAGACTAATTGCTTATGAATATGAAGACACAGATCATGGCTCCTGCATTACCACACACACGTCTGTAGAGATTGTAATGTAAGTAGCTAATTGAGCTGCTTGGTTAATAGATTATAGAGTACTTTATACGATTTATACAAAAAAAAATATTTCTTAGAATGAACATAATGTAAATCACAAGAATATGATTAACATTAAATGTGATAAAAGGACACCAAAGAGATAATGCAACAAAAAGGTAATATTAGAAAAGTGGCATGCCCATTATTGAATGTTGACATGGTGCATCAATCATTGGATGCATCAGCATAATATACATAAGAGGCCTATCACAGAGGCTCTGCAAAACAAAAGCAATTGTCCCCATCTGAAAAGCCAGTGAGCATAAATTCATGTCAGTAATCAACACAGGGGTCTCTCAGCATCTCTTTATGGGTCACAGAATTAAAGTGCCTTTCACACAAGGTCAAGACAGCACAGACAAGCCTTATTAAATATGATCCACCACTTTACGTAAATGGAAATAGCTGATCCACCACCATTATTACTAGTCAGTTTCATCTTTGGTCTCAAAACAACTTTAGCTTTTAATGTCAATTCCTGTAAGCATAAATTGAGAAATTCAAGTGATTCATGTAGCAAAGAATGTCATAATATAAGAAGTAACATTAAGTTTAAACTATATCTCCAACTGTAGCGTAGAGTCATACTGAGAAGTAGCTCTTCAGACTGTTAACTTCAGGAAGGAGCTAGTCTAGAGCCACCTGGAGAGTGAGTAGGAGCGCTGATGAGTTTCATCACCTCGCAAAAGCCTTCCTCAGGAACTTCTAATTGACGGCTGAGCCTGTTCCACTGTCCCACACAATTTCCCGTCATGCCTCTCTGGCTGCCACGAAGCGCTCACTGATTGTACCCCTGCACTCCACCTCCCTCCTCATTCAGCCCCGTCCCCTTATGCTTCCCTCCCTCTACCTTTGTTTTCACCCGTATCCGTTTCCCATCTCTTCTCCTCTCCCCGGTTCTCGCCGTGCCTTGGCTTGGCTGAGCAGGCCTGACAGGCGGATTCCTTTGGTTTTCGCCATATTAAAGCCACTTTCTTGCTCTGACAGCCTGCTCTCTCCTGCCACCTCATAGCTCTGGCTTCACACTTCTCTGGGCAGCCACTGCCTCTTGACAGACCACTGTCACTTCCCATCATGCTCTCTGCTGATGGCGCCTCCTTCCTCCGCTACTTTGACACCCCACATACCTACCCCAGCCCCTCCTCTGCAAGCTTGCGCGAGCCCACTTCCATACCAGTGCAATTATTTTTTTGACAAGCCATCCATCAGCCTTAACTTTAAAAGCACTCTCCACTGATATTCATTGTTAAGCCTCCCTTTGCAGCTCTTGCCTTCTCCCTCCAGATAAAGCCTGCATGAGAGAGTATGATATCAGACATCACCAAACCTACCAAACCATGTAAATTTACTTTGTTCTCAGCTGTGTTTCCAATTTCACGTCCAATTTTTCGGTACATTATGCGTAGTTGTTGTGCCTAATACAATGTTGTCAAAACCCATTACGGTTTGCTCCCATAGCAGCCTCTTAAAACAGGTTACAATTGGTATTCTATATGTGTAAGGCGGGCACATCTCACCATCTGCAGTTGAATCTTATTAAAATTATCTGTTCAATTCTCACGTTCTTGGGTCAGAGCAATTTGCAGGCATTAGCAAACACACATATGAAAATGTCAGCATGTCAACTAATAACAACGAAGCCAAGAGAGTGCATCGCTGTGAGTCAATAATGCTGCCTTGCTGGTGACACAAATTTGATGGTAATCTAAGAAAATGAATAAGGAGGAAGAGCTCAGCCTTGTTTGAAAGGGAATCTTGTCCTGTGTTGAATCATTTGGTGCTCTTCCACTTGGCCTACATCTTAGCCTTGCTGCGGAAGAAAAAAAAAAAAAAAGCATGGAGGGGGCATGACAACTAAGTTCTCTTCCATCAGTGTAGTCTGGTGCGCTCAAACAGCACACATTACATGTGCATGATGGATTGCCTGCATTACAGACAGCTCAAGTGACTGGCTCTGTGCATCTGACCAAAACTGCCATCTGAGCAATACGATGTTGAGAACAGATACAAAATGTGGCTTTTAAAGCTCCAAGGTTATCTGTTTACCAAAAATACATCTTACATGATGCAGAGAACAGCATGTTTAAATGTTGTGAAGATTTTAGTATTGACATTTTTTTTTAATGGCTGCCATGATAAAAAAAAAAAAAAAAAAAAAACATGTTCCCTAATAACATTGATAACCAATATGCATTTGTGCACAATCTTAAAGGATTTTGTGTACAGTTAATGTACACAAAAAAACTAATAAAATCCCACAGGGTTATACCTCTACACTGTTTTTAATGCTGCAGTTTTACTTGGAAAACAATCAAGTGGAAAGGCTGAAAATGATAAATAATATATGCTGTGGTGTATCAGAAACACAGGGGGAAGATGAACCTAAAAAAAAAAAAAATCCTAACAAATCAATGAATTAAAAATAGAGCCAGCTCAACATTTGAGAAAAAAAACATTACAGGCTATCCAACACTCCCTAAGCAAAAATCAGTGGCCGCTTACACAGACAATTCAGGACAGGCAAATGAAAAGTGATTAAACTGCTGAATCAGCAGCACAAAGCAACGTTGCCACATTATTGAATCACTAAAAAAATTGAGTTGGTAAACTTTAAGCAAATTGCATTCTAAAAACACCCTTCGACAAAAAGGAAACACAATTAACAGGCTGATACCAGCGTGTGTCTGGCAGGCTTAATGAATATCAAATTACATACAAACACTTATAAATCATCATTATCCCTACAAATTTTAATTGATCCCACAATTAAACATGACAAATGATTCCTATGGAAAGCCTTGGTTTTTATTCTTTCTGAATAAGAGTATTTATCTTTCCTTTTTCCTAGTGATTCATAGCTAATTTCACATTCCATGTGCTGCTAATTAACAGGGACAGACAGACGATTTTAGTCTGGGGTAATTTCTTTTGTTTACAGCAGGGAGCCTTCTGTTTCCAATGACTTGTTTCACTCTCAGGAACTTTGCTGACTTTTTATGGTGTCTTTTGGAATTGGAATGGAACTTTTGTACTGACTATTTCTGCTCTGTGAAAGAAAAAAAAACTTTTAATGATTTGGAGCATTAGTATTTTAAAATAGAAATTTGACTTCAAGTCAAGTTTAAGATGAGATGCTCTTTCGACAATATACGAGTTTACTGAGCAATCTGAAATAGCAAAACAAATTCCATTTATTTACACCACTGTTGCAAAATAGCAGACATAGATGCTGCATAATAACTATTGTTTCTCACATTTTGTAAAGTTGCGACAAAAAACTTGAGATTGCATGTGATAGACCAAGACCAAACACAAAACTCTTAGGAAATGCAGCATAAGTATGTATTCAGTCCTATTCACTCTATGTTTACTAATGAAGGAAATCAATAGAAAGTCCAGTTGTTAGTTTGCTCTGGTTAAATCAGGCCAAAATGTGTCATTGGACTACTCACTGAAAGTTTGTGGCAGAAAAACCCCTAATTATAAACCCTAAATATGCAGTTTGCATGAGGTAATATGGTAGCAGCAGCATCACATTGTGGAAGTCCAGTGTTTTAAATAATATGCTGAACGCTGCACATTGATCCAACAGCAACGGCACTATCTTCCTTATTTATGTGGATATCATTTAGCACTTTGATTTACTTAGTACTTTGGTGAGCATGGAAACCACTGAAAGAAATCAAAGTGATTGGTCACTGCTAGGAAGCTATTTAACTGTTTGAGCACAGCTTCTTCAATAATTGAGTACGTCTGTGTGTTGACATGTTTATTTGAGCTGAGTTGTGTTTACACCTTGTGCTGTGTCTAATGCCATGCAGACACCTGCCACTGCCTGTGCCCCTGACAGCTCTGGTCCCAACAAAGTGAAGCCAGGCAACAGCATATGGTTATCAATGATCCAGATGGCTCACGCTTGTCTCCAGACTGACAACTTTGCTCCTCCATTATCAAACACTGGCAATTAACCATAATCAAGTAGGTGTTAATTAGACATAATGAAACAATTTCTGTTTGGTCAAAGCCTGCTATTTGCCAATTACTTGTAATTATGTGCACTAAGCACTTCAGTGTAATCTCCGTCTGAGGCGAATAGGCAGCCAGTCGAACAGCGGGGATGTTTCTGCACACTAGACTGAAGAGCTTTTTGTTTTGTCTAAAAATTTGGCAGATTTAAAGCTGCAAGCCCCCTGATTGGGCAGCATGCCACAGCTGTCTGTGGGGAGAACAAAAGGAGCATCATATACCTCAATGACAGCGCAGGGGAAGTTTGTCATCCCCAGGAGAGGTTGGCTGTTAATCACGGTGACCTTTGACTTTTTTGGAAACCACCTCAAGTTGAACACCAAAAAGTATTGCATTTTCTAAAAGGGATTGAGAACAAAAAGACTATATATAAAGTTAAATAAAGATGAAAACAGTACATAAGTTGATCACGTCTGCAGTTTCAAGTAAATTTGTTACTACAACATTACCATAAGACAGAAAAAGAAGCAATTTCCCAAATAAGGAAATACAACTTCTGATAACATGTTTCAAAGTTAAAATGTTATGTTTTACGAGTAAACAAATAAAGCCATCTGGATAAAAATGTTAATTAAAGGTTATACTGGAAAACAGAGCACCCTTTTCCATGAACTTTCCACAAAAGTGACTTTTTGGCAAGATCACCCTTATGACTCAGGTCTCTTTAGGACACAGCAAAAGTGCTGCACTGCACATGACTGTAAACTAAATGAACATACTGTATATTTTTCAAACAATCTGTCATCTGTAATGGCTGGATGTCGACAACCAAATTCCACACAAGCCTACCGTAAATCTGAATGTCACCAAAGTTGTTCTAATTAAAGGCTGCCATATCTGTAAAAGAGCACGTTTATGTGCAGAGTCAGTCACTCCTCTGAAGAGGCATCAACAACACTGTAAATAAGTCATTTACAGACGACCAGTAATCACAGAGGCCATAACCTCGGACTAGCCTCACCCATAATTGCTGCGGTCCAGGCATAATCAACGGCACATCATTTGCTACGAGCTGGAAAACTACTCACAGTTACCCCACCCTCTAACACATATCTGTATCCCATGACTAAGGACACAGCCACGTCCTGTGTGTTCACATACTTTTTATATTGATGTGGGCATTTCAGAATTTAGTGGGCTATACTTAAACACCCTTTACTTAATCTCCATCAAGCATGTTGTCACTGCCTTTTACTGGCGCTGAATGCAGACCGAGTAATTAACATTGAACTGGGCGGCAAACACAATTTTGTTTTATAACTCAGTTATGAATTAGCAAGTTATGGTAAAATGAGTGTTTATGCGGCAGTTCTTTTAGCCCCACTTTAGCTTATCTACAAGGCATATTAACATGTTGAATCATTTTAAATGCTTAACTTCTTTCATTAGAAACACATTTATGTATTTATCTCTGAAAAGCACACAACAAGCTCCTGAAGGACTTGCTTTTTTGGGGGGAACACTTAAAAAATGGTGTCAGCATTACATTCTAGTCTTTCTTCAGCATTTCTGAAGAGTAATAGTACGTCATGTAGACAGAAAAAAAAAACACTTTTTAAAAGAGCGTTTCGACAACATTAAATTTCCACATTGGAAAAAAAAGGTAAATGATGATGCAAGAATTGTCACTCCTGAATGTATTTGCATGAATCAAAATCAGTGTGAAGGTTCAGCGATCTGGTAATGTGTACCTGAAGGTAATTAGAGGAAAAATGTAAGCAATACAAACTAAACCTACCCATGCATTGAATTGCATTTAAAAAATGATGTTTACCAAAAACATTTGGCTGTGGTGCTCCTTCCCCTCTTCCCTCCATCAAAGCAACTTACACTCAAATGCGATTATTAATTATTATTATGTCATTATCAGCATGTATAACATAATGTCCTGCTTTACTACTAAAACACAGAAAAAAAAAACCCATTGAAAAAATTTGCCTTCATAAATTTTGAGTCTGTGCCACAGGACGCCTTTGAATCTTTCTGACAATTAACGCCTCAAAATCCATCCAGCAATTGACTGGATGGAAATAGGCTGCAATTGTAAATTAAATCAAGAATGCAGTGAGTAAAATACGAACCCAATTCCAAACTGGCAACAGCAAATGTTCTTTCTTAAACTAATTCACTGTAGTATTAAAAAAAAAATCTAAACAGTAAAAACCTTCAGATTTTCAGAAAAATGCCTACAATTTTGCACAGAAAGTTGTCTCCTAGAGATGCTAACAAGCATTTTTTTTCCCCACTACAAGTGAAATTTACAGCAATTTAAACATCAAATGAATCCCTTCCCTAATGCATTTGCCAGCCTTAGAAATAATAAAACTAAATCCTAATTGGAGTCTAGAAAGAGTTTTTGAATGTGACTTAGTTGATCTAATCTATTTAACTTACCATGCATTCATTTTATAAAGCCATCAAAACCTCTGGGGAGATGGTGATAAACAATCTTTGATAAATGGAGCAAACCAGAATTTTTTACCCTAGACCAAAGTCTTTCCGTGCTCCTCTTCTGTAATGACATAAGAGTCATGGGGCAGAATGGATGGAGGAGTGCAGATATGCTGGAGCTTGAGCTGCTTGTCAGTGGCATGACTGATCACCGAGGCCAACACTAAAAGGATTGCTGGTGGAAATAAAGACACCAGCATGTCAGCTGTATGCTTCTCAGAAGGACCCATCAGACAAGTGGATGCGTATTGACAGGCCGGAGACAGGAAGAGAGAGATGTGAAGAGATGAAGGCGAAGACAGAGCGCTAGTAAGTGTCCTGAAGTCGCTCACCTTGGCACAGGCTGCAATGTCAGACGACCCAGTGGCCATCACTCTTTGGGCCCTGTCCGGGGTATTATTTAAAGCCAAACAAATATCAGGGACTGAATGTCACCACAAGGACACCAAGGCCTCATCTCCACCAATCAGTGTCCAGGGTTTCAAATCACCCTTTCTCCTTCCCCCTCCAGCAAATCTATCTTCCTCATTCCTATACCCAGGCTCCACACCCCCATTCGACCCCCCATCTAGCACACCAAGGGGCGGCACTGAGCAACAGATTTACGATCTCCCCATCTGAGGCCAAGCACGATTTATTGACATTACTTGTCAGCTTTCTTTTTGAGAAATTGCACGTAGAATTAATTTTAAGTACGTCTTAATGTTAAATATCCTGGAAACACTAAATTTCATGGTAGGTGATGCTCTGAGTCTCATAAGCATATATCACAATCTCGTGTTACACCGAAAGAACCTTTTTTTTTAAGGATTTAATTTAATAAGAAGAAGATCATAATCATAATTACCTATTTTTTATGCTGAGAAGTGATCTTGGGACACTATTAAATGCATCAAAAGTTTGAGTAATTTAATTTAATTGTTTTTATTACTTATTCATGGTCAAGGCTGCATTGGTTAATAGATAGCAACCTGAAATAGGTGTACCACAAAAATGAGAAAAATGTGTAGTTGTAGTAGTAGTTGTCAATATTTTCAGCCTTCAAATTAACCCATTTAAAGAATCAATTATTTACTTTATCAAAGTCACATTTGTACAGCTGACCTGAAACACCATATTTAAGAACAAATACAAACAGGCAGATTTGTGTCCACAGAGTTTCAGTGTTATAATTCAGGCTGTCCCAAAGTGACAAAAGACAATTTTATTTTCTTGAATAATTCACAATAAAATATAGAACATGTGCATTGATAATAGTTTATATTATGGTTATTGCACTAGTCTGCGGACCAAATCAACAGCATTGCTGTAACCTACTGCATTACAAGTAAGACAGCCCACTGCCAGGCTAAAGTTAGGTTTACAGTTGACGAATTGAACTGCATCCTCCGGACCTTGCGCGTTGGCTCTTGATCATAAACCTGAAGGTTTTTATAACTCACCGCAGGTTATGTTGACGGCCTTTCAAACAAAATGTGAACAAAGTATCACTGAACAGCTACTTGTTTAGAAATGCTAGCATTCCATATAAGTATGGAACAACAAACAAAGAATTCATTACAAGTTTATGCAAGTTTTGCAAAGGAGCATCAGGCCTTTCAACGGGAGGCCATTTGACTGGAGTGAAGTTTTACAAGAAAAATGCATGGTTTTCAGCATTTTCAACACATAAATTAAGGAAAGTCTAGAGAGATTGTGTACGCTGCTCCTGATGAACACCGATATCCCTAAAGCGTGACCAGAAAGACAGTTTTCCACCACATATGAAAATCTGCATCTAGAAAAATTGAGTTTTGATATCATTTTTGTTGGCTGTGTTTTCTACATGTCCTGTTTAAAACTACAAATGACTTTTTTTTTTAACAATATAACAATCCAGCCACAGTTCCACATAGACCATATTTGCACAGCGTTTTTCTGTCAGATGTTTCCACCAGAGTCGTTTATGTTTTACACCCCTCCAAAATTAAGATGCATATCAACAGATTAAATTACAAGTGGTAAAAGAGATCCTATGCCATTTTATCTTGAGTTTATTTTTTATTATTTTAAAAGTGATGCATAATTTTACTTTCATTTCAATACTAAAAGAATTGAAAACATATTTATGAAAAAGTTCATAATTGTAATCAGACAAAACTGGCGAAAAGTATAAGGGGAATTAATACTTCACAATGTTCACATATGTTTGCTGATTTGAAGAATTTTTTGGGATACTGCTGGAAAATTCTGGTAAAATTCTTCCATTTCCAACAGAGCTCAAGTAAAAGGATTTTCTCAAGAATAATCTAACATGATACTTTGTGCTGTATTTTAAAAAAAAAAGACATTTATTATGTTTTAAAAAATGCTGAAACAGGTAAGCTCTTGGTTGTGAACTGAGGCTTGTAGACTAATAAACCTTCAAACTTTATACAGTGCAGCCTCCCCCTACATTTTCAATTCTTTTCTTAAACCCTGTCCATCAACCTTAGCCTCTAGAGGTGGCTTGTTTAAGAAACAATTAAGGGGGTATACAGGACCATTTGCAGGCAGCGGGGCCTTGCCGTTCAGGCCATTCGACTGGAGTGCCTTTCACAACTGATTTATAACACTGTCGCCATGGCAAGGCAACATAATTAATAGGAGCATGGACTTCTAATTTCGATGACTTCCACACCGAGTGGTTTTCTTTTGATTTATGATGGCCAGCAACTTTGCATTTTATCAGTTCATTCACTCATTATTTATGCTGATGACCAATTTCAATGGGCCGCTATCATCTAACTTGCCACTAATCAAAGCAAATTAGGGTTCACTGCATTATTCAGAAACTGCTAATTTATCTTTAAGCTGGGCAAGAGATAAAGCTCTGGGAGCATCTGACTCAGTTCACCACTGTAACTCTAAACACTTGTTCTGTGATTGTTAGCCTCTGAGAAGATGTGTAAGACTGCATCCCACAGATGGTGGCAGGCTGTTCACTGAAACACAAACGAAACCAGATCAATGTAATTTATATGTTTATGGTAAATGGGCAAAGTGGTACTGAGATGGGGAAATGATTAAGGGCTTACATACATTTAATGCCCTTTTGCTGATTTTTTTAGTGGTCCCAAGACTTTTAAGGCTTCAAGTTAAGCACAGTGGTCACTAAATGACTGAAAATATTTCCACAAGAATTTAAACTGGTTTAAAAGGTAAGAATAATCAGCAAGAAGACAAGCCCAACCTTTGCCTTTTATAAAGTTAGAGCTTCTTATTGACTGAACTTGATTCTAGATATTCAAAATATTGAGTCGGATTTCAAAGGGTAGGCCTCTTTTGCATGCACAGCAGCTACAGTGTAAAGGTGACGTATTCCCAATTTATGGATGTTGAATCCAAATCAGGCTCAATTTGGAGAATCAGAGAGCAGCGTGTTGGCTAGTCTTAGCCTCGAGGCATACACAGACATATCAAAGCAAGACATCTCTGAATGTGTCGATATCTGTGTTTATTGCACCAACAAACATCCAAATTTGGCTAAGATGATGCAGAGCATTCCTGATTACCGAGTTGCTGACTTGCAATCTTAATATTTAGGAAATTAGTTGATTTATAGGTTTCTAAATGAGCATCCATGTGTCTGGGAATACTATCAGAAGCAGACATTTTTACATTCATATTTGGTCAAAAATGTTTGTCAAAGATTGGTAAGAAGAAATCAATAAAGTGTTTAAAACACTGATATTAGTTTCCTTCACTGAACAATACTTGGTTTATAATATTCCAATGAGTTAAAACAAAAAAGAGTTCCTTGACAGTTATCTCAGATGGAGAAATTTATTTAATTTTATTTTGTCTTTGATTGGTATACAGTACTTCTTTCTACCAAAGCAAATATCTTCTGCCACACTTCACTCTCACTTACATATCCCCTGATTATTTACAAGGATATATTTTTTTTGTCAAAATTTTAAATAATTACACATTTTTAAATAAATGTTATCTCCATTTGCATTGTTCCAGTTAATTTTCAGAGATTTAAACCTCATCGAACACTAAGTATTTCGTTGTACAAAAATAATTATATATTTTTTAATTTAATTCTGAGTTCTACTGTATTTACAAATACACACATTTATACTGCTCTTAAAACAAAGTGCTAATTCAAAGCATTTTCATCCAATAAGTATGATTTACAGAGTTTATACTTGTCCCTTGAAAACTAACTGCAGCATCCTCCAAATAAAATGAAAAATGCACACTTCAAGTATTTGACAACAGGTCCAATTCAAATGATCAAACTCCATTTGTTAGCCCATTCCCTTCTACCGATTCCCTGAATGATAAATTGCATTTAGCCTACCACGGGAGGCTAAGTGTTCTTGACGTATTTTTATTGATTTGCAAGGGCTATATGCATGTAATCCTGTTTGTAGGTAAATCATAGCATGAGCAAATTCACAGAGTTTACTATGTAGAGAGAAAATTGGAGACTCCGCATGGGAGGTGAAATAGAGCTGGAAAAGGGTGGAAAAAGAGATGTGGCCGCCTGTTAGAATCTTGGGACCTCTATTAAGATTTATAGGTGTTGGGATTCTACGGACCTGAGGCATTATTCATGGTAAAGCCTCTATGTCTGGGCCCGTTTATAAGATGAGACAAGCCTGACAAAGATGGAGGCCCACAACAACACAGCCAAGCTGTTTGAACATGGGGCTCAGTCACCTGACTTAACCATGGCATCAGCTACACCTATCCAGCATAGATATTCAAGCAAAGATTGAGGCACTATTTAAAAACAAACAGAACAGCATTTTATTTTTTCAAACTGTAAATTGCCATGTCCTCAGTTTCCTTAAAATTTCTTCTTGTGTGGACTGCACACTGATTAACACAATGCAGACTCAGGATTCTACCACAGCATTATGCAGCTTAGAAATAATTCAAACCACAAAAACAGCACATTGAATCCTTGTTTAAAAAGCCATGACACTGTTTAGTTTATTCAGCAATTTTCTGAGAGTCGCAGCACATTTTATTTGGTCTTATTAGATGAAAACACAAGAATCACCTTCAACTTTATTAATGATAGTACTTTGTATGAAAGATACTGGTGAAAATCTGTAGCATCTGTTTGCTGCATTCACTTCTCAGCGGGCTCCACATATTCCTCATGCCTAATGATGCTGATCCAGTCTGTAAGTTTTACGGACAAATGTGTATTTGGCTACATTCATCATCCTGAATGAGTGTTCCTGATGAGCCATCCCCTGCCCTGTTTCACTCTTTCTACCATACGTTAACAAATGACAACTCATGCCACATGTTTTCCATTTGGGAGATACAGTGGGAGGTGGGAAGAAAAGGAGTTAAGGGCTAAAAGATGGGCAGCTTCAAGGGGAAACCAGCCAATGATGACTGCTCTTACAGGAATCACCACAGCAGCATGAAAACACATCAGTTATGTAATGTCATCAATAAACAATTGGAGGGCTTATTTTGTGTCGTTGCGATGGCCAAAAGCCAGATCCTTTGGGAGTTACATTTAGAGCCATCACACTTCAACTGGAGGTAGACCACGGCTTGAGAAGCCATAGACTGTATCCGCACAGGACCACATGAAAGCTCCAACAGAAAAAAAATATACATGAACATGGCCAAGAATGTTAACTTGGATAAACAAGTCAATGGTTGTTCAAAGTACTGGGGATTTGTACTGCTAATAAATCTTATTCTTTTTGATGTGCAGCCAGTTACAAGTTTAGAAAAAGGGATGTTTAGAGCAGACATGAGTCAAACTGCAAGACACACTTTGCTTTTTCTTAAAATCGAGGAATGTAAGTGGATTTGAATTGTTGGAAAATCTGGTAGTAGTAAATAAGTTAGGAATGAGATGAATCCACCCAGTGCTGGTCAGTCTAGTGAATAATAAAATACTTGTTTATGGGCTCATGGAAGATAGTTGAAGGTACTTGAATAGGAAAACCCTGATCTTTCAGTTCTTTCAGCAGATTCTGGTTTCCATTTTTTCTCAACAGGCCAAAGAACAAAGACCCATCAATCAGGATAAGTGTAAAATTGGCAGATGTCATGGTGCATCCTTATTTAACACTATCAAAATAAATTTTGGGATTCAAAATTCTTTTAAGCATGAAAATCTATCTTTTTACTATTCTACCTCTCTTTCCAAAATTATGCAATGGAGCTGTCTTGTGGAGAGGCCTCAGCTTAAATGCACAGCTGTTTATGTTTGCATGCTCCAGAGATTAGGATAAGCCAGAGGTTCCAGCTGTAGCACAGATAAAGAATACTAAAACACATAGTATAATCAGCGTGAGACAATGTAAAAGTATCTCTCACACAAACAGTTGGAGATATTCAGCAAGACACTTAGGCATAAATCATATCCACCAAGACAAAACAGGCCCAGTTTGATGCCGAGCCCAGAAGAAAAAGTTTGACACTTATAAAATGACTGCATACAAGGTAGCATATCTAAAACCTGCAATGTGTCCAATTTTCTGAGCTACGCTAGTCAACATGCATCAGATAAGTCTTATGTTTTACAGGAGTGTGCACTGCAAACCTCATTAGAACATCAGGTAGAACAAAAGTTGCATAAAAACTTAAAAAAAAACAGCTTGGTAACAAACCAACTGTAGATGCCACACCTTGCAAAATGGAGATGCACCAATAATTTTCCTCCTCAATAAATTTCACTATGATCAGCATTAACTGATAGGTTTGTGGTTCATCCATTGGGAAAGAAAGTCAGAGAGAGTGAGAGTTTTAAAAGACAACATTAAAGCTAATTTAAATATGGTGAACAGAAGGTATCAACTGCAATGTCTTGTTGAGTCTTAGATATCTACCTGTTATGGAAGATGATGGATTTGGAAATATTTGGGAGCTAGTCATTTTGATAATATGAGATATTAAGACCCATTTCATTTACACTTGATTATTTGATCTCTGTTTTAAAATATTAACTGCTTACGCTCTTGAAAAAAGTATATTTAGCTAATAATAATATAATTAATCAGTTACAATTACTATTTAGAGAGGATTGTTTAGTAGAAACTAGTCGACAATCTGGCACTGTGTATTTTTCTTCCAATTTTATGGCCTCTGTTACTTAACTTCACAGCTTCAAAACAGCATTAAAGTTTTTGTTTTCCATTCTTCCTCCCTTCTGCTTCCTTTCTGCTGTGTGATAAAACAGAAGACATCAACTGATAAAAATCCCCAAATTCATCAAAGTCAATTAGAGGTCTCCCTATGTTGACAAAGAAAATTATTAAAATGACCCTGCTATAATAATAATAATTAAAAAAAGCTAGTTTCCTCTGCTGTCCTTTTACAACCCCTTCTCAGCCCGACTTCTGAAAGGAAACATGTCATCTTCTCAATTAATCTACAAGTGTAGCCGCTTTCAGACAAAGTCATTCTCCCGCATGAATTCTAAAATCAACTTTATGATAGCAATTTCATTAATGCTGAAACGATCACAATTTCCATGTAGTACACGAAGGTGGAAATGTTTATTCTGACATGTTCGACATTATGAGCTGTAAATGATCAATCAGAGAGAGAGCATATTACTCCAATTTTCTCCAGCCCTTGTAACAACGAAGTTCACAGATACCAAATCATTTTCAACGGAACCCGGGGGTTACTAGTGCAACCCTGCTATATGAGACATTCATAATTTATGTGCATTTGATGTAGTGATATGTAAAAAACTTCTGAGGAATTTTAATGGGCTTGAGGCTGAGGGGAAAGAAATATTTGCACTGGTTGTTTAGCCCCCCTCCACCCTTTTTTTTTTAGCAAATCATTTCAGCACCAAAGAAAAATAAAGTTTTTTTGCTACATAATTTCAACCACGAGCTGGTAATCACTGGAAAAGGGGGGATTTCATCTTCTTATTTCAATGCTTTATCGATCTGCTGGCTTGGTTCTCATAAGCTCCATTACATGGCACAAGCAGCGGCTGGCAATGCTGTCCAATTCAGTCAACAAAGAAACACCATTTCCATTAATCAATGCTTTTCTATATAAAGCAAATAAAGATTGATAATACACTTCAGCAAAACTCCTACACCCAATTAGAGCCTGATGAAAAACAGTCCAGAGGAGGGACAAAATAAGGTGTTATTTTAAGCAGGAGCAAATAAGAAATTGCATAAATCATCAATGTCTTTGCCTTCTCTTTGAATGAAACCATAATTTATTAATCTTTAAGACAGATGGGTCGCTTTCATGGAAGCTATTGATCAGCAGTAATGTTTTATTATTGCTTTTTTTTTCCTATTAGAAGGAGCAGATTAAAACAGATGAGTGTTGCTCAACTCTCCAACCACCAGCATTTCGGTATGCTTATGTGGCTCTGGAGGACAAAATGTTTCAGTGATGCTCTGGAGAAGGAATCATTGCAGAAAAGGTTGAGACTGCACATTAATTTGTGAGCCCATTAGGAAAATCCACACTTGACAGTGATCTGATCTAAACGATGCAAGTGTGTATGGCCACTGAGCAGCCCTATTTGAACTCGGTGCCACGTCTCATCAGTAGCTTGGAAGCATGGGACAGGTTAAGAGGAAAAGACGAGGCAGGAAGACAAGATGGAGAGGACACTAAGCAGCATGGTGAGGAGACTGGAGGTGTCATGAGAAAACACAAGTATGAGTTAAAAACGCCTAATATCAGAAAGGAGGTTACAACATGCATAAATGACATTAGTCCATCATTTGTTACCCAGCTTTAACAATTGAAAAAATCTCAAAAACACATTTCCAAAATTGGAGGAAAAAAAGATATTGTCACACATTAAGTGTTTGCAAGGTTGATGTTAAACTAAACGTGCAAAAACCTTAACTGATTTGAATATGGATTTTGTTCACCAAATTATACATGTAAGCTAGATCATACGCAATAATCTTGGCAGAATTGGTGGATTCCATTTAAATTAGGTAGTTTCTTGGCACAGAAAAAAAACAAACTTGCCCAACAGAAATCTAAACTGAAATCCCAGCCAGAATATGTCATAACCTTGGCAATTACAACAACAACAAAAAAAGTGTTGTAAAAAAACATTTTTGATTAAAGATCAAATATTAGACAACATAGAATCCTGATCTTGGTTCTGATCAGAGAAAATTCACAGTAAAGTCAAAGTTTTTTTGTTGAGAAAAGACAAGTTCAAATAAGTCATTAAATGTCCAATATTAATATGCAATGAAGAATAAATGTACATTTCTCACTGGATGTTGCCTTAGTCATTTTAATGGCGAGCAATATGGCTGCTTCCTTATATAACTACTGTGACCGTATTGTGCTGTACAGCAGGGCCTGAACAGTCCCACAACCAATCTCCACACAGATTGTTCTAAGAGAAGGGGCTCTACTTCAAAAATAGGCCTTGATTGTGCCATGTGGGACAAAAACAGCATCACTCAAACTAACTGTTTCTCCATCTTTCACTGATAAAATCCACTTTCCATTCATTACCCTTTATCATAAACACACGTCTATTGGGAAAGCCAGGCTTAGAAGTGGTTAAGCCTGTCCCTGGTTTCCTATTTCTAGGGAGCATTTATCTGATGATATATATTCCTTTTGGTAAGTGAAAGGAGTTACTCTATTTCCAACAGGAAGGACATTGATAGGGCATTAGGGATTTGTTTATTTCAACTTGAAAGCCATAGCATTTATCCTAGTATATATTTCGCTGTGGGCTCAGACCAAATTATGTCTCAAGGCAAGATAAATCACAAGTCGTGAGTCAGAATACCACATGTTTTATGATCCTACACAGAGCCCTCATGCAGGCTACACTTTACTGAAAGCTGCACTGTGAATTTTGGAGTCAACGTGCTGCTGCTTGTTTGTGACTGGAAACTGTGATGAATGTGACAGCTGTCATATGCACATCAGCTGTCGAGGTTTTAGACATTCGGCGGAATGATGGGATTTGAAAAGAAGTTCATCTCCCTCCCTAATAAATCCATTGTCTTGTCTTCCTTCAGCAGGAGATGTATTGATGGACATATCCAACAAATAGACTTAGTGAAATATTGTAGCTGCGTGGAGCTCAATCAGTTTAAGTGAGAGTGAAAAGTGAGTTGATGTGCTTGAGTAAACAACTCAACATCACTCTTGCAAAAAACTGACAGACAGGACAGGCTGTGCAGACAATTTAGAGACACAAAATTACCTACAAACACTTTGAAACAAGTTTGAAAAGAAGTTTTTGTCATTTTTTGTCATTTTTTTTCCCCTGTTTTTGACAAGCCAGTTTAAATCGCACACATCAAGATCACTCAAGTCATTGTCTTTGTCCAAATGACAGGCAAAAATATATTCCTGCGTGCTGCCACATAAAGTGGCCTCTATCACATGATCCTGTCAACAGACTGTAGATGATCTCCTCATGAAGAACTTCTTACGTAAACTCCCGAACTTAGCATCCTGCTGCTTTGACCCAGGCAACAAAGCCAGCTTATACGCGGAAACAGAAGCTGCTGAAAAAAGCTCAAGAGCTTGTGTAGAGCCGAGATGAAAGGTCAAGTAAACTTTCAACAGACCAGAAGGCCTGGGAGTAAAAAGAGAAAGAATCCTTCTTTCAATATCCACATTGTTTCTCGGGAAGGATCTGTGCCATCACTGACATGAGCCCAAATTTCTTTAATGACACGGCAGAGAGAGAGGGACAAATGAGGTCCACAACAACATGATTCTGGATCTCTCAGCGTGTAATGTGTCTGTTTAACATTACCAAGGTCCAGCTGCCTTAAGCTTACCACTGAGAACCCCTGTGGTTTCTGAATACATTTCTTTCCCTGGAAACTTGCATTGAAAGTGAGGGATGAAAACAGAGATAAACACCCTATAAATTTCCAAAAACAAGGAAAACACTGACACAACACAGTTCCATTCATGTACAGTGTACAACACAAAACTTCATATAAGCACATTTACTATGCAGGATCATCCAATGTATCTCTTTATTTATGAACAGACTTAATACTATTCAGAAAAAAATAAGATTTTTACAAGTAGCCTATTAATATTGAAAAATTAATTTTTGTATAAGCTGAATGAAAACACTGAAATACTATCAAAAATGTATTTTATAAGCATTTTCGGAAACCAATATGTGAGAACAGATCACATATTGATATGACCACAAGTGCAGGCTTGTGGTCATGTCCATACTTGTATTTTGAAGATTCATAAAAACTAGAAATAACAATGGAAAACTTATAATTGGCTCTGCATGACATTGTAACCTATGCAAGAAGGACGGTAAAACGTTTAAAAAAATAAATAAAAGTTCCTGCAGTCCACATAAAACTAAATATCTCACTGCTCCGATCACTTACTTGCCAACCAATCAAAGCCTTCTGGCCATTTTGGAATTATCTGCTCTCCATAAAGTAGGTGAACAATGAACCATCACCTCAACAGCTTTCAGTCTTTTTTTCTTCCCGTTTCCTGAAATAGCTGCACATATCTTCTATATTCTTATGCTTCTATGTTAAAACTAAAGACTGAACTGAGATCACATTACATGCCAAGTAAGAGTTTGCCAGGGAAGATTTTCACCTCTGACTTCTGAGAGACATACTGCATATGCCTATCATTAGATCAATTTATTTTAGTGTCATTTGTGTGGACTAGCATCTGTCTAACTGAATGAAAGACAATGTTATTCTTATGATACATGAGTTTAAAGCCCCTCTGAGCTACTTGCTTTTGCAATAAAACATAACAGGTTTGAGCAGATGAATTTCCTGAAACTTAATAGAGACTAAAATATTTCAAAAGATCAAAGGAAAACAGAAGTACATATTTTGTCTTATACTTGTTAAAGACCACATGAAAGAATGTTGCGGATTCTTGCATCTTCAACCGAATGTGGTTATCAGTTTTGTTTTGTTTTTTTACTAAATTGACCTGAAAAATGAACATGAGACTACATGTTCATCATTATTGAGAGTAATGATGAAGGCAAAATATAAAAAAAAACATTTTTTGATACACTCTGTTAATATATTTCTTTTAATCATGAGTACTGCACAAAAAGTGTCATAAATAGAGAAAAATGTAAATAGAGACTCTGTAGTAAACTCAAGTTGCACGTCAGTCAGAAAGACAAACACTCGTTTTTACTCACTAAATCATCTTCACTGGTCTTTTCAAATCAAACTTAACATGCATCTAACATCTTGTTGACCTACTGGTAAAATAGCATAATTTCAAAGACAAGAAAAGGTTCTAAACCAGTAAAGCTACAGGAGTGGACACACACAAACTGGTGTTAACCTATCCATCCATTTTTTCACAGAACATAATGCAAATTAATATTTTTATTAGACAATGCACTTAATTTAATAAACTGAAGTGGCCAAAGTACTTTGCATGCCAAATTAAAGCTGATAAAAACAAAGACATTAAAAGTTAACTATACCAATTTATATCGACTTGAACTCATAACCTATAGCATTTTTATGTCTTAAGCAGAGTAGATGGCATTTATCTGATATGAGAGTATCATTTTCAGTTTGTTGAGACTTTCTTCTTAAAGACTTTGCACTTGACTTGAACAATCTGAATATTCCTGCTACGAACACAAACCTTGATGCTTTTTGGCTACACTAGAGTTACACTTATAACAAGTTTGAGATTTTGAAAATCCATAGATAACTACTATTTTCTCTGTGAAAGGAGAAGATTGATAAAATCTGAAAATAAAAACTTGTTTACGAGGTCATTGCTAAACATTTTCTGTCTATACTTTAATGGCTTTTTCACCTGGTGGGTAGGTACAACGATTGCTAAGGAATTGACAGTCACTTGCAGGAAATAATCTTCTCGCTTCTTTTGTTCGTTTGTTTGTACAAGAACATAGAAAAAAATAAGCTCATAACATAACATCTAAATAAATATATACATAATCAGAAAATTAACATTTGCTTTGTCATTAAATGAAAGGGATACTGGCATGTTTACTTTTTGAAACGTTTCCTAGAAAACTGTGACCAGAGGCTCTCGGCTGTGCCAGCCATACTTGGGGATGTGGGGGTCCTCTGTGAAATCCAAACTGACTGATCCAGGACAGAGCAAGGATTACACCACTTCCCCTTGAGTTCTGTCCTTCCCAACAAAGAGCTTTCTGTAACCACAGTCAAGTGAGCCGTTACTTAGCCAGTGGAGCCACAGAGTGGTGGTTCAGGGCCACTGTGGGAAAAGGCAGGGGCTTCCAGCATCATGTTTCTGTTCCTTGAACATAAAGCCCAAGAGTCCCTACCATCGGTATCACCACCCTCCACTTTTCTACCAATGCCTAAAGGAGGTGTTGGGTCCTGGCACTAGCTGTGGACCCTGGCAGATTTGTGCCGCTGGCAACGTCACATGTTACTCCACAAAGAGTCAGTCATTGTTTTTGTGAGCTACCCCTGTAGGCACTAATTCAATTTGGGAAAAAAATAAAATTACCAAAAAAATATATAATTTCAGGAATAAATTATCATAAAATTGTTACATATAAACCAATATTTCAAGACTGTATTCCTGGCCAATCTAAAGTTTATTTAGAGAAGAAAAAGAAAACATCAACTTCTGTATGCAAATTTGATAAAAATAAGTTTACATGAAAAGTCCTTTGCACGAGGACCTATCACAACATGTCAGCTTTCTGTACTAAGAATTTATTGAAAAGTAATTAATTTAGTTAAGTGACAGCCAGGCCAATGGACTTTGAATTTGATAATCCTAAAAAAAATACATAAATAAAATCATACATGGTGTTTTCACTATTTGAATATGTGACTTTTTTTTTTTTTACCAATACCAATTTTGTTCACGGTGAGATAAAGGCATTTTACTTAAATATTCTGTGTAAATATTAAATGCTTGTAGGGGAGTTGCAAATATTTACTGCATTTAAAACAAAGCATTTTGGAAATAGGACATTTTCTATCAATCAAATTTTATTTGTATAGCACATAACAACAACAAGGCATTTCAAAGTGCTTTAGGTCATAAAATAACACACACAAAAAACACCAAGTCACAAAATATGGAATCAACAATCAAAACATTACATTAAATCAAGTGTCATCATCAAATTTGTAATTGATTATGTTTCAAATACAACTCTAAACAGTTATATTTGCCACAATACAGTTACATTAACAATTACACTTCTGGGTTGTTGTTTTTTTCGCTTGTTTTTTTTTGTAGTGTACCATTGTCAGTGCATTGTGATTGTAAATTAAATGTGATGTGAGTAAAGTACATCAAATGGCTACATAGCAGAAAAACATAAAATTAAAATCCAACTGTGAAAATTGCAAGTCAAAATTAATTATCATTTGTCTTTAGCACCTCAGGCACAAAAATCTGCATCATGTGTTTGTATTAAGGGGTATCATGTTGCTGAAACTTGAATTTTGCTTCTTTCCATTGCAATTGTGATATTTTAAACAACAATTTTTCTATTTCCAAATCAGAATAACCTGTAGTTCTGATTATATTAATTGTTTTATAATCCACTGTCCTTTATGTACAGAGCAATGGCTAAACATGCTATTAACATATTCATATCAGTACCAGCTTAAAGATGACGAAAGTAGGAGTGAAGATGAGAATGAAGAGGAGTATTTTAGAAGCAAAAGCAGGCCTGTTGTGTAAGACACTTTTTGAGCCAAATGACTCATTGGCTAAAACAAAAAAAAAAACAAAAACAAAAAAAGAAAAGCCACATTGTCTGCCCTTCATTATACCGAATTGCATAAAAGGCATTTAGAACGTCTTAAAACGAGGCTGTACTGAGACACCCTTTCACAAGACATGCACAATGAAGTTGAAAATGCCATCTGTTGTTGACAAAAACTCCAGACTTACCGATGCAAAAATACACAATCTTCCAAAGGGTGTTTTCATGAGGCAGAGGTTTTTGTTAACACAGGAAATGAAGAGAAAAAACAGCCACGCAAACTGTTCCTCCTAAAGCGGTGGCAATTATTAAAACACTTAACGATGGAGAAAAAAAAGAACAATCCCTATTTAGAACATCATACTATTTCTGTATGTCTTACAGAAATAAACAAGAACAAAGAAAAATTGATTTGGAATCTGAATTTAAATGAAAAAAAAACAAAAAACTAAAGGAACAGGTAATTCGTACTTCAGTTTTCTACATTATGTATTTAGGACTGTGTTTTGGTCTAAAATACAAAAGAGGAAAACATGATGCATGGAGAAAATGAACAAGACAAAGTCTATTACTACCATGGCTAAGAAGGAGCAGCTCTTAAAGCCCATATTTAAGTCTGCACCTGACAAATTTAAAGCTGAGGTTTGCAGGTGTTCGGCTCAGCAGAAACTGAAGGTCAATGACACGGATCCCGACACAGAAAAATGTGCAACTGCTCGTCACATCACAAATGACAAATTAACACTGCAGTAATGCAACACTGTAATCTTCCAAGAGGTATAAAGACCAGTTAGTCAGGCCTGGAATCTCACAGTGAAAATGAGAGCCACTTATCCAATAACGAGAGCTTAATGAGGGTCCCTTTAACTAGCTACAGTGTCTCTCTTTGCCTCGGAGAAACATTTGTCTTACAGTACAAATGTGGTTCATGCATCATTTCTATTGTGAGAGAGAGTCGCGTAATAACGGTATAAATCACAAAGGGCCTAGGTTGGGGTAATGAGACTTAAATCTCTTAAAACAACACCATGAACTTAGCTCAGTGATAAAATGATGTGGTGGAGGAAAATACTACCGTCCTTGCATAAAGCTACACCACTCTCCACACATGGCTCTTAGGCACTGCAGAACCCCTACTTCATTTAGCTCTGACAGGCAATTTAATACCACAAAATTACAAACCTTAACTTTGCAATTACTTTTCCATCTCCGAACATTTTCAACCCTTCTGCAGATGTAATCTTAAGGTTAAAGACCCCAGACAGGGCAAAACCCTACATCCTGCAGCTCAGATTTTTACAAAAACTAAAGTATAGGGCAGATAATAGTTCACCTATGTCTGGAATAATTTGAGTACCATGTCTTCCTTGTACAGATTTATAACAATGTGAACACTTTTTTGTTCTCACTGGTCTAATACATGTAATACAGTTAAGGTATGATAATAAAATCAAATGCAAATAAATAAATAAAAACATAACTAGCAAAAAATATGAACAAAACAGAAACCTGCCCACTATAAAGGTGATACATTGCATGTTATTCTTGAGTCTGTCAACATCAGAAATCACTGCCTAGTCTTAGAGTACGACTCCAATAACTGATGTCAGAGGGTCACATCAGACAGTCAGTCAGCAAGTAGTAGCATAATCTAACACATTTTATTTGATTATTTCCACATCTCAATAAATTCCACATCCAAAGTTCTGTTGTGTGAATAAATAATAAATTAACACTAATCAACATAGTTTCAGTTAATGTTTAGGTAATATTTTTGTAGAAATGTGATTAACTGCATAGTTATGCCCTAAGCTTTCACAATTATGAGTTGCAGGACTAGTGAGGCATGGTGAGATTTAGCAAAGTGGTAAAATATAGTCTGATCATTAAAAGTAAATATGTCAAAAAAATACATAGAAATTATACAGTTTTAGTGAGGTCTTGTGGACAGAAACATAAAGTTGCTTCAAAAAGTTTGTCCGGCAGCCCATCTTTTTTAGATTTGACCTGAGGAAGCCACATTAAAGCTAATATAGCTTTATTGTGAAACTAATACATTTGCGTTGTGGACCAACTTTGATATCCGTACTTTAATGTAGATCTATAATGATTAGAATAAAAGGGAAAATTTAGATAGGTCATACTTGATGCCTTTGGCACTTTTTAAACTTGACATTTTCTGGTAGCAAGTAAAAAAAAAATTGATCAGTTTCTATCCACTTTAACTTCGAAATGAAGCTAAACTTAGCATCTGACGGGTATCAGCTGCTACGTTTACTGTGGTGAAAAATTAACAGGGGTCATCTTCTCCTCCAGCACACAATGAGCTCCACCGTCTTTTGATTTGTAAGGTAATGTTTTTGCAGTGACAGACACTCGGGCCAATTGTTCATCTTTTCAGTGCACAGGACATGTTTTCAGTTTCAGATATGATGTTATACTTTATGTAGGAACAGATGTCACAGTTGTGAAATTGTTTAGGCAGAAACAGGAGGTTGGACAGAGCTCAAGGAGTAACAGGAGACAAGGTAAATATGACAACCTGCAAAACAAGGGCATGTTTTACATCAACTTGTCCTCTTACCCTTGCTGCAACTCAAAATGACCCACATACTACATCTGACCGCTGTGCTGGGCAGATATTTATGCCATTCCCTCTCTGTGGCCTGTTTCTCATTCTCACAGTTTGCGCTGGTGCAAAAGGAACATAGTCCACATTGTGGAAACCCTCGCTCATCCATGACAGGCAGAAACACAAACCCCCACCCCCTGTGGTGGTCCAAATCCCTTCGCTCACACAAATGAGGATATTTTAATGTCAAGCCTGTTTGCAGGAGTGTAAACTCGTGGAAGTGCTGGCATTAGATAGAATATCAAAGTCAACAAGCCTGTTGCTGTTGCAGCTCTAAGTTGATCCTTCAGTCCCCTGGAAAACCCAGCTCTCTGAAAGCCCAGCAGAGCCTTCAAATGTTTCCCATAGTGCAACCTGATCCATAACAGAGAGACTCACGCAGCTCCCTGTGCTATCAACACTTTATGCACAGCAGGGCTGCTCTCATTCCCAATTCCTGGCACTCAGGAAGCACTTGAAAAAGCCTATTGAACAGATTTTCCAAATGTAGCAGTTACATTCACCACCAATTAAATGGACTTAAAACTGCTGTGGTGAAACATCAAAATTAATTCAGGTATAAATGCACTGTAAGCAAATTCACAGTGATTTGAAAATTAGCTTAAAAATATACCATTTTTTTCTGCAGCGTAATATATTGCCAGTTGAGGAATAACATGTTTATTGGCTCTAAACCAATTATTTTCTCTTTTTTTTTTTAACTAAACATGCGTATCCAAGAGAAAACTCTATTTACCTCTTTACACGTGTTGAGGTATTCTCCAACTCAGAAATTGTTGGAAAAGTTCTCAATAATCCTTTGTTTAGTTGCTCTGAAATGAAAATAAATATGTTTATTTTTTATATCAAATTATGCCACCACTTCTGAGAAATTCATTTAGCAATTTATGTGTTGGTTGAAAATTCAACCAGCCAATTTATTATATATACTTACTCAGAACAGGTGCACTTAAATTTGTTTTAAAAGTAGTTTAGAGTGAATGGTGGAGAAATCATTTTTTATATTGTTTCTGGTGCTAAAATTATGTTATTTTCAATAATGTAGGTTTAACTACCGAGCCCAAAAAAGCAATCATGCACTTCCTGCAGTCTCAAATCCATTTAAAGTTAGATTTTAGGAAATTAGAAGGCAGGTTTTTTATTTTTAATTTAAAGACAGCTTAGGACATCTCATTTATCACAAAGAGCTGTGATAAATGCACTCAAGTAAGTATGTTACTTGAGTGCATAAAATATTTTCACAAGCCATTTAGTTAATAATTCTTTTTAGTTTAGTTTTAGTTTAGAAACATTTTAGAGTTTAATTATATGTTTGACTGAAATGTTAAATTAATTATGAAAGTTTGAAGTTGAAACAACAAAAATTGAGAAGCCAGAGCTTTAACATCTTGGAATTGACTTAATGTAAAAAATATTATTGTAGCAATTACTGAATTCAAAACTGACATATTTATGACATTAAATTTACTGGCGTTTAAGACAGTCTTTCAGTTCTACTTTTATATTCAAACCATCAAAGATATAAGGATAGCCAAAACAATAGTTCACATATCGTCTTTGTATCAATTGACATGGTTAAACTGAATCAGGAACTTTTGAAAGTGGAACAGCAGTCTCGTAGCTTTAAAAGTTGCTGCAGTTAAAAAATTTTTTTACTTATTTGTTTTCTGATGAACAAATCATCAAAATACGTAAATGCCAGCAGCTGATTTTGGAATCCAACATAATGAAATACAGCCCATGAGAGAAAAGAGAACAGGAGAGAATTAAAAAATTAAATACCCTGGCAAATCCATGATGGCATAATCTATGCACTCACTGGTGAAAGACATTATGACCTAGATATACATTTTTAAACTTTATGAAAAAATAAAAATAAAAAATCCTCATTGTGAAGCTTGGTAGCTTGGTTGATAGAACGCATGCACCATGTGCAGAGGCTATATTCATCGATGTGGTTGTCCTGGATTCGATTTCCAGTCCCGGGTCATTTGCTGCATGTCTTCTCCTCTGTCCACCCTCTTTGCTGTCACAATACTGTTCAATAAAGGTCAATCAAGCCTAAAAAAAATCTTTAAGTAAAATACAGTAAATGTGAAGTACTTCATGAACTTTAGCAGTAAATGAGGTTCAGAATCTTCAGTTGGTGAAATACGAACTGAAACCAAATCACTTTAATGTGGGGAAACTTAATTTACAACTAGATTTCATTAAAGGTAACTGGGATGACGCTTCATAAATACAAAAGAACAGAAGCATTGACACACAAAAAAACCCCCAACAAAAAACAGAAGTTTTGCAGTACTTACTTTAGAGGAAAATAAAAAATTATATAATGCTAACTAATGTTAATATGCATTAACTGAACTCTGAATCCAATAACAATAATTTTTATTCTGAAATGGCATTAAAACCACGGCAAACAGTAGTTATGGTGACTAGTTGACAAAGACTGTTTGACCATACTTCTTTTGACAACTTTGGAAGAACTGCTCTACTGACTTACATTTGTTGATGCCTCCAAAAAGAGCATGAGCTAGTATGTCTTTTTTACACCTACAGAGGCTACATGCTTATACAAGTTATGAAGAGCCTTTCTTTGTGCTGATACTGTCACTGTAGCGATCGTCACTAAAACCGCTAGTGTTTGTGATATACTCCATCTTAATGTTTTTTTTTTTGTCAGATCATTGCTAATTTCTTTTCTAGTGTTATCCTCCTTAAATATTTCTTATCAATATGTGTCCATAATAAAAACATAAAAGGATTTTCAGAAGAAATGTCTCATTCAATCATGCAACGACCTAAACATATTTTTGAATGACAAAAAGTCACAAAGAGCAGTCAACACTTTTAAAGATTTATTATTATTATTATTATTATTATTATTATTATTATTATTATTATTATTATTTATTTCACTCAGTCTGAGATGAGTTTCCCTTGACTAGCCTGCTTGTCTATCAAAGTAAATTTCTGTCAATCACAATCAGCAAGGGAACCGTCACATCATCTCATCATTGTCCATCTGCAGTCACAACTATGTCTTGTGGCTCTTTGAATCAATGTGTACACACAAAGAGAAGCTTTCAGTTCAAAACCAACCACTGGAGCATAGCAGGTCACATCATGTGGGAAAGCTTCTTGGGTGATAAAGATACTTATAACCCTACATATATTTATGGATACCATTAAAAACAAAACTGCTATAAAGAAAATAGCTGACTTCAGAGCAAAAAGCCTGAAGGACCCAATTTTCTCCCGAAGCACCTGATGGACACTCTGACAGGCGAATTGCTTTCCAGCACCAATTTTTGGGGCATGAGAAAAATGGTCCACACAGCCGGTATGTGGTCTGAGATGAGTCATAAATCTTGTTTTATCTCCTCCATAGTGGTAGCAGAAAGGATGAGTTGCTTTTTTTCCCCATCTCATTCACATGTCTATCTGTCTGTTATCTGTGCCCTTGAGCAAAGATTACTGATGCCCTGTCTTTGATATATGACACATCACACAGAGCAGCTTTTCATCCAGTGAATTAACCCAGAGAGACTGGAGGGAAAAAATGCAAACCTGAGTGCCGTCAGCCGGTGGGGGTCTGGGGGGGTTCTCACTGTTCCTTTGTGCTCCTCTGTCCCCCCTACCTCCTTTACATGTGATCGTTCCTACCCTTGTCCCCTGAGAACTGTGGATTTCCTTCTTTCTGGTACCGAGTACATGGGTAGCAGAAAGCATCACTGCCCAAGTTTAGTGGTAAATTGTTTGTCTGACCTCTGCACGTCCCTTCGTTTTATAATCTAGTGTGTGTCACCACTGTCTAATCCCCATAACAAATGGCCCCTGTCAGGTCCTCCTTTATCAGAAGCAAGAGGTAAGATGAGAATGACTGTAAGTAACTACATAGGAGGATATCTCACGCAGAGAGAGAGAGAGAAAAAAAGAGGATTTTAAGTGAGTGATGAAAACAGAGATTCCCATAATGCTACCTCAAGGCAGCTGATAAAAGGCAACAAATGGGAGTGTGTCAAGGCAGCTTACACGTGTGTGCAAAAATGTTAATGTAACTGGAGGAACCTTATGTGATAGCACAACATAAAGTAGAGCTTGATTGTATCAGCAAAATTATTGATAGGGTTCTAAATTGTTTTTCTTTGCAAATAAAAATCAGAACAATGTGGCACATGTATCCATGTAAGGTTACATACTGAAATCCTCATCTATAACCTAGTGCAACTAGTTACCCTCAGAAGTCAATAGTCTTTAATTAGTAAACAGTATGTCTGTAATTTAATGTCTGCTTAAACGCAGCTGTTCTTTAAAAAGCCTCAGAGGTTTGTTAGAGAACATTAGTAAAAAAAAAAAAAAAAAAACCCCAGCATATTGTACACCAAGAAGAAAGTGAATAAGCTACAAAAAAGTTTAGCTTATAAAACAACACCTCAGCAATTTTTTTTTTAATCATCCAGTATCAATGGATGATTGTTACTGGATGTCTGCTGCAGGATGTAGATATAGGTTTACATATCTACAGAGATACGTAAACCCATATCTCTGTAGGTCTACAGAGATATGGGTTTACAGGCCATATCTCTTTAAACCTACATAGATATGGCCACACACACAAACTCCACAGTGAAACACAGTGGTGGTGGCCACGTCATAGTGTCGGACATTTGCAATTTTATCAACAAACTACCTCGCAGCATGCACAGTTCGAGCCAGCATTATTGTAGATGTCTGAAAAGTTATATAACCGGCATTTACAGTGGTGCCACTTCCTTGAGACACATCAATTAACAAGGACACAACACACTTTGGGCAACCTTTTTCCTAACCTGTTGGATGGGAAAGAAGACTCTAAAGACCTCTGATGAGTCAGCTGAAGAACTAGAGGAAGATGTTAACTACAACAGACTTTCAGGACTATTACTGCTGTGTCACTGTCCCTTGTTAGAAACATTTTATCATTAAGTAACCAAGAAGTCAAGCAGCACTGAGTGCAGCTTAATGTATCATTTAGTACATTTGAATAATGACATTTTAAATGCACAAGACAAATCGCATTGACCACTCACTGCAATCTAAAACAGAATGTAAAATAACGCATTAGACCTGTCTGCCATAGTGAAAATTAAAAGACTCTACATTACAGAGCAATAACCATCTCTCTCCAGACTCCAGACTTCATTAACCCAAAGCTAATCTCCCACTCAAACTCCCTGATCTTCACTTGCCACGGGGAAAAATGTGCTAAATAAATACTGGTTGTTGGGTGTTTGGATAAGGGCAACAGTGCAAAACACTATCTACATTTTTCTCCCCTCCTTTTCACCCATGTAATCCAAAGAGGTCATAAATAAAATATTACGCCACAAGGAAAGCGCTGTAATCCATTATCATAATGGCAACGTTCATGATCTATTTCATTAACATGAAGTCTTTAACCTAAACAAATGTGTTCCTCACCCCAGCGTTCCATACCCATTTACACAAAACAAATGTGCTCATGTGTCTTTACCACGAGAACTGTAGGTGTTATGTATCATCAGTGAACAATCTTAAGCAAGAAACATTAGGTTTTTTGGGGTTCTTTTTCTGGACGTTAAATACAAATTACATTTCTCATTCCTAGGGGAAAAAAATACCTGACTTTGAAGTCTCTCTATATATAAATATATATTTAAATATATAATGTTTTTTTTTTACTTTGTCATGGACAACAATCTATAAATGTTTGATGAGAAATGGCCAATGACCTTTGTGAGTAGAAAGAGGAATGCTAGGCATGTAATGAAAATATGTCTTGTGTCAGGGGCACTGTGTTTATTTCTCATGTTCACCCACTTAAAAGATGATGTGGTCAGCAGAATCCATATGTGTGAATAACTGTAACATAAAGCCAGAGGGCACTGAGGCCCACTTTCTGCCTCCTGTAAGTGTTAATATAACCTTTTCATCTGTTCAGCCAATGGCTTCCTCAAATCAGTTCTCCATTCAGTGTCCCTCAGCGTCTGTACAACTGGCACCTTCACAACTTGTTCCATTTGTTATATTGCGCTCCATCTGGCCTCGGTCATTTGGCTTTTTAATTTAGTTGTCTCCCGCTCTCTAATTTGTCTCACATTTACAAATGGCAGCGGCCGCCTGTTCCAAGCTGCTCCTCATCAGTCGCAGAAATACATTTTCAGCAGCCATCGAGCCAGCAGTAAATCTGTAAGGCTGGGTTATTAATAGATAGCAACAGATGTTTACTGGTTGTTGATTACCAGTCAGATTGACCAGTGAAATCTGTTCATAAATAAAATGAAATTTATGGCAAAGCAGAATAGAAACAAGGCCAAACCTTTAACAAAGAAACAATGTCTACTTTGTGTCTGTCATTTCTACTTTTTTTTTCTTTTTTTTTCTTTTTTTAGGTCTGTTGTAATCACATTTAAACAATGCTTTGTCTTACAAATAATAACGTGATATGTCATGCCAGTTTCTTCCCCCAGTGTTTTACAAGCCTGGCGGGATGCTGGACTTTACTCCCTGCCAGGCTAAGTGTTGCTTGTAACTTTATTGAAAAAAACAAACAAAAAAACGTTTAAAATATTTTTCCATAAACCAGTAACCACAGACTGCATGTGCCTTTGCTGCGCTGAGCTCTTCACCAGCAGAGCAGAATCATCCCTAAAAGACAAGTTTATAGTGGATGCATTGAACAGGGCATGAAGCCTGTTGCAGCTGCATCTCTGAAGTTTAGCAAATCAATTAAATCTACACATTTTCCCTCATATCCAGTATAGAGTTGCATAGTGCAGGTGATTTAGCTCGTCACGCAGGGCCGGTCCAAGGTTGTATGGGCCTTTGAGGAGAATATGACATAAGGGTTCCTCATCCTGCTAAGAACATCAGCACTACAAAAAGTGTTTCAACACAGCTTTTGTGAGATCTGGGAGAATGGGCTAAGCTTAATTGATAAATTTAATTAAATATAATTAAATTTATTTTATTTATTTATTTTTTTTGTCTGTTGTGCCACCCCAACATTTTCACTGGCCTGGCAACATATACAAAACAATTTCAGGGGTGTCACTGTTCAGCAGAAGAAAATTCTGAGCATGGCAAAAGCAGTGACAGGCTAAAGAGTCTTCAAAATATTTATACAGCACATTCCTTGCACATTGTTTACCTTTACTCCTCAGACATAACTTGGCCAGGTTTATTTTTTTTTCTCAACAGATGTAACACAGTTTTTAAATAGCTTTATAACAAATGTTTTATGTCACCAAAAGTGCCATTCATATGTTCCGTTGCAGTTTAGATGGCCTGAATGTTTCACATAAATTCTGTGAAATAAAACTCAGCATATCTAAGGAACCTCACAGAAGGTGAGACGTATTAAAGGCTCACTCCCACATTCATACCTCCTGGCTTCTTTTGCTGCTCATTACAGTAGGCCCAACACTTCCCTGACAAACATGTCGGAGAAAAGCTCAGTGACACATTTCACTTGTCACTCACCATGCAGCTGGCAGGCTGGTGATCCATCTTTCCGTAAGTAGGTGACATGAGTGACTTCAAACACTTTGGGCATCACTTTGAAGAAAAGCTGCCACAAAACTATGATTTAATGTCACCAAAATGACAGACATACTTTTGCAATTAATCTAAACTTTTAGAAAGTTTGAAAACTAATTTCAATTTTACATTTAAGTCACATATTTCTGACCGTATTCTTCAGAAAACGAAACATGAGGTATGGTAACTCAAAGTCAATCAGCTGATGTCTTAGTCCTTTACAAGTCAAGCATTCCTGTGAATGGTATCCAGTTTGTCTGTTTTCCTCCTTCAAAGAATAATAATTTCTGAAAACACATTTCTATTTACAGACACTGCTAAGAAATTGGGAAGCCACACACAACAAGCTGCAAACTGTGACAAGTTATAAAACTTTAAAGCAAGCAGTAAATAGCTCTGTCACTCTATCCCTGGTGTTATATTACCTGGACACATTTATCTGACGGGTGGTAAATCTCAATTCCCCTTTCCTCTTACCCCTTTCCCCACCATCCAAAAACAGGCAAGAGGAGACTCACAAATTATATTTGCACAAACAAATGAGTAATCAAATGAACATGATGTTTTGAAAGCAGTTCAGTAATGTCAAATACAAGACTTTGAGGTTTTTGTGAATAAAAATCTAATTTCTAAAACTCCTAAAGTACACTCTTGCAAGTCCCCATGAAATATTTTGTGTTCTTAAATTGTATTTTTTCTTTAGCTGCTTCACCTGCCTGATATCCCTCAACCCTTTTCCTTCAGAAGCTGTCAGAGCCGCCAAGTATAATATATGGCCTTTCCGATGAGAACAGCTGTAGCCACTCTCTCTGCTGCTGCTACCCTGCCCTGCATGAAATAATACATCAAGATTAATTGATTTCCTGTCACACTCTTAGAGAAAAGAAAATTAATTTTCATGTATCTTTTCCCTCCCACCTCCAAGCCTATGAATTTTGTACACAGCATGTAATTTAGATTTTTAATTATTCATGAAGACTAAAAACATGACAAAGTGCTTTTAAAGACGGCTCCAAGGCCGAAGCCAAAAATGATAGCAGTCCACAATGTAAATATAAATAAATATATTTACATATAGGAGAATGAGGTGTATGTTGGAGCACATCTCCTGGGTATAAACAGCAAATGCTGTTTTAAAGATTAAGTTTCATGAGTCACCACAACAGATGTATATGAGCATGTAAATTATCAACACCCAACTCTAAACACCAGAGATTAAGATTTTAATGTTGTTGCCATGGATATTTGCATGATGTACCTTTATCTACACATATTTTAATGCAGCGATCACACATATCAGAAGCTCAATTTTAGTCACCAACAGCATAGACGAGCTAAAGTGAGATCATCCACTGGTTTCAAGAACGTTGTAAAACATTTGAATTTTGATGCGGGTCTCTGGAAAGGCTCCAGGTCGCTTATTCATACCCAAGTTGATACCCACGCATCGTCATTATGTAATTTCCTTGTTCTCTTTCGAAGACATAAACACATAATTTAAGAGTTTATGTATTTAAGCCATTTGGTGGTTGTTATTTTTAAGATATATGGAGCTAAATATCAGAAATAATCCCCAAGTTTTACAGAAAATTTTTGTTGTTTATTATTTTCAGGAGACTATGTAGTAATCGTAGTAGCAGGTTTCTGTTGAAATAATTATAGCTAGTTTTCAATGTGTGGTTTGTACATCTGACATAATTTCTAAAGATAAATTAGAATACGCTAAAACGAGCACCAGCAGGTCAAATCTCTTCAAAAGATGGAAAATACATTTTCTCCATATTAGAGATGCACTGAGCATCTCTAATATGCTCAGTGAATATTAGTTATAATCAAATATGCATTAATTTAATATTTAATAAACATTCTTAACTGTGTTCTAATTCACTTTGTAGGAAAATGCTCTGTTATTAGCAAGTGATAAAGGAGCAAGTGATAGGTGTGTTAAGGCAATACTAACACATATGCATAAATTCCTTTTTATAAAAAACTCCAGCATCTGAATTACAGAGGGAAATAAAAATGGCAGCAAAATAAAAAAAATAAATAAATAAAAATGATTGAACCAACATTGTTGGCAAAAGTTTACATGATAAGAACCAGCAAAATACTTTTTTTTTTTTTTTTGCTGCTTTGTGTTTGAACACTGTTCGACTGAATGTCACAGAATGATTGAGAAGTACATCTGGATTGTGGAGGGAGCCCACAGACATGAATGTCAGGATAAGTGGCAGACTGATGTGAATATTCCACTTTGATTAATCTTTTATGGGGAACACCAAACCCAATTAAAATGTCTCTTATTACACAATGAAATGTAACGTTTTCATGTTTGTATTTGCAAATTTACAAATATGCAAACTCGATGATAAAGATGTCCAAATGTATGTATGTTATGAATGTATGGCACTGCCCACAGTAACAGTCGAAGCAAATTCTAGCAATTCTTATCTCAGGTTAAGATGATTCAGTCCTCTTTCCTGAACTTAGAATGCTCAAAAAATACCCATTAAGACCTCAAGCACACTTCCAGGAACAAAGGAATGATTAACGTATTCAGAGAAGAGAGCTGCTACAAAGCCTTCATTTGTCTTGGCTAATAGTTAGTAAGAATGTAATTATAAGGTGAGATGTTTGTGTATGCATGTGAGATATCACACATGTATGAGAGTGTGACTGTGTGTACGTGGTCTATTTTTTTCCGATGCTTTTACCGTGGTACTAGTCAAATTAGTCTGTCTGGCGAAAGGTTCTAATTATGGTTGTGGAGCCTAATTAGCATTAGCTATAACAACAATAAATGCTGGCGAATCCCTCCAATTCTAAAACGCACAGCTTTGGTGCAACAGTATGAAGCTTCCTGGCTGTACAATGTGGAATAATTGCATTACACTCCAGCTGTGCATGTAAAACAATTTTTTGCTCCTTCCGAATTGTTTTCATCAATTACTTGTACAGACCTTAATAAGCCTATATTGTCATCAATATTATAAAGCTTGAGCAGTATGCAGTCTCAAAATAATGCTTTAGCAAACTAATGGGAAATTGACCCCATGAATAACAGGGTGAATGAAGTATTGTCTCCAAGAGTCTGATATACAGGTGGACGTAGAGATGTATTGGTGTTTTTTTTTATTTTTTAAGAAGGTACGTCAGTGGGTAGATAAGTGTGTGATATGTTAGAGAAGAACAGTAGCTATATATATATATATATATATATATATATATATATATATATATATATATATATATATATATATATATTCCCTAGAAAACAAATATTTGAACGAATCTTTGGCTGTAAAAGCATAAAACCATGTTTTGAGTCATCCCTTTTTTGTTTGTATGCGTTCTTTTAGTAGTAGTTCCTTGACCTAAAATTCAACTGTGTATAGCGGGGTGGTGTGGTGTGGGGTAGACATCAACAGTCTATGTCTCTCATCCTTATACATATAAAATAATAGCTAAATTACCTCCTTGATATGTCATGTTTTCAATAAGGTCTCATGATGAACCAGACAACTGATTCAAGGAGGCTAAACCACAAGAACATCTAAAACATAGTGGATTCTGGCTCTGGTGGACTGGAGCTGGCCTTTTTTTTATGTAATGTCACATTAGTGGATGATGCAAGTTATAAAAATCCACCCTTACAATTAATGGATCAAATCAACCTTTGTGTCCACTGAGTTAACTTTCAAACAACAGTAAAACTTGCAAAAAGAAGAAGATTGTACAATCTGTAATGATGTTGCACAAGTAACAGCCTTCTGTGAAATCCTCTCAGTGGACTGGGAATGGGATGAGCAGTCACAGATGACCATACAGATAGGTACACCTGACAGTGTCAATCAACACAATTTCAGTGAAGTACAATGGATGAGGCTTGAAAAACAAATACAGTCTCCTGTAAAAACGCAACTGTTAAATACCAACATTAAATTATAGAGATATGAACATTTTGGGGTAAAGATAAAATGAGGATTGGTATGGAAGTGTAGAGAACAATTTGAGTAGCTTTGAGGTTTCCATTTTTGAAATACTTTTTTCACTTTTCTACCAGTGACCTGCGATAGCATTACTGTAAATAGCTTCACAGAGACTCAAGTAAAAAAAACTAAAATAAAATGGCAAATGAGTATTTTCCACAATGTTTCCAACAGGAAACATCAATAAAGCTTGAGGGTTTGTTTATTACAAAATTTTTAAGAGCCATGATTAAGAACAAGTATTATCATTTGCCGTCACATTCAAGATCAGTCATTCATAAAATACCCACACCCACCCACTGTTGAGTTGGCCATTGTAAATCTTCTATATTGAGTCATTTATTTACTTTAGGTTAGTCATATTTAGACATTGTTTGGTGTGTCAAAACATCTCATATAGCAACTCCTATGTTTTTCCTCTTAATTTCTGTCACTTGAGATAGCTATTCATTGCAATAGAAAACACATGGTTTATGCAAATAATTAAGGGTGCACAGGCTGATCGACCCCTGTTTCCTTAATTTTATGTGATACTTGCATATGAAATCAATCCTATCCACTAATCTGTTTCCACAAACCTCTGAAAATCAGCCACTAACCCATTTTGTTCTGCCGTGAAAAAGGGCTGACTGACGAAATTAAGATGAATACACCAGTGGAGACTTTTCAGAACCGTTTAACAACTGGAACATTGAAGGTGTACGGTGACCTTATAGTACCCAACAGTGACGGGTCCAAAAAAATAAAAACAAAAAATTTACTGGCCAAACTGTGAATTGGCAGGTCAGTTTTTGCTGAAAACATGAAAACTTGCGTCAGAAGGTTTAATTGATTGCAGAGCACCAATATATTCCTTTAAATGATCACATTCATTGACTTCATTTGTTCTGAAATACAAGATGCACAAATTTCATCCAGAAACCACAGAGGATTACATGTAATATTTGTTATGAATGGATGCTTAGAAACGTACAGCTAAGGAACATTAAAACAGATATTGACTGATGACAGACATAAAAATAAAAATCTCTATTTGGTCTTTTACCACAAGGCATTTATTGGAGCCGACTGATGTATTATTTACTTTCTGTCATCTGGAGCTAATGTTCCTTATCTTAGTAACAAAAACAATTTAGATAGGAAACTTCCACAAGTCAAACTATTTTAGTTCCCAGGCTACTCTCTGCTATCTATCTCAATTGAAATTGTCTTTGTTTATTTTGGAAAATTTAAACAACCGCTATGTTTGCCTAGAGCTGGCATAAGTCAGAGAAGCAGATTCATCATTATAATACTTAGCACTGAGGGAGAAAAGAAAACGCAGACCTGTGCTGTATCACAAGCATGATTTAGATGCTAGAGATTCTTTAAGAATCGCAGCTGTCAAGAGCCTGAAAACATTTCAGTCCCTGAAAAAAAATTAGAGTATCCAATATGAATAGGTGATACGTACATCTAACAACCAAAGAGAGGGATGTTTTAGAGACGGTTTTATTGTAGTGAAAACTAAAGAAAGCTAAAATGGAATCTCTATTTACCTTTGCCACAACAGGCAGAAGCTTAATCAGAATAGTATACAGGACAATGTAATACCCGTCATATTTTGTAGTCATCAAGACAAAATTTTACAGAAATAAAATAAAAGATACATACATATACATATAGAATGAATTGTAGCGAGCAATCCAGTTCGGAAACCTACACTGATGAAAACAATGAAAGGATTCATAAAACACAACGTTAGCAGTCAGCCCCATGTTAAAAGCCAATATTAACATTCTGAGGACACTTGTAGGAGAAAGCACTCTATGTAGATTGTAATCAAGTTTGTAACATTGCCATAAAGCCTTCGTTTTATGATTCACAATCTACAAAAGCTCAAGGACTAGAACATAAAACCGCTCAAGTCCAAGAGACCCTGCAGAGACATTTAAAGAGAATGCACTGCGCTCTACAAGCTCTGCTGAATCAACAGTTACAAGGTCCTAAGATTAAAACAGCAGCTAATAATGATTTTAGAATCAAGAGAAGAAAGTTTGATGCAAGCATTATGTAGCCCTCAGATTTATGGCCACCTTGTTAAAATTGTGAAAAAGACTTAGAAGATAAAAGTTTCATGTATTACAGCAACAATATCACATTGGAAAATAAATACAACCTTTAAATACATTAATTTAAGGTTAGATACATTACTTGAGCAGTAAGCAAACCATTGGCTAAAAAATTTGTGTGTAAAAGAACAACTGGTACCACGATATTTGGGTGACTAAAACGTTCCATGTTCAACAGAGTTTCAATGCATTTTTAAAAACTAATCAGTGACTTCAAGTTTTTCCTAAACTATAGACATGGCACAACAGAAAGGCCCAATTGTCTTTGCAACACTTCAAAAAACAAGACAGGACACTGGTCTCACTCTCCTTCAAATGAGGCATATTCTTGATATTCAAAAGAATGTTACGAGAGAATGGCTTTATACTAAAACGTTTCATATTTGGAGTGAGAGGAAAAGGTAAAAATGTTAAAACAGCTGTGACCAACAATACTGCAAAACCAAGTTGAATAGATTGCAGCCTAAATCAGGACATTTTACACAATGGTGTCACAAATTGTGGAAGGTTTTGCATTTCACATATAATTTCTGGACATCTTTATTTTCTACAGAAATGAAGACAAAACATTTAAGGATTAAATATCAACAACATTGACAAACATGACAAAGAACATTTCCTGGCAAACAAACACATAGCCCTAATCTGATCCCTGCAAAATTATGAGGCAACAAACACATATCTAATCATTTTATACTGTTTTATGATTTTTATGACGGTTTTTATCTTATGCCTAACTTTGCAAGTTACAGATTGCCGTAGCTTTAGTGTTCTCATTGACAAAAAAACAGTTTAGACTAAACAATTTATTCTAAACTGATTTAAAGAATAATGTTCATTCTTAAGATGGCACATTAACAAAAGTCAGTGAAACACACTTTAAAGATAAATTCATCACAAATTCGTCCATCCATTCATCCATCCCTCATCTTCTGTTTAATTTAGGGTGAGGTCATAGAGAAAGAAGCCTAATTTTAAGGGGTTAAAGGGTGAATTATATACATTTATTTATATATAAAAACCCAACTTAATTACAGCAATACAACTATCACTTTTATGTAGGGTGCTTTAACAATTGCTGTATGAATCAAGTTGAAACAGAAAGGTTCATTTAAAAATAGGAAGCCTGTGAATCAAAAAGAGACATCTAATATTTGTAAAATGAGAACATAAAATTATTTTGATCAACTTCCAATAATTTCTGTTTTAGTATTGACTTATAATGTCTGCTTTGAAAAAGCATAATTGTTTCATTAATCATGGTAAAAAGAAAAATACAGAGCGGCGAAAATAGCTACCATAGCCTCCGTTTTGCTTTGCTTGGGTCCCTTAAAAAAAGCTGATTTGAAAAATGTAAGGCTGCAAGCCAGCTTGCTTCTCACTACCAGCCGACACAAGCATTTATAACCTTAAAAATGACTTCTGGGTACCAGGTATCCAATTATTCCTTACCCAGGAAGCAGTGCTAAATGGAGCACTGCAATGATTTACTCGCAACCTCTGCTTTTATTAAAACACTTTGTCTTATTGTTTTATTGATTTACAATCTGTCCTACTTTTTTGGCATCTGAAAACAATCAAGGCACAGGGCAGCAGAATGTTTGGACATTAATCGTTAAAAGACAGTGTTTTATTCCTGGCCTGGGGTTTGCTGCACCAGCTGCTGTGCATTCTGGTAAGAGGCAGTGATTTATGACCCGGCAGCAATAACGATGAGGCGTGCTCATTAACATATCGACAAGCTCCAAGATGGATCATCAGCATTGATTATTTCATGGCCTGCTGATGCCCATTTGTTAAAAGAGAGCGAGAGAGAGAGAACGAGGGAGGAAGTGGGAAAGTGGGGAAAAAAGGAGGAGATAAGTGATGGGCTGGTTTAGAATGTGTAAGGATTTCTCACTTGAATCCTTGCAGCACAAGGGAAAAAGACAAAACCCTGACTCCTTCAATCACCACAGACATCACTCTGCTGTCACAGGAAAAAATCAATGATTGACAGCATTTAACCAGTCCTCAGCACTTGGCAGATCCATACAAGAAGAAAGGTGCTCGGTGCAGGGGGCCGCACAGATCTGTCTTTACATAAGCTGTAAAACATTACTTTACAATTCCAGTCAATGTATCAGTCAATGCCATTCTCTATTCAGACTGGGAGGCTGCATGACATTGATGTCATTTGTGTCCTGCATGTGGAGAAAAACAAACGGTGACAAAATGCTGACTAATTACTAAGTATAATATAATATGCTTCAAACTCTATAGACCAAAGTTTTTACAACTCTGGTCTGGAGACATTACCTTTACATTTTGTAAACTTTATATTTACATTTCATTTAAAAAAAAAAGAAAAAAATATACGTATGTATAATATTATTTAAAAGTTAATTTATTTCAATAATTTAATTCACTAAGTCAAACATACTCTATTATGTAGATTAATTACACATGGGCTGATGTTTTCAAGCTTTTATTTTGGTTAGTTAAAATGATTTTCCCTTTACAGGGAATGAAAACACAAGATTTAATAGTTTACATTGTTAGTAGTTAATAGTTTACATTGTTGGATTTACATCCAACAATTTTAAAGAACAAAAACTGTTTTAGAAACAGATAATATTGAGTAGTAGGCCTATAACATGACCCAACTATGGAAATAGCACATTTTTTCCATCAAGCAAGAACAAGAATTAATCTCACTCCCGTATTGTCCAGCCTGAACTGTCATTGCTGTGATCGAATTGCCCGAGACATAATTGATTAGTCAATTATTCATTATTAAATGACAACCACCTCTGCTTGGCCCTGATTGACATTCTGGACAATTGCCATGCAAAGACACATTGCCTCTGGGAATGGGAGTGAGTCATAAACACATACACCTTTAAACACATTGATCTAAAGAAACATGAGCAACAAAGACTGTCAACACTCTCAGTAACTTAAATAGTTATGTCCTGCAGAAACAGCACAGGCAAACATTCAACTGTCAGAGGTTGATCATCTAGTCTTCGTCTCTAGAACCTATTATCACACACAATACTTTACTGTCATTATCAACCATACAGGTTTCAGAAATGCACAGACCAATATAGTTACTTCTGTGTGTGGTTTTTGGATTCCGAAAAATTATGGATAAAATTATCAGGAGGAAAATCATTCAATTAAGACCTGAAAATCCACGCTTTTTGGTGTCCTTTTAGTACATCGTGTGGAACAGTCCAGTAATACAGTGTGTTGGTGTGTGGGTTGGAGTCTCTCTTCCTTCGACAGTGGGGGCTTGCCCTGCCTCTTGTACTGTAAAGACCGGGACTTTAAATTGCTTCCGTCACCAGGCCCTGAGTAATGAGTGTGATTCTAATCGCAGTTCCTGGGGCCATCGGCATTAGTCTTAATCTGAGCAGGGTGCTCCAACACCACTGACAAGTAATGCAGAGCAGGTAGGTGCATAATGAGAGGATGCAAGCATGTGTGCGCTTACACACATACACAAGTTTCCCCATCTAAGATGCAGAGGAAAGCTTTTGTAATAAGAACACAGTTACAAGGGCCTCTCCCCATATTTCACCTCTACTGCTGGTTATTTGAGGCAGGAGCTGAAGAATGGCTGAAGCTCCCTGTGCACAAACAGAATGCAAAACTGAAAGGAGTTCAGTGAAAGACTTGTGAATGTGTTCAAATCTCTTAATATTCTTTCACATTTTCACAAATCTTTAATATATTTATTAGGATTCAAGGAGATAGATCAACACAAAATACTGGATAATTGTGGACAGACAAAGATATTTTGTTCTACTTTTAAAAAAAAGTCTGAAAACTGAGACTGTATCTGTAATAAGCATACTTTACTCTGAGTCCCCTAATGAAAATCTTCAGGAACCAATGTTTGCAACCGTCAAACTGAAAGACCAGTCGTCTTACAATTGGACAGTTGTATCTTCGATTCCAGCTTAGTCCTTTGCCAAATGTCAATGTGTCCCCAGGCAAGGCATTTAAACCTAAGCTGCCTGGTGTTCAGCACATAAGTACATAAATGGCTGCACATTTGTGAATGCTTAGGTGAATTTGGCCATGATGTTAAATGCTTTGTGTAGTCAGTATGTATATAAAACCAATCCATTTACCATACAGTGCAATCCCTTTATTAATTTAAACACATATGTTAACTGAGTCCACACCCATGAAATTCAACTGAGGCATATACCAAGCTGTTGTGTGAAGGCCACAGATGTTTGTTGGAGAATATGAGCAAAAATGACGGCACTGTGAAAACCAAGAACACTGGAATCACATAGGGATAAACTAACAACAGTCAAGCAGAGCATTAATCATAGAAGCCAAGAAAGTGTGCAGAGATCCACATCTAAAACGAGATAATCTTTCAAGAGGACAGCTACTTGCCATTTACTCCACTCCACAACACTTGGCTCTTCTGGAAGAGTAGCAAGGAGAAACTCATTGCTAAAAAAAATATTATAAGAAAGCTCTGTTAAGCTCGATTCAAGTCATGTAAGGTACAAAGCAAAAATGTAGAAGAAACATGGTGCTGCTGATGCTCTAGAAATGCTTTTCTCCAGCAGGAAAAGGAAGCTGGTTAAATTGATGGAACAATTTAAAGAAGCAATCCTGAAAGGACAGCAGTTAGAAGGGGGAAACTGGAGCTACAATGGAAGCATTTAGATCAAAGCATATTCATTTGTTAGAAAATCCCAGTTTGGATGTTAAAGTTCAGACCCAAACTCAATATCTGTGACAAGACTTTGAAATATTTGTTCTGACACTCCTCAGCAAATCTTACTGAGGAGTAACGATTGTGCAAAGAAGGCAAAACTTATTAGCCGTATAATTACAGAAAACACAAATGTACAGCCATTTACGATTGCCATGTTATTATCTTTCCACTTTACAATTAGCTTGTACGTTTTTTGGGTCCATCACATAAAATACCAATAAAGTACATCAAAGGTTTTTGCTGAAATGTGAAAAAATGAACAAATATAAAAGGTGTAAATACTTTTGTAAACACTTTGCCAACAAGATAAATCAAGTCAGAAATAGAATTTGGTCTTTAAAAAAAACACCCAACCAAGGCTTGGGCCATAGTTTCTTATCGTCACTAAATTTCTACTTTGAGTCACAGTCATTCATATGCACCAAAGTATTGCGGCGAGAGTCCACTGGCAAAGTGTTAGTCCAATGCTAAATTGCTGTGGGACTGTGAGTGGCTGCATAACAGAGCAGGTCGTCCCTCTTTGTCTCTCTCTGTTTGCCTGTGTTAAACTCCCTCCCCTGCCCTCTTCCATCCTTTCATCCAGTCTACAGCTTTGTCCATCTATCAATCTGCACACTTTGTCAGAGCCCACTCCATCCTGAAATAACACAGGGGAGAAAGCTAGGCAAAGAGAGAGAATAATAAAGCACAAGAGAGCTTGAGCTGGGACAGAAAAGAAGACGGACACAAGTGGCCCAGCCTATGATCCTCATCGCCAGGGAGCTTTTCACCTCCCATCTGCATCAGAGCTGATCTGCTGACAGAAGCCCTGATGCGCGTCGCCTTCTATTGCACAGGCTAGCAGAAACACTAATGTCCTGCTCCACCCTACCTATACCACTCACCTCAAGCAGGCATCTAGCAAAAAAAAAAAAAAAGCTGCATGGAGAAGGCCAGTATGGCTAAATGGATGACATGAACGAGAAAGCGAAATCTGAGAAAGATAGCCAACGGGATCAGCAACAGAAGCATTAGCAAAATTTTGGAAACAAGTTAGAGAAAGACTAACAACAGTTTGATTGTTTAAAAAGAACTGGACAGAGCTCTCTTTGCTCAGAAGGAAAATGGCTTCCAGTCTGTTTTTTTGTTTTTTTTTAGCACTGTGAATCAATAGAAATCATGGGGAGAAAATGTCTCCTCAATTAAGCCTTGATCAGCTGCATGTCAGTGGTAGTTTGGAGGCAGAGCAGAGTTGAAGGGCCCCATTGACCCAAGCACTCACTCTAAGTGAGATACAAATAAGTAGGGATTTTCTTTTCTTTTGCACACATTTACTGCCAGCACAAACAGAGCAGCTCAGGAGAACAGAGTACCAACAAATAAGCGGAAATTAACATGCTTACATTTTTTGTTATCAAAACACATTTTAGATGCTCATTATAAGATGGATTACAATTGTTGTAATATTTTACACTTAGTAAGGGGTTATTCTAAAGTAGAAAGAATATATATGCCTGATAACTGATAGGAAATGCAGCTTATTTATTACATTTCTTCAGAATCATGTATATCCCAGGGTTTTGAAAGCAAGGTATTCTCACAGAAAATGTTGTCTAAGGATAAAATTATGTGCTGGTTGTCATAGGGCCCGTTGGCATCAGTGCATGGCAGCCTTGCTTCTGTCAGAGTGCCACAGGCCAGCTATAATCGAGTATCTTGCCACCATCTGCGTGAGAATGTGAGTGTGTGTAAGTGGATGAATGACTGAATGAAGTGTAAAGCACTTTGAGGTCCCTGTGACTTGATTACGCGCTATAAGAGTATAGGACATTTATCATTTTAATGTTAAGATGGTAAGTAACTCAATCTTCTCTCAAATTTGAGGCAGTGTAAACAGAGTACACCAAACCATTTTCTTCAAACTCCACCTTCAAACTTTAGGAGCTAAAGAGCAAGAAAGCTCTTTTGCTTAAACATTTTACTATGTTTAAGCAACATAGTAAAATGGCAGAGATAATAACCAAACCATGTCCTTAAAAGAAGCATTCTAAAGTCCAAACAAATATCAAGCAAAACATTTTTCTTTTACTCTATTTGCTCCTTTACTGTTCACAAGCAAGAAGAAATTTTCTGTGAATTTTAAATCTGGACATTTTTTTAAGCGATAACAAAAAAGGTCTACTTGGTACATAGCCACTCCATTTCCATCCTAGAAACCACAATAACAGTGGTTGTTATACTTTTCTTTCACATCATTCTTCAGTTGTCATGACTTGCTTTCCATTTAACTTCACAATGTCACCTCAAGAAGGAACTGATAGGGGAAAACATTTGAAAATGTATTCGAGCACCTCTTTAAAGAGCAAGACGGGGCAACTATAATGCAAAAACAATGAGATTTATATTGTTTTATGTTATTCCCTCATGAAAAACCTCCTCGGAGAGTTACTTTGTTTCATTCAATGAGGAATCCTCAAATCTTTCTCTAATCTCATTTTGTAAATGTTCACTAACCCTGGAAACAGCCAACTGTGAGTGTTATTCCCCAGAGTCCACACTGAAAAGGGTTGTCAGTGAGACCAGCACTCGTATGCTGATTGAAACTGACTGAAGGAAAAAAAAAAAAAGAATAAAAAAATATAATAAAATTAATTAACTGACCAATAATCGTTCAGACCAAATCAGACTAAGAATGGGCCGTATTAGGTCATTAGTCATTTTCTCAGTGAATCTCTAAGGAGTATATATTGGGTCTTTCAGGCAACAGGCAATAACTGGCAAACTTTGTGCTTGGGTACAGGCTGTGCCATTAACCGGCTCACTACAATAAATATGTGTGATTATCTATCACTATGACCTATTCCTCTATTCATGGTCATCTTTGCTGAGACCTCTCCCAGATCAACTTGTAGATAATAGGTCTCAATAAATAAGTCCTATTTTCTAAGCCAGGTCTGTTACAGACGATCAGTGGCTGGAGAGTCCTGTTACAGCAGGAAAATGAAAATCTGTATCGACAAAGGAGCAGGAAAAGCTCCTTTAAGGCAGGGGAGACAATCTATTACGACAGAGTTTTTTCAACATCTTGATTTTCACCAGTTTATCAGGTCCATGTATAGCCTCACAAGGGAGGCATTTGTGATAGAATATGATTGGATTACACAGAGACCTAACCATGTGTGATTGGTTTAGCTGAAAAATATTAAATTCCTATCTAAATGGGCCGAGGGTCGATAATGTGTCTTATGCTCTGGAAAACAGGGAAAAGGATTGGTGAGGTGGGGGTATGAAATTAGAGGATTTGATATTTCATCACTCATTTCATGCTTTAGTGCAGCGTGGACACTGACACTAATGCACTGGAAGGACATGGTGCTGATAGCACACAAACATATTCATGTCCAATCACCTCTGGCTCAAAAATCCCTCCAAACTAAAAATAATCTATTCCTAAAAGTTGAAGCAGAGGTGGGTGTGTTCTGCTGAACTTATCGACAGCAGCTCTGAAAAGAAAAATAGTCATGACCAAAAGGATCCTAAATCACATTACTTTAAGAAGGTTGAGAAGATTTTAGAGCTCTTCTGTGTAGTGTCTAATGTGCAGGCCACACCATTAAAAACAGGAAGAAAAAAGATAAATAAATTGATTTTTTTGTTGTTGTGTAGAGGAAATGTGGAAAAAAAATGTTCAGAAGTAATGAAAGATTGTTTATGTATTCTGGCATGAAATGGGGCAGTGTTGTGAGGGCGACAGGCGCGAGGAGACAGATGGACGGGACTGACAGCCCCGTATTCATCCTGCACGCCCCAGCGGCCGGACTGCTACTGGCGCTCGACAGAGCAATAAATCACCAGCTCTCCACTCTGTACCTACAGCTTATTACATCCAAGATGACAAATAAATAATAATCCCTGTCATGCCAGCCTTTGCTCAAGAATTGAGCCAGAAACCTTTTGCTCATCACTCCTGATCTTAAGTGAAAACACTAGAACAAGGGAATTGAAGGCCATGCTTTACTGAGCTTATGAAAGTTGGAGTAAAAGAGAGAGGTGAAATAAGGCAAAGCGAGACAAAAATGAAGGGAGAGAGAAAGTCCTGCATGGAGACTGATGTGACTGCTACAAAGCCCTTCTGAGTGTGAAAGGAAATGATCCAGCACAGAAAGGAAGAAAGAGTGGAAGTGAAAAAAGTGGGGCAGATGAGAATTGCCCTTGTGCTCTGAAGGATGAGTGTTGCTCAGTCAGTTGAATGGGACTCTGGAGAATAGAACAAATCAAAAGCCTTCATCGCTAAACAGGATCAGGGAAGTGGCAGCAAATTTGCAATCCAATGCTTTGACTACTGGCTACAACAGCAAGTGGTGTAAATACAAAAAGAGCAAAACTAAAAAGAACATGTCGACAGAAAAGAAAAACAATGGAGCATTAATGTAAAAGCATTAATGTAAGAGCTTTTTTTTTTTCAAACTGAGTCAAATAAGAAAAACCGGTAAATGATGAAGAATGTCTGTATGATTTAAATTAGTTTTTATATTTAATATGTTTTGTCTGATTCATTATTCAGTCTTTTTGAACTTTACACACTGAACTGCACCTTCATTTATCTGCTTTTATCCAGATCACTTTAAAATGTCTTCAGGTCTAATCATAGTATCTCTTATTCCCACAAGTGGCACCCCTGAATTTCCAAAACATAAGTAACCATAATAAATTGTTACAGTTGAGTGATAATTTAAAGTTGCAAGAAATTATATAATTTACTAAATTTGAATACTGACTGTTAATGTGTCCAACTATGAATGTGAATCTGCTTTTTGTTCAAAAGAATGATTACATAATTAAAAAAGATGAATGTGAAAGCAGTCTGAAGAATGCAAGAGTCGTAGAATCTACTTTGTAGTTTTAATGTTATCTCGCATTTACTTCTGATGTTCATTTATAAATTTTGAAAAGAAATAAAACAGTTGATCAGACATTTACTTACATTGGAAATCAGAATCTGCTAAAAAAAAAGATTTAAAAAATACCTTAGATTCTCTTTGTTCAGTCTACTACCCTTTCAAAAAGTACAAGCCTAATCTCTTAAACAAGCCATAATATACTTAGTGCAGCTCCACCATAAAAATTAAAGGTCTTCAATTACAGCAAATGAAAAAGCAACAGGGTGTAGTAAATCAAATATGTCACTTTTGCCAGCTCACTCTGCTTGGATACTGCATTGGCCTTAATGTTTGTTTGTGCGCAGGTGTGTGCGTGTTGCTTTACAAAGGAAATACGGGCCTCTGATTAAAGAGTGCACTGTCATAAAGGTTACTGAATTGCAAATAGTCCTCTCAATCTTGCCTGTAATGGTGACTGGTTCTAGGAAAGGGAGAGACAGAGCATGTGCGTGTGTGTGTGAGTGTTTGTGTGAGTGTGTATAAAAAATCCCGACAGTGGGAAAAGAGAGAGGTGCTGCCATGTTAGGAATACAAACAGGGTGGCTGAGCCAGTCCCCAGTCTGAGACTAAGTCCCAGCCCCTTCACAACCGCCACAAGAGACATTAATCACTAGATCACCAAGGCATGCTTAATTGCGAGTTGTATATCATGGTGAACAGAGTGGCTAAAGGGGGAAGGAAACTCATTATTTCGGTTTGCTGGATGCAGAGCTGGGTGCGCCTCATCTGGACTCTACCACCTCTTTCCCTCTCTGTCATGGTACACCTGGGACCAGGCTCAATGTGACAAGGAAAAATGGACTATGCAGTCACCTCCTAATTAATATAGCTCTGCCACCACTGTTGTACCTCTAAACACATTCACAAGTGATCATAAACCCACTTAGATAACCACACATGCAAATCAGCCTTGGCTACAGGTTGAACATGACTGATGCATGGGAAATTGCTCCATACATTCAAGATCTTTGGTTATCACTTGTGATTTTGCAGGTCTCATAGCAGTGGTAACTGTAAAATGCCTCATTTTAAGCTAGTATACTTTGCACCATCAATTGGCAATGCTGTAGTGAAGGTCAAAAATGCTTCAGAGGGACACTTTTAGAACCAAAAGAAAAATGAAACCAGCCCCCAATCGGCTTCTTTTATTTAGATTCTTGAAGTGCTTCTGTAGGCAGTATGCTAATGAGCAAGACTTGATGAATGACTTGTAATATTTCCCAGACATTCTGCTTTTCATCAGAAGTTTGCCAATCTGATGCAGCATGAAGATAATAAGGCACACTCTGTCATTATATCAATTTTTGTTGCCCAGATATTCCCTGCGATGTTAGCAATGACGAGCAAAAAGCAAATGAACCAAGGGCATAGTCTGGCACCATTGATCAAACACTGTCATTTGGTCAGGGAGGCAACACAGAGAGAAGGACACACACAAAACACTGCATGTAATATTCTGTCTTTACAAGCACACACATAAATGAATGCACAAAAATAATTAAATAAATCCCCCATATATCATATCACAGTGAAAAACAAATACAGAAGGAAGGACATATCAAAGCTTATTCTAATCATTGTTTAAAATTAGAACAATTTAGATATTCATAGAAATATAAATTGCATGTGTTTTTAACAAACAAAATGTGCAATTTGACATTTAATGACATAAAAAAACATCCAGACTTTGTAGATTTGATAAAGAATCAAAACACCAGCTAATAATTACTACTGCAAAAACATGTGGTGCATTGAGTAATGTGTTCTTCTTTTTTTCAGTAATTAAACTGGCTTTTAATTTAAGATAAATACAAAAACATTTATGTAACATTCCAAGTGAAATAACCATGTTAATTAACAAAAAATAGACAAAAAGGATGTAAACAGGCATGTAGAAAATCCTGAGGAATTAAGGTTAGATTTGGATAAACACTAGCTCATTACCTTGCAGAAATCTAAGAATACCATGTTTCGTACATGACGTTAATTTCTTTAATTGCAACATCAAGTAGGAGTAGCAGTAGAACAAAATTTTACTAAAATAAAAAATATATATACATTTTTTTTGCAGATTATCTCATTTAACTGTCTTGTACCGTATTGTCACAACATAGCGACAGTTTAGAAAATATGTAAAAAAAATATGTATTTTTGTAAAAGTCATTTTACATAGCTTCAAAATAATTAAGCTGACATTTTATAAAGCCCTTAGCATCCTATATTAGCATGGGTAGATTTTTAATTTAACACAGATTTTGAAAAAGTCTGCCAACATTTTAAAATCTAGCATATTAAACAAAGACAGAGGCTGAAATTTCAAAATGATAAACAGACCAATTTGGTTGCAATCATTTAACCTTCTAGTTATCTGCTTTAGTAAGCTAAAGTTTAGTTTAGCTTACTACAAATGTTTGGCAGGCAACACCTTTTTGATTTCAAATTAAACTCTTAATAGTCAAAGAAAAAAGCTAATTTTCAGTCCTCTTCCCTCAGTGACTACACCCAAGAGTGTTGTGGTAGCACAACCTGGTAGCACTAATGTATGATATCTTCACTGTTCAGAAATAATGATTTTTGTGATTGAGAGGACCAGACCAATGGTTAGGGCAGGTCAAACTAAAAAACGGTCAGATTCCAATTACCTGCCAATAGTTCCATGTATTGTTGGTTTTGACTGCATATTCTTTGTTTCTAAGCTTACAGTTAAGCAAGTATCAAATACAACTATTCAAATCTGAAAAGATTTCATTCTGTTATCCATATTAGTGTTAACTTACCAAAAAGGAATTATACTTGTACAACTTATGGCTATATGGGCTATAGCTGCCACAGAAAACCTTTCACACCCACCCATTTGCCTTAGGTCATTTGCTCAAGACTTCCTGACATCAAGAGCTTTGGCCACTCCTCAAATTTAGTTGTTTGCTCCCAAGTTGTAAAACTGCACGACCTAATAGCCAGGAGGACCATTCGTGGATAGATAAAAAGGTCAAACAACCACTTCACAGTTAGTCAAAAGGTGATGGTAGGATTCCGTGAAGAGGCCGAAAACGTAATAGCAGAATGCCTGCCTGCAAAGTAGTCACATAGAGGTCAAAGTGCGGAGAGAGTTCATGGAGCCAATCAGGGATACCAAAGGGGAGGAGTGAAACAACAAAAGAAGAACAACAAAGAATGCAATAACTGACATGCAGGGGTTTCCTTCACCTTAGATTTCCTCCAATTAACCTCCTCTTGTCTTCGGGTCATTTTGACCCGAAGACAACAGGAGGTTATCTTATTTTTTCGTCAAGTTCACATTTGAATTGCTCCAGCAGAAAATTCTATCTGAGTTGTGAACACTGTAGGTCTGATTCAGGACTGTTAGATTTCAAGTTTCTGTATGCAGTTGCAATTAAAAAATGTTTTATAAGGGCTTGTCCTCGGGTCATGTCAACCCGAGGGCAACAGGAGGGGGGGAAATTTGAAAAGATATCAGTTTTACGGAGATCAGTGATGCCATTCCATACTGTTTGCCTGTCCAGCTGTAATTTCCTTAGTCTTCCGGTCAGTCTGACCTGAGGCCTGGGTTTAGTTATTTTTATTTCTTTTGCAAAGTTCACATTTGGATTGCTTGAGCCTAAACTTCCCCCTGAGTTGTGCACACCATAGTTCTGATGCAGGACTGTTAGATTAAAGTTTCTGTATGCAGCTGCAATTGAAAAACATATTTTTTAAGGGCTTGTCCTCGGTCGACATGAGCCGAGGACAACAGGAGGGTTAAGGATGCTGGGATGGGAGGTGGAAGGGATGAGCTTAAAACAAATGAGGTGGAAGTTGTTGCCCCCCTCAACACCACACATGTTCTTTGATCTGCAAGGACATATCCTGCTCCTTGGAACACAATGTCAATTGCTGATTACATGTCACCAAAACAATGTCAAAACTGTTCCGTCTCAGATAAAAAAGGTGCATTTTTCCAAGCAATCCATTATGTCAAATCTAGAATGCCACAACTTAAACACTTAAAATTTTCCTTTTAAAGGGATTCACAATTACTTGCATTGATAAACTTTTTATGAGAAACATATGTTTCAGATGCAAAAACACAGCAGAAATACTCCAACCTACTTAGTTTTTTTTAAATATAAATTTCAATAAGATATTGTCACAAAGACAATGCAATGTTGTTTACACTGCAATGCATCCTGGGTAGATGACATTCACTTTATCCTATAGCGTTCTGGGGATGCAGAGCAGACCAGAACCAGAAAACCTGAGGGGTCGGGAAGGTTGATACGACAACAACAAATCTTGAATGAATTGTGGTGTTAAGATATCTCAGTCCTCCTCATAACCCCGCAAATGTATATGATGGATATATGAATAAATGTCATATATTTATGACATTTATTCATACAAGAATATTGCAAATGTACTTCAAAGAGGTAAATATCACTGAACATTTACATTAAAATCTCAGAATGAAAAATGACATTAAATTGATTTAGTTGAGAACAATTCCCTTCAGGTCATTTGCATAGATTTACTTCCCAGGTTTCAGAAATAAAACTTACTGATCACTATTTCACTTTATTTTAAAAAGACATCCACACAGAACAAAACATATTCCTGGGAACTGTGCCCAGCAGTGGGAATACTATTTTCAACATGTTATTAAATGAAATGCATCAACAGAAACAGCACAATGGGCAATTGACAGAGTTCCAAGACGCCATAAATCCTTCATTGCCAAACAAATCCTGCCACACACTGCAGTGTCTGCAAGACAAAACGTACATTCCTTGCATGTCGGCCAGGCCTATTTTGCGAACATAAGCATATGTCAGGTAACTAAAAGTGAGGGTAAACATCATTCTGCAATATATCAGAGGTGTCATTCCTGGGGAAGATTGTCCCCTCTGATTAGAAGGAAAGTAATAATGGCTTAGCAGAACAATATTTGCATGGCAGCTGTAAATCACTCACACTTTGTTCACCACATGTTAGTCCCTTAGAAATAATAGAAAAGGTCATGTAACCCTGCCTGCAAAGTGCTATGGCTGTCCTGAAAAGGGTGCCACAAATCTATTGTAATGGGCACAGAGACTGGAGTAAATTAATTAGACATCCTAAAAATTTTTGAATAGTTCAGAAAAATACAATTTCTTTTTTTTCTGAGTTTAGCCATAAGCTTTACTTTACATCATTCTGTGACTTTTAGATTTTCAAACTGCTTTTATAGAATATGAAAAAGAATACATAAATAAGTGCATCAATAAATAAGCAAATAAGTAGATAAATAAATAAAACTGAACTTCACAACTATATACCTGCTGCTTAAGTCGCCTGAGCTGTTGTGAAGCTGAATTTCTATTACAAGACACTCACAAACTTTGGCAGGCAGTAAATCAGTCAAGAGTAAATGCCTTCTTTTATCAGATCATAAAATCTGCTTGTAGGCATTTAATTTTCCCCCCTCTTGCTTTAACGGGAAAGCAGGCAGCCTAGAGAAACCATGTCTTGTTTTTTTATAGAGGTTACAGAAAAAAAAGCAAGCACGTGTAAACAGGGGTAGAGTCGAGCACTCCTTCGTGCATCTGATTTTTGCCTGCGAGCAACAATAATGTAGGGAGCTGCCTTTCTTGTGAAAGCAGGTATGAGTGTTGTACATATTTTATGTGACAGATGAATGAAGAGAGATTGAAGAGCATTGTTTGTTTTCTGACAGTTACTGAACTAATGCTCCAAGGCAATATCTATACTGCCATCAAGATGCTTCTCTGGAAACTTCAGATACAAAATTAAGTTTGCAGAATTGTTAGTCTTAGATTTACATCCATTAAAAAAAAAATAAAGGCAATTCCCACCTTGCAAATTGTCACAAAGCAAAAAGCTGTTAATGCTGTACCGTTAGTGGTCTTAAGGGGCAGTCTGTTCTCACTGCACAATTACTGGTCATTCTCCATTTTAGCTTGGCAGAAAAGTAAGACTTATCCTTTTCTTAAACCCCGGGTCCCAATAGCAGCTCTTATAAACACTTTCCTCTCTGCTCTCCTTTACACTATGTGAGGTCAGAAGTTCAGAGTCCAGGTTTTAACAGTTAAGGCAGCGCAGTGAACTTGTGACCTTCTGGGGCAAGTAGGAAGGGGGAGAAAGAACTAAAGTGAAGAAAAGACAAGGAGGGGGTCATCTTTCTTCAATGCAGAGTGACTGGATTTACAGCTGCATGCTGACTGCCTTGCAAGCACAGCAGAAAACACCTGATAGCATCTCCTTGGGGGAGGAACCACCCGACCCCTTTGTTGTCTCACTAACAGTCACCCTGGTACCATAAATCATGTTAATTACTTGACTGATGGAATAAATCTTTTTTTTAAAAAAGTCAGTATTTCAGGCTTGGAACAAGAGGTTCCTGCACTGCATTTGTGCTTGCTATGCGTTAACTGTCATCTTGAAGTCACTGTGTAATCTGTCCATTCGTTGTTGCTCAAGCAGGGATTTTTGAAGATGAGGATTGGCTGAGGGAGGGCTGGGTGTTTGTGACACACACATCTCCCAGTGATCCATCTTCCTATGGGTGGTCTCCCAAGGTGCATTTTCCAAAACAAAGCTAATGTGAAACTTATGATCAGCAGGTTTATAAATTGAAATGCAAAATGTCTTTAAATCAAAGATCCAAACAAGACAAGATCACAAAGACTAGATTTTTCTTGCATTCTGATGGAGCAGAGTGTAAGTATCAAAATATGTTTCCAAATAGACTCCAAGTTAATGACAATTCAAGTGAACTGCACATAAAAGGAAGTCTGAACAAATTAGTAAACGAGTTAGGTTATGAGTTATAACAGAGGGAGCTAGTATTGAATACATGAGGAAAATTAGCTGCAATTTGGGCTTATTGTTTAAAACAATAAGCCCAACGCTTTGCAAATGAATATCAACATGTTCAAATTTACTTGGTAACTTTTGAAAAGGTTTCTCAATACCCATGAGACGCCTTTTCTCTTGTGTTGCTTTGTGTTAAACATGAAGCATTGCATATTGGACAAGAGCTCTCTCAAGACTTTTGCTAGTGACATTTCACATTGGTGGAGAACATTTGGATATACTAGTAAAATGATGGCATAATAGGTTTGATGAGACCAAGCTGCTGCTAGATATATAACTTTGCTAACACGGCGAGTACATCCATGGTTAAAATTGTAAACCTCAACAGTCCACGCCTCCGGGAAGCAACCGTTTGGATTATACAAAATAAAGTAACTGAATGTTATCTATTTAGCCATTTTGTCTCTTAGATAGAGTTACTAAAAGACATAGTGTTGCCATCAACTCTTCCACAAAAAAAGTTCTCCTTGGCCAGTACTTCTGCGCTTTTTGTGTCACAATCAGTCAATCACAACAGATGGCTGCTCAATGTGAGTTTAATGAGTAGGATCCAGTGTATGTGATTGACTTTGAATCTGTATATATGATTGGACAGAATTTGGTATTTTGCTTAGTATCAGCAGTATCTGTTTTGTAAACAACCCATGCCTTGTTTATTATTGTGAATAAACAAGGCATAGGTTATTTATTTGCAACCCATGGCATGTAAATGAACTAAACTGACTTGCATGAAATTGACATGAATTGCATTTTTTTTAATCTCTGGATTACTTCAGTTGGTACCAAACTTCCATAGGACCACTGAGATTAACTTACTGAGAGAAAAGTTGATTCGTTATTTTCCATGGTGCCAAGAATTCACAAATATTGTGCATAAAACATTTGCTTTAAAACAATTTCTTTAAAAACAGTCTCATTTAATTTTTCTATATTCCCAGATTGGATTTAGCTGTAACTTTAAGCCAAGAAACAGCTTGCCAAAGACATGAAAGGTCACTCACACACAAAAACAGTCTCTCTAAGAGTGCACTCATAGGCTTTTGGGTAATTACAGTTCTTTCACTTGAGTGTTTTGTGTTTCGCTTTGCTTGTTCTGTCTCAAAAGCTAACAACCACTCATTATTCACGGTTTGAGTTGGGCTTTTTTTTCTCTCCAGAAGGGCAAATTACACACAAGAGTGACAGCTCTCAGAGAAAGAGAGGACCAACAGCCTCTCTATGCTGTGGTAAGTGTATTCTTAAATCAAAGAGCCAGGGACAGTGACTTCGGCCTTGCAGTCTGTTGACTTTGTAGCAAGGGCAGCAAAGAAGCAACAGCATGGATATACTGTACTCTTAAAAGCCCATTCCAAACCAAACTGCATTCCATAACGGCTATAAAATCTCTATGCAATTTTGAGGTACTTCTCAAGTATCTTAGCATCTTACAGGCTGCAGAGTCTATCCACTGTAGCCTCCAGTTAAACCCCACATAAGGCACTCCTTATTCAAAGATAGACTTAATTTGTGTGCGCGGGTGTGCGTGCATGACTACAAGTCCGGTAGACTCCAACTCAAGCCATACAAAGAGGGCAGCAAAGACAACCTTATCTAACACAAAAATGTTCCTACACGTCCACAAACAAACAGAGACACCAATATACCTGCATTGCTAGTTTGGGCAACATTTTGCCTTTGGAAGGATTTATGATGGCAAACAGAAGGTAATGAAACTCAGGGAAATATTTACTGTCAGTGTCAGAGCTTATTATCCCAGGGAGGAAAATGGGGTCAACTGAAAATTCTTGCTGAAAACTTGGTGTCTATTGCCTGAAAGAAAAAAAAAAGGAAAACAGTCTCTCTTCTGTGTCACTGGACCTCTAAGATCTCAAACAGAGAGATCAGTGTAGATGGATGCCACATCAATAAGGCAGGACATGAATGGGCAATTCACTTCAAATGTCTGATGCTTTGATTATTGTTCTACAACGTTTTGCACATGGTGCTCTGCTTAATCACTTAGTGAAGGCCAATAACTTTCAAAGTGTAGCTGTTGGGGCAACTGCATTTAGAGTATTTGAAGTTTGCACAAGACAGCCATGTGAATACAGAGTTGTTTAAACATTTTATGGAGAAAGAAACTTGTGAACTACACATGCCAGTTTTTATAACACTTTGCATTGGCAGAACTGAATGGCGTAAGTGTCCAGTTATGCATAATTCAAATATATAACAGTGCTGCGTCACTTCACCGTCTGTTATGTATCAGTTCCTAACTTTTTGTAATTATGGTTGATAAGTTTGGGGGAGAAATGATTATAAAAAGGCTAAAATATCAGACATATTTAATTGTTTGCAACAGATGCTTCCATCTCCCACTTTATTTCTCTTACCATTTTCACATGCAAAGCTAAGCATGATAATGCAAGCCAATTCCACAGCATTGATCCTTTGCTGCTTAAGAAAGCTTTGTCAAAACAATCATACAGAAATTGAATGTACCTTTAAACTAAGCTTTTTTCTAGAGGGATAATTGATGCATCCAACAAAACATAAAAGCACATCCAAGGCCTGGAAGTGTTCATGGTTTTATAGATAAAATGTTTGCTAACCTCAATTTTTAAGAGAGAATCATAAAGATTTAACAATAACACCTGATAAGTTTGATACACTCCTTTTCACACATGACTCCACTAAGCAAGAGCACATTAGCACAGTCAATTGTTCTTCCCCTGAGACATTTCAAAAATAGTGGCTAGCATTATTCATGTCTAATGACAGACAATACACATCATTCAGAGAGTTCAATGTTCTGGGCATTTGGTTGAGCATTATTGAAGTACCTTACTTAATCATCCACCTGGAAATCAGGGAGTGGGTGGGAAAAAACAGATGAAAGACCGAGTGGGAACTCCATATCTTCAGAGAAGACATAATTCAAGGTTCTGTTTCATTGTAAACTTAAAAAAAAATAGATATATCTATGAACATATATCTATTTTGGGGGGTAAAAAGAAATAGAGGCAAAATCCCAGGAAGAATTAGTGAAGAGACACAATACACAATATTATAAACAGCAAAAACTTCAACTGACCTAAGTTCAATGAGGAAACTCATGAATATCAAACAGCACTTTCAAAACTTACATCCCCAATTCTGCAGTATCATTTCCTCTGGGGAACAAACTTAAATAGCTCACACTGGTTGAGATCCATTATCCATCACAGCATCCCCATTCATCTCAAATGCATAATTTCTATGGGTGATGTGTTGCAGTTCCCAATGCATCAACATTATTTATGGTTTGACATTATAAAAGTAAGTGCATAATTTATGGACTTAAATTAATGCACTACCTTCCGCGTGCTGCCTGTTTTGCAAAGATTCAAAGCCAGATTGCCGCATGCCAAAACTATGGAGCAATCCCATTTACAGCCGAGAGCCCACAGCAGCCTTGATTTATGGCAGTAAATTAAAAAGAATGAAAAATTTATGACAGCAATTTGTGGGCAGTCATAAAACTATTATAGAACTTTGAAGTGGCATTTTGTCCTTTTGCATGTAAGTGAAGCAAGATGACCCGGTGTTACAGAAATATCGTAACTCCTTACTGGAAATGATCACCATGTGTGCTAGCAACGTCTACAAACATAGCAAAGGTAAAAAGATAAAATGTTAATAAACCTAGTTAAACTTTGCTTTCTTTTTAAGATCATTTCACCCATACATTTCTGCTAACCATGTTTTCAACTTCTCTTCTGCTTGAAATTGAAGCTCCAGCTGGCATTCTGACTGGATGCCAAGCCATGATTGAATGAAAGCCCATCCTTGACTGACAAATGATATATTAAGCTTTCAGTCAGCAGGGTGAGGGAGGCCAGGCATGTCAGTTACCTGCAACAGCAGAAACTCCACTTGTCAGTCTGCCATTGGCAGGGCTAAACCAGATCTGAAATGTTAAAAGCCCAACACACAGTACTTTTTCTCTTTCTTTGCAGCCTAGTCACTTAGACATCTCTCCTGTGTCGTCGCTGTGAATCCGCATGTACTATGAATGCAAGGGCATCAAATTTATATGGCAAATACTTTTAGTTGGACCTGTGACAGTTGGTTTGATGTAGGGAAACGGAGAACATCCGCATCACAGGTTATTTAATCCGAAATATAAATGGTAAAGAAATCTTTATGAGGAAGAATACTTTATTAGGGATTATGTCATGTAATGTCCAATATTGGCAAATTACATCAGTTTAAATGGCAATGTGCAAGCTATCTTTGGGCGCTAATAAAGATCTGAGCATGTATGTGATGCAGGTCTATGGGCAGTGTGGGGCAGCTCTGAGTGCCCCTCTCCTTGACACTGCTGGTGTTGATTATGGATGATTAATGGGGTATAAGAAGAGAGAAAGAAAGGTCAACTCCTGGGTTCTAGAGGGAGCAGCTACATTGGGAGTAATTAAGACACTTGTGTAACCATGATTAATACACACACAGAAATACCGCTGTGACCGATAAACAAGGTAATTGAACGGTTAAGCTTTACACATTAAATTGTATTTGAGTGAGGTCAACACTACATAGCAGCTGTATTTAATTCAGACGAATGTGTCACAGCTTACCTTGTTTGATGAAATCACCATTGTTTGATGTCCAACAATGTGGGCAGACATGAAAAAGAAAAACATGTATTTAGTATTTGAATATTTCATGGAATGTTCTATGCTGTTTGAAGATCTTCATGTCATGTCGGCATTTTAATGACTGCTGACATATGAAAGGGAAAACAGGCTGACCCATGTTGACTCATTACCACAGAAAATGCATCAACTTCAGTATGTTCTCACACCACTCTCAACCAAGAGGGAATGCATCAGCACATCTTATTGCCAACTTTTACTTATATTACACTAGTCTTCTGGTATTTTATAGCATGTACAACAGGCAACACATCAGGTCCAGCCATAGTAAAATGCTTTTTTTAAAATGTGTTTACAGTTCAGGCTTTAATGAGAAAACCAGCCCAGACCTCTCTCTTACTGTGATCTTTTACTTCATGACAGGCCTCTAAAAAAGGATTAACTTTATGACTTAGGACAGTTTGGGTAACAGGTGTCATTTCACCCAAGTAAGCGATTCCTTTTGCTCATCTGATGGCTTGATGCTTGCTCTGAAAGTACCCAACCTGGAAAGCATAGAACAAGAATGACTTCATTCAGATGATTTTTACCTCGATTGGACCTACATTGAGTTTGGTCAGTCGGACACTGAAAAGCTTTTTTTTTTTTGTCCTCCAATATAAGTAAGCGCCCTCCTAAGCATTTCTATTATAGGCTGGCAAAAAAAAAAAAAAAAAAAAAAAACTTTGTTTGAGCTTTTAACCCTAATTGGATTTTAAAACAATGACAACCTCTTTATAAATAAGTAAATTGACATAGAGATCTATATTCTACAGAACAGACTAAAGAAATAGTTGTTTTTATAATAATAGTTGGTTATGTCAATTATGCCAATCTAAAAAAACAACAAACCAGGTTAGCATGACAGATCTGTATAAATTCAGCCTATTTTGTTATTTTAGTTAAACTAGTATTCAAAGCAACATTTCCTCATGGCAAGATTAAGAAGATTAAGGTTCCAAATAAGTGTTGCAGTGACATAAATTATACCTTACAACCACAAATTGTAAATAAAAAAAAATATTTCAAATATATCAAAAGTTGTTGTCATTATATTTGTGTGATTAGTCAGTACTAATTACTAATAAACACTGTTAAAACACTTAAAAAATAATTATGTTATTTGCTTTGTTTCACTAAAACAGAAAACACTGATCCCACTACGTCTCCAAATGAACAACTAATAAATATTTTGTGTTGTAACTTTGAAATATCAGTACGGACACACGCACAGATTCAAATTCAAGCATCAAGAGCAGAACCCAAACATACTGAATTTCTGCTTTAAACATAGTCATAGCATAGATGAAGTGGTCGCATTCAGAATAACACACAGCTGTCCTATTCCAATACTTGTTTAGACAGAAGGCCTTGTGTCTAAACAAGTGAGTGAGTCCAAACATCAGGCAAACAGTATGTTACATGGCTTCATGTATCAGCCAACAGAAGACTACTCGGGCTGACAGTCACCAAGCAATTCCCTGTGCAAGCCCAGTCTCTACCAGCAGCTCTCTGAAGAGATAACACCATGTAAGACAAAGGGATGGCTTCCATATGGCCATGAATCACAATCTTCAAAAAGCAAAAGAATGGAACCGTGAAGTAAATCTTCATGACAGTGCCAAGAAGCAAGTGGCATGCTACCGGGATCCCAGCCAATAAACCAAAAACATTGCAACAGCAGCAAATTTTATACATAAAATAAGCAAATATTTTAAAAGCATTTTTCAAGTAAAACAATTATATTTAGATTGTTTTATTGTTGTGTAAAACATATTCAAAACTAAATACTAACATAAGCTTTATGAAACAATTTATAACCTCTTTTTTATTGTTATACTAAACTTGTTCTGTTTTAGGTCAGTTTAGGTTATCAAAATGATTCATATTTAATAAATGGCAGACAAATTGCTGAGAGATAATTACTTTTAATAAACCAGAAGTTTACATACAATATTTACAAGCATTATCTTTAAGCTTTATGACTTGAGTTTAGAGTTTTGGTGTCTTTCTACAAGTTTCTTATGATAAGTTGCTAGAATTATGCTCTAATCTCCTGACAGACCTTTAGAAACTGAGATTTATAGGCTGCCCTGCGTACAAGCCACATTTCAGCTTTTCAAAATATTTTTCTTTACATTATGACTTAATGCTCATGATGTTACTTCTTTGTTCCCATATTAAAAGGCGTTCTTTGTTCATGATCCAATCTGTAACATCCACCATCCACTCTTGCACCAAAACACACAGCTTTAGCTAGCATCTCATGGTCTTTTGCATTTGCTGTGGGTTTAATATGCACAATTTCTATGAAAAACACCTCCCTATGCAACAGTAAGACGAATTGCATATAAAGAGTTTGAACAGATGAATGTGGCATCCTCAAATATCTGGAAATTGGAAACAGATCAGTGGAGGTCAACAATGCTCTTTCAAATATCTTTGTTCATTCCTTCTGATTTTTCCATAACATCATACTTGCTTGCTTGTTTTGCATGTTAGGGAGTAAACTATCAGAAGTGTATCGCTCACAACAGGGGTGTAAACTATCAGAAGTCTTCTGTATGTTCCTAAACTGTTTAAAGGCATGATGAACTTAGTATATGTAAATTTATGACATGAAAAAATAAATTATAAAAAACTAGTTTTATTAATCTTCTGTGACAAAAAGATGTAAATTTAATGAGAGAGAGAAAAAATAGTTTCTCTGCCATATTTTCCGTATATAGTTTTGTAAATATCTGGTTTCAATTGTATCTTCTTTGCCCCTCATATGATCTGTGTTGCAGTCAAGTTCTGTAGGTTTTTTTTATTCTGAGATTTGAACGCATGTACAAACTGTTTTACTCATACACCCATCAAAAGGAACCCTATTTGATACATATTTGGACAATGTGGGAAACGCATATTCCTGGGTAAGACAGAAAAGAAAGCAGGACCTTTTGCTTCCATGCACCAAGTACACACACTTTTGGCAGCATATGTCCTGTAGGAACTCCACATCTCTTTTGTCCCATCCAAATTTGTTAAACCGCTGTCATTTCAATTGTTCAGCCACAGGGAAATTATAATCCACCTGTCAACAATGACAGGATGTTGGAAAACTTGGAAAATGGATAGAGCAGGGCTCTGAAATTCAAACTCGGTTGCTCACTGCCAACTATAACTATTACACACTCGCAATTCTTTTTTTTTAGTTTATTTGAAAATTGCACTGAATCACTCCTGCCTCTCTGACCATCAAACCAAAATCAATTTCCTGAGTCAGACCCTGATACGAGTGAAACAGGAAAATGAAATATTGACTTGTTCAGCATGGGGTTTTATCTCCGTAAACTGTTGACAACACAATGGAAAACACTACTGAGAAAACTTAGCTATTCCAGCCTTTTGCAGATAGCAGTGTGGCTTTATGAGAGCAAACTTGTATTTCGGGGTTACACTGACACTGAATTAATAACTTGATTCATGAGTCCATTCTAACCCATTTCCACAGCTAATCAAGCCTAAAAGGTAAAGAGTTGCTTCCACGATTAGAGATTAATGCTGTCTCGGTCAGCTCGCTCATCAGCATCATCAAGGTAATTAAGAAAAGACACATTTCTAAAGTTTAACTTTGTAATGAAAGTCAAGAGAAAGACTTTGAATAACGTTTTGCAAAACAGCAAGACAATCTTGTTAACATGGTAATAAAAAATAAAAAAAATCATACAGATTCTTTTCATAACCTCCACACAGATAGTGTGACTAAGTTTAACAATGCTGTGAAGGATTGGTTTAGTTCACAGTCAGAGGCTATAACACCAACAGCCTACTGAATAAAGCTGAAAGGGATCACTTTGATCTCTGTGGCTCCCTAAATCAACACCAGACAAGGTTCATGCAAAGGCCAGGAAAGTCATCTGATCATCACATTCCAAAACCAAGCATTACATGATAGCCATGCCCGGGTACAGGTTAAATGTCAGCAAAAGTTCAAGAGAAACAACGAAGGATAAATGTATTTGTCCCACAGGTAAAACAAACACAAGACATCACAGGTAAAAACTTTGTCTAGGTTCTTCACTAAGCAAATAATTATGACAGAAGAAATATTGTGCACATCAAATTTCCAAATAGCTTTCAAAAACATACAAAAAAAAAAACTAAAGATTTATTGATGGGATTGTTTTGAAAAGTGTGAAGAAACTGACTGTCAGGAAGGAAAGCATAAATAACTTGGGGTGGCCTAAAGACTTTTACACAGTACTACGAGCAAAAAGTCAGACTAAGGTTGGACTTGCATGACTTTATGCCATATAAACATTTTGTAGACACATTTTCACAGCAGTGTCTTTGCTCTGATAGTGAGCAGAGACACGGAGACAGACCATGTTAAGATCACACAAACACAGGAGTACCAGGAACTGTACAGTCATTTACCGAGGGTCACTAGTCTTCACAGGAGAACAAACCTATCATAACACAGCTGCAAGAACAGACCTTTGTGTTCAAGAAAGAAAAGAGGGGGCAAAACGATGATCCAATTAAAGTTGTATATCATTTGGTTCTCCTCTGTCAGTGTATATTCCTCCAACTCTATTAGAAGCTAGCTCCTCCCAGGCAGGCCAGTGTGGCTCTGTAATTACACCTCTTCCTCTGACAACCTGCATGATTGTTTTCCTAACACTGTATTACTTCGTTAGTACTTTCCAGAGTGCGTTATTTTTAAACTGTCAGTCTGGCTTGGCTCATCCCCCGATCTGCACTCGTCTGTTTATCATAACAATCATTAATAACTGTCACTTGCCAACATCCATAGAACAAACTCATTGCCTCATTACCATGTTGGAGCGTTTGTTCCGGCGCAACGCCTGTGTATCGCTCACAACAGGGCCAAGCCAATTACTTTGCTGAAATGGAATCACATTAATCAAAACTTAACAAGGTGGCAAATTTAAAGATATCACATTGCAAAAGACAGCATAACTAATATGTCACTGTCATAGCTGCAGTGGAGGTATTCAGCAAGCAGGGAGTAAATATATTGCTTTCTAGGGTCCATATGAATTTAGACATTTCATGTGATCTAAGGTGCTGAATGTACTGTACAGATCTCAGCACACGGTGCCTCTGATTGTGTCCTTGTTTCAATATGGATCTAGTATACAGAGAGGTGAAGAAAAAAATGAAAAATTATGGCAAAAGAAAAACAAATGCATCACAAATAATTTAGACAAGATCGTGGAGGCTGGAAAAAAAAGAACAGATGCCAAGAGGACAAAAGTGGGAGAGGGTAAGCTTCAAGATTTTAAAAAGGTAAAGCAGAAAAGAGGGGAAAACAGAAGCACAAAAAGGGAAAAGAACAGAGGGATGGACAGGAGAAGCAATGAAGTAGAAACAGGAGAGGTTGAGCAAAAACAGAAAGGGAGAAAGCAAGAGGGAGGGATCTCCAAGTGTGTCTCGGAGAGCACCAGCAGGCGGCAGTTCATCATGTCTCCCTTCACAGAGACGTTTTCTTTTACACTTTAAATGATGATACTCATCAATCACAGACTGACAGCTGCATCAAGCCAGTTGCAAACATGCAAAGGCCAGCAGTGTGAAACCTGCTGACGCCACCCATCGCTGCATACAGGAGGAATCAGTCAGCCACTCGGCCTCCGCCCAGGATTTATCTCCTCTCCCAAACACACCAGCTTGCTTTTCTCTGCAACGAATCTAGAGAAAAATAGAATCCCTTTTAACAGAACTACCTTGCCTGGTTTGGAAAATAAACACTAGGTTGATATTCACAGTGTAGAAAATGTGCACTAGTCTTCTTCATTTACATTAGGATTAAATAGATATTGATGAGTGAACAAAGTATTAATAAAGCTGCATATGTTGCAAAGCCTTTTAGTTTTATTTTATTACTATAGTAGATTAATCTGTGCCATAACCTGAAGGATTTTATTGTATTTATAGATTTTCAGTGGTGCTGAGTGACCACTGTGTAACTTGGGTCTGTTTTTAAGAATACATTTTTTATGTCACTTTTAACATTTTCATTTTTAAAACTACATATAGGGGAAAGGTACTTTGTACATGACTAAAAAAAACAATTTACAAAATAAATAAATAAATAAAACCCACATCTATAGATCAGACGTTAAAAAAAATTACTGTTTTGAAATTGGCCACACAATCTCTGTCTGGTGCATCTTCGTTTTTACTACGATGCAACTCATGCTTGGAGGAATAAACACTACCATTCTTAAAATAGGTTCAACCCAACTCATTCAGCCATGAATCATTAGCTATGAAGCCCGGTTACTTTATCTGGTAATTAACAAGACAAAAGGCAATCTTTGGTGGCAGAGGTTATGCATACACAGCTCATTCACACTACTGGTCTTCAGTTACTCCCCTCAGCCATCCTTCACTTTCCACTCATCCTCCCTTTTATTTAGCATTCTTAGTGACTGGTCATTTCTAGTACTTAGAGGAAGGGAGCGAGGTCAGGGGTGTGGGGGTTGCTCTCAACATAGCCAAGCAGATGGATGCGAATTCAAAGTTTCCTGATCTTTAGCAGAAGTTATGGAGGGTTATCTTTGGCTGTATATCTCAGCCCTGGCAGCTCTCCCCTGGTGATGAAGGATTAAGCAGCACAGCTGTCTCTTCCCAGAATGATGCAGTGCAGTGCTCCCCGACACGACAGCATCACTTAATCTTAATGTCCGCTTCTCCAGCGCAGACGCACAGGACAAAGCCAATCAGCATCACATGCCACAGGGATGGACCCTGCTGCCTGGCCCAGGAGTCTCTCACCCTCACAGGCCGATTAATCAACTTCAGACAGCCCGGTTCAATCCCAACTAGCTCGCTCTGCACTGAACTGTTCACTCTCCCTCTCTATCACACAGACAAACATACACACTCTCTGTTGTGATGTATAGAGCATGGAGGGCTACTGTGAAAGAACACTTATCAGATTGCATTTCACATTATGCATGTCTTTATGTTACACTGAGAATAAAAGGTAGTGAACAGTGAAAGAGTGTGTAGGGAGGTGTATGGAGGGGGGGCTTCATTATTGAATACCACACCTCAGTCTGTCACAGGCCATCTATTTGAAGTGAGATCTATGAGCTCCAGTAGGGGCTTAAAGAATAATGACTCATGCTCATTAGAACAAATGACTCTCTTGGAGGTCCTGTGTAAAGAGTTAACTTGATATGATAAAAACAACACCACAACACTTCTTGAAAAGCAGTGTTAAGTTTTAAATGCATAGATTTCTTGCTTCCTTGCCTGCCATCAGTACTCATTAATAATTTAAAATAGAAGCAGAGAAGACCCCACACTATGTGCACAATATGTGCAACATTACAAATTTAAAGCAAATATTTAATGAGTTGATATTTTAAGGGGTCGAAAACTTCTGTTAGTGATTTGCATTATTAACATTATTTCCAGTCACCCTGTAATTTTCCCTACAGAAATTCAGTCCTTGACTCAGAGATTTTCAAAATGCCACAAACATTTCCAAATCCAGTAGGTTGCGTAGGAGACTGTTAAAAGAGAATAAAAATAAAACAAACTGCTTATTTGTTCCTTGGATAAAACATCCTCAACGTTGGTTGATCTCCTGTGACAGAAGTCTCCTTTTATACCCTGAAAAGTCAGTATGAAAAACCACAACATTGAAAGTACAAAATGGTGAAGGAGCAAATGGAGCAAATGTGAATCTGCTGCAGATTCACATTTACTGGAATGTGAATCATGCCTCTGCAGAAAGTTTTTTTTTTCTTTTTGGAAGTCTTTTCACGCTTTGCCTGCATCCTCTAAGTTGATTTGAAATAAATCACACATAAAGAAAATGGCTAACTTGGAGTCATCTTTACTCAGTAAAAACTTGAACATCAACCTGTTTGGAAATTTTCCTGACCAAGTAGTGCTTTCATCTGGCCTGTTAAATGATAAGAAAAAGATTGGATATTTGGGTTTATGATGACCAACAATGCTCCGGACTGGTCCTGTCACCAAACTCTAGGCATCATTGGAGAACTTTGAAATAACCTTGAAGATTACAGAAAAATCATTTAAATCCAAAGAAATCAGTTTGTATAAATTAAACACGGTTCATCAAGTCACCAACCAATTGCAGACAGAAAATATCACTCAGGGTAGAATGATGCTTGGAATACACAGTCAACTGTGCATTTATGACATGCTGCAGACCTGGTTATGAGCAGATATAGAATATTAGCTCCATAAGTTATTCTCAACGGCAGTCACTCTCATTACCCACAGGCATTTTACTGTTTCAAGGAATGATAAAGAGTGTTTCTACATCAAGTGGAATACGAGGGGTGTGTGTAACATGAACACAAGCTGGACTCTCAGGTGTCCCATCTGAAAAGCGAACATGATTTAGGAGAGGTAATTTAGAACAATAAGCATTGAACACTGTGGAAGCATCTTGATGTTGCTGCTATGGAGTGTGACCTTGAATAAGTAGTAAACCAAGATAATGACATTCTTTATCATAACAGCACTGTAATTCGTCTTACACTGGACTACTAAATCTAATATATGCATCATTATATAGAGTCTTAATAAAAGACATAAAAGGGGGGAAAGGTTTGCATCACTGTATCTGTTTTACCACTGAATTGCAATTCGTAACGGGCGAAACACTCTTAGGTTTGATAATAAAAAAAAATGTTTTTATTGCTGCAGAGTTCATGGTTATAAACAGAAGACGTTCATCTTATTGCAATGCTATGTGCATACTTCTTTATGGTCAGATGTACCAAACAATCTGGGTTTGATTTCTTTATCTGTCATTTACAATCGCTCCACAGCGCAGCTTCTTCATCTAATAACTTTGTCACGACACATGATATTCTCCAAGCAGCAGCGGTCATTTACACACAGTTAAGTTGTTTCAACCATGGCAATTACTGCTGGCAACAACACAGCATACCACTCGGGCAGTTTATGATGGCGTCTAAGAGTCGTTTAACAAGGTTATTATCCTGGCTAAGAAGATCATTTTGGATGAAGTGAGCACAGCATTTGGGGGATTCCAAACGGAGCTTTTCTCTGAAGATCTTACTGATTGAATCAGGCAAAGCCAGAACTAGAGCAGATAAAAACAAAATATCTAGTCATATTTCCACAATAAATTTATGACGTACATTAAATAAAAGCAATTTAAATTTAAAGAAATAAGACATTTGTAGACCCTGTGCAACAGAAAAAATATCCGAAGCAAAAAATATTAAGGCTTTTTAAAAATTATTATTACTATTTTTAACCAAGTTCAATACTTATGGAAAATATGAAAGACATACCCCATCCATGATATAGTGCATACATTATAAGTGAATGTCTAAATATTACTGCTCCATTACACCGTTATAGATTTCTGCATGTAATGTGAAACCATCAATGATCTTCTAATGATATGATGATGGAGCTCGGACAGAGTTCCAGTAATTCATCACGTTATATTCTCTTTCCCAGCTACCAGAGACCCTGCTAATACAGACATCATCTCCTGTCCTACGCACATAATAAAGGCCTGTCAGATCCACAGTGTTATTAATTAGCACTTCTCTGAGGTGAAATTCAATCAATTGCAGGCCCTCTGATAGCTTTTTAGCAGGTTATGCAAATCAAGTGTGTCCACAGTCACCACCATGGTGGCCAATATAAAGCAAACTGAGCTGGTTGCTCCTTAGACTTAGAACCTGTCTTCTTCTGCTCTTATTTTTTCCTGTCACAATGCTAACACATTCATTACTTTAACATTTGAGCCTTTCTACCTCCGATAGCATTAGGGTGAGAAAAGAGAAAAGGAGGGGTCTTAATGTTCATTTAATTACAAATAGACATATGGCATATGGAGTACAAAAAGTGACAGGACCTTCAATGTCTCACCTAGGGAGATCAGAGAGACAGCACTCAGACATCATGAGATCATGGAAATATGACATTGAAAGGGTTCAAAAGTAGTTTAAAACATGTCTTGAGCATTCATTTGCATGGATTTCTGTATGATTTGAAGAAATTACAAAAAGCAAATACAAAGTGAAAGCAAATTGCTTTGTAAACTGTACAAGTTAGTTGATTTCTATCATATTTATCTATCTCTGCTTCTAAATAAACATGTTTCTACTAAAAGAAAGGCTGTTGTGTAATAAAAGAAAATAAATGTAGGTTTGGCAGCTGTATATGTGCTGCGAATGCAAGTGTGCAATTACATAAAATATGTGGGGTGGGGTACTGCTAATGGCCCCAAAATCTCTCCTTGGAACCTATGCATTTTTCATGTCGGCATTAAAGAGGGACAGGCTGTGGCAGAGCAAATGGCGTTGGACGCTAATTGATCTGCACCTTTAATGTGTGTGAAACAAGGGAGCACCATGCAACACTGCAAAACTGTCATCTCAGCCGTTTTCCGCCTAATGCAGCCATAAATCCTGCAGCCACAGCCCCCTCAGTCAGATGTTTTCATTACTACCATATCAGTTTTATTGAGATTACTGACATCTGCATGTTTCAATAACTGTGGGTCCTCTAAAGCTGTTGTAGCAATTTTAAAGGGGAAGCCCCACTTTGCATCCTGGATCAATTTTCTGCTCTCAAGGGACAACAGAAGAAATGTGGCATTTGAAAAAGGCACCCAGGCCCTGATAAATTGTGTGGTTACCCTGTGACGGAGACAAACAGTTTAATCCGGTGTAAATCGACAGCAGCAGGGTGAGATTGTTTTATACAGAGATGTAAATTGTATTGTCAAAATCAGTCATCTTCTAGGTATGGGGCTTAACGTGAGCCACTTTAGAATAGGAAAGACAAATGCTTATCTCGCTCTGCAAACCCTGGGGGAAGGCACAGAGCCACCTGGAGCTAGCTCTCTCTTTGTGTGGACATAACACATCAAATGAGAGGAAGCACAAATACCTGCTGAATAAGGTGTTTGGGATTTATCAAAGCTGAAAAGTATGACACAAATTTGTACATGTTGCCGGCTGCAGTGTAGGTTCTTATTGTTTCACTGTAATGGGATCCTGGAGCAATGCAAAACAAACAACACAGTCACCTAATATAATAGACAGTATGAGACTAGGAGGTTACAAAGACACAGTAATGCATGTATTCCTCCCATTTGAATTATCTATGGTCTATCTATGCATAATGCATTCTGGGATGGCTCCCATTATTATGGCATAGCCAGGCAAATGAAATATCCCTGGAGTTTTCTTGGAGACACAGTCCACTAAATCAATGCAGCACTTTGATAAAGCTGTGTGTCTAGATAATAAGTCAGCAATAACTACTTGCAATCATTTCATTAGGTACAGTATGGATGATACAGTTAGGGAAATGAGAAAAAGAGAATTGAGTCTCTTATGTACAAAGTGCTGGCTGGGAGCCTACATGTGAGTATGTTTGTGTGCAAATGTGTGTTTGTTATTTTAGAACAATACAGTTCAAAACCTGATATGACGGCAAGTTGCTGTGACTTCTAGAAACTCGTTGATATATTTGGACTTTGTTTTAGGGTTACGAAAAGATATCTTGCATTCAGGTATTTACATGAGATGTATTGGAGAAGAGTTAAAAATGGCAATAAAACCCATCAGCAGTTAAAAGCTTATCTGCAGTAGATAATGCGCTTAGCTCCTTTCTTTTGTTCAAATCCAAGCTAGTTTAGTGCTAGCCTCTTAGGCTAATAGACAGGCTATAAAATTTTAAGTCCAAAGCAGACTTTCGCCGTCATTGTGTTACCAGTGACCTTTACATGTGAAACACGTATCCTAAAGACAGAATCACCAATAAAACATTTATACTTTTTAGTCCTTGGTGTCAATAGTCAGCTAAATAAACGTTGAAGAAGCCAACATTGATATTAAATTACTTGTGTAGATGTATGATGTCGGAGTGATTGACAAGATATAAATTTTCTTTTCATTTGTAAGTTCTCCAACTGGCTGGCAAGTGTTGGAGTGAAGTTTGCATAACCATAAAAGTTTGTCTTTAGATTAATATTTAAAATATTAGCAATGACTTAAAACTGAATTTGATAATTTTACAACTTTCCCCCCAAAAAATGTAAATTCCGCTATGATGAACTTGTGACCTGGATGAAATTGGGTTTTTGAACCTCAATTCAAAAACCCAGCTTATGCCTTTGACGTATAAAGGACAAGGGAATAAACTATTTTTTTCTCAAATAGACAGTCCCCATAGCTAATTAGAAAAGGTTGTGTGTGTCTGTGTGCTTTTATGTCTGTGTGTGTTACATTATTACTGCGCTACACAAAGTATGTGTTTGGTATGTGTGCTTGCTGTGACTGGGAGTAGACTGATGAGGCTTTAGTATATCTGTCAGGCCCAGTTTGGGGATTGGAGGAGTAGGCGAGCAGGAGCTGGTGGCCATACATCTCTATTAGACTAGATGGTCACCGCTGTGGCCAGCTGTTTATTCTCATTAGCTCACACGCTGGCTGTCCAAATCAAGTCTCTGCAGCCTTCTCCAGAATGTCAAATCCATTGTGGCCCAGCTCAAATCCAGACTAGCAAAGATATAGCAAATGAATTATGCTGTATTCTGTATTTTATATCGTTTCATCAATGCGAATTTTAACAGTCAGTATATCAGAAAACATCTCACTAAAGATACACAAAGAAAAGAGAGAGTATTATCAGCAAAAATCAATATAGATGATCAATTCTGCTTTACAGCCTCTCAATAATTCTCTCCATCTTTCACTGTCACAGTGGGTGAAGAATAGCAGTTTTGGAAAATCTTATCTGTCTTCTACATAACAATAGTTGTCTGTTGTGAGCTGGAAATACAGCTTTTTGACAGCGAAGCAAAGTATTAGCACACTCTTGCTGTGTGATATGAGAGAAAAGGCTGCTTTTATAGTGCCGCACAGACAAGGCTGCAGTGAGAAAAGCTAATGGCTATGATTAATGACAAAGGGCCAGAGGAGAGCCGGGACACAGACGCTACATATATCATCCTCTCCCATCAGTCTATGCACCTCCCAGGACCCTCGCAGTAGAGAGGAGGGAGTTAGGGGTGAGGGAGGTGCAAAAAGAGAGAGAATGAGAAACAAAAAAAAGAGAGAATCAGAAAAGAAGAAGAGAGAGTTATCTACTCTCAGTACTTTACACACAGGAATTGCTTTTCTGGCATGAAAGTAAATGGGGAAAAACAAGTGACAAAGAGGTGATAAGGTGAACAAGAAAATGGCATGTAAAATAACAAGGAGATATTCTGTGAGAAAGAAAAGAGGGGGAAGGAGGAAAGCAGTGCATGATCCTTCCCGATTTTAAGCAACTTGACTCTTCACATGCTGAAGCCACATTTCCAAGGTCTTATCTGCCATATGGTCTGCCCTGTTCTGATGATTTATTGGGTGAGGAAAAGCAGACTGATATTTTTTTTTACTGTGTTCCCCTGCATAGGCAACCCACAGTGTCAATAACAAAACTCGGGGATGTTTAATGAAAACTTTTAGTACCAGAAGGTGTAAACGTCTATTTATGAGTCCGTGTAATATAGCATTGGCAAAAAAAGAAATAAATAATCAAATAAAATATCTGAGCTTCTCACGCACCCAGTGGTAAAAAGCCAGAAGTGGAACATAGGAGAGAATGCAGATCATATCCATATGTCTGCTGTTCTGGAGAACCCTCCATTTAACATGGTGCTGGTGTATTTCTGCCTAATTGAAACATTCAGCTGTTTACAGTTCACACAAAAAACAGCAAGCGTTTATTTATGGCCAATTACAGAGTAGTGTTTTGAGTGAAGGAACCCCATTATGGATTCCAGCCCTTTTGATTCTAATTAGTCACTGTTCAGGTTTTTGTTTTACATGCCTGATTTACTGGGAGATAGGCGGCAGGGGTGAGAATTAATTTCCTATGAAACAACATGTGCCCGTTGTTAAATCAAAAATTGCAGACACTATAGTTGTGGGGAAAAAAGCAGCAGAATAAGCTATACTAGAGCTGTAATTTTTACATTTTTACTATGTTTTTTATGTGAAAGTTAGGCCTGAACCTATGTAGGATTCTGACGTAATAACAGTGAATAAATCTCTTTCCCCTGCAGATTATTTTTTTTATTTGAACATAAAACAAAAATATAATTCATTATTTCATTACTTCAAAACGTTTACTTAAAACAAATGCAATGGTTTCTGCAGTTCATAAAATAGTACAAATACAAATTTTAACATTTGCAACAATGTTTTCTATCCAATTAGTTTTTATAGCTCTGATAAATAGGCTTCATAAATAGATCAAATAAGCTCATAGCAGTTTTTCTGTATTTTTTAAATTAAGTTTCAAGTATTTATTATTTGGAATATCACAGATCATTTTGGTCTGCTCGACACAGACAAGCTGACATTAGCTTGTTCAGAAGGCGGGCTATCTGCTTGGCTGGAGTCTGCAGCTCAACAGACATAATGTCTCCTTATTTCTTTCAATTTTTCTGTGACTAGAAATATTTTTAGAAAGTCTAATTTTCATTTTCAATATGCTAAGAATAAGATGTTGGAGCATACTTTCAGTTAGCTGACTGGTAATGTGCAACAGTTGGTGGGGGGAGGCCAGCACCGTGTCCTCTCTTGTTTAAAAGTTTTGAAACTGCATCTTTTTAAAATCTTGATATATCTTGATACTAGATAGTAGTATCAAGCTCAAAATATGGTGACGTAAAAATGTTTTAAAAACAATAGAATTTCTGCTACTCAAAATTCCTTTTGACAAGAACTCCTCCAATAACATAAGTAGTCCTGGCGTTGTTTTCTTTTTACAGTTTCTTTATAATAGATGTCATTATCTCAGAAGTATCTTCTTTTAACCTCCGTTAGTGGCATGGGTTGAGTGAAGTGTTAATGAGCCATGTGCTTACGTCAAACTTACAACCAGGAAAGCCCCCTATGATAATCAGCTCTAGGTTTTCCCTCCACATGATCTGAAACTGTTCATCTAGATTAGTAGGGGCAGTAACACTGCCAGGGAAACCCATTGGCAGTGTTGGCTTTTCAAAGTAAAGTACATTTTCACGTGTCATGATATTTAAATTTATTTCAAGCTTTGGCTATGGTTGGTGTAGACGTGCAAATGCATACTACATATATGTATGTCTTGTATGTTTTACATTGTTTTAACAAAATAAAATAAAAATAATAATATTGATGGTGTGCAGCTTTTTATTTTGCCATGGCGTTGCACCATTATGAATTACATTTCTCCTTGCACAAAGCGTAGAATTAGACTGAATAGATCTACCCATATAGAATAGGCACATTGTCACAATAACCAATCTAGAACTTTTTGAAGTATTAGATCGGTGCATCTCAGTCTAAAGATGTGCAGATTCGTTTTAGGAACACCTTAAACGGGATAGATTATTGATAGGGTTGTACAAATGGACCGAAGCGATTGGAAATCCGAGAATTGATGCTGACAAAACACATTATGTGTTTGCTGCTTTTGTTACTGTGGGTAGAACATCAGTGTCTCTGGGTTGGTGCAAGAGGAGGGATTGTGTTTTGTGTAGGCAGAGATGATCCAACTGTGAGATAGATGTATGTCTATCTCCACTAATTTCATATATAGTTATAGTATTCTTTATCGCAGCATCATCTCTCAAGGTCATAAAAATCTTGTCGTAATCATAGCGCTGTAACACATGGTGATAAAAAAGGAGCTTGAACCAAATTTAACTTGTTCCAAATTTTGTTTAACAAGCTATTTAGAGACATAAAACCTTGTTGCATCACTATTCCAATAAAACCAGACAAATAAAAATGAGTGTTATTCAATAGAAAGGGTGTGACTGCAAGCATGCTGTTTTCTTTTCACTCTGCTAGCCTTGTAAACCAATGACATGTGTAAGCTATTCATTACATGAAAACGGTTTGCCAAACAAGTGCCAACGGCTTCCCAACAATGAACTGTTAATTTGCAACTAAATGGGAGTCCAGTGCACATTCAAGATTTCATTTGCAAACCAAAGCTGCTTCTTTGAAGTACAAATATCCAACATCTAACAAGTAGGAGTCACAAAGTTCACAGAGGACAAAAGGATCGGATTCATTAATGAATGTCACTATGTGACTTGTATCCTTGAAGAGGAAGCCGTTTTCACAGTAAAAACAATAACCTGCAGCAAGGAGAATTAAACATAATGGCAGAACAAACATAAAATGTTATCTTCAAATACAATTACTGAGAAAAATAAAAATAATAAAAAGAACTGATGCATGATCTGCAACGTATTCTCCTGTTTTATGATCAATGGATAACCAGCAATGTTTTACTTTGTTCCTCTCTTAAAGCTATTTGACTTATTTATGGTGACTGTGTGGCAATTAATATTGCACATGCTGCATTGTCATTTTTCAAGCCATTTCCCAGGAAATGTTCTACACACAGTAATGGCTCCTCTAACGCTGTAGCTGTCATGTCCTGGACAGCTGCATTTTTACAAGACAAACTCAGACACATCACACTCCCCTCTCTGCGGACCAACTTCCTGCTCACTGCCACACAATCAACACACACACACAGTCACACAGAGGCCATCACCGGCAGCTGTTAATAGCTACATGGAAAACTTTGATTAATATTTCCCCCTCTTGCCAAGGCTGCTGAGCAAGTGTCACCTTCCTAACACTGTCCCACAAAACCCTTTCTTTCAGAGGCCTCACAATGCCAGGTGGCACTGATAAATCTGTTAGAAGGATCCCCCAAAACGCCATCAAGCTAATTACAGTGTAGTCATGCAGCTCTGATGCATGTATATGTCTGTGTTCACACATGTTCAGGTGGACGCTTGGAGCAAAGCCAGGATCACAGGGCTGGAGCACTGCAAGCTATGAAGAGAAATTAAGATTTTGAGGGGTAAAATTAACAAGCTTTGACACCAAACTCACTCACATGCTTTATGATATAATATGTTTCAAGATCTCCATCTTGCCTGAAATGGACGCAGCACAGAGAGAAATGAAGGGTGTGAAAACAAACTTGGCTGACACACCTGTGTATAAACAGTTTGTTCTGTGTTTTTTTTTTTTTTTTTTTTTTCCATACTGCTGTTGTCATTAAACAGGAGGGGTGAGGTGAAAAGAACCCCGAATAACAACATCACGTTCTGTTTCACAACTGTAAAATGTCGACAACAACTGTGACACCATCATTAACTCAAAACAACGGAGAATGCACACCACAACACTGTCTACTTAATATGGAAGAAAAAAAACAAAAAAAAACATGTTCACTGTAAAAGGTAAGAAAAAAAATGAAAAAAAGACTTCTGGGTGGGTTTCACCTTAAACTAATAGAATAAATAATACACAGCTTGTTCAAACGTATACAAAAAAAAAAACCTTAAAAAGCAAGAGATGTATAATCTATGTTTTTAAACCAGTAGTATTATGATTAAAATATATTATATGATTAGACACCACAGATGCGACACAAAGTGTTAATAATGTGCTACCAGTGTGACAGTTTGCCTTTAGCTACACCTTGAGACTGACACAATAACACATAGATGTGAACAGGTAAAAAAGTGAAATAAGGGAATGTCAGTGTCAACCAACATCTTTCTGCTCCATTAGTAGGTGTTGTCTTGTTTTTACAAACTGTAAAAATTATTGCACCCCCTATGTTTTTTTATATTTCTACTGATGATGAAAAACCATTTAAAATTGATCATGGACCTGCTGGCTAACACAGTAAGATTGCCATTTATGCTGGAAGCCACCACTTGCAGGTGATTAAAAAACATGTCAGGTTGATGTGTAGAATTGTTGAAACAACAGCAAACGTTGGAGATACCTAAAAAAGGAAACACATTTTATCGTGTTAAAAGTCAGCTGACATGATCAATTAACAAATTGTCCCCGGAATTTTGATAAGCCCAGAGGTTGAGGCACCAAGGTGGTGTTTTTTGTATTAAAAAATCTTAAGTTGACAGGGGTATAAAAAATATTACTGGGTAATCATATTTTTTTTGGACAACATTGTTAAACACACAGCTATAGTCTTAAAAACAACAATCAAAAAATACAATGAAAACAGCATTTTTTATACATTTGTTAAAATCACAATTAAGTCATCAACCAGTTGATCTAAAAGCACAAGGCAATGCTGGTACCATTATGAGCCAGCCCAATGCATAAATGAACTAAAAAGCTGCTTCAGGGGGCCCTTAAATACTAATTATTTTAAGAATTGCTAATGAAAAGACAAATCTTAGATCTCAAATCTTGTGGGCCACATGAATTTTGCAAGTTCAAAGTATCAGCCCAGACACAGAGCCACACGCTGGGCCAGCATGTGTGAAATGTAAACACACGCCACACATTGTTTATTCACAAATATATAATTCTCACTGCATGCTCAACACACATCTATGCTCAACACACATCTATAAAAGTGTGACATTAGGTTACATTGGCAGTTCACATTGAGCTTGAACAAACAGAGCAAGGGCTATGGCTTTCAAACTTGATGCCTACCTTGGTGATGTAGGTATTCACCAATGAGTGCTTACAGTGGGTTAAAATAAATCCAGATACAACCTTTTTCCAAGAACACCTTCCAGTTTGAGTGAGAGGTGGGACGAGCACAGTGGCGAGGTAAATTTCAGAGATGCAGCCGCAACAACGCACAAGGTGGCCAACGCGTAGAGGCGCCAGCAGTGAAAGCTGCCAGCTTCGTGCCCTGTTCAATGCATCAACCCTTCTTTCCAGAATGATTCTCCTCTACCAATGACATTTTTTAGTGGAGCAAAGACGCATGCAGTCTGGGGTTACTGTTGTATTGAAGAAACTATTTTAGAGGCCTACATTTTATTTATTTATTTATTTATTTTATAAAATCAAGTAAAGCTTAGCCTGGCCGAGGACATGTACAACCTGGGGGGCTGACCGGCTTATAATACTGTGAGGGAAAGCCTGAACTGTTCTGCACAATTGTCAGGATCACACACAGTTTGTCCAACTTGATTCAGAACTAAAATACTGAATCATAAGAAATAAATTAAACAAAATTGAATTTTCTTGGAACCTATGTAGCTGGATATATATATTAGACATGTTATCTTGTAAAGCGCCATGAAATGAAAAATGTTTTAATTTTACAATATAGAAAAACTAAATTAATTATATGAATTATGTAACATGATGCCATTTAACAAAGCGACCTCTTGGCTCATCACAAACCCAATAAGTAGGCAATTTACACCAGGCCAGTCCACTCAAATATGTGGCCAGAAACCACAAACACAGGCAATGACATCTGACTATAATGCTTAAACACACCCGTCACTCATATTTGAACAAGTTCCATCTCAGCTACTAAGGTTAAGACATGAAAATATGACAATCATTGCCAAGAATTTCTTAATACAATCCCAGTGTTCTGCCTTCTCAGACAGATTACCGATTTAGCCATTTAGCTTAAAATCAGAGGTGTCTGCAGAAAGAGGGGAATGGCGCAGCGCACGATGGCGTGCTCCAGTCTGACTGGGTTGAGTGCAGTGTGCCATGTCATTTTTTTGGGCACGCTGTTGCTCAACATCAAGAGAAATCGATGGTGTCTCCACAGGGGGAGAGAGGCCCGTGGAATAGAGGAGCTCCTCAGGTCTGTTTGAACTCATTTTCTTTTCTGGGCGGTTGCCCCCTCGCTCAGCCCCCTAAGGCATCTCCCTCACAGCAGGCCCTGACAGCTTGACACATTGACAGCTGCTGCTGAATGACAACTGATTTGTACAAATTTCAAGCCTTATAAATCTACCTGTCACAACAAGAGCATAAAAGAGTTTGGACCCAGCAGGTATTTCGGAAGTGGTGGGGGAAGAAGAAGAAAGACTTGCTTCCTCCTCTTCTTCCTCACCGTTGACAGAACAGTCTGAGAAGGAGAAAGGAAGAAGACAGACAGCAGAAAGTAAAAAAAAATACACCCCATTTTTAAAAAAAATGGGTGTAGCTTTGTCCTCTCCGAGATCCACTTTGAGTAAAAATTGGACAAATCTATTTCTTTTGTCATCAGGTGGTCAGTTCTCTCATTTAAAGACAATAAAGAGCTCAATGAAAGTGAAAAAGGGCAATTTTGTTTTAAACCAACATTAAAGAAGGCCACCTGCTACACATAGAATTATCACACCAGTCTGTTTTTCAAAAGCTCTCACTGGGTAAATGAGCTGGCTCTTTTTATGGTAGTTAAACACTATCCAATACTGCACTGCTGCTGCATCCTCCCGATCCACCCCCTACCCCCGCTTTTCTTCACTTGGTAATGGCAGACCTGCCGGGCAAGGCCTATAGCTGCAATAAATCCTCTTCAGGAGTATATCTCAGAGCCAGATATAAACTATGAGAGACGGGGGCAGGAGAAAAATCAATACCAGTGACAAACAGAGAAAATGGTTTATAATTCTAAATGAGTTGTCCGTCTCATTTTTTAAGTCATCACAATAATTTTACTGCAACAAATAACAGCAACTGACAAAAATAATTGTGCTAAAACCTTTTACCTGCTTCACTTTAAAATATATTCTTAAGTTATTTTTATATGTGTCATGCTGTTGATCTATTGCTCCATGCTTCTTTGCTTTCTGTAAACAGAACAATCAGACAAAACACAGGGATCAGAGACTACACACAGACATTCCTCTGCAATTGTGATTACTTCTCTTTTAAGGAGCAACACAGCCTCTCACAAATCTTCGATTCTGAAGTTTTCATGCCATCGTGGCTAAAAAGAGAAGCAGAAACTGATCCATAAAAGCTAATGTACACGTTTTCCATTGGTTCCTCAAGACGATGATGATTACCATCCGCATAGAATTGTCACTGTTTGCATACTCTGCATATATTAGGTATGTACTATTAATCTAGTACTAACCATAGACCTGTCAGTTACTGGTATCAAGGTAAGCAAAGGTTTTAAAATGTTTCAAATTATATGTTTAGTTATTAGGCGCAAAAAATGGAGGCAACTACATTTTTGCTTTTCATACATTAAAAAAAAAAAACAGCTCTTCTGGAAAAAAATAAGTTTAAATTTGAAATAAACACAAACAGCATCATCATGCACCTCTGGTTTGTATCGATACAATACATATCTTGTTACTTTGCCAGTCATCCAGTTAATTTTGGATACACAGAATATAAAAAAATTATATAAATAATCCATTGCTCTTCTTAAGGTAACACTGCACTGAAAGTAGAGTTGAGAAACTACAACCTTTTGAAATCATTTGTTACTTAATATTTAGTGTAGAACCGTTATTGCTTTTCCATTTCAAATGAAAGCAGTTATGCAATTTAAATATTTATTTTTTAACCGAATACAATCATACAGTTGAACAGAGGGATTTTTACTCAAGAATATCATAATGATGAGATATCGCCTGATAGTCACAATACCTGAGAATAGATTAATTGCACAGCAATGGGTAGTGTGTCATTTTGGTTGGCAACCTGAATCATGACAATCACTCAAGAGTAGCTGTATGAACTCTCACTTTTATGGAATTGCCCACTAAACCTTTCCTATTTACAAACACCCTAATCCTCCATTTGGGTGTATTCATCCTTGTCCTAAAAGTGCCCTTCTGCGCTCTAGTCCTCAAAGACCCTTTTGCAAGATATAGCCAGTAACCCTGCTGTTCGATTACGACCGAGCCCACTGCTTTATCCCTGGACAGAACCCCAGCTGGGTCGAAAAGCACAGGTTAAACAGAAGGATTATGAGTGCCACTCCCTTCAAGGCAGTCAAACTGTCAGAAGAGATCAAAGCACTTCCCGATACCCTCAGTCATTTAGGCCAGGTGTCCTCTTAAATGCTCAAACTTGTTCACACCGTCGCATCCATAAATAAACTTATTCCTGGGTTAGCTTTTAATGATGCACCTATACGTACAACCAACATATTTCCAATTAAAAATTGCATTACCAAAGAAACTTTGCACATAAGAGCAGAGTTCCCTGGATAAACCATCAGAAAATGTAGATTTTAATTACTTTTAATTATTTCACCAGGGTTTACATTGAGTATACAATTACTATTTCTTTCTTGGTTTAGTAATGATGTCATGGATGTATATTTATTTTAAAATCTACAACCATATAAATGAAAAATAAATAGTCTCTCCACCGATTTTAAACAGGTTTTCACACATTAAATAGGGAGGTTGTGATGATTGATGGCTAAAAGAAAATCATCAAAAACTATCAACACTGAAAAAGCAAAAAAATAAATAAATAAAAAAACAGAGAGAAAGATGAAATGAGAAAATATTTCATTATTTTATGAACATGGGCACTGCAGAAACATTTAGAATCATTTCATTAAACAAAAAATGCATTCCAAAGAAACTGGCAAAGCCTCTTGGTCATGGTTTAACTTTTTGGGTTTTCTTTTAGCTCCTATACAGAAATCAAATAAATAGAATTTACCTCAAGAGCAAAGGTTTTTTAAACCCCAACTCAATCTAAAAAAAAAACTGATGTTTTTAGTAAATTGATGACAAAAGTCTTATGTCTTGATCATTTGGGATCAATGATGTGTTAAGGTTGTGTACTAAATTTAGTGAACACAAGCTTGTATGAGTCAGCTTGGAGAAAGACAACTAACTTTGAAATGTCTAACTATAATAGTTAAAGAGGGTTTAGAAACAAGCAGAGGAAATACTAAAAAGCTAATGAAAAACATGACAGGAATGTAAATAAAGGGTGATGAATAAGCCTTTCCAACAGTTAAAGATTCATAAAAGGAACAGAATGGCTCTTATGGCCTCTGAAGCCCAGCTGGCCTTGAATGCAGCAGGTCGGCTGTAGTTCAGCTAAGGGTCTTGTGATCTCTGGGTGTGGGATGGGGGAGAGACTTGGCTCACAAGGGAGGAGCTGGGACTGAGGGGGCCTGGTAGGGCAAAGGAATGACGGATGGGCCTGAGGGTGAATGCCAAAACCATAAATCCAACCTCAGCCTGACCCAGAGTTCCAATAAAGTTTATTTACATTTTCACATTGCGTCCACCTCTAAAACGTCTATGTTTAGACATTTCAAAGCAGTAGGACACAACCATCAATCTTGATAACAGGCTCTCACAGAGCGCAGATGAAAGAAAGACCAGTTTATCCCACTCTGACCTGTCAAACCGTCCCCTTACAACCTCAACTCTTTAAGGAACATTCAAAGAATAAGTTAATAATTGTTGTATTTTTTTAAGGGATTTCTATTTATACTATCCAGTAGCCACCTTTGCACCCCACCCACTGCAGTGAGTTTGCTTTCAGCTATTCAGAGGCTTATGAGCTTTCTCTCTTACATGCCTCGCATGTTATTTCCAGACTAATTTACAAGTCTCTTTGTGTTAGTTTAGCCTTTATTTTAAAATTATGATTTTATTTTTAAATACAAACCATCTTGAAGAGTGACAGAATATCACTTTTCCTGCAGAGGGAGATTGTGTTCATTTAAACTTTCTAATTATTTTAAATCAAAAACCAACTTGGTGTTTAATCTTATCACTCCTTTTTAGGATTATTGTTGGCAGGTATCGAGAAAAAAAAAAAAACAGTTCAAAAGTCAAAACAGTGGAAACAATTCACAATTTTTATGCCCAAAAAAAAAAACACACACACACACACACAAAAGAGCTCACAAGGTTTTAACTTCTTCCCTCTGTTTGCAAAAAGCCAAACAAATAACTAAAGGCAGCATCCTGCCGTTTCACTTTTCTGCAGCTCCCGTGCACTGCTCTTTTTGATGTGGGTGCCTGTTGAGAAACCTTGTTTGGACAGCCATGGGGTGGAGCTGGAAGGCTTATAAGTCTGCCACGAAACACAGGCGCACACAGGGCAGCCCACAGGGGTCCTCTCATCAGCTGAGGGAGGGGATTCTACCACCTTAGCGGGTGAGAAAGGCACAGTATTATTACACGCCATCAAGGAAACTCCAGCTGACAATAAATCCCTGAGTGCTTTACAGTGCAGACAGTGAGCATGGAAGAGTGCCACTGAGTGAAAAAAGAAGAGGGAGAAGAGACACAGATGAGGGGAGGAAAGCGGGAAGGAGGACCATCCCTCAAAAGACCATAAAGCCTTCAGGCTGTCATTCAAGGGTAGGACCATAGCTAAAGACAGGGCCTGGAGATTAATTATCAGACACAAAAAATTCGAAAGGAGTTTGCGATGTTTGCTCTATTATTTTAGAGGTTGAAAAAGTCTGATTTCATAACAAAAATAGCGTTTCATGAGCTTCCTGTCATGCATTCTGCCCCGCAAATGTTAAGCCAACATTTGCAACACATGCACCAGTTTTTTCAACATCGATTTCAAACTATTACGACGGAAAACAACATGAAAAGCAGTTGGCTACAAGCAAAACCATTACTCGAAAAGTGTTCTGTCAAAAAGAAAAAATCTGCCGAGAGCTAAACGAAGAGTACACATCTTAAATAATCGCTGATTATTCTGGGCTCGTTCTGCGGCACAGACAGTGCTGTATGGCCTTGTGTGAGAAAACAGGGAACATGCCTAAGTTATTACCGCAGGAAGGCAATCTGTCAAAGCCAGGCTGTTCTGGCATAGCCAATACCACTGGTGAGATCAGAGAGTCAGATTCTGCTTGCAATTACTGCTAAAGGACCTTGGATGCAGGCAGCCTGCTATCAATTATTTCCCTGGCCCTAGACACTTGGAGCTGTCAGAGTCCTACTGTCTTCTGTTTTGTAACAGTGGGCCCTCGGAGACTCAGAGGAAGCTTAGCCTCTCTCCGTCAGCAAAAGAAGATAGTTTGTGTCATTAAGTGGTGCTATTATAGATTCGCACACTCTTCAGACTGTGTTTTTTCTCTTGCTTTTGCTTTTTTTTTTGTTGCACTCTCCCCAATCTGTTATTGTACTACACCATGGCATATCTGCCTCTATACGATTCTCACTTCCCACATGATGAGTGGATTAAAACTAAAACAAGAAGGCAGACTGCGAAGAGAAGTGTTCTAGCTGACAGCTCTGACCTGTGTATTTATGGTGAGGCTCTCAGCTCTGATATTCAGCCCGGGTACTTTTTTTTTTTCATTCTTTGCTTACATCCCCTAAAAGGGTAAAAGGGTAAGAAGATCCCAAGAGTCTATCTGCAAGTAATTTGCCACTCTGACAAAACACAACAATGCACAGATTATATATATATATATATATATATATATATTTTTTTTTTTAGATAATTTTGCAAACTTAAATATTTATCTCTCTTGTCTCTGTTTAAATTGTCTCCCAATTTAGAAGTATTATATATTTAAGCAAAATGCTGATGTTTTCAATGACATTTACATATGCTCTTTGTGACACTTACCCAACTGCATTTTGCTGCACATCCTTCTTTCCTTGTGGACAAAAAGACAGATGAGGATAGATTAATCATTTTTCCACAGCATGCCATTACTTTGGTCCACTCAGCCCTGAGCTGTCCCCCAGGGCAAGCCCCTGGTTCATCGAGGATGGGGAATTTGGCACCAAATGACAGATTCTTTTCCAGCAGCCCCTGCCAAGTTTCAGGACCTTATCACCGAAAATTGCATTCTTATGGTAAGCAAATGTGCACTAAAGCAATACCTTGGTTGCAAGTTGCATGAAACTGTCAGTTGAAGGGGGAAGATGTCATTTGAACAGTAAGATTCACTGAGAAAAATATAACACATTTCAGTATGTGAGTGCATACATTTACTGCAAGATGGGAGAACTTTAGTTCAAAGGGTAACTAAAACGTTCTCACAAAACTCCTCAAGGTCAGCTTCCAGGTAGACACCCAAATGACCATAGAAACTAATCAATTATCCAAAAACAAAAATATTCAATAAGTGCATTAATTCTTGCTACAAAAATAAAATAAAATAGATCCACCAAGAAGTAGTCCATGACAAGAATCATACAATTTTAAACTTTGGCAGCCATGACCAGTGACTGGTCAGCCAGACACTAAATAGCCTGTTTCATTTCTGATCAGTGAACATTCTGAACACTTACAGGTTGCTGTAAGAATAAAATTTGTCAGGACAGGCCTCTGCCTCTGTTAGAAGCTCCTACCCTTTAAACACATCATAACAATAATTCTCCATGGTTGCTAATAATTTGAAAATCTCTTGGATGCTATGTAAGGTTATAGTGTGTCTCAGGTATGGTTACTGCACAGACAGATTTATGATTTTGTAATTCCAGCTTTATACAAATTAGTAAGAAGTTAAAGACAAACTTTGAACTCAGTAATTGGTTTATCCATGTTTAAAAATAAAGGATTTTCTGTAGCAAATACTTTCTTTCACAGTATTATGGTGCCAGTTAAGGTACAAAAGCTAGAAAAGCATTTCCAATGTTGTTCTTTTTTCTGCTTATATAGTAGTTTCTACAGAGGAATTGGCATTAATAGGCCATAACTTGGCAAGAGCCCAAAAATCTGACCAGTCTTTTTTACGTTTACTATCAGCTTATAAAATTGACATGCTTATAAAATAAATGCATTACTAAAGTCAACTGAAAAAAAAGTTTTAAAAAGTAATCATTATGTTTTATAAGTAATGAATGATATAATAGGACAATGGAAATAGAAATGTGTCCAACCTGGCCTTAAATTAATGTCCTGTTATTTTTCTCAGCTCAAATGATGGACTTGTCTTCATTCACTTAGATATGATGACTTATATGGCTCACTTCACCAGAACAAAGTCTCCAGCAACTTTAGGTATTAACACTCAGCAGTTAAAAAGCTGACTCGGGTCTTTTTTTCCAAACAAATCTTTTGTCAGTTTTATAATCTGTTTGGAATAAGTTGCCAAACCCCCCTGACAACACCAACAATCGGTGTGGACAAAACTATAAAAGGATTGTCAATCAAAAGTAAGTATCTATTGAAATTATTCAGAGGAATTTTGATAAACAAACATGGGACAGGTGAGAGGATTCAATTTCACTACCTTGATTGATACCAGATATTTGTTTCCATAGGGAAAATAAACTTCTTCTTAACCCCCTTCAATTTCTTTTATCTCCCTATTCTTTGGTAGGTTAAGTCATGCACTAAGAAGGTGCTCAGAACTCTCAAAATACACTTAGAGGGATTGGAGAGGAACTCACTCTGTCAGAACCTTTTGTGAAGGGTTTACAGCTTAAACCCATTGCCCTATACACCAGTGACCTCTTTTCTCCTCTAACTCCAGAGTTTCTCCAAACATCAAACTCTGGATTATCTTTTTATTTCCTTTTAGGTGAAAAAAAAGTTCTTAAGTCCACAGCTGTGAGGAGTCACAGACAAAAGGGGAAGGAGGGGAGCCCGTTAAGTCACCATTTTTATCATGACTGGGTTACCTCTCCTGTCAGAACCTTTCTACTTCCACATGCTAATTGGTAATATCTTTAACACTCTTTAAAACTCGCATCAACTCACATATCCTCTTCTACCCAGAAACACTCCTCCTTAAACCAATCTCTAAAAAAGAAAGGAAAAGGAAGCCTCTCACTCTCCTTTCCACGCCTACCCCCCTTACAGTACTCTCTCCATGGCTTGAGGCTGGCCCTCTCCAGGGGGAAGCAAGGTCTGTCAAATCAAGTCAAAAGCCTATTAGCATGCTAATCCACAACAAAGCTCAGGATATTGTGAGGCATATTTGTCACTCCTCCTTGGTGCGATGAGATGTATAAGGTGCGTTTAAAATATGTTATCAAATTAATGGATTTGTCTTTGTGTTCCGTGTATAAACTTGACATAGCAAGAAATCCCCCAAAAATATACTTCTAAGAAGGCCATGAATGCTGAATTAAATTAAAGATAAATTTAATTCAGGACAGTAGGCAGGACAGTCAGAGCATGAGAGCCAAATAGAAGAAAAAATAGAATTTGTATGCAGTCTATTAAAAAGCTCAGAAAGGACTTCTATTTTGAGAATGTGAGTCTGCCCAGATTGAGCCAAGAAACCATGTGCCACACATTACTCTACCATCACTATCAAGTACTGTTGATACAAGATAGGATTCATCCATGCAAATCATTTATGTGCAATTCTGACCCTACCACCTGAATGTTGCAGCTAAAACTAGTTATAAGTTTTCCATTATCAAGCAGAGTGGTCTGCTGCTGCTGTAGCCCAATGATTTGTGTGTTTAACCATGTACATTCAGAGATGGTGTTATGCAAATTTTGACTGCAAGGAGTGGTAACATGAGCTAGTGATGCCTTTCTATCATCTCAACTCAGACTATTATCTTATCTTTGATTTCAACAAGGTAGTAAGCAACACAATTGGCCTTGTCTACATATTTTTAAACAACATTCTGTGTAAACCCAAGAGATGGTTGGAGATAATATTTCCATTAGACTGTTTCTGAAAATCTCTGGCCAATCCATGTGGCAGCAGCACCTATGCCAAGACTCTCATCTCGGCAATAAATCGATTATATCGACTAATCAAATTTGCTGTTTATGTAGATTAAATTTTTGGAAAATCTAGATTTTTCTTTCACCAGTGCAGAGAGATGCCAGCCCAGAGAGAGCCTGCCGTCTTTTTATCCAAGAATGGTTTATAGCTTGTATTTATTTGTATGCTGAATTCAGGTCAACTCCCAGAAGGAATGACTAAAATAAAAGCAAGTTTTTGAAAATAGTTTGTAATTTGTCATTTCTTTTTGATGAAAAAAAAGGTAGAAAATTGATTATAATCGGAAATTGGAACTGGTATGAAATAATTTGTAAATTAGTCAAGACATTTGTATTTTTATGTTAGTTTGATGTCTTGTTGTAATAATAATTATGATTATAAAAACAACTATAGCTAAAACTATTATAGCCACAAATTAGTTTCCTGAAACACCGTACAGACATGCACAGAACTATATTATGTGTCTGTCACAGTTGGTATTTAATTTTAAAAAAAAAAGAGGGGGAAAAAAGCTTCTCCCCTTTCCCAGAGCGTGCCAAGCTTGGCTTGCACATTGGGAGATCAGAGAACATGGCCGCCATGTTGATCGCCTGCTACCATCAATCAGACCCCAAATGGCTTCCCTGACACCACTCGTCCTCATTTTGCAGTGCGCCTTATGTGGCCTCCATCTTAAAAAGAGGAGCCGGGGGAGACTGGAATAAGGAAAGAGTGTTGCACATTGGGCAGAATTACTGCCAAACTTCCAACAATCGGCTTTCAAACACATCATCTGGAGAGGTGCTGCTGTAGATGTAGTCCAGGTGTGCACTAGAACCAAGTGAGTAAGTTCTCTTGTCAGTGCTGTGCATTTAAAATTTCTGACACACACTCAGCCCTAGCTTACCCCACCCTCATTAATGACATTGCCTCTCTCATTTCCCCCCTCTCTTCATGCTCCTCTCCATATCTTTACTCGTCTCTCATTTTTACCCTGTCGTGTCCTCCTCCCACTCCTTCCATGTGCAGAGGCCGGAGTCAAATTTACAACAACTGTCAAAGTCAGGGATGACAGATAAATTAATCTTCTCTTCATGAGTTTACATCCCAGGCATCTGGGCTGCTGATCTGGCCCCTAACAAGCACGGGGTCTCAGTGAGCTGTCTTTTAAAGCTGATGTTTTCATGGCCAGAGATGAATTACCCTGTCACGAGAATCTATTTATACAGCAGTTAGAGGGTGGGGCTTTGGATGCAGGACAGCGTGATTTCATGGGTTAAGGTCCCCTTGAAGCATCTGTTAAATCTGGTTTTGTTAGACACATGTCAGCACCAGGTCAGTTTTTAAGAGTACGTTTTTTTTATCTTTGCCTCATGCAGACTAATTTTTGTTTAAAAAAAAAAAGAAAAAAAGTAAATTATGAGAAATCTGCTGCTTTCTTGCTGCCTTTGCCCTCAAGTATTCAATACATTTATATCCAAATTTAAAATTATGTTTGATGGTGTTTTCATGAGTAAAACTACAATACTGTTGCGTAAAAATCTTGAAAATTAGCAAATTGAAATCTATCATCACAAGATCATGGAACAGCCATCTTATTCAAACAAACCCAGGGGCTGTAAAATCTCTCAGAGATCTCATAAGCTCTGAATGAACTCACATTGACTGACTTTTTTTTTCTAGATACACAATTCCTTTTACCCAAACACTAAAAGATATAAGAAAAAATAACTAATTAAACCTAGTTTACTTACTAGGCTTTTGTTTTTTGACTTGAGGTTAAAAAAACGGTTTGGTTTTTAGCTCCAGCTGAACAGGTTGTAATGAAAGCCTGTTATTCAAGGCATCTTAGGTGTAAGATGGCATTAGCAGATGTTAATTTTAAACAGTTTAACATTTAGAAGCAGACATGATGGTAAACGTGAGCCTAAAAGGTTTCATAAAACAAAGATTAAACTTTTGTTGAGGTCGTGAAGAAAGGAAAAATTATATAAGTGCAGGAAGCACCCTGGATCTGTTCGGGATACTCCCCGCCTTTTCTCAAACAAATATGATTCAAAATCAAATAGACAAAAGGCATTAATACAAACCCAGCTTGCTTCAAGAATCATCTTTTTTGCTAAATAAATAAAGATGCTGTTATCAAAATCAGTATAGCAGTTGTAGTATTCTTCATTTCACTCAGATGTTTTTTATAGTGGCTTTTACCAACACACTCAGAAAATGTCTTCAACATTGCATTAAATCTATTCTTATCTATATTTTTTTTCTTTTCTTTATAAAGACACCATTTATCTTACTGAGTTTTCAGTCAGAAATAAAAATGAAATAAGTAAAAAAAAAAACTAAATTAGAAACATTTGCAAAACCATTTTGTTTCACAGTTATATTTGCAAAAACTCCAAATGTGTGAATTGACCAGCACATTTTTTTGCTAATGCTATGTTTTTTTTTTTTTTTTTTTATTGACTAAAACTGAGATTTTTCATTTGTGTTGTGACTGAACAAAGGTTCATAGTTCATTTACCTTGAAAACCAACTACAGTAAATGTGATCATAGTAACATTTTAAACATGGCAACTGCTCCATGACTTGTTGGAGTCAAATGCCTCTAGACTCATTTGTTGCAAATAAAACATTTTAATTGTCAGAGCAGCACCAAGGTTAGTTGCAAGGATGTCAAAGCAAGAATCTTTTATTAATTTCTGTCAATTATTGTGCATTTAATTTACTGTAGCTAGTCACCAGTTACTGATTCGTCTTTCTGTTTCCACAGAAAGTATGGGTTAAAGGAGTTCAAGCTATGTTAAATTAAACATTCTGCTCAAAATATGAGAAAGAATGGAAACAAAACCCAGTCACTGATAAAATACATTGGAGCAATATGTCAACAAATGCCAATCACAACGTTTTATGTTTAACATTTTCCATTGGCAGACATAACTACAATGCTGAGGCGTGAAAGGAGCAACAAACAGAACCTGTATCTGAAAGTGCTGATGACTTTTCTGTTCCAGTCTCTCTGCCTCGACTGCTCTCACATTCATCTTAAAATGGATTGCTCTGTCACCTGGACTAACACTTTACTGAGAGCAGCCATCAATACGTTTTGTCAAAAACTGCAAGTTGTGCCAGACTTGTCATCAATCACCATTTACATAAAACAAAGACTCTTCTTTGACTACCAGTCAGAGGCAGTAAGGCTAAGAGTTTGCTTGTAAGGTCCAAATAGATGCTGACTGCACTATAAAGGCCCACATATGTTGTCAAGCTGGAAGCAAATAAAACAGACTGAGGAAGCAATCAATCATTTAAACTTTGTTTTTGTTAAGATTTCAATCAGAAAGCATAAAAGACCTGAATAACAAGTTTAAAAAAATAGCTTTACCTGGACAACCACATACAGATGTAACTTCTAAGAGTCTAACAACCAAATAGAAGGGCTTAAAAACAGAATGCGCCTGAACAATGGTTTGGACAGTCTGTGTCCAGATTCAGACTGACTCTGGATCTTACCCAGGGACGGGATCTGGGTAAGTTCATAAGTCAAGAGATTTGAGCAGCATCCTGTCTTCTACCTCCACTCCCAGCAGACATAAATGGGCCAGCTTTGATATAACACACTCCCACAACTGGTTCATCCATTCAACACTTCTGACACTCAGAGGAAAGTAAGATTTTATATCATTTATTTAACGGAGGAAATATGGTAATCATCCTTGTAACTGCTCCCACTTTGAACCATATTTTCCAAATAAAAACGTTAAACAGGCAAAAAAAAATTCTCACATAATTTGTTTAGCAGATGTGCCTTATTATTTTGGAAATAATGTAATGCATGAACACTTATAACTGATTCACAGGAAACTAACAAGATTTTTCTTTTCGCTTTACCTAAAATTTAACAAAGGTGTGCACATGTATACCCCGTGAATGTGCATGGATACATATGCACAAGCACATATAAAAGATTCAATTTGGAAACCATCATTGGAGCGCAGAGGAGAACTGGAAAGTCATATTGCTATAATGCTCAGATTATCAATCATTCTGACATTTTATTGGCTTTATCACTGTACATACCATTAAAATGATGTCTGGCCCAGATTGTCAGGGGGGCAAACATTAAACAGGGCCAGGATTAAAATGCAGATCCTAAACACCTTTCCATCTGCTGCTGAAATTGCACAGGACTCAGAAACTGACTTTGGATGTGCTGTCAGAAGAGACATCGGATCAACACCGAGCTGGGGTGACAAATAGATAGATAGTGTCAGACTGCGGAAATGCAGAGACTTCCTTCCATTTATTACACGCTGTAGCTGGTTAATGCATTAAAAGAGTGATAACAAATAAGGAGAAGGAACATCTATTAATCTCTCCTCAGACTCTTAATCAGACATTCTTGGTAAGCTCCTTTACAATAAGATAGCATGCATCTAACCTACAGTTGATAGCACAATACATCAACTCCAGCAGAACCCATACTTAAAGTAATTTTGGTGGCTCTGAATTTGCAAGGAAAGAAAATATATGCATTTCAAAAATATTGTAAGTTAAAGGCTGCTAATGGACATTTAAATGCTAGGACAGCTGCCAAGCTGACCAAGAAACCTAAATGCAGAAAAAAAGAAAAAAAAATGTTTCTAATAACCTTTAATCACATTCATGCTAAACAAATGAATGTGAATTCTTCAAAAGACCTTTTTCACTTTCATCTTCATTGTGATTTGTGTTAGCCAGTGATCAGAGAAGTCATCTTTGAAGTACCATAATTTCACATTGTGGGCATCGTTCACAGAAAACAGGAAAAGATAATGACTGATGGCTTTTGATAACTAACTTTAAGCAAAGGGTAAAGTTTAATCAGGGTAGCTAATACAGACAAAAAAAATCTCTGTATTGTTTGTACATTCAACAGTTGTGATAATTATCACAAAAAGGTTTTAAATTAGAATGTTGTGAATAACTAATGCAAGTTAAAACAAATATCTTCAGTATTGTTTCACATTATTTAAGAAAAACACTAACATCAACTTTACAACTTAGACTGTAATTGTTGTCATTTTGCAAAACCATAGATTTCAGTCTTGATTTAAACTCACACTCTAAAGACTGAATTTATGATTTGGATCCTAGGTCTGAGACTTTTCTCAAATGATCTTCGTCTCATACTTTCAGGAGTTAGAAGTTTAGTTCAGACAGAGATGCACATATACTTTTGTGAAGGCAAGTGTTTGAGGTATGAATTAATCATCTGTTGAATTAATAATGTTATTGTTCATTTCAATCCGAAACCTGAGAATTAACTTCGGCGAGTCCTTCAACATCTCAGGCTGGAATTAAACTTGAACATTTATCATTTTGATAATGATTTCATCTTGTTTGCTGTGTATGTATTACAAAACTGTAGAATAGCTGTTGCTGCCATGGGAGCTTCTTGTCTTGTATTTATTAAACAGGATGGAGTAGCAGCAGTCAGAGAACATCTATAGTGTGAAGTATTTCCCCAAAAACATTGCAATACATCTGTCATGTTATTTATTTATAAAGAACAAGGTCTGCATAACAGAAAATTGACCAGTTTGTTTGTATAACTCAGTTACTTTTGAATCTGCCATCATGTGGATTTTCCACACATCATTATATCTAGTAGATCCAAGCAGAACTGATAAACGGGAATCATTATAAATGAAAAATGCTTCACTGTGCAAATAAGGGGCTAGTGGTCAAAGCCACAGGTCTCAGGACATGACAAAAGATTTGTTAAGAATGTTATTTCTTCATTAGTGACACCCTCCCACTCAAGTCATGAACTCCATCTTAAACTTTCGCTCTCTGTGAAGATGTAAAAGCTTTGTAAGAAAAACTCACAACAACAAAAAACCTCCTGTCACAATGATATAACCTAAAAAGTTATTGCTGTTGGAGTAGTAAATCATTCAGCATCCAGCTCAGGACAACACTGGTTTTATGACAAGAAATTAGAAATATATTCATAAAAAACCAACAATCCTATTTTTGTTTGGTCAAGTAGAGTACAGCTCCAACAAATCACAAACTATGTTTAAAGAAACTAATTATTGTTGAGTATTGAACCCCACGTTTGACTTAAATTTAGTGAATTGTCTATGACTGTGTTTCTAATGTCAAAAGGCAAAGAGATACCCAACAGCTTTGCATTTCACATAAAGAATAACAGGACCATAAGTGTTTTAACTTTGAAAGAATATCTGATCAATTTAGAACTATCCAGTTCAGGTTTGGCCAATTTAAATAGGTGTGAGAAACCATATCAATTTATCAATGCATTGCAATACTTTTTTTTTTTCTCCAACTCAATATCAATTAAGAAAACTCAGATTCGATCACCTGGCCAGCTGGTTTGTGCCATGGTCAGCAACACTTTCGAGAGCCATGGGGAAGTTGGACATTTCGTAGTTGAATGTACTACGTACATTTCTTACACTTTCAACCTCTTGGACGTAGAAAGGTAGTGGGTGGTAACAAGTTTGATGTGGTAGATGAGCACCTACCACCATTTCTTTACCAGCAGGCACCCACTGCAGACCTGTGACTGTGGCGCAGATAGTGGCTATGATGCTGCACGTCCTTGCAACTGCCTGCATGTTGTGTCAGCTCAGTGTTGCATGCAATGTGAAGTCGTTGACATCTTTAGTTTCTTGATGCTTGGCAAACAGCTATTTGGTGTTCCTTAACACCACCAACTGATGAAGAGGGTGAGTCAGAATATCAATATTGTTGAGATGTGCTTAAAAATTATGATTCACAAATTATGTGAATTATCACATTTGCATACATGTTACTTAAATTTTAATACAGTACTACTAACTTTTGTTGTCAATATTGAGCACGTCTTACTGTGCTATTGTTTTATTTTCAGATATTTTACTGCTCAAAACTGTACCTTTAACAATATACAAATTACATTGTCTGGCATTTTTTGCACCAATTCATTCTTGCCCAGGCAGTTCATCTGGGCAAGAATAAAAAAAAAAAAAAAGTGATACATAAAATTAGTAGGTAATATAGTCAATTATTTGCATACTACATATGACTAAATTAATATCAAAGTATTTAATTTAACATTGAATCAAAACTGAATTGAATAGTGAGGGTTTTTTTTTAACAATACCAAGCCCTAATTTAAGTAATTCAAATTGTGAGCAAGAAAAAAGGTACAACAAAGCAGCTTTTTAGCTTTGTACTGTAAGGACCTAAAATGTGAATGCTAACTTCAGCATCATTACCATGTAATTCTTAGCTAATGCCTTGTCAGTGCTTACAATATGTTCGTTGTTTGTCACTGTCACTGTTTTCAGTGAAGAACAATAAAATGCAGCCACAAAAACTAATGGAGGTTTCTTCAACCAGTTAAATGAGAAGTTAGTAACTGGCCCTGTAAACAACTTTTCAAAATATTTTTTTTTCTGACTGCAAATATTTCACTCAACTTCAAAACCTGCCCCCATAAAAGACATATTTTACCCATTGTCACATGTTGATGGCAACTTGATAGCACATTGCAAAACAAACAAGAATTACTTTGCCATTTTAATATCGCCAGATTTCATTTCTCTGGCAATCACTGAGTATAATTGGGTAAAAACCTTAAAGATATTCAGTCATGTTAACCTCCCTAGCTGGCTGTATTAGCATAAATGAAAATTACGATCTTTGTGAACTCTACAGGCAAACAGAAAAGTGTTCTTGTGCAGGTATTCAAAACTTGTAACAAAAAACTGAAGACAGCAAGGTTTATCCCATTAATATCCCACCAGAAGAAATGAATACATTGACTGAGCTAGACATTTTTGTCTTCCTATAAAGAGAAACATGGAGGAGCTTGGAATGAAGCTCCACACATTATGAAAGCCATTATCTTCAGCTGCCAGTCTCGATGACAGAGAGAGAAAGCTGGTAAGCCTAAACTAATAGGCAGAATGAGAGGTGCAAAAAAGTAGGGGACTGGGTCAGATCATCTCTCACTCTCTATCCTCCAATTACTGACAGACAGTTGAGAATATGAAATGAGACCAAGGATTGAGAAATATTCATATCTTTTCTGAATGGTATTAAACCCTGACAGGGAGAAAGAAAATGAATGGTGGTTTCAATTTCTGCCATGTATCAAATCTGACAAGATATTAAACTGATCTCAAATCACAGACTGTCCGTATCATTGCCAAGACAAAATAGGATGTTCTCATTTTGGGCCATAAGATAAGATTTATTACTAAAAAGACACAAATTGACATTCTCAAAATGACTACTCCAATCCCTCCCTTTCATCAAATTATGAAGCAAGCTGTGGAGCTTGATGTTTACAGAGACTCAGCTGGCAGTTCTCAGGCATCACAGCAGAAAAAGAGCGAGCATGACATAGTTCAGACTATTTTACGACAAACAAAATCCCATAAAAATAAAAAAATTTAAAATAAAAAAAATAAAAAATTTTTTTAAAAATTGATATTAAAAGAAATAATAAAAAAAATTAAAAATTGGATTATTGGAAGGTCATCTTAACGTAAATGAAGTATGTTATTACAAGACTACTTTTAAGTACAAGATACTTTTAATGATTATTAATTCAACTTTCATCATTGGTTTAAATTTCTCCTCTCCCTCCCAGATTGTTGTTGTAAATAAGAATTTGTTCTTAACTTATAAAGATTAAATATATTCTCAAAAAATCATTATGATAAATGCATGCAACTCAAATTTGTGACAGCAGAGTTTTTTGGGGAATTTTTCCGCGTATCTATCAATTTGTCTACCTTCAGTTAAAATAATTCAGGAAAAAAAAAATGCAAACACACACACTTATCCCCCTTGAGAAATACAAGCCCTATTTTATCGCTTCCGGATACTCTTTTCAATTCTGGCCACCTCGAGCATCCAACACTGGCTCGACCACTTCAAAAAACACATCTCATAAAAAAATCAGGAGGCCTGTCTGACATGTGTCCCCGTGCCCTGATGGCATGCCTACACCAAAGAACAGCATTGATTTTCTGTAACGTGGGGTCGGATTAGCCCTCTATAGGGATTCGCTGCCTGTGCAAGGCCTCAGGGTTCGCTATAAAACTAATAATTAATTTAAACAGCCGGGCCTGTAGAAGGATACACTCACTACATGCTCCCAGCATGAGAAGGTGAGTTTGAATGACAAACTGTCTTGGATTCAGAGTGGAAAGAAGCTATAGGTATCCCATATGTCGAACTTGATTCTGGCAAATACCCTCCATGTAAATAAATATTATCAGGAAATACTTATGTCTTTGCCATAAAATAAAATGTTTTGATACTTTAAGTTATTCCTACAGCTTGTAAAGTTAATATTCTAGGTAGCCTCTTAAGAACAGTTTGGAAATGGCTCTGGGTTGATCCAACGGATAAAACAACATATTATTCAAATCACTGATTTCTAGTAATCACAGTGATCCCCAAGGCTCAATTTTAGGTCACATTCCTAATCTCTACAGGGATTGGTGAGCTCATCTGGAATAATGATTTAATTTTCCACTATGATGCAGATATGATACAGAAGTTGATAATGCTATGTCTTAATAGTTAAGGACTGCAAACTCTTTATTTGTATTTTATTTAACACAATAATAGCACAACATTTCCACTTTAAACAGTTGCAGCTCAGATAGTTTCCTTAGTTGCCACACCCATATATGTCTGTGTGATTCACTGATTGACTGATTTGTCCTTTGTTATACTGTTCAAAATGATCAATGTTCAATACAGAGTAAATGCTTTCAAATAGATTTGGGATACATTGAAATCTCAGCTGCTCAATCTGAATGACATTGTATAAATGTCCAACAGTCAAAACTCAGCAAATCATCATTTAAAGGGTTGTAAATTTTGGGTTGACTTTTGCAACAACTGTGAACAAAATTAGTGCACAGACTCAAATTTGATCAAGTTTTGCCTCTCATAAATGTAGTGACAGGTAACCCAGTGTACTTTGTGAACAAAATCTCAAATGTCACTTTTATGTGAGCATCTGTCATGCGAACGGATAAAAAAAAATCATCAGTCAATCACATCTTCTCCAAACAAGCTTTTACTGTCAGATTCAGAGCCTTATGATGAAACATTCCTGTGTGAAAATGTGCTTTTGTAAAGAAATTTGTATTTATACCCAATCCATTTGCATCTTTATTAAAACCCAGATTTAGTGTTATGTAATTATTACAGATTGACATGGGCACCTTTCATTTCCTAAGCACTGCAGTCAGTCTTACAGGTTCATCCTACAGAATAATGTTGCCAACAGTCACAGCAGTACCAGGCTGGATGGTTGTAACTAGTAGAAAAAAAAAATCAACCTCAGAAACCACCATTCAACCAAAGATTTTCAGCACTGATTAACATTTTACCAGCAGAGGAAAGGCTGGCTAATTAGCCAGCTAACATTAGCTTTTCTGTGTATTCCATGAGTAGCAGAACATCAAGAAGTGCTAATAATCTTAAGCTTTTTTACCAATTTTTTTTTTAAATTAAAAGAATTTTAAAAAGTCATATGAACTGTATTTGCCCTGTAAAATACTCAATTTTGTTTTAGCAGTAGCAATAGTGTAATTATTGTTGTATTTATTTTATAAGAACTTCAATCATCTTGCTTTTTCCCCCTAATATTCTGAGGATAAATGGAGTATCCCATGCTAATTAAATTCCAACCAATCAAACCATACAAAAGTATTAAACTACTAGCTATTATATTAACTCGTGTCAGATTTGATAAATATGGCTCTTAAACACAGTAGAGTGCTCCATGCATATTGTTGGGTATTGTCCAAAATAAAGAGCCAAAAGCTGTGTAAATAACACTCTGTTTGGGAGGATTTTTGTTCAGCTTGAACAGAAATCCTTATTGAAGTGAAATAAAAACAATGAAAACCAACACAAGCCAAAGCATTTCATGGCAGCTCTCAGTTATTACCGCCTCCTTTTACCTAGCGACCAATAAGGGTTTCCATACTCAGAGACAGTAAAGGGATTTCTCCTGCTCATCTGCAGACTTTGATCTGACTGACACAGAAACGGCCTTCAGATCACAAGTCTGCAGACCCTGTTGGGCCTCTCTGGCTGGTCTGCTTGTACATGTACTCTTCATCCCTGTGAGGATTCCTTACCCTCCTCCCATTTCCTTTCGTCTCTCCTTTATCCCTTCTTCTTCTTCCTCTTCATCTGCCTCCTCCTTCTGCTCTTGCTCTGCTGTTTGGTGCTTTTGAAGCATCTGAGTACAGACATGTTCTGAGCTTTGGAAGACCCAGGGGCCCGTGAACCAGACAGAGGAAAGAAAATAAAGAAACTCTACAGTGCCCCGATTACAAAAAGCTATTTTTCCATTACCACTGGGGATAAACTCTTAAACATCACCAAATGCCTGGGCAGACATGGAAGATCAGAGGGATATTTGGTGTGTTGCTCTCATAATCTTACTGTTAGCTAATAGGGCAGTTAGTAGGAGACCAAATATGACGTGAGATGGTGCATTTATCCTGATGAATAAACACTGTTTTAAAAGGGTTAAAAAAAAAAAGAACCTGTTGGGCCTGAAAATGGGAAGGGTTTCTCCTTGTAGTTTGTTTCAGCATAGACATGTCAGCAGAATAGACATAAAACATGCCATCACTGGTTCTTATCTCAATATGTCCCTGGGTGGAAAAGTGAGGCAACAGTTTACTGATGTCTTGCAGCCTGCCTGACCATTAAAACATATTTCCATGCTGATGGATGTCAGATGTAGCTGCAAAAGAACTGTAACTTGCCCTTGATTTCTGAACTCATTCTCTTACTCTCGTTTTATAAACTTGCTCTTCATGGTTCGCAAATGGAGTTGGCGAGTGCAAACAGTAAACAAGAAGATGAGAGCGAGTGAGAGCAGAGGGATCGTTATCTTGGGCAACTCTTCCTGTCTGACCAACATCAACCTATATGGATAGTGGCTTAAATGGACAGTCTGAGGTTTTTATAAGCAAAAGCTGTGAAAGATGTGAGTAAGCTTATCTAAAATGGAAACAGGAAATGAGTTACAGCTGTGCTGAGAATGTGGCGCAGCTGTCCAGGGCTTGACAGTTGGAGGATTTTACAAGAGTATAGGAAACAAAAAGAAGAATCGCACAATCGTGCGGTTATGTGCAAAACAATACCACTCAATTTACTGCCAAATAATGATTAAACCTTGTTGGAATATTTATAAAATGTATTATTCTGCTCTCACCTTCACAACTCTGTAAAAGGAAAGACATTAGGAAATAGTGAGGCCCTTTTGTCCAGCGCAAGCTTCCAACTCCACTTTACTGCATAGGATTTATTTGTCCTCTGACAGAATTTATTATGCGGCCCCTCTTAAAACACAGCAAAAATTGCGATCATCCTTTAAAACTTTGGCATGAATGCATTCATGTATCTGTCTTCACTTTTCACCCCCGGGTGCACAAGGAGAGACTATGGGAGATTGGAAACCATGAAGCGACCAAAACTGCTGAGACCATACCAAAAGGAAGTTCCTTTGTTCGTCGTCCAAAACAGGCTCCAAACCTTTTTTCGCCCCCATCTTTATGCCACCTGGGATTTAGCCAAGGAAGTAGAAGTATGGCTGCCCCTCTCCATGCTTTGTTGTAATATGTTCCATGCTTTCCAGTTGCTTATATCATCAATCTAGGAGATGGCTAAATGTGATGGGATGAATATAAACAGTGCATGAGTTATGGGCTGAAAGACACGCATATTTAGTCTCAAGTGAAAGCCCGGTACCCTTTTTTAGATGTTAAAAAAAAAAAAAAAAAACTGTAGGCCTACATATTTAGAGGTCCTGACTATCCTAAATGACTTGAGCATGTGGTGTACACATTAAAACCTTTGTCACAGCGGAAAAGAGCTAAAGAGACAGAATCTGCTTAATGATATCAAAATTCCCCTATAATATCTGTTTCAAGTAGCAAGTCTGTAATTGACAGCTGAGTGCCAGTACTAATCATCCATCCTTTAATGTTCACTTAAAAATGCACACCCTCATGTCAAAACCTGAGTTCATATTAACTCTCCCCAAATGGTCTACTTAGTATACATGTCACTAATGAATTATACATCTGACTTTATTCCCCCCCTCTCTCATATTTACATGGTGTTTCGGCAGAATTTGTGTAGCGCTTGTAAAGTATTTAATAAATGTTTAAAAATGTACGAGACCAGAGATCTTAGCCAGAGCATGCAACGCGCCGTGGATGTTTACACAAAATCAAAAGAATCTGGTACGCCTATCAAAATGACTAAATCACATGAATAGTTTGTTTTTCACATGCCAAAACAGGAAAAAAAAAAAAAGATAGAGTCCACTTGGACCCCGTCAGCTCAAATCATAAAGATCTATCACTGGCTTTGCACTCTGCTAAAACACCAAGGAAACATATTGCAGATTTTAAGACCCATTTTACTCAGCCAGACTGTGTACTAAAACTAATTGGATTTCTGTCAATGAAGGAAAAATATAACCCTGGGACAGCTTTGAGCTCAATAGCTCTGACTGTCCAACTGTGCATGAGGGAGTGGGACCTTACTACATGCCAAGCACCAGAGAGCAAAATTAAATCAGTGGTCAACATAAAATATTAAAATAGCACAGTATCGAATTTTTTGAGGAATGATGTCAGGGTGGCTCATTATGGCCAGCAAGGCAGTGAATTGAGCTATATTTAGTGGGTGATAATTGAAATCATGGCTGTAGTCATTACCACTGACAAGTTTCTAAATAATACCCAATAAATTCTGTCTTTTTAGCAGGGTTCCCGTGACAGCTGGCTTCGCTGAAAAATAAAGTACAGAAACAGAATCGCTTTTCCTTTCCGAGTTTCCTCCTTTTTCCCCTTCCCCCAAACCCAACTCTCCTCTCTCCCTTTCTTTCTCTCTTTTTGAGCCAATAAAATGTCAGCTTTTATTCTCCTCCTCCAAAGTGTTGGCGAGATGTCAGCAGGCCCTTCTAATGTTCGACCACTGTGAGCTGAAGGCCTGTAAATCTTGGGAGTCTGTGGCACGCAATCCATCTTGGGATATACAATAAAAAATCTGACGTGGTCATAAAAGGAACAGCATCACTCACTGGTGTATATAATGTGAACAAAAAGAACATAAAGATGTTCTTTTCCATTCAGGATGCTAAGCCACAAGATGGTCTTCGATTGAACAGGAAAGCAGGTTTGGGAAGGCTTCGGGAAGCTGATGGCAGCTTTTGACAGTGATGGGACTAGAGCATTTGTTGTGTTTTAACAATCAGTTAAAGATTTATACCATATGCATTGTATTCACGGTAAAATGCATGGTGTAGATGAAGCCCGACATGAACAGCTACTTGACTGTGTTAAACCACAGAAAGCATGGTGTTAGCAAAGCAGCTGCAGCTGTTCATCTATGACAATCTGTGCAGTACATATCAGAGATTTAGGTACAAGGGACCATCCTTCAAAAACCCTCATGAAGGATGGAGTACATCACTTTTTATGTTCTATAATTTCTCCAATTTTTAGCACATTAGCAACCACTAACAACTACTTAACAGAACCCCATTTTGAAAAATCTAAGCTATCCCATCTACTAAATAAATGTAATATTATATATTTTTAAAGAATCCAATAATGATTCATCTAAATGAAAAAGAATGGTACTGATGGTCAAGTGTCATTTGGTTTCATGCCTTGCATAATATCCTTCTGTGATTTGAGTAATACTGACAATATTTGCAGCTTAACTGAATAGATTGTCACAATGCCCAAACTCAGCGTGCTTTAAATTGATCACACCACAACTAACCTCAAGAAGCTTAAAAAAAAACACTGAGCAAAGGACTTTGACCCTGTGATTGCATAAAGTCAAGGAACTTCGCAACACCAAGTTTATTACACAAGCCTTTGTAGAAAGATGAGAACTGAGGAGAGGCAAAAAAGGCAAAAACAATTTAAAAAAAAAAAACAACGTGTGGTACCAACGACGTATGCTTATGCCTTGAGACAGTGTCTCACCAACATTTTCAGAAAATGCTGAAACTGGAACAGTTTCAACATTTCACTTGCTACTTTCAACTGGTAAGTAGCATGTAGAACTGGAAATCAGGAACTAAATATACATAACAGGAGGTGTTTGCCAATGTGCTGAAGCAATAGTCAAGAATACTAGAGGAGTCAAGAGTGAATAAATTTAGTGAGCTGAGCAATGAAGGGTGAAGTAGGGCAAAATGAATTCATGCATTTATAGATTTCATTGTCAGGCTTAGCTGTTTGTTTATCGAACACCTGTATTCAAAAGATTTTAGTGAGAAAACCAAAAATATGTGTAGAAATATATAAAGCTGTACTTGAATAACAATGGTACAGATGCCAAAATCATTTTCATGCGAGAATTAAGAGGACAACTCATACCTTTAGGAAAAAACACTAAGTTCAGTTGACCATCTTTCTACATTCCTGACTTATGTAGCCACCAACTGCCCCCTCATAGTAGAAATAGAAATTTAAATGTTCATAGAGTGCAGATCTTCTTTGTAAATTGTCAACTTCCCGATTTGAACATTTATAGTTTTTGGGTGTGGTGCACACAACTTTTTACACTTGATTATGACATCAAATGTTTCTGAAATCTCATTCACAAAAACACAGTGAAGGATTTTCTGGGCTAACTATGCTGTCTCAGATTCAATTAAAACCAGTCTTAATGTGAAACTTCGATCAAAAGTTTAGATTTCAAGACTCATAAAGTCAAGAAATATGTCAATTTCAGTAGCTTCACTGGAAATAAGGTCAAAATAAAGGAAGACAAACGCAAATGCTAAATAAATGTAAACTATTTTATGCTCTTTGGGTTGATTTTCCCCCCCCAAAATGTCTAGGTAACTGTGAACATAAATTCATTTTCATTTGTACAGAAATTTCAGCAGTATAAATACTTTTCCAAGATACTGTCCCATTTACAGTTAAATTCAGATTAACTAAATAATGCCATTCAGAATAAAATATTTTAAATGTTATAAAAATATTTTATCTGGTTTAAGTTTTTTCTTTTTATTTCCTACATCTCTGTAGTCTCTGTATCTGCACTGTTTTCAATTACCTTTAATAGATGGGAAAAAAGTTGCAGCGATCCTGAAAATACACACACAAATGCCCACACACACAATATAATCTCAAATTGTACAAATATATGAACAAGACAAGTTATCCATTAAGTATCCACATCCTCTGTTCTACATCATCCCAAGGTATTCCCAGGGCTAGTACATCATTTAAAGAACATCCCTGTGAAAATTAAAAAGGTAGATTTTTTTTCCCCAGTTCCACTGAATGATACAAAATATCACTGTTCTTCATATGAATAAGTTATTTCCTGCCAGACCATGTCCCTTTCATCTATCTGGTTTAAATCTCTTAGGGTTGGGAGAGCTCTGCATACTCCTTAATTGATGAGACACAGATCAGGTTATCCTGGAATATGTGCCTAAACAGGCCTGATAGATGGGATATGGAATACATTTCCTCAGCAGAACAGAGAACGGCACTACTATTACCAGAAATACCCACACTATGCTCCCAGTTAAGTGATTTGAGGACTTCATACTGCCAACGTTTCATATCCGCTCTTGCTAACTGACACTTTATCTGCATACCGGCATCTCTGCAGATTGAACACTTAGGCAAGACAATGACAGGCTCTCTTCCTGTTGTCACTTCTCATATAGGGCCAAGTCTAATGCTGCTTGCTGGGCTCCTGCCAATAGAAGACCCCCCACCCCTTCGTACTCCTCCTCCCATCACCATCAAACAACCAAACTCTACCTAGCCTGGTTAGAAAAGGAGCACTTGATGTCTGTGACACTCATTTGTCAATTAGCAGGCCCCTTCCAGTGTTGACATACAGCAACTTGAAAGACAGAGTGCCGTCTGTGACGAATTAAAGGAGACAGATGAGTGAGGCTTGAGCGGTGGAGTAATACTATAATGTTCCTCAGATATGAATATAAAACGACACAGTTGACAGGCCATACAAGGTTTTATTTCATTTCTCAGTGTTCCAGGCCTCCCTACTTTGTCTTCTTTGTTCTCTTTTCATCAGACTACTTACATCTCATTTTGACAGCCGGGCGACATTTAGAGCACTTTCGTTTTAAAATGCGAGTTAGCATACTTGATTTGTCATTAAAATGCAAAACGCCTGCCATCACCAACATGGCCTGGGTGAACACAAACTCCGTTAGACACACACCAAGACAGACATAGACATACACATAGTCAAACGTTTTGTGTGTTTGTATCTATTGTATGTCTTTAAAATGTTAAAAAGGGAAATTATATTGTGAGTTGTGCTGCATACAAACCAGCTTGGTTAATGGGTATGTTTAAGATCAATGGGATTAGCAATTAAATGGTTTTGGATGGATTCCTTTGGTTCTTAATGTCCACAATTGATGTATATTGATATAGGTGGCCAAGACAGTAAAGCTCACATAAAATGGCAAAAACAACATGATCATTGAAAACATAATGAGCAAAGAGCACGTGGGTTTATCACACACTGCTATGATTGCACAAATCAAAAATACCGGAAGTTAATGTTTTTCTTAGAACTGTGTCAAGGTGGTAGCTTTCAAAGCGAAATAAATTTAGGAGGTTAAAACTTCTTCCCTCTATTTAGTATTTGCACATCTAAGCAAAAGTCAGTGATCTTTGTCTGCTTTTGCCTTGATGGAAAACAAATCATCTTGAAAACTATTTTTTTTTAAATATATTTTCAGACTGAAAAACTAATGAATCTGAGGAAGATAAAACAAAAATTCTCAATATTTGATCTACTAAAAACAGGACAAAAACTACGGGTGTATTGAAAACAAAACTGATCCTCCTCTTGTACTTGCATGTGGAAAGAGCTTAAGCAAACTATATTCTATACTTCGACAGATTCCTAAACAGATTTTTAGAGACATTATTTCTCTTGCAGTCTGAAGGTTTTTATGCCAACAATGGAGTCAGTGAACAATTAGCTAATTGAGGAGTTAGCAAAACAGCGTCTTAAAATTTTCATTCACCTTACATAACACACTCATTTGTTTTGTTTACTTAGATGAATAAAGTTTTCAAGTGAATGGCTTCAAGAGAGAGACCACTGTAAATAAAACAAAACAAAATATAAGTATGAATTTCCAAGACGTCGCATTTAAAAGAAAACTTTATTTTTCTGCTATTTAGGCCTGGAATAGCTCAGCATGAATTTCCATCTAGTTGCATAAACAATAGTCTGTGCATTGTGTGGCTCATATTGAAAAAATACTAATAATAAATTGTGAATGTTTTTAAGGGTTTACCAAGGCGATTTGTTTGTAAAGAGACATTGTAAATAAAAGCATCACCGTTAGTATCATGTGTGATAGACACAGACATGTGTCTTCCTCAATCCGAATGTGTCCAGGGTGATAACACTGAATGTAACAGATGCAGGCACTGAAAGTGCACTCCAGTCACAGGGAGAACTTATGTCAATGCAGCACATGCCACCTCGCTGCAATGTGTACACACCTGACCTGGAACAAAGTGGACAACACAACCCTAACCAAGCCCGTCCCGAAACAGAAATCTCACCGTGAGCCACACTTCTCAACACATTGATGAGACAGGATGACACCACAGCACACCGAGGCAGAGGTGTGGGTGTGACAGCCCACTGCCATAATTTCATCCTGCCATTACCTGCCCAGCCACTCACAATTGTACTCCCAGAGACAGATCCACACGAGCACAGGTGCACAAGCCTACACAGGAACCAAGCATATGTACAGCACACCAAAACACACAGGACTCCGTTAAAGATGGAGACAGCTCCTTGCTTCTCATTGCGACTCATTGTCAGCTTGCCGGATGATTGTTGTCAATTGAACTGACAGAAATAAGCGTATTAGCTACAACAAGCTCTGGCAATGTCTCCCTCTCGATTTGACTTGAGCAGCAAGAAGAAGTGCATAATGCTAAAGGCAGTCCACTGAGTTTGCCTAAGATGTGCATCTATTTACACCTGGTGTACTAGAGCTGACAATGAAATGAAGTCGTGGTGTCAATATGAGAACATCTCCCCTGTCTGACAAGAGTTGTCAGTTCAATTTGAAATGATGCTTAAATAAAGAATTTCATACACTTGTTTGATGTGTCAATGTTCACTCCCTTACCTAGATCAAATGTGAACAGTAGAACTTTATATGATTGATGAAATTAAAAATTATAAATATAATACAAGCAATTATTCAGTCAATAATGTGCATTTGTGAAAGTATATAAATATTAGTATACATAAATAACCAGAAAACATTATATTCTTTTCCAAGCTAAACAATTAAAACTCCACAATATGTAATATTCATCTTACAAACAGGCTTAAAATAGATATGAAATATTCTTAGTGCCGAAAACAAACCTATTTAGGAGCTTTCTGTTAAATTCCCCAAAACAAGATAAATAAATAAATGGATAAATAAATAAATGGATGGGTAAGTGGACTTAAAGGAGGGGTGTTAGTCGGTAGGACTCTGGCCTCAAATTTGGGACATTCAATATGTTGGACTGGATTAGCCCAACACTCTAATGTATCTGAAGTTTCCCAGAAGACACACAGCTCGCATAATGTTAAATTTGATGTTTAGACAATCAAAAAGCGAGGTGATGGGAACATGGACGGAAATACAAAATTCAAAACTGCTGCCAAGGCGCACCAAGAGTCTGGAAGACATCATATTGCTGCGTTGTCATGTTGTTTTTTTCTCAATTAAAAAGAGTCCACAAACTGCCGTCATTGCTTCTTCTTCATCGGCCATGTTTATTTACCCTGAACTCATGTTTGATCTCAAGAAGTTTTACGAGTTTTCCCATCTAACACTTGAAGGTTATAGAAAGTAACAACGTAAATAAATAAAAAGCTGTGTCCTCTGGTGTACCTTATAGTCTGCCAGGCATGATAAAAGTTGAGCAACCTAATGTTTTCATCTTCTATTTGAGAGTTAAGCTGTGCAAGGCCTGCTGTTGAAATGGCAGCCTCCTCTGGACCAGCTCTGATAAGATGCTGGCCCACATCTCAATCAAGGAATTGTCCTGTTTTTCCCTTTATCTAACATGTCAAATTTATTGCTGGTGATTATTTACTGTACACATTACATTATTTCTACCCCTCATCCATGCCGTTTGTCCTGATCACACTCTGGCCACCAATGGACTAGGTTTTAAACTTTCAACTGCAACTGATGGTACATTTCTGCCACTAAACACAACAAAGCAGGTAAATACGATGGATGTGCATGATGTATTCACTCAAACTTTCTTACCTGAGCTGATTGAAGCTCAGATCCAGTCGTCTTGCAAACTTGCCGTACGCCTCTCCAAGAAAGTGGGGCATGTCTGTAGAGTCGTGTCCAATATATGATATCTTTGAGAGTAATGAAGAACAAAAACAGTAGTGAGAGAGAACTTTCTTTATATTAGTAACATTTCAAAATAATATAGGCGATATTTCATAAGTTCCATTTTAAGCTACCGTACACAATGTGTGAATTTTTCCAACAGCTGCTCTTTTGTTTGCGACAGGTGTAGGTTTTTAGTTTTTTGTATTGTTCTCTTAAAGGTGTGAAGAGATAAATATGGCGCAGACTATCCACCATATTTTGTGGTGCATAGTTTGGTGCTGAAAGATGCAAGAGGAGGAGCAGTTAACTACAGGAACTGAAACATGAAAAACAAAAGTTCTGTCAATATTCTGAGCCAGTCACATAAAAGTAACAGGGATGCCAATAGGACCAGCTGAAATGTTGGTCACACCAGTCATGGCTCTGTTACATTTTTATTGTGACACTTGCCTATCTGTTACCTTAGTGTACCAACAGTATATTTCACGATTTGTCTGACATAATTATGCCGCCACAGTCATGCACTCTGTCCGGTTAAGCTGCAAAACGAACTGAAAAGTGAAAGCCATGTGCGTAATGCCAACAAGCGCGTCACATGACAGCAGAGGGAGCGAAAAACAAACTGACAATCAAATTGTATTCGTAAATTAAACGCTAGTTTAAAAGACGCCGAATAAAGCTGGACTTAGAGGAGGAGGAGGAGCTCGGACGGTGAAAGTTTTCAGTACAGACTTACTTGAGTCCCATTTAAAACGACCGGTGACTCCCTCTGAGCCATGACGTCCTCCTGAGGATGACAGTTCGGAGTTTGTTTGTTTGTATTTTTTTTTTAAGCAGTGGGAGTCAGAGCATGTATTCCTCCCCTCACGTTGTTGACATCCAGTATTGATTCCTGTGAATGTGGCGCTGTTGCTTTGCAGGTTCTTCAGACGCTTCACAATTGGCTTTTACTGTTTCCGCGTGCCGCTTGAATCAGCTGACCCGCTGTGTTGCGGAAGCACACGATCACTGCTTGTTAACTCATAAAACCTCAGTGCTGCTGACTGTCTCCTGACGACTCCATCTATTCTCCCAAGAACATGGCGTTTACTGTCAATTGTCATGGCTCGCCTTTTGTTCTACCTGCGCACTCCCACCTGTTCTAAAGAAAAAAGGCAAAGGCAATATTATGAAGACAGTTAAAGACACAGGAAACACCTACATGAGGGTCAAAACGCATTCCCAGTGAGCCACGCCTGGTCATTTTACCAACTTTTCAGAGAATGCAGATATGACAGTATCAGAGAAAATTTACTTCATCTCCGTAATTATATTTTAAAAGTTAAAATAGAATACTTTATGTATTAAGCAGGTGTGGAGGATTCTAGTATTTATTTTTAATTTTTGTATACACTGGTTTAGGGTGCATTATAGCCAGGGCCGGATATAGGTGGTTCTGGGCCTCAGGTGTAGAACCAGTTTCAGTCCCCTACCCACAAGATTTTTTTTTTTTTTTTTTTTTTTTTTTGTCCACATAGAAATAGGCTAGAAATAGGCTATTTCCTAAATAATATTTATATTTATACTACATTATTTTGAAAATGTCTTCATCCAGAAATGCAAGGTTTATGCAGAGTTACTATGTTTATTTGTACATCTGCACATTTACCTTTAGTCTTTTGGATCACTGCAGTAATGTTTTCACAGATCTGCCTAAAAAAATCAGACAGTTGCAGTTGACCCGAAACGGTGCTGCTTGGATTGTAACTAAAACCAGGAAAGTGGAGCACATCACCCAAGCTTTAAAGAGCATACACTGGCTCCTTGCAACTCAGAACATAATACTTTGTTACTTTATAAATCACCAGATGGTTTAGCACCAAAATAGATCGGCTCTACCCCCACAAGAGTTGATGTAAGGAAAACTGTTGGTGTTAGCTTCTGCTGTAGTGCTGGATGGTTCCACTCTGGATTAATGTGCACATAAAGGCACACTTTGGATTTGAATTATTAAAATAGACAGGTGGGTCCCCTCCTCTCAGAGGGGTCCGAAGTAATCACGTTTTTTTTTTAGCTATTCGCGGACTGTTGTGGTCCCAAGCCCTCACAAATACCATGCATCCACTGCAGCTATAATCTACAGATTAAGTAGGCCTATTCTTGTTCTTAGTACTGTTGCCTTGTTGATTACCATTACATCTCTCAATGATCAATGACAGCCATTGGTCATTGAGACAATCCAACTTGTGGCAATGTTATGTAAAGTCAACTATTTTGAGCCTTACATCATGTTATGTTGTGTTATGTTATTTCATCATCCCCTCATAAAAAATGTACCTTGATGTTTGCTTTGATTCTTTCCTACTAAAGCCTTCCTACTTTGAGCTCCAATTTACATCAAGCTACTGAGCTTCTGCACCACAAAGCACCTCTCATCCACAACTACCCCAATCAGCTCCTTCAGACTAGACAGCAGCAATTAGCAAACTCTTGGTAGAGCTGGGATCTGCTGAACTCATACATGGCTAGTGAAAATGTTGTTAAAAGGTCAGTAGAGGAGAGATGCTCTGGTGACATTCTGAAAGCAAAGTTTCAGAAACAGGATTAATTTTTAAAGAGACAGAGGCCCAATATTAATTTATTACATGAATTTTTTTTTACATCATATTTGATTTAGCATTTTTATAACAACTGCAGGTAACATAGTTACTCGATAGTGCAATAAAATAAAACTATGTTCCTGGAAAATACTGAATATCGCCCCTTCAAGTGTCTGGCAGGCATTCAGTATTTGTAGTAAGAACAAAAAACCTGTGAAACAAACAGTGTACTCTTCCTATATCAGAACACTACAATCATCTTCCAAAACAACTGCAAACATAATAATCATCACTAATAATCTAATGTGCAATCTTTTTGACATTTTGTACAGTATTTGCACTTGCACCATAAACACAAGGCAAACATAAAGTCGCGAGTGAGTAACCTATTACATATGAATTACACATTGGCACGTTAATCCTGCAGTTTTGTTGCAGCGACACGTGAGAAACACCAGAAAGTTTCTGAGCGGATGTTTCTTCTGCTTTTCTGAGTGCCCCGTGACGTCACCCGAAACCTCCCTCCCACTCGCGGAAAAGCTCATTTTCTCCCTCTTCTCTTCCTTCTGCTGGAGCGGAGGGAGTCTGCATGGCTTCAGTCCTCTGTCGCTTCTGTCGGCGCGTCATGGGCGACAGAAAGCCGGTTTGACTCATGCATGAATAGAACGAAAGAAAGAAAGAGAAAACACCTCATTTGAATCAAACGGAGTATCTTGAAATGCTATAGCGTTGTTGTTTTTTGTTGTCCTTTTTTTGTTACCTCTTACCTCTGCGTCGGAGCGTATAGTAAGGTAATGTCATATCACGGACTTTAAAGTTATTGTCATTTATCGTTGGAGTTTTACTTATGAAAGAAGGACATAGAAAACACGTAGCGTAAGTTTTTTTTTTTTTTTTTTTTTTTGTAGCGCGCTGTTTCATTTTGTCTCACAAATATAAAGTTGCGTGTAGCCTATAGTCGTATTTTGGTTACATTGATTTTGACGTTTCAAACTAAAATATTAATTTAGAAAGTGCCAAGAGAATACCTTTTTCCACATTTCCAGTACTCAGCAGCACACAAATGTGACTCAGAACAATTTATGAAAGCTTTAACAAAGTTATTTTAATAGTGAATCCTGATCGCCGGCCCATCACGCAGCTCCCATGTAATCCTGCAACTCCCAATATATTTCCTCTCGAGATGTAAATAGTTGCATTTGCATGCGATGCAATTCATAAACATGTCAGCGTGTGGCGAAATATATGGCGGTGGAGGGATATTAAAACTTTCTATTTAAATATGGTGAATTATGGTCGCGATAAATGTGTTCCCATTTAAGAGGAATGCCGAGCATTTTGGTGTCTGGTGCAGGAGCCCCATTTGTCATGCGGACAATAAAGAGGGTTTTCGCCTGACAGTGAAAATTTATGGTCGCCCTTCTTTGCCCTAATAATTCACATATTGTGTCAGGCACTGACATCCCTCGCAGAAAACAGCAAGGCTGTTATCAATCACACATCTTTGCATATTATGAAACGCTCCACTGTTTTTTTTTTTTTCGCAGAAAGAAACAGAAGTAAAAACATTTTGTGAAGGAACATCTCTGTTTTGCATATATATATATATATATATATATATATATATATATATATATATATATATATATATATATATATATATATATATATATATATATATATATACATACTCACACAAAAACGTGCTATCCTGAAACTTCATAATTACGACTCAGTGATATTCTTGTTATTATCACAGGCCTTAATTTAAATATTACGTTTTTTCCATCTCCTTTAAGTTTCACCGATTAGTTAATTTTTTTTTTTACTAACATGTTTGCTTGTGTATGTATTTATTTATTTATCTTTAGCTTTTTAAGCCGAATTTACCCTCGTTCACTGTCCACTCCAGGTTTTCTTGCTCTCCAAGTCGACCTGTCAAGCAGATTACCACAGAACGAGATTAATGGCAGAGGCGGGTTGCAATAATAATCGTTTTGTTTGATGTGACAACTTTGATAGGCGTTGATTTACTTACAAACTGATAGGCTTTTAATTGAGCGCCTCCATCCCCCGATTGAGATGAAAGGGAAAACCACATTGAAAAGCTGCCCGATTGCCCCGGAGTCTCAATACTGATTAGCCATCTCAGCGGTGAATAGTTCAAGGCATTTTAAACTTCTCCCCCCACACCCTCCCCCCTTCTTCCTCTCCTTTCTCTGAACGGCCTGACAGACCATCTCTCTTCTTTTCTTTCTCTCCTCAACGCTTTTTTTTTTTTTTTTTTAGCCCTCTAAAGAAAATAAATCATTTCCATTGTATGCAAATAAAATAGAGCTGGCATCACAATAAAAAATGTCTGGGTGTCTTATTGTTATTATTATTATCATTATGATTAATTTGTAGTGTTGCGCGTCTGTCGTTTCAGCAGATGACAGGTTTCAGCAACACAAAAGATGCGTTTGGTCAAAAATGACAAGGGCGTTTAGACTGGGAAAACAGTGAAGGTAACACATTGTGTTTTTTTGTTTTGTTGTTTGTTTTTTTTTTTTAAAGATATAACTAAAGGTTTATTCCCCCACTTTAACTAAAACTTATTTGCAGGAAGTAACTTAATAATAAGCTTAACCCCACACATTTTTTTTTTGCAATCCATCTTTATTGCCCTTTGTTTCCTTAACTCTACAACATTTAACGGTGTTAGTGTTATTTCTCCCCCAAAGCTTCTTGTTAACACCATAATCGGCCGATTATAGCAAAAGTATTTTCGCACCTGGAATCACGACCAGCTCCTGCACAACACGTGAGCGAGACTGTCTGCAAGTTATTAAAGTTTCATCATGTACACACACACACACACACACACACACACACACACACACACACACACACACACACACACACACACACACACACACACACACACACACACACACACACACACCACCTTCGAGGTGTTTCACCAAGAACTCCGAAAGTCACAGGCGCGATTTAATGAAGGTGCTTTTTTGTTTGTCTCCCTCAGATAAATCTGAAATGAGGACGCGCGTTTTAACAGGAAACTAAACGAGTCGATGCGACTCTGCAGATGATGATAATAGTAATAACAACAACAATAATAATAACAAAAACTTAGTTTCTCTTGAACTGCGTCTCTCCGTTTGTTCTCTTTTCACTTCGCCAGCAGCAACACTTGCATGTAATCAGCCACAATAGCTGACATAAATCAAGCGATGGATTGACAGCGCCTGACAAATAACTGATTGATTGCGGCGGAGCAGAATTGACACTTGACGGAGGGGTGGAGATAGAAATAGAAGGGCGGTGTATATTATACTGAAAACATGTGACATTCGCATCCCTCCATCACTGCATTGGTCTATTCCTGTCAACGCTTGTCTGTTTAGGGAATTTAAGTCGAAGCGGTTGGTTTGATGGTTGTCGGTGGATGAGGCGGAAAGTCCATGAATCGGAAAGACCTCCTGGCAAAACTCACAAGATCCAACACGGTGGGAATGAGAAGTAGTTTCGTGACTGTTATTGGAGCAACGAACTGCTTGGTTGGTGATGAAATCATGAAATCACAACAATCTATAAGATGAAAAAAAAAAAAAAAAACTAAAACAACAACAACAACAAAACAGCTGTGATATCACGCTTTCTGTGACCAAAACCAATTTCTGAGGTCTGACCTGGTGATTCAGATCTTGACGGCTTCTTTTCAATTTAATTTAGCAAGTACCAAACCTGATAGTTAAAAAAAAAAAGCCAAAAACGATGAAGAAAATAAAATGAATGTAAATCATCAAAACAGAAGTTGGATGTTTAACTAATTGACTCAAAATGTTTTGGATATTTAGTTTATAATTATTATTATTTTTGAACGTGACAAATATAACAACTTGTGTTCTAGAGAGAAAACAAAGTTTTAAACCTTCAGACTCTGTGGATCCTCCACACCAACAGGGGGCTCCCAAGAGTACCACAATAGTTACACAAATAATTTATAAATATAAATCACATTAATTGATTCATAAATTCAAGACTTCGTACTCAAAATGTCTGATGTAAAGTGCATTAATTGTGTTATTTCTGACAAATTATGTAAGATCTGGTTTATTATTCTATGTAGAAATAAAATAAACAAATAAATATGATTTGGGATAAAAGCCATAAAACGTTTCTGAAATGGTGTCAAAACTACACATATCTTTCCTCCCTCTGAAAACTACGATTAATAAATATATAGTTTGTGTCAGTGGAACGTGTAAAAATATGTATTGATTGAAATCTAGAATTAGGAATGTTTTATTGTCATTTGTGTCATTATAGGCGCTACCCCCCCCATTCCCACCCGACCCCCTCTAGCAGCGGCACTGGGATTGGCACTAGCCAAGCTCCATGTCTCCTTAACTTCAGGGACAGGCGTTCACAGCAACCATAATATTTTTTCCCCCTATCTCCTCCCCCGAGCTGTCAAAACAGAGGCGCTTACAAAGAGGAGAACGTCACATCCCCTTGACCCTCCAATCACCTCAGGGTCCCATTTGATTGGAAGGCGGCAAAGGCTTTAATCTCGGACTAATTCAGCTGCTTTTGAAGTGAAAATTTCTACCAGTTCGTGCTTCGGGAGTACAGAGCGAGGACCTGCAGACAGACGCGCACACACGGGGCGCAGCGCTTTCGGTACAGGACGCAGCTGCGGATCTGCGATAACCTCTCACTGGTCTCCTTCCCTTCCAAGCTGCCGCGCCTTGCAGCCTCCTCTCCAACCAGGGATTACATATTACCGAGGCGTTTTGCGATCCTTTTACTCGTTTCTCTCGACAGAAAAAAGACTTTCTAGCTTTTTTTTTCTGTTTGTCTTACGTTTTTGGTGCTGGTTTTTCTTAATGAATCTGATGAATGCATCGCCGTTTCATTTCCTGACTGTTGGGACATGATCACGTCGCCTTCGGCGTCTGCCCTGAAAAATAGTGAAATTTGTGTCGTGTGGGAAAGCAGCAGCAGCAGCAGCGGCGGCGGCGGCGGCAGCAGCAGCAGTTCTCGGAATAGCAGCATCAACAAGCCCTTTCTTCACTCCGCACCACCGTCCGATCCACTACGGCAAGCGAGCCGACTTCCCATCAAGGTTTTGAAAATGCTCACTGCACGGTCTGGACACATTTTGCATCCGGAGTATCTGCAACCTCTGCCTTCCACCCCAGTTAGTCCGATAGAGGTAAGACGACCATTAAAAAATATGTTCTTAAATGTATTTAGACTTGAGATTTGTTTGTGTCTTCTCATATCACGCGAAATATTTGGATCGAAATTATTTTTTTTCTAGTGAAATACACTTGTACTCGGTGTGAAATTCAGCAAAGTTCTACATAGAAATATAAAGGACTATATTTTATATGTTCGTTTTAATTTTGCAGCTCGATGCCAAGAAAAGTCCGTTGGCTCTGCTGGCGCAGACCTGCTCTCAGATCGGCAAGCCGGACCCGCCGCCCTCCTCTAAACTCTCCTCTGTGACGCCGAACGGATCTAGCGAGAAGGAATCTAAATCTGGCCCCCTGAAGCTGAGCGACATCGGCGTGGACGACAAGTCCAGCTTCAAACCTTACTCCAAGCCGACGGACAAGAAGGACTCGTCCTCGGGCGTCTCGGCGGGGGAGAAGTCCGGTTTCCGAGTGCCGAGCGCCACCTGCCAGCCGTTCACGCCGCGGACTGGCAGCCCCAATTCCAGCACCTCCGCCTCTCCCATGCCGTCGGAGGGGAAATGCGGGGAGAGAGACGAGAAGAAGGAGTCTGACTGTAACAAAAACGGCACGGCGGACGGCTCTGGCACCACCAGCCACAGCAGGATAAGCGTGAGCTGCGGTGGAATTAACGTGGAGGTTAACCAACATCAGGAGGCGACCCCTGGCACCAAAACGTCCTCCTCATCTTCCTCGGAGTCTTCCTCTGTCACCTCCGTATCCTCCGCGTCCGTTCTCGGGTCAGGACTCGTTGCGCCAGTTTCCCCTTACAAGCCGGGACAAACAGTGTTCCCTTTGCCCCCTGCTGGCATGACCTACCCTGGCAGTTTGGCCGGGGCCTATGCTGGTTACCCTCAGCACTTCCTGCCCCACGGAGGAAGCTTGGTAAACGCACAGCTGGCCAGCTCGCTGGGCTGCAGCAAGGCTGGATCCAGCCCTCTGGCCGGAGCTTCTCCCCCGTCCATCATGTCAGCCAGCCTGTGCAGAGATCCTTACTGCCTCAGTTACCATTGTGCCAGCCACTTAGCGGGCGCAGCCGGTGCTACCTGCACACACGACTCTGCGGCCGCAGCCGCCGCCAGCGCCCTCAAGTCCAGCTACCCATTAATGTACCCCACGCACCCCATCCACGGCGTCCACTCCACCGCGCCGTCATTCAGCGGACACCCCCTGTATCCCTACGGATTCATGCTCCCCAATGACCCCCTCCCACACGTTTGTAATTGGGTGTCGGCAAATGGACCGTGCGACAAGCGCTTCTCCAGCTCAGAGGAGCTGCTGAACCACCTAAGGACACACACTGCTTTTACCGGGGCGGAGAAGTTAATATCGGGCTACCCGGGCTCCTCATCGCTGGCCAGCGCCGCAGCAGCGGCCATGGCCTGCCATATGCATATGCCACCGTCAGGAGCTCCAGGGAGTCCCGGGACTTTGGCTCTCAGGAGCCCGCACCACGCGTTAGGACTTAGCAGCCGCTACCATCCGTACTCTAAAAGTCCCCTGCCGACCCCCGGCGCCCCTGTCCCGGTCCCCGCCGCCACTGGCCCCTACTACTCCCCGTATGCACTGTATGGACAGAGACTCACCACAGCGTCTGCGCTGGGATATCAGTGAGGAAGGAAAAAAAAGGACTTCGCAAAGTTTATAATACTAAGAATGCAAATATAAAGACTTTTATATTAACTGCGCTAAACTTATGGACGGGATCCGTGGACTTGAACTGTATTTATTTATATGTCGGGCTTAAAGCAGGCGGTAACAGCTGCGTAATGGGGAGGGGAAAAAAAGAGCAACTCAAAAAGTGCATTATGTTGAAGCTGAATTCTATAGGTAAAAATGAAAACACGCATATGTTAGAAAGCCTAACAAACGTAGGGATCTTCATTTCGATGTTCATTTCAAATTGCTATGATTGTATTTGTTCTTATTTAATGTCTCATCGAGAAGAAAAAAAATAATAATTTACATGCATGTCTGTTTCTTAAAATTTCAAAACATGTCCACATTTAAATTTCCCGTTATTTTTCAGGTGATGGAAAGAGATATTGGTATTTTTTTGTATGTATTCTGGGGAAAAATAAGAAGCAGTACTGTTCCGTATGTTACTGTGTCTCTTTTTTTAACTCATTTCTTCAGCTTCTAAGTTGAATAATATCAAGTATAAACGTCAAATCCACTGTAAATTCAATAGAATTTGTTTTACTGGTCTGTTAAATTATTGGCCTTGGGAATATATAATTCAGCATTTATACTCACACAGGCCTGTAGTTTCCAAGGCTTTCATAAAACATAAAAAAAACATTTCTTTCCTTCTTTCTTTGTATTTCTTTCTTTATTTATCTTCTTTCTTTCTTTCTTCCTCTTTTTCTATCTTTCTTTCACTCTTTCTTTCTCTCCTCTCTTTCTTTCCTTCAAAAATTCAAACTTTAAAAATAGGTCAGACTGTTGGTGTGTCTATGTGTGTGTCTACACACACTTAAAATAAAGCGGACTTTTGCTAAGCGGATTTTTATGAATTTCATCAATACGTTGCTGAGAAGAAACTCGATAGGTGTGTACTTCATAAAACGAGTGATGCGCCTAAAAATCTCCTTCAAGAATATTGACGTTCCCCGTCTGATACTTTATGACAACTAAAGTTCATGCATTTCTAGATACAAATGGAATAACTATATTTATATGCACTCATAAAAGACAGAATGTTTTTAAGGCGATTTTAAAAAAATGCATTAACAATTTAATACAAATTTCACATGCAGATTTTTTTTCCACATAATTTTTTTTAAATGCTAACACTTTTTCTTTGCAAATCTGACTGGTGAAAGTTTTATGCAAATGAATCAACTGTTCCCCGTCCTGTTTTTTTTTTTTTTTTTTTTTTTGGGTTGCAGTGAATTAGTTTGCATCTAATCACTTCATCCGCCTGTAAATCCAATGTGGACGCAAAGAAGTGCGATTAAAGCGATCTAAGTTGTGCAAAATCAGTTTGATCTTCGCGAATGTGCAGTCCAGCGCCATGGTCAGAACGGGTCAATTGCATGCTTGCATTGATAATCTGATGTAGAGGAGCATGTTTTCGCAAAGACGAGGAACTAAATCTATTTCTAAATGGCATTTTGCTGGGAGCTTTCGCTGAGATGCTTGAAGTGCTACGGAAAACTTTGCGGGCAAAATCTATTTATTTATTTATTTATTGGTGCGTTTATCCCACGTTGTTTCAGACAAACCGGGGCGTTTCGTGTTCTGATTCTTGTAACGCTTTACTTGTTTTGGGCCTTGCAGTTCGTTACTACCATGAGAATCAAGAATACCTCCTCAGCCTCAGAAAAAAAAACCTCCCCTCACCGGTGCGCATATAAGGCCCACACGCGTCCTAAACTGATGTAATGACGGTGAAAAGGGAGCAATTTCCATTTTTACCCACATCATGGTGGCTGTGCTCGGAGGTCCCCCGTGGAAGGCAATTTATCATGTGCCCCTCCCCCTGGCCCCTGTCACTGGAGGAACAAGCAGGCACATGTGTGCATGAATTACCGAGCCTCCCACCACCCCACTAGCCCTCCCTTTCCTCTCCCCCTCAGCTTCAACGGTGGAGATTTTGACACGGAGAGGAGAGACAACATAGGGGGATTAGAGTATGCAGGAGGGCTAAAGTACATATTCACTTTGTCCATCAAGGTCTGAAAGTGCTAAGGTGTGCACTGAGCGCAGCTGAACAGGAGGGAAAAAAAGCCCTAGAGCAACCCGAAACTCTCACTGCAGGTAGATAAAATATGTTTATGTTTGTGTTAAATTTGATTTTACATATGGCTGAAGCGGAAATTTTACAAATTAATTTAATCACATGATTTTATGGGATTTTTAACTTTTCAATTAACTAAATTTTTGGAAAGTTTCTTTTAATTATTTTTTCCCCCGCTTACAAATACAAGTTTTATTAGTGGTTAAACAAGTTCAAACGCAGAAAAATATTATAAATATTTATATATTTTTTTATTCCAGCAGCAGTGTCTTACTCTGAGCCTTGTCTTTTAACATCCAAGCTTTCATATGCCTGCATTAATTTATTGCAAAGAAGAAAAGAAAAAAAAAAAGAAATCTAATATTAAGAAAATATTGCTTTAAACAAAATATCTGGTGCCACAATTATTGGTAGCCATACATCCATCCATCAATCCTGCTTATTATGATAACACTTGATTAGAATTTTCAGAAACTACTAACTTACAACTGATTGCTTTCTTCTAGTCTGTGATATAAATATGACAAAGCACAAGGGTCTGTTTCTACCAGCCACTGCTGCACTAGGCCGGAGAAGGACCCATGTTTCTCTTTGCGCCATGCAAATTGAGGAGGATCCAAAATCAGGTAATAAATAGATGGTAACCGCAGAAGTCACATCTCTCTATCACCAAATTACCCATTTAGATTACATTTTTAGCCAGGCATTTGAAAAATACTTTTCTGTCCCACCATTACACATGTAAAGTGTGTCGTCTGTCAGATCAGTAATTAAAGTGGAACTGTGCGCTCTGATCAGATGAAGCCAGAGAGCTTTTTGGTAGCAAATGCTTCTGGAAGGTGTAGTCTGAGGCAAATGATGAAGTAAACGTCATTTCCACTGTTGAGCATGGCATGGGATCTGGTATGCTGTAGGCCTCCTAGATGCCGGCGAGATGCTGGAAATCTTTGTAGAGTGCATTGTATGATGAACTTCTGTAAATAAGAAACATTTAATCAAAACCACTTGACTGTCCATCATGTGGTTATAAGATGTTTCTGCTTGTTCAAGTGTGAGATCATGGCACCATAACAACATATATAGCTTTTAACACATTTTTACTTAGAGGAACAAATTACTTCATATCTATTATTGAAGCCTTGGGAAAATACTTTAGATCAAGTGTTTAGTTGAGATAACAGAGACAGTTTTTCCATTCCTTTAACTCAACTCAATCGTTCATTTTTCCATCTCACAGTTAGGTTCTTGCGTCTGCAGCTGTCTAAACTGTAGTTGAAATAAAACACAGGCACTAAAACATTTGGAAAACATAGCCATATGGGAATGCACATTTCTTTGCGCATACTGTGACTATTTGTTTGAGACCAGAAGCAGTCCTCTTCAGATTTGTAGGATGTCCACAAACAACGGCGCTGGACGAAAACCTGGCAGGACATCTGGCAGCGGAGGAGGGGGAGTTTGGGACGTGACTCACACACACACCTAAGCATATATTCAGTCCTGCTGTATTACCAGTACTAAAACTGTTATTAGTGAGTGCATGCAACAATATAAAGACAACATGTCACTAACAGTAATAAATCTATAGCTTTGCAAACAGCTGTGTCAATAAGAAGAAACAGCTTTAATGGTGAATCCCATGCCAAGCATAAGTCAAAAAGGGATTATTATGTCTAATGTACAATGTCAACAAAAAATGCATACAACTGTGGACATGGACATCACAATAATTTTGGGCCTTTTGGGATTTGGATAGGATGAAGGGTGAGCTGTCTTCCTTCTTTGTCAAAAGATGACAGATCACAAACTTCAAATGACTTTCCAAAATAGAACTGAGTGTGGAAATTAGGGTTATGGTTATAATCATACACTCCAAAAATATTTTGGAGTGTTTTTAGTGTTTTGGTTTTTCAAGATCTCCAAAAAAAGTTGTGTCTCAACAAACTAGTCATTAACAAGCTTCAGGTATAGTACTGACTGAACATTTGTCCAGTCTTCTTTACAGAGTTGGGTGAGAGAATTTTAAATAATTGACTTTTGAAGACCATTATAACATAGCTGAAGCCTGTATGGAAAACACACTGATTTTCAATTCCAAACCCATTGTGGTTGGTATTGTCCTGAATAAACACCTAATTGTATATAGATTTCAGTCACCAAGGTTTTGAGTTGACTAAGAGGTAGTCCTTCTTTCTCAATACACCTGCTTTTATCAAAACAAACACAATGCTACTACTTCAGTGAGTGATAGTTGGTACAGAGACACTTTTCAACACACTTCTCCAAAAAACATCTAGATGCGCAATATTTAATATGAAATGATGAATATAAACTTCCAAAAATCCCAGCAAGCAAAGGCAGAAGACAAAACATAAAACCAATGGACCAAAAAAAATAAATAAATAAATAAATAAATAAAGAAAGAAAGAAAGAAAGAAAGAAAGAAAGAAAGAAAGAAAGAAAGAAAGAAAGAAAGAAAGAAAGAAAGAAAGAAAGAAAGAAAGAAAGAAAGAAAGAAAGAAAGAAAGAAAGAAAGAAAGAACAGAAGAAGGAGACACAAGGAGAACACATGGTAAAGCAAGAAAGCAACAGGAGGAACTAGTGAAGAGTGAGAGCAGGTGAGGGGCTTACATACTGTGAGAGTAAAAAAAAAAGACCTGGGCTGATAAGCTAACGGGTTGCGGGTGTGAGGGGAGAGAGCTGAAGGCAAGCTGAGGAGAGCCTGAAATAATCATAACTAGAAGCATTATAAAGCACTAAACTAAAGAAAAACAAAAACAAGACTGATCTAATGGAAGAAAGAGACTAAGGAATACAGAATAATAAAACCTCAAAAATAACTCAAAAAAATCTGCAATATCAGTTTGAACATAAAAAGACTTTCCCAGAAGGCTTTTGGTTTGTCCATTCAGGTAGCTACAATTTTAAATCAACCTATAATGTTTCTATTTACAAACAAAGACGGTTTGTACGGCCCCACCCCTTATTGATGTAACCCTAAATTGGACTCCGAAACTAGTATGTCAGGAACTTCCAGGTTATTACAGACTTGAGCTGTGCTGGGATGCTCTTGAATGACCCAACCAATTTCCTTTATTTTGAGGGTAGCATTTTGTGTCAGGTTTAAACACAAGCAAGAAAAGTTTCATCTTCGAGTAAACTTACAGCTGTTTACAAATTTTCACAGTTTGGTGATTGTTATGTCAGAAAGGGAGCAACAGCAATAAACAAAGCACAGTATTTTTCCAATAGACAGATAAAATGCTTTGGGTAAATTTCCACAAAACTTGCCTTTCATCCATTGGATTGAAAAGAAAACCAACAGGGTCTTTGGTCATATCCATCATCACTAAATAACAGTTTTCTGATTGAGCGATATTAGAATGCAGTCCCCAAACTGAGCACAGTAATGGAGGCATTTTGGTTCTTGAAAATCTGTGTCAAGAAAGACAGGAATCCCTCCCAGTTCTCCTGCATGCAGTTACCCTCCTCATTGATTTACAAATGTAAAAGTGCTCATCCAGGTGATATGCAAGAAGTGGTAGTGCTGATCTCTCCATGCCACTCAGATCTCTATCCAGCGAGACACTTTCTCGTGCTTAGACAGCCTAATTGAGGTCATTTCTGTCCTCTCTGGGATCTCCGGTGCACTGGGGGTGTTTTAGTGTTCAGATAATTTGCCCATTTTCTGATTCTGACAAAGAATATTTTATGGAAATGCACCCTTATTCTAGGCACCTTAATGGAGCATGTTGGAGTAGTGTGCAAGCTGATGAGGTTGTTGCCTGTCACTGATGAACGCGGAAAGCAGAGGAAATGTCAGAAACGGGCTTTGCTCCAAAGGGCTATTTGGTTCCATTCAAAATCAGGAGTGTCTGGGTAGTTTGTCTTTAGTGTGTTACAACTCAAAACTGCAAGATTATTCCAAAGTTGAAGCTGTGTAGACGTAGAACAAGGCATTATATTGAAAACGACTTGTCATGTATGTAGTTACTGGGTGGACAGTGAAAGTTAGAGCCTTCTAATTAGGATAAATACTTAGCCTGCATGTGTTTCATTGTTAGTTTTAGTGTTTTGTGTGGGTTTTTTGACCAGTCAGTGTTTCAGTCCACCTAATGATTTCTGTCTCCTGATATTTTCTCCCTTTTTGAGAAAAACATAATTGCGTTATACGTCAGTAAGCGTATGTTATTTCAGTGGGTGTGGGTCACCAGTTACTGTGACTCAAATGCTCCCATGCTACACAAATATGTGACTTTTGTTGCCATACAATGAACTTTATCTATTACTGGTACATAAATTCAGAAAATTCAAAAACAATTGGACAAGAAAAAAATAAAACAAACCGTTTTGTAGTTTGCTTTTCTAATATATAAAAAAAAACTGTCAAAGGACAGGTTAAGGACAGGTTGCTTGGAATCAAACATCAAACCAATGATTTTGCCATGAGGCTGAAATCTGGAGCTTTCGAAACAACTTGACTGAGAAATAAAACACTTGTTTTGCCCATTGTCTTGAAATAAACCATGAATAATTCCATTCGGGCCAACGTAAAAACACTGAATACAACCAGCTCCCCTTATAACAAGGAGAAAACAAACTTTTAACTTTTAAAAGGAATTTCAATTTTTAAAAAATCAATAAAAACTAAGTAATGATCAGGTGACCTGTCCAGTCGCTCATTTCAAAAAGATGACACTTGTTCTTTGATCTTCTTTCATAACCATTGGATACATTTAAAGATTAATTCAATTCATTGCTTGCTTCAAAGTAGGAAAATAGGAAATATAACAATGTGTCTTTTTGTAGAAAATTTGTTAATTTAAATAAGGAAGACATTGTCATCTTTAGTCTACGTTGCACTTCTGAGTTGAATTTCCCACTTCAGCAGCTGTTTGCAAACCTGTAAAGAATCACGTTGGAACATTAATAGTTCCTTGTGCACCGTTGATACTCCACAGGACCATTATGTAGTTTAAAGAACACCGAAGCCTTAGGACTTATTGTGTACAGAGTAGAAGAAAGTGTAGGTTATACTTCACCTTGATATCCTCCAGAGCTTCCTGGTTGGAGCCAAGTGTGAAAACAGCAATATATAACTCCTGTGTGATTTATGAGGGCTATATTTATCATGTTGATATAAACTATTCAACTATTACCAGCTTCCACGCTACGCCAGCAATTTATCGATGTCAGTGATACAAACAAACGCTCGTGCCCAATACACAGCCAGCCCAAAACCAAACTGTAGTGTGCTTTCCCTTGTGTTCAGTCATACTGCTTATGATACTCTTACTCAGCTCAACCAAATGTTGTAGGTGATGATATGATAAGACATTTGAAAGAAACTTTCACTTTGAAGCGGAACCATTAAATTTTAATTAATCTGTGTTTTCTCTCCTTGGCTTACTTTTAGCCAAGCAGCAAGTGTAAGAAAAAAAATAATACAAATGTAAAGTGTCATATAGTAGTAATTTCTTTGTTTTCCTTTTGTGATTTAGATCAGTAAACTAAATTTGTTCATATAAATAATATTGCTTTGTTAGTCAGTTTCCAGCTGTTCTCAATCTTTTTTTTAGATATAATTATTGTTCTGACTGCAGACATAGATGAGTTCAGGCCTTTAGGTATTTTCTTACAGCTACAGAGTGGCAAGTTCTCTTATCTTTCACATTTAGAAGTGGTGAAAAGACAAATGGGCCTCTGTAGGTGCTTAAATGTGTTTAGATGGGTGATTTTTTGAAAAAAAAATTTTTTTAATGGTAAATGGCCTGTTTTTGAATAGAGCTTTATCAAGTCCATAAGACCCCAAAGCATTTATCACTACATTTAGTCATTCACCCATTAATGCACACGTTTATATGGTTGGAAGATACTGGATTGCAGCCACGTCTGCCCTAGAGTAGTCTAACAGAGGCCAGGCTGCCAAGCATTGGCGCCACTTGGCTATTTCTATTTCTCCTCATTTTCTTTGTCTGCTGTTGTGATTGGCTCCCCCCATTGAATGGGAGTACTATTATTGCTATCAGCATGCACAACATTTAGATAGTCCTAACAAACCTAGAGAGCAGGTACAGATGACACAGGCTTTGTTTTTGATCAAATATTAGAGCAGACTGAGAGATATGAATCAGGCTTTGAATGCCGGTGGATTTGAAACATCTAGAAATGTTTTGAAATGATGTGCACATTTTCTTTGAATCCCCTGAATGAGCTGTTTATGTGTAGGGCACACAACAACTCCAGATGGCCTGTCAAGTACTACATGTGTTGCTTGAGTTGGTAGCTGTACCTTATGTATAACAATGGGAGCAAGACGTTAGCTCAGATTTGTCATATTAGAGTAACCTAACAAGAGTATGTAATCATCAAAACTAGAAAAAAAAAGATTATAGAATTAAATGCATTAACACAGCCTGTTATTCTGCGTAGCTATAGAGTTAAAGCAGACACACAAAGTCCATTGTATGAACATGCTTTATATCAGGTGTTCACAACAGCCTGTAAACTGTAAAACTAAAATCTGGAACAGTAGACTTTCTGCTTAATGGTAGCTGAAGGAAATTACAAGTTAGTAACCTTCAAGGATTTACATCTTACAGGAGAGGAAGCACACAGCAGTTGCACATGACACACACCTCAGCAGTCAATCAAAAAATAAATAAACAGATGAAATTTACTGAAAATGCAAGGATGTAAAAAAAAAACTGTCACAGCTATGATTCTCTCCATAAACAAAGTGGGAAAGACAACTGAAGGGATCTTTTGAACCCTTGCGTAAATAAGAAGAATCAGGCGTTGAACATCCAGGTAATAACTGATGTTATGACTTGGCATTTGCTCTGACATGCATTTGAGACAGGAACATTAAAAGATATCCACCATTTGACAGGTATCACAGTTCCCTCAGGCAAGAAGGATTCTCATTTTGATGAGTGTGTCAGTCACACTGAGGCCTGTCGACAAGCCAGATCTTCGAGCGCAGACATTCAGGAATAACTAACACTTCTCAAGAATTACAAATGGAATATTTGAATAACTGCATGAAGCAGCAATGAGATTGGATGATAACTCAAAGGTGTTTAGGTTTTTATTATTTATTTATTTATTTTTTTAAATCTAGAAGAACAGATGTTATTAATATTTTCTCCCAGTCCTAGAAATGCCTTTTAGTAAATTTTTTGAAACCTTCAAATTGAGCAGTAAATTTATTATCTATTACTGTGGATGGATTTTCTGCAAGATTCATGCTTTTAAAATAACAGTCCTGTAAAAAAAAAGAAAAAAAAAAGAAGAGATTTATTCAAAGTAGGATAAGCCACCATTTCCAGTTCACATGGAGAATAATTGCACAAACACTTGAAATCGATCACTCATATTCAACTTCTGTGAATTAGTTGTGACTGAAGTTGACAGGGCTGCGCAGAGAATGGTGGACGACATGGGGCTTTAAATCCCACACTCAGCACTGAGCGTGAATAGTCTCTCTGTGTGCATTTTACACTGCAGCATGTGCCATGTTCAGTATCTGACACTCATAATGATTTACGCCCCTCTTCTGGCTAAATAATTTACAGAGATACGCTTCTCGTTGCTTTTAACAGTTGTTGGATAGACCTGACAGCCTTTAAAATGTCTCACAATCAAGGCAGCCATGTGCTTGGATGGATGGCATACCTCTCAGAGCTGATTAATAAGGCTGCTCGCTCTTTCAGTCCAAACAGGGTGTCAGGAAACATGGTGTAAGTACAAGCAGCTGGTTGGGCTTGTGTGCTTAGTGTGCATTTCTGAATGCAGCTCAGTCTAGGGCAACACTGGTAATGCACATGATCTCATAAAGAACAGATCTGTGGTATATTTTGATTTGTGATATATGCACATTTACAATGCCATCCCTATTATAAGATAATGAAAGGCCCTGTATTTTTGGTAAATGTTTGTGCTTGCCTGCGTAAATACAAGTTCAAAGCGATGCATTGTTGGTTCTTTGTGGAAGGCCAGTCTGTTGGTGTGCAAACAAAGCCAACAAGCATTATTCATCGCTGTGGCTTTCAAACTTCATTTCACGGATGCTGGCAACTGAAAGGAGTAGCCAGCTTTTTTAACTATTATTCTCAGCGAGTGTTTAATAAACCTGCAGTGAATGAGAATAAGTATAAGGGACTTGATGTGCAAACAATCATCTCAGATTTTTACTTGAGATAAATTTTTAATTGGGGTGGAAAAAAGTGAGAATTTTGTTTGAAATCACTATGCGCACTGGTTTGTATAATCTAATGTGATAGTTGTTTTGTTCTCTATCCAGGCAGTGTGACCTCATGAGGGTTTGACTTGAACTTTTGGATTTTACTTTTTAAGTTGCCTAAAGATAAACGTAACATAAAACAGATTTCTGATCGTCTTTTAAGTTATGTTAAAATACTAGAAAGTATTGCAAATTATAAACGTATATTTAAGAAGCATCAATGAGCCCTAAACATTTTTTACATCTGACAAGTTGCATTCATAGGCGTCAATGGATTTTAATTGAATTTTACTTAAAAATTCAATTAAAATGAGAGACCAACACAAATTAAAAAGTGTTCTCAGGCTTTTCTGAATCTAAACTTCAGGGCAATTACAGCTTCAAGTCTTTGGGGATATACTATATATCCTCTAACTTTGTATAGCTATGTTTTCTGTTTGCAAAATAACTCTGGCTCAATCAGACTGGATAGAGAAATCTGTGGATAACAGTATTTAGGTATTATTTAGGTTTCACAATTGAATTCAGCTCTGGACTTTGACTGGGGTATTTTCACTCATGAGGTCGTATTTTTGTCTATTAACCTTCCCATCAACTCTCACTCGCTTCAATCTCCCTGACAAAAACCAAACCATACTGTCAGCATGACGCAGCCAGCACAAAGGGTTAGAGTTGGGATGATGTGTCAAAGGTGGCATGCAATGTTAGTTTTTATCTATTTTTTTTGTCACATGAAGTGTATTGACATGGTGACCAAAAGATTCACTAGAATACTTTTTACCATTACTTTTGTGTCCCCTATCAGAAAACTACTGAATTGTCTAATATATATATTTTTTTATAACAGCTTTCCTCTTACCATTCTTCCACTGTAGTCAAATTTGTGAAATGCAAAACTAAATTAGTTTTGTTGTCAAATTGTTGCATCTTTGCAGTTTCTCCCAAGTATATATAGACTTTGTGGCAACTTGTCCGATTAATGTTCTCCATACCCGGGGTGTCGTTAGTCTTCATTACGCTTTTGGTTCAGTAATGGTGTCTAAGAAATCTTCAATCTTTTAATTAACTTAATTTTGCATAAAATTTTATTACAACTTTTGGGTTAAACTGGGTGAATACAAAAGAAAAGAAAATAGAAACCATCTCTTATTTTCCCTCTTTGGAAATATTTACAACCTTCAATTGGTCTACAATTTAAAATTTCACTAAAATGCAACTATCTCTAAGACGTGTGATTCAAAGCAGAGGGGAAAATTTTATACGGCAGGCCTAATGTGAGTCTCCCCAGAATTCAGTGTCAACAAAATGTTTGAGAACCACTGCTTTTGACAGTCCAAAACTGCAGGGAGGTGGCAGGCATTTTCCAGTTCAGAGCTCAGTGAAGCCCAGCATGTCTTCGACAGGTTGAGTGCCTGTGTGCTTTCACTCTGGAGTGAACGAACAATATCCCCTTGTTCCTGGTGAAAAGAAAGGAGAATCGGTGTGACAGCTGTGAACAAATATCAAGATGATGGGGTAGTCAGCCATGTGAGATGCAAAATGCTTTTCCCCCCTTGTATCTTGCGAACTTCAAAGCTGTAACTGCTAATTTCATCTGTGAACTGTGTGCTGCGGTGTCTCATGGTAAAGTGCTCCACTGGCTGTCAGGGAATCGTTTTGGAGTTGGAAATGAACACGTATGAGGTTGAGAGGAAATCACAGTCGTGACAGCTTCTGCAAATTTAGACAAAAATGTTTTCTCATTTTCATAAAATTCAGAAACAGTACAGAGATGCACACTTTATTTATTTCCTCAAATGTACAGTTTTTCACTCGCACATAATCATATAAAATTCTTGCATAAATAATTAAATCACTCAATAAATAAATGAATAACTACCTTAACATATATTTTACTTTCTTGATTAGTCGTCGGTTTTTCTCTAGCTCTTTGCCTCCGTTTGAATGAAACACACATTAAAATCCAGACGAATGCTGTAACCTTTCTACACATTGCAAAGCCAGCACACAGCTGCCCTCTGTGTTTCCTGTGCACCATTTAATGGTTCATCCATCTCATCTGTTCAACCAAATGTGCCTGTTGAAAAGTATCTGAACGTGCTTTCTGCCACAGATTTAATTCCCATACACACTGTCTAGTGTGAGCCCCCCTCCTCTGTGGTGGCTTGTGTCTCAGTGGAATGAAAACCTGGCTCTTGGCCACTAAAAGTCCATCGTCTGAGTATCACACAGTTAGCGGCGCTTCCTGCAGCTATATTTATGTACTCCAACTGTATACCATTTCATTGAAACCCGACCAGCGGGTGATTTGTCTCCATAAGAGTGTGCCATTTACAAGCAGCCATGCTGGGGCGGGACCCCAACTGAAGGACTTGTTAATAGCACACATCCAATTCGCACCAGATGCTGTCCAGAACAAACCAACATATGCTGAGAAGAGTGTCAAAACCAATTTGCTATGAATGCTGGACCACTGTGTTAAAGAAATGTTTAAGTAGCATATAGAGGGGTTTTTTAAGTTGGCGCCATCATATAGTAAAGCAGAAAGATGCAGAGAGTTGCATGTTTTATTTGGGTGGATTTTAATCTATATTTTATATTGTGAGGAGGGTTTAATTCCAATCAAGTTAAAAAAATGTACTTGGTGTTATTTCATTTCCTTTTCTTCATTTTAAATTTCACCTGATACAATAAATTACTCTAGAAAAAAAATAGGTTCCCATTTTGATTGTAGAAGATCCCCCCCTCACCTCCCGTCACAACAGACACCTTGGCTGGATCTTTCTTGGCAGCACATTTCTATTTCTTTCATGAAGTCATCCGATATGCCCTTGATCGTGATAAGAAACAAACAAATAAAATATCTGGTTTGCAGTTAGGGCACGGACCGTTTTAGAAAATCGGAGTGAACTTTTGAAATCTATTCAACTCTATTTTAGCTTCTATTTTCTCTGACAATTTTTGCTCATTTGTGCTGTGAATGGGAAATAACCACTTTGACTTGCTTGCAAGTTTTATTTCAATATTAGGTGTGAGTCTAAAGTAGTTAAAAAGGTTTTAAAATCTCTACTTACAAGGTGTACTTTGACAATGCTGGCCTCAGGATTTCATCCTTGTCAACTGTCAAGCCTGCTGGTATGCAAACATTAATATTATCACTGTGATAAAATTAGAGCTTAGCATAAAATTCAAGCTGAATATAAACTTTTAAAATCTTTTCAAAGCAAGTAGACACCATAACAACCACAGATGTGCTATTCAATAGCAACAAATGCTTTAGGGTTCAGTTTTTAGAGCAAGTCTGACTACATCATTAACAATGTCACTAATACAGTAAAAGCTGGAGAAAACTTTCCTCAGAGGGTGGCATTTGGGCCTTTTTTCTGGCAGTTAAGATGCCCCATTCATTTCCCACAACTGTGGCAGCATGAAGAAGCTCATATTACAGCCACTAAGCTATCTTAAATGAGATGCAAACTTAAATTCAGTCTGATTCTCAGACTCAGTAAAATTATTTAAAATGAAGAAAAGGAAATGTAAGATTATTGGTGTATTAATTTGATGTATCCAATGTATCTATTCATATTACAACCAATGCAAGCTTACTGAATGAATGAATGAATGAATGAATGAGAGTAATGTTTGAATTAAATTTAAATCCAGATGTTAAGGAAGGGTTTGTGTTACCTTTTTAGCATTTATTGAATGTTACCTGTATAAACAAATAGGTTTAATTATAACTTCAAAAATTTTATTAATATTTAATATCCTCCCCAAATTCCTTTCTAAGGTGTCATAGTTTTTTTTTGTTGTTGTTGTTGTTTTTTTTTTTACTCGTGCAGTTTTGTCCTACATGCTTTCTTTACACTTTAATTTTCTTTTATCAGTCTTTAAAAGTTGACTTTCTGAACCATTAAAAACACATACCTACTCAAAGCCTTTTAGAACCCCCAAGGCCGATGAGGGCAACCTTATCAAGGCACTATACATGTCACTCTTTCACTTGGATCAATTGGCAAAGTCTATCTCTCTCTCTCGCTCTCTCAGTGTAATTGCCCTTCATTCATAAAAAAAGATTGATTGGAAATCAGACCTCCGGTTATGGGCTCAGGTGACAGCCAAAGAAAAATGTAAAATTTACTGCTTGCTTTTACAGCCGGATTCCAGGAATAATTGTTGCAGGACATGACGGTGCGTTAGCAGTTATAAACCTGTCCCCCATATAAATTACCTAATCAGGGGATCCCAGTGGTTATATAAATTGAGCCACTCATTCGTCTTCAATGGCCTGTGTGTGCATATAAAACCACAACGACCGTCATATAGTTCACAGGAAAAGGGGGAAGCCATCGCTGTTTACAGAGTTAGGGCAAAATGGATGACTTTTTGCATGCACAATCAACTGTGAAATGTCCATTTAATCATCCCCAGAAACCCCCTGGTTTATTTGTGCTGCAGCACAGATTTACATTTTCAAACATCCCCCATATTAATCATTACTTCATCACGCCCTCCAACTGACAAGCAGCATAAACTACCTTAGTGTACTGCCTTGTCGACTAATGTATGCATGTTGCTGTCTTGGACTGTGCGTGTGTGTGTTGGTGTGTGTGCGTGGGTGTGCGTTTGCGCGTGTGTGGGTGTGTGTATATATATATATATATATATATATATATATATATATATATTTATTTATTCAAACATGTTTATATATTTATATAAAATATTTTGTTTATATATATGTGTGTGTGTGTGGGTGGGTGGGTGTGTGTGTGTGTGTGTGTGTGTGTGTGTGTGAGGGGGTGTGTGTGTGTGTGTGTGTGTGCAGCTGTCTGAGAGTGTGTATACATGTGTCAATTTGTGAGAGGTGAAAAAGCTGCCCTTTGATTTACTCACCACTCACTGTGTCCTGCAGAAAAAATTGAGTTTTGGTTGCATGATGGGATTTTGTTTCGTCCACCGAGGATTTTGGATTACAGTTTTTCCTGTTGCTGACCAAAATGTGAGTCATTTAAATGTAAAGAAAAACAAAAACAAACAAACAAACAAACAAAAATAAACTAGCAAACTAAAAACAAATAAATAAAACAAAGCAAATCATTTATGGTATTTTTTATTTTTTTTGTAATACACTGCAAACTGCAAATTAAGAAGCATACAGCAGCATATTAATAAAAATGTTCATTTGTAGTCATTATTTTTTCAACAAAAACTGACATCACAATGTACAATATTATCTTGACTAAGTTATATTTTTTGTGCTATATCAGGAGGTTCTGAATAAAATGCAGAATTCCTCACCCTCAACAACGAATCCTTCATAAAAGAGTGAAGCACGGGCTTATCACTCAGGATGAGAAGCATGTTACATTTGCCACTTTAAAACAAGACAAATGGGTCACTCAGCCATTTACATTCTCATACATTTTTATGACTGCCTTGAAGTGAATTTGATCTATTGGTAACAAGATAAATGATGGGCATAAAGCTTTGGCAGTTCTGACTTTAAGCAATCTTTCATTTGACTGAAGTCTTTTACTCTTACATGATGTGTTTTCTGTCTTCACAACCTTCAAATAGTTGAAAGGGTAAAAAAGAGAGAAAATGGTATATCTCATTTTTCTTACAATTACACATCAAACACCAAAGGGAAAGTAACAAATAACACAAAAGCTGGTCGATAGGCAAGTCATCAGTGCCATCAAAAGTGGAAGTTTGTTTATTTAAAGCATATAACAATGTTCACACACCTCATAAATATTTTCACATTTGGTCACATTACAAATTGAAACAACAGTGTATTTTATTGGACTTTCAGACCATACAGCAACACAAAATAGTATAGAAAGTAGAAGAAACATATTTGCATTTTCCTTACAAATGTATGTATAGAAATAAGCCAAATAAATAAGCTATTGTGTGAATTTATATGTACTCCCAATTATAAAACTTTAACAATTTTTTCTTTAACAAATTTAGCTTTTTCCACCACCTCTTGTTCATGTACAGACTCAGAACTTTGGGCATTCCTCTTTCCAAAACAAGTCTCGCTTAATCAGACTGGACAGGTAGCATCTGTGAAAATGACCTTTAAAGTCTTGTTGTCAGTTCTGAGTTTGCTGTTTGATCTAGTTATTTCATTGTATCTCTGGATGTATGTTTAGGCTTGTTGTCCATAAGGTGACTGCTGAACAAGTCCCAAATCTTTTACCTGCTGGAGACTTGGGTAAGTCTCTTGAAAGTTTTCTTCCAGGACTGCATTGGATTTGCAAAATCTGATTTTCCATGAACTTTGATGAGCTTCCATGAAAATAATTCCTAAAGCATGATACTGCCAACACCATGTTCCACAGGACTTCCTGTGATTGGTTTTTAATGCCTTTCTTTCAACAAGGATTTTCTTTTTTTATTTTGCAGCTTCCAGCAGAATGAAACCATATTTTTGGTGCTATTGCCATATTCTCCCACATGAAAATTGATCACTTCTCATGTCTTGATAGCTGGTAGCTGAATCATCTATTTATTTTCTGATGATGGATGAAACAATTCTCCTAGAGATGTTGAAAACTCAGAACAATGCTTGTCTAACCTATCCATGTCAGCCCAGACTTGTCATCTATGTTACTTTGTCCTCATGATGACGTTTGTCACCACAAGTGGTGACCTCTGAAGGGAACCAGTTGCACTGGATTTGAAAAAATGGCAAAGAGCGAAGCTTTCTTTCATTTCAGAATCAACCACAACTTTTTTTTGCTGGACTGTCACATGAAATCCTAGAAAGAAGAAAAAAAGAAAGAAAAATCTGCGGTGTTTGACTAAATGTTGAAGTGATATGAATACTTTTGTAAAATCTGTTTTTCTGCCACTCATGATTGGAAACTGGTTGACATCCAAGCCACACAATGGGATGTTATGTTTAACCTCGTCAACAGAAAGACTGTTGCCATACAGCTGCGTGAAAAGTAGCTGAAAGCTTCACTTTGCGACTGCCAGATCCTTTTTATTGTTTTGTTTTTCTTTTTTTTTCTTTTATTTGGACCGATGCCCGCATCTGTGCATTAGAACATGCAATTTTAGCGGTGCAGAAACAGACCTGGGTCACGGGAAATATCCCCTGTCAAAGAGTGATGGAGGACGGTGAATGGAGCTGTCTGAGGGATCTGAGTGATGGAATAAGACATTAACCCAACTCTCTCAAGCTCTGTGTCCATAACCTCCAGTCTGCTTTCCTCTTTACTTGCTGTTGGTGACTTCTTGGATTGAACTGCTGAAAATATTTCCCTCTCTCCTTCTCCCTCTCTCTCTGCCTCATTTGGAATTGTGAACTAGGAACAGCATGAATGGATTCTTGTGGAGACCTTCATGCTATGCTTTAATAGCAGCCTTGGCACAGTTAGTTGCCGGTGAGTGATGGTGTTACAGCACAGACAGGATGATAAATCACCCGGTCAGTCCAAATGACAATTTTATTTCTTACCTCCACATTCATGAAGAAATATTACCAGAGTGCGTTTCTCTGTTGCAACTTCTAATTGACCCCTAATGTCAGTTAACTTGACTGGAAAGTATGTTTTCCACCAAAGTGCCAACATCATCCTTTTGTGATGGCTTGAAGATAAAAGAAGGCAGCTATCAAAAAGCATTCATTTTGGAGATTTGTTCATACAATTCTTGTGCCATCATTTTTCAAGAGATGCAAGGAGAAAGGAAGGGAAACGCTGATGCAGACAGACAGCCTTTGTTTGGAAATCTACAGTCAGGCCTGTAATTTAAACCCTAATAAATGATGCCACTGCCATTAGAGGCATTGCAACTCTAAAGGGAGACAAGGGGAGTGGGAAAAGAGCTCCATCATGGAATAGGGAGCTCCTGTCTGCAGCAGTGGTCTGGGACAAAGCTGAGAGCTCCCAGACGCCCCGTATGATTAATGACTTATAGCCATGCTGTGTGGAAGCCTGGTAATTAGCTACAGGCTGATTAAAGACAAGTAAACTTCTGCTGATAACCCGATTCTGTTTCTCCCTAGTGCCGACACTGGCATGTGGAAGCTCTTACTGCCAGGGTTGCAAGAAACAGACCAACATTGAGTATGATGAATGTAGTCTCCAACAGGCATATACAGGCTCTAATTTAAAACTATTTAGCGTGTGACATATTGGCATTGTGCTCTCCCTGTCTCCCTCTGTTCACGTTCGCGGTTCGTCACGGCATCCAAGTTTTAAAGGGCTGTTGTTTTGAGTCTGCGCCTGGCATGTTCATGAATAAAGTTTTGTGCCGGCTCTCTCCCCTCGCTAGACCCCCACAGCGTACAACTTGCTCATAGATTTTCCTTCAAACATTTGCATTCCCCATATTAGTGTACAGAGGAAGTGGCAGACTGCCACGGGGATTCGTCAGAAGGCAGGTTTTACAGTTACGGCTGTCCAGAAGCAGACAGGACGTCTGGGGCTGGGCCAGAAAAAGGACAGCATTACACTGATTGGAAGAGCCAAAACAACTAAAAAAAATAACTGTCCAAATTGTCTGTGTTTCCACGAGGTTAGGCTGTTCCCTGAAGGTAAACAGATGGAGTCAAAGAATAATGGATAGCGATGTTTAGTAAAGCTGATGTCAGTTATTTTGGCATTAAGCTTTGAGATTCTAACACAAACATAAAGCAGTGTTCTTTTTACGTTTATGCGGATCTGAATGCTGCTTCCCATCTCTGGCCTGTCTAAGTTTTTTCCTACTAAGAGGCGTTTTTGCCAATTCAAACATTTTTTATAGGACTGTAAGTAGGCCAAAGACTAAAACCCTTCTCCATAACTAATCTGATGCTAGATGAGCTAGCAGAGGCTTTGTGCATTTTTATTTATTTGCAGTCTATACGCAAAGTTAAACACCTCCTGTTTTGACTGAAGCTGGGAAGGTATGTTGCATGAGGAATGGGTTATCTGTGAGTGTTTCGGGATGTAAGTGGGCACCATTGTGACACCCATTGGCCACTGAGAAAATTAGGAAAGATACTGCTTTCCTGTCAAAGTCCCCAAAAGTCTCCAGTAACACAATAAAAGTGAGTAGATCTGTTGCTAGTTGTTTTATTCTGTAAGAAATTGTTGCTTTATGGGTCTGACGATGTTGCCACGTTGGCAACATTGCTGATTGAAGCCATTTTTGCTGAATCTCATCATGAGCCAACATACAGTATCTGGACATGTAGAAAAAAAGAGATTCCTTTTAATTAACTTCATACGTGCATCCTCTGACTCGCTGATAGTTAAAATAGAAAACACCGACTGTCTCTTTCCTCAGTAAGAGCTTTCCGAGTCTCGTCAAGGTGACATTGTGCTGCATAATACGGTGCCTTCACTGATCAGAAAACGACAGGATTCATAAAATTTCTGACAGGCTGGTCGTCAGTCAGGGCTGATCAGCTGAAAACCAACTGAAACCTGGGTGCATCTCCAACTCGTTTGCAAATACTGTGATTTGTAAAACTCTAAGAATGTGCCATCAACAGCAACATCAGTCCAATTAGCTGTTAAAACTTAAGCCAAGCATCAAACTGAATTTGTCTGGGAGTAGTATTAGTGAAACCCAGACATGTGTGTGTATGTGTTTAAATATGTGTGGGGGTCTTGAGAAAAGGACAATGCCACAGGGTAAGCACGTGTGCTGAGATGAAATGCTTGGCCACCCACCCCTCTGCTTTTATCACCTCTCTCATAATTAGGTTGGTTAACATACTGCAGCGTATTCAGTCATATTGACTGGAAACCTAATCTCATTACTATTGAGCTAGCGCCTCTGCTTGCCCCAGGTGACACTCGTAAGTCCAGAGTTATGGCCCTAACCTATGGGAGGAAATTAGCTGTGGATACAAGTTTGCTCTTGTTCTCTGCCCTCTGTGTGAAAATATTTAGTGAGCTCAGTGGGCGACAACAATGTGAAAAATGGACAGGGAGGGAAGGTGTTTTGCATATAGGTCTTTTTTGAATGAAAAACCCAGAAAATGTTGCAGGTGCGTGTCAGTTTGGCTGGCAGTCCATGAGGGACTTAGAGACATTTCACTTACTAAAGTCAAATATAACACCCTAGCATTCATTAACACGAGGAAGGGTCCGAAGAATCAAACCCACCATCTGGTAAAGACGACAGTATAATCTACAACTCATGATTAGGTCTAAGGAGTGGAATTTCACTTTAATCTTTTTCGGGACTTGAAATTTCCATCTGCACTGCGCGGCACATCATTTTTCTTCAAGACAAATGTGCTGTTTTTCATGTTCCAAAATTAGATCAGAAGAAAACGATTAATCATGTCATAGCCTGGGAAAGGAAACAAAGATCTGATTTTTCTCTCTTCCTTCTCTCCACCCATGTCCCTCCCCTTTCCTTATTTCTTCCTTTGTCTGCCCCTCTGGCCTCCACTCATTCCCCTCTGTAAGACCTCTCTCCTCTCTTCTTGAATGTCTTTCACCCTGCCTTCATTTCACCCAACTATTTTCCAGGCATGTGTGTTTTGAACTTATGCACGCACAGGGAGAAGAACTTATCTCGTTGGACTTGTGCTGCAACTTTAAAAAGAGACATTTGTAGCATCTTTGAATAATTTCAAGCTGTGATGAGTCTTGCATTAGCATAGACTTCTGTGTTCTTCTCTGCTTTGACCTGAAGCAGCAAACAACAGATGGCAGCCTGTTTGTATGAGACACCACAACCAAATCTAAACTGGGAAGACTGCAAGTCACCACGACTGCAAATTAGTGAGGCCACAAAACAGTCAGGTGCTGGCCTCCGCTGACAGTTGTAGCCCATTACGGGAGCATTGATGTTTTCACAGTGTGACAAAAAGGATTCTCTTTTTTTTTCTCCCCCTCTGTACAGAGGACCTGTCTGTCAGCCAGCTCTCAAGTCATAACAAATCACTGGCACTCAGCTGAGACTGAGCATTGGGAGCGTCAGGGGAAGATAAATGACCTGCAGGCCTTTGAAGTGCTTTGGCAGTTCAGATGGCTCGGCGGCGCTGACAGAGAAATATACACAACAGCGTAACCAATAATGAGAACATTAAACATTCCTGCCTCCTGACAGTCTGACAGGAAAGCCCAGCCTTGCATCAATCATCTTCTCAGGCATAACCTTGACAATAAGTCTCCTCTCTGCCTCCAGCTCTCACCTTGTGCTCTCCAGACTCCAATACCCAGACTGCACTAGCTGCCAAGCTCAAGGCGGATATGATGGCAGGGATGACAAAGGAAAGGTGGGGGAAACAGAATAAGGGCCACAATCACAAGGTGACAAGACAGATTGCTGAGATGACATCAAATGTGGGCCAAAGCATCCAGAATATGGCAGGGCGCCACTTGTGGGTCTGTATGTCACAAATATTCTTCCTTCTTCTCACCTTTCATTCATCTTGTAGCCCTTCTTAGACATTTACATTTAAGATGTTCAAGCTCAATATTGCATAAATGAGCAAAAGTCTAATGACCAAATTTATCAAATGTGGACCAACACAAACTTCGAATGTGTGTTGGGGCACTTATTTATCATTAAAAGTGAGAAAATTACCCCCTGAATAAACTGAATAGATACAATTTTGACTGACTAGATCTTTGTACAATATTTGCTTTTTCTTTTGTGTTATAAAGAAGTCTGTAATCCAAAATAATCACATGCAGTCTACAATACTGAAGTGTTTTTTCAAAAGTGAACACGGCACTTTGCAAAATAATCACATGAAACCCCATGAAACCCAAATATTGGAACTCAATTTGACAGACCACCGTAAGTACCGCATTATTGTGAAGAGGAAGGAAAAGGATAAAATCTTGTGCGGTGTGAGCTCACACACAGCCACACTTTTGCTGCAATAGATAAGTCTTCAAGGGTTGTGGAATAGATCCCTTTAAGATCTATTCTTTTCAGGTATTCTGACCCAGACTACCTGATTGAAATGACTGCATGACCTCCTCTGCACGCCATCAAGTGCTGCCTCGGCCTGTTAATCACCTACTTATCCAGGCTAGGTGTGTGGCAGAAGGGAAGCACCTAGAACATGCAGGGCAATGATCTCTGAGGACCAGAATTGAGAAACACTGCCCTAAACGGTTAATGAAAAAACTTTAATCAAGGCTTGATATTGCTTCTTTTCAGCACAGCTTTTTTTCTTTCTACTCATAAAGGTCATGACTTTATGACCTTTATAATAGTTGTCTTTCCAACATAGGACCTCTTTTAGAAAACTGCTGAATTCATTCTGTGATTAAAACACACAGGAGTGGACAACTTATTTATCATGTGGTTATTAACACTTTTTAAAATCCTAAGTGTTAGTATGTAGAAGGAAAAAAAAAAGAAAAAGTGTTGCTTTTCTCCATTTCAATAGAATGCAACATTTATGTCAGTCGTTCATCTATAATCCTAATAAAACACATCTTTGTTTATGGGTGTAATTTGACAAAATATGGTAAAGTTCAAAGTTCAGGACTTTTTCAAGGCACTGTGAATCCATTCCTTCTGAGGCCATCAGTACAAGCTGGAAGCTGACAGAGTCACCCAGCTGTAATGTTGCAAAGTATTTCACTTGTCCCTCATTAGCCATCCATGTGTAAATCAACACAGACAAGTTGACCCCTAAAATGTTTGTGTGCTCCGGTTTCCATTGCCTGTGTGCTACTCCTGTTGATCATTTTGTTGCTGCTCCAAAGCAGATGATTTATGTGGAATGAAGACATATCCACTTTGACTAGCACATTTGCAAGAAGGCATGTCAAGGATGCGAGTTGCTCGGCACAGGCAGCCTTTCAAGAGAGGATTTCTTTACCCCTCATTCGAAGGGCAATAAATATCTTGGCGACAGGACCTTCTCATGGTTACAAAGCTTACCTGCAACTGAGCTGGATAATTAGCAAGTCCTGAAGATGATGTATGACTTTCATTACCCTTTGGGACAGGCCAAACTAAATGAGGACACAGCTAATTGCCGTGCAAAGCAGTGTAGTATGGGGGTTGGAGTGACTGGGACTGCAGTGCCCTGGCTCTCCTTTTTTGTTCCTCCTGTTTTGCCCTGTCCTGTCTTCTCGGTTCAAACACGAGGACTTAAGACAGAGATGCCCTTTCGGAGTTAACTCACAGTCCATAAATCAAGAGCTGCTAAAAGTTGAAACCATCCCGAGTCATCAATATGTGAATGGATGAGCGACAACATCCATTCGTGCTCTCATCTGTGCTTCCCTTACTCCTACACCCTCGGCTTTTCCAGGAATAGTGGTGATGAAAAAGAAAGCTGGCACCATCATAAGATCTATCTGGCATCTCAGGGAGGTAAAAGGGAGAGGCCATAAGCTGACTGAGTATGAAAAGTGTTTCCAGAAGGAGCCCTCTCAGGAGTTCCACTGGTGGAAGCTAATGTCTAAAATGGTAGGGGTTAAGTATGCTGGCATCCGTGACAGCAACAAAGCCCTGTTCTCCTGCTGACATGTCAATTCAATTCTAGCAAGACCTTCATTCATTGAAAGCTAGCTGAAAGTTTGCATAACTGAACTGGGGATTTGGGGTGAGGGGCTTGCACTGTAACGAACTGCAACCCTCATTTTCCTACATCTGCTTATTTCACCATGTTACCTTTTGGTTCAAGTTAGGACAGCTGGGAATCAAATATGCAAAGGATGGGTTTCAAGTTATAGTCAACTCGCTTAGCGAGAGAGAGAGAAGTTGTTTGCAGTTGCCATGTTACATCACTGCACTGACACATTAGCAGTATCAACTTCTTTAAGTTTTCGTGGAGAACGTGCTACATGTTTGAGAGTTAGCACATTTGGCGGATATGGAACAACACTGAGATTTACTTAAAGGCATGTCTCTTACCACCTGTCAGAAGTGGATTACTGTCAAAATATTCAGGCGCCTTACATGTTGGATGATTATCTATCATTCAGTACCATCAGGGAAGTATTGGATCAGTTCCAACATCATCCAGTGGTATGAGAAAACAGCTCCAAGCATGCATTCAGGGTAGTCAGAATGACTCGTTTAGCAGCAGTTGTAACTCTCTCGGGGTTGTCATCTTAACGTCATGGCTTTGTTGAAAGCAGTCAGACTTTGTATGCTGATAATGTTAACTTGGAACTCCAGGCCTTGCTCCTATAGAATGTCAACAAGCATGTGTGGATGATTCATGAAAATGTTATAATTAACATTGAATGTTTAAGGTGGATTTTACCAAAAACAAAAATCTCCACGTGTGCCATGATGTGAAATTGAAAAAAAAGGTTGTCTACTAGAAAACAACAATGTATTAACCTGGTCAGGATCAAAATGTTAAAGTTTTATTTGTTATGACCTGTGGTGACAGGAGTCCCGATTCAAACACACAGATTCCAGCTGTATGTGTGAAATGACACTCACCGACAACTGGAAGCAGCAGACACACCTTGAGCAGCTGCGTTCAGATGCTTGGCAGAAAAAGAACAACTTGTTCCAACGAGAACTCTCTTCTCAGCTGTAATGTTTTGAATCGAAAGCCTAAAGACAACCATCTGGAACGTCATCCGAAATGGTAATAGTTAACTGTGTGACTTAATGCTGTCTCTCGCAGAGCGTGCTCTGGCATTCGTTCTCCTCATGAACAGCACGCATGCACCTTTTTTTTCTCTTTTTGTGCTACGCACTTTGCTTTTTGAAAATTGGTTGTACAAAGTAGCAATGGAGTATGCTTAAGGAGTTCTCTTATTCATGTTCAACTTATGACTTTGAGTCTACCCCCTCTCACATTGTAATGGGAGCAGAAGAGGGAGGAAGGGGGGTCAGCTGACATAGAACAATCGCTGCCCTTTACAGCGCCAGCGCCAAAGATTTATAAAGTACTAAGAAGAATCGCTACCCACCGAATGATTTCTTTTCAGCAATCATCCTCATTTAACTTCACCCTTTTCAGTTGCATGGATCCTATTAATACCCCCTCTGAGCCATAAACAAGGTCTTCATGAAACTATTTTCCTTCTTGCTAATGAAGCAATTGTTTCTTTGCCATTTGTCAGATTGCAGAGCGTCACTAACCTCCGACAGACAAGAAAAGGCTTTTGTTCTATCAGGAAGGGTTTTGTTTGTTTCAGTCGGCTGTGCTGATCTGAGACTTGAAAGGTACAGCTGGGTTTAGATCAAGATAAAACCGGTACGGTCCAGCGATACACGAAGGATGATCACACAGGTCAAACAGGCAGGCTGGATCTGCTCACATGTTTACCCAAACTAATGTAGCTTTGGAAAAAGAAAGTGGGCTTGAGTGAAATATTAATTACTCCTAGGTGCACATCTATTTAAAACACGGTGACTATTAGGGCTTCATCAAATGAATAAAAGTAAGACCAAGAGGTTTTCTTTTTTTCGTGGAGTTAAAAGAAAATGTTACTTAAAAAGAAAACTTCTAACACTCTTTCCTTTCATTTTTATTTGATCATGTTTTATTGACCTTCTCATCTGCACCGACTAACGTCAGATCCCGTACTGCACCTCATTGTCAGAACGCACTAAATTGAGTGTTTGTTTTTTTTTTTTATTTGCACTGACAGCGAATGAACTGTGCCATTGGGTGAATTCCTGCTTGTCTCAGTGGAACTGTTCACGGAGCACAGAAGGAACAGAACGGGCCTCGGTGATGCCTCTTGTTTATCTCAAGGTGAGAATTGTTTTTGTTCTCACCATTCTCGCAACATAACTCCCTTCTTGGCCTGCTGCTCAGAGGTGCACACGTGAAGAGGTGAGTGATTCAGTTTCTGTCTATAGCTGCCATAAATGTGCGTGTGTTTGTATAAATGTATGTGCAGTTTGGAGCAGAAAGAAAATGAAAGATATTTACAATACCATGCCTGTTATTTCGATTCTCTTTCCTCCTGCTAAACCCTTACCCAAGGCTTTAGCTGTAAGCTGTAGCTTTGAGCATGCTTGAGTAGGTAAGAACAACCTATGTCATAACACACAGTAGTGCGCTCTACTGTGTTTACTATGTGGATGTTCGGAACGCTGCAAGGCTTTTGGGTTTAGATAGAGCGCTTGTGAAATGCAGAAGAAACTGGCTTTTGCTGTTTACAAGTTCTTTCTGAAAGCTGCATAATGTTCACAAAATAAGCTCTTTGGTCATATACAGTGGCTCTGAAAAGTATAAACACCTCTGTTAAAATGCAGATTTTGAGACTTTGGAATTAGAGACCACAATAATTTGTTAACTTTTTCTACGTAGAAAATGACAATTAATGTATGAATACTAGATAACGTTTTTGGACAATAGTTTTAGATAAACAATGCAGATAAACGAATGTCAGAAAACCAGCACTAGGGCAGCTGAAGTTTATCTCAGGTAACCGGATTCAGATGGCTGGTGTGAGCTCAAGAAGACTGAATGGCAAAATGGGAATAAAACAAGGCACTAAGGTAATATTTTTATGGGTGTGTATGCTTATGTATTAAACTTAACGCTGTGTTTTATTAATCAGTTTTACCGTCTTACAAATCTGTTTATTCTGTGGGTGAATTGCACGAGACACGTGTTACAACAAATGCAAAAACATATTTTTGAAAGGATTCTCCAAAAATCACCCTTTATTAAATTGTCATTTGTTTTTAAACTCATGTCATTTCTAAATAAGTACGCAGTTTTCAAAAAATTTGAAAAGCCAGTGATTTACCTAAATCATAAACACTACATAAAAATAGCTATTCTTTTTTCAATAACTGTTTTCTTCTTTTTATGTGCAGTTTAATAGTTTTATGTTTGGAAAAATTGATAATAAAGCCATGCCACAAGAGCAAATGTTCGTCTTTGTTCATAAATTGTATTGAAATAACCAAATAAATAAAAATGGAAAACAGAATCAATGCTTCATTTATGCTCAGATCTTAAGCCCCACTACGATTTTATGTTTAGCATAGCCCCGGGGACTAGATATCTGCACTATTTGAAAGATGCTGACATTGAGGGCCTCATGTCTATTGTACCCATCTGTGCAAGAAAACACAATGGTGAAGCCATTTAATGTTTTTTATATATTTTTCTCCCACCATCTGTCACGTTTTCTCCAACATCTGCTTCTGTTAAATTTCAAATTTAAACTGGATATGCCAAAGGTAATCTGTCAGAGAAAAGACTTTTGAGAGCATTTTAAGCCTGGCTTTGTTTTATCCACACTCAGGATATTACTTTTTCAACTGAAGATGTTGTCAATGTTGGCATTATTGTGAAATGCTGGAGAAGCTTAGGTATTACAGCAATTTTTTTTTTTTTTGATTGGATTCCCTTCAAAGTTTTTTTTTCCAATAAAGCATAATGACAAAATATATATATTTAGTTTTCCAAAAAATATTTGGCTAACTATCTGGATAAATGTAGACTTAAATGATCCAGGTCAGTCTGAGAAAAGCATAACTTAATCTTAACTTGTGTCAATGAGTTTGTTTTTCTCTCTCTCTCTTTCTCATTTTTAAAGTGGCACACCTCCCACTAATTTGGCAGTCCCATGCCAGGGAAATTAAGAGTTAAACTATTAGCATGATTGAATTTACAACAGTAATTATAACAGATTGCGTTGACTCGCTTCAATGTAAGTTTTGATCTTAAAATATTTCTTCCAAATTTGAGCCATATGCTGACTTAACTTAGCAGGCATTGTGAGTAGGAAGATTGAATAATTCTTGCTGCAGAAAATAAACAGCTTCCTGACAAATCCTCCCGGGATGGAAGCATAATGCCTGACTGCTGTTCCTGATCAACTGTTAATATTATGTTTCTACCTGACCACAACTCAACTCTAAACAGTCTAAACTTGGGGCTAGTCTGACATTTTTCCATCAACATTTCCATTACAAGTGCTTCTTGACTAATGCTGCTTTGCAGAACATTTCATTTTATTGTTGCAAGCAAAAGCAGGAACAAATGAATTACACTGAGGAAACATTTGAATCCAGCCAGGGCTGTTATGTAATGAAGTACAAATGAAACAGTATCCGCATATCCTCCAGTTTTGTTTATACTTTTCATAAAGTTTGAGGCTGCTGCTGAAATGAAAGTAGTGGAGTTTTGAATGAAAACTGACAAGACCCAATAAATCATGCTAAATCACGAATCGATAACAAACACATTCTAAATTATGAGTAATGGCCAGGCCGTCATAAACTAACACAAGCGCAACTCAGCAGGCCGTTCATTTCATGGCAGGACAAAATAAACAGACACGTTTCTTTCACAGGACTAATAAATTTTCCTGAAAAACTCAAAGACCAGTCCATCTGCTTCAAATAATTTTTAATTTCATTCTCTGTCCTGTCCCCATTAGCTATTCCTCAGAGATAGGCTCAAAATTCTTTCATTTACCTCCTCCCATATGCACCCAATTACCTTCCTCCCTGAACTAGATCTCTCTGGAGTATGGTGCAAATATCCCCACCTGTACCTTAAGTAAACTTTATGCTTGTTTTATTATCTGCGAGAGGCTGTGAGTCATTCAGCGTGCACTCTGGTGGATTTGGCTCAGTCTTTTGGTTGATGTCTTCTGGCTCCAGCCTGGAACACCTGCACGTCCTCTGCTCTCTCTTTCCAGGCTGATCTATTAGCTGGCTAAATAGCCGAGCAGATGTTGACATGCCAGCAAGGGAGCCTGTTCCTGTTCTCATGGCTGCTGTAGGAGCGATGCCAAGAAATTTTATGCATGGAACGGTGGACGACAACAAATTTGTTATCATTTATCTCTAAATCATATTTGGGTAAACAATCCCCCTTTGTGTCATCAGTGCTAACTGCATTTAAAATGACCTCTCTTTTTTTTTTTCCCTCCCCATGGACAAGGGAGGCTTAGTGCTTGAAAAGAGATCAGTTTTGAGGTCATAGATACTAATGGGATCCAGACACTTTTGTTTTACTGTGCAACAACTTGGAGATTTAATGCATCATCCAGCTAAAGCATAATGAGGATATCCCACAAGGTGTATTCAGACCAACCCAGGATTAGAGTCCTGAATCAGACTCTAATACGTTTTTCTAGAAAGCCTGAGTTTTTGGGGAGGTCTGATTGCAAATTTGAATTTCAAAAATAGCAGACAATTAGATTTTTGTTCGATTCAGACAATTGTGAGAGGGGACCTGAGCTTAACTAGGAAAATAGGACATTGACCTATGTGACAGATTTATGTTTAGAGCTTACAGACTTTGTAGAGCTCAAAATAATTGGAATATTGCATAAAAGAGAAATATTTGCTGCCAGTCATTTCAGAAACTGAAATTGTCATTTTATAGAGATTTAGTACATATTTCAAGCTTTAAGTAATTTCAATTAATTAATCAATTAATTAATTTATATCATGGCTTTCAGGTAAAGGAAACCCCAAATTAATTCAGTGTTTATGAAAATTAGAATATCACTTTAGACCAATAAAAATGGATGTTTTAAGCAAATAGTCAGGCTTCTGAAAAGTTTGCATATTTCTAAACAGTCAATACGTGGCCTAGAAGTGATTAACCTGTGGCACTTCATCTGTGTATGGGAGGCCCAGATTGCTCTGATAGTTGCCTTAAAGTCATCTGCCTTGTTAGGCTTGGTTTCTCTCATTTTTCTCTTGACAATAGCTCATAGATTTTCAATGGGTTCAGGTCAGGGAATTTAGCTGGCTATCCAAGAAAAAGAACACAATGGCCATCGAGACAACTTTTGGGACCTCTGGCACTCTGCTCAGGTCCAAAGTCTTGCTGGAAAATAAAATCAGGATTTTTATGCAGATTTTCAGCAGAGGGGAGCATGAAGTACCCCAAAATGTTCTGGTTAGATTGCTGCATTGACTGTGGACTTCACAAAACAGTCGACTAGCACCAGCAGATGACATGACACCAAATTATCACTCTCTGTAAAACTTCACACTGGACTTCAACCAACATGGATTCTATGCATCTCTACTCTTCCTCCAGAACTTTAGGAGGTGTATGCATATGCTCATCATGTATATTCATTAAAGAAAAAAAAAAACTCCTCAGTATTAATATTGACTTGAATAACTGGTACAACCAGTTAAATTTTCTTATGGTTCAGAAAATGGGAGGCTGAGGGTCACATCTTCTTTATGCAGCTGTAGTGTGCATAAAGGGGGAGGGTTCACATTCATCAGTGAAACACTTGAAGATTGCAATTTAGAAGATCTTTGTTCTTTCAATACTTTACTGGCACAACAAAGGGTGAAAAGCTACTAAAAGAAAGTTTAATCCTGAACTTGACAGCCTTATGACTGCATGAAGCCTAAGAAAGGCCAAACTGGCATGTTATCAGTTGTTTATGAAATGAATCAACATGTTCCTAACAGTGAGCCATTTTATTTGTAGCGCACTTTAATCACTCATCTTGGGATTATTTGAGCAATGAGTGAGTCAAGGAATTGCAATTTCAGTTTAGGTATGAAATAGTGAAGAAGACAATGTCAGAATACAAATTCCTAATACCATTTGCTTGGTTTAATGCATCAATATGGAAGTTTACATTATGGTAAAGATGAAGAAATGGTCATTTCTAAATGTACATGGACTTGTATGTCCATGTACATTTGGAATAACCGTCAGTCATTAATATTGAATTTAACACTGAAAAGGAGCACAATTTTTGCACAAGGTTACATGTTTCAGATATGCTGAAGGCATTAGAAGCACCTGAAAACTTTCCGACAACAAAGCTAACAATAGCATAGTCAAAAAAAAAAAAAAAACTTTTCAAAAAACTAACAAGATGTGCTGCAGTGTGCAAAAAGTTGTAATAGACAATCAGTGACATTGCATACGTTTAAATGACTGTATTTTTAAAAATGATGTTGAAAATGTATAGAGAAGAATTCAGCTAGATTTTATGTTGGAGAAATAGCAAAAAAAATAAAATCACATCTTCTGTTTGATTCTTTTGTTTCTTTTTATTGCTGTTTAATTACCACTCTTGGGGAAAGTTCGACACTCCTGACTGTAATCTAAACTATCAGTCAAAATAGCACTTGGTAAGCACCAGTTGACATGGGACTTGAGAGATACCAGGGGCACAGTCATCTTTCAGGGATCCAGTTTCAGGGCTGCATGATTGTAGCTGCCAACCTGACAGGTCCACCTGCCCTGCGACCACTGCCAGCTGGCCAAGACAATGATTAACGGCAAAGCATAAACTCACTCAGCAGGCCCTCAGACACATTTGTGCATTCACTCGCACGTAGAAGTGTTACATGACGCTAAAAGCCATTACAAGGCAGGGGCCCAGACCGAGGCAGGAATGACATCCATAAATGTTGAGTGGGACTGAACTGCACAGTTATCACTTTTCAGAAAGAGGGACTTGCTGTTGTCAATAGGAGCATGAATCCCGGTATCAACAGAGTTGACTTATGCTCTTTGCTGTGAGGGAGATTACCCCTAAACTTGTATCGCATATCCATTCTGAGCTTTCACCTGCTGTTTTGTCCATAAAAAGGAAATGACTTCATAAGGAACAAACAGGGCCTGACTGCCTGTCTGTAGTCCCTTGTAGCATTTTTGATATCTCTGATTTCCATGTTTCATGAGTGGCATGTCATACATTTTTCTGACTAGATACAGAACAGTCAAGGAAAAAAAAATCTTCAAAAACCAGAAAGCGCTGTGCTTTTTTTTAAAGAGTAAAATCTTTGACTTGAGTTTTGACAGTAGGGATGTCACAGTTCATTTTTATTTCGCGATTCTGATCTGATTCATTTAAGAGTAGACATCTGATACTCGGGCTGTGCATAGATCTTTGGTGAGCCAGGTGCTCAAAGTTAAAAAAGGGGGCACATAAAACAAGATTTAAAAACATAACTTACAGACTACCAGGCAAAAATGACAACAGCCCATAATCTCTTCATGCTTTATCATTGTCACCTGGGAACAATGCAAAGCAAAATCAGCTTTACCTGATATATAGAATGTTGCTTTGGAGTGGTTGCTATTCCTGTTGCTGCTGGTAGTGCTGGAGGGCAGGGCTGAATTCATCTCAGCCAGACATAAAAAAGACAACACGCGATATGGTAGCCGACGGTCGAGCTACTTTTATAGTTAGTAAAGGGACAGGTAGTGTTTTGTTGCACAGAGCATGCTCACTTTGATTTTCAGTTTGATAAGACTCTCCCATACTTCACCCAATGTCACACAGCCGACACATGATGATGTATGTGGTGGGATGTTCGTATTTGCACACACCTTTCACACACAGTGCCCACAACCGGGGACACCCCTCTACCTCTGTATATGTAACACCATGGTCATCACTCCATCCCTGCATTCTCAGTTTTGCTTCAATGAATTGGTCATTGAGAGAGTGCAAAGTCTTTCTGCAGACAGCGATGAGCCAAGTGCTGCTAATGGTTTAAATGCTGCATTTGTGCGAGTTACTAAACAATGAATTTGTTTAGTAACAAATTCATTGTCAATGAATTTAGTAACTTTAGTGATTTGACAATGATAATCTTTGAAGGTATTTATTGAAAAATTGTACAAATGTTGTGTAATTCCTCTAATGATCGCTCCTCAAGAGTGTTTATGTTACGTGTGGATGCAAAAACTGGAGAGATAAGCAGTAGGAAATTACTATCCAGGCACATTTCTGCATAAAGCACGCTGACAAACTTCTGAGCAATCATGCAACACATCACAGAGATCTCTGCATAATAGTTTGACCTAGGCCTGGTGTCAAGAAGAGGAGGAGGACTCACCTCTACAAACAAGAGGATGCATTTTTTGTCATGCAATGTCAGTAGAAGTATGGAAGGGCCAGTAGTTGGTACAAATCAACTCACCAACATGCATATAATAACTAAATTCTCCTGTGTAAAATAATGCACATCTTACATATCAGTGGTCTCATTCCCAAAGCAAAGCATCTGTGGACATGGAGGTAGATGCATATCTAGTATGAGCATTAGTTAATGGTCATCATGTGATGGCATGGAGCTAAACCCCCAGTTAAAGCATAGCAGGACAATTTTGAAAAATTCTTCCAAAGTGGACAGTGCCAAGAGACAAAAGAGGGCCATGGCCAAGTCCTGAGCCCTATGATGATGTCTATTAATGTGGCTGTGATGTGAGAAGTGCATTTGGGAACAACCACGCAATCCATAACAAATGCTTACTGGAGTGCAAATTCCTTTCAACATTATTCAGTTTTATTTCATTAGTCAGATAGCAACCAATGCTTTGTATATTTTAAGTATTTGTCTTACAAAATGTTAAACAGTTACAGAAGTAGATATTAATAGTATTTCGATGAAGTTGGATTTGTTTTTTACTAAAATAAAAGGATGCTATTGATCATTTATCAGAAAAATATATGTTTTAACTCCCCATTTCACCTCAGTCATTTGTGTTTTTTTCATCTGGCTTCATTATGAGGAGTTGAAGTGCAGCATAATGAACGGTTTTCGCAGCAGCCCTATCACAGTACTGCTGATCCATACTGTATGAAGCAAATAAATCTTCAGGCTTGTATGTGTAGCAGTGGCTGTTATCCCATTATTCCTCATCTAATGATCTACTAGAACCACTATAGGTGATGTAAAGCAATACATCAAAGCAGCAATAAAATGAAGTGCTTCACAAGTTCTTTAATTTCAATGTGAAAACCTGCATTTTGAAAAAAAAAGAAAGAAGCAGGAGCCCTTCCTCCTCCTAACAAATCACCAGCCTTGTCTTTTAGAGCAGTTATTTGTTAGTTATAGAGATACTGATAAGGAAACTCAGCATGTAGAGGACAGTTAGTATTCTGGAAAGGGCACTTGGAAAAATAGGCTGTTTTTTATTCCTCCCGTGGAACACCGCAGGCCACACCATTGCTCCTACTCCAATTAATTTCTACACCCCATTCATATTACTCTTCTATGTAAGTGCGACATTTTCTAATTGTATTCATCACCGAAAGCCTCACTTAAGTTCCCTCAGTATATTTATTATCACGCTAACTGGGTCTAAATTATTAAACCTTAATGATGTGGGCTCTGAAAATATGTTGTCCTTTCTTTTCCCCACAGAGAATCAATGTTATACATTAGCAGTATAAATTAAGTAATACTTTACCTAGGCGTGTTGCCGCCTTCAGTATTCCCTCTCACTAAAATGTATTCTCACAGCCCAATGGCTCGCGGGTGCCTCTGGGGAGGGGATGATATAGTTCATTCTAATGAAAGAGCTAGGTACCGCTAATGGTTTAAATGATGCATTTGTGCGAGACCAGCAGAGAAAATACATCTGAGAGATCTGGCGAAAACAAGATAATTCACGCGCCCATTGGGAGATGATGTCATCAAACTGGAGGAGCATGCTGGAGCTTTTGGGAAGCCCTGAATGTGAGGACTGACTGCATCATACTGATTTGATTTATACAGGTCAATAGTAGAAATGGTGAAGTCCATCTCACTTAAAGGTTAATTACAAAGGCCAGAGCAGAGTCACTTTTATTTTATGGCCAAAATAAAACACAGCTGATGTTAAAATATTCCTCGTAATAAAGCTTTCTAGGATTTGTTGATTCGTTAACTTCAGCTTACTACGTAGGCGAGCATAAAAAAACTGTGTCTACTTTACAGTACAATTAGAAAGTAATCCGACCATTAACATAACTTGAAGTAAGTTATGTCTTCAATTTAAAAGTGTCTGTATTATTATCTTTTCAACAGATCAAATGGATTTCTTCTTTTCTAGGCCGGGAAGTAGCCTCTAGATAAACAGAGATTAGAAAGCATTGTCTCATTGGAATGGCGTCATCCATAACACCTTCTCTCTTCGAAACTTGGTAAATTAACAGGCTAAATGCTGCTGGGAGGCAAGACATTTAGATGTAAAAACACAACGGGCTGCTATAAAGTGAAAGTTGGAGACTGATGACAGTCAGGTTGATAAAATACAGAAGAAAGAACAAACTGGTTTAAGGTAGGCCTTGATATTTACTGGGAAGAGAAAAGGACTAAAGTCCCCCTGCCTCCTTTTCTCTTGTACCGGGATAAATCTCCACCGATCGCTAATTGTGTGATTCCTCTTGTCTACATCAACTTCAGCCTGACAGCTTATTTCAGCTTGTTATCGGGAAAACATTTATCTGCTTGGAATTATTGCCGTGCAGGGGCCTCTGGTGAAACACAAACAGTAGTGAATCTTTTAGACATATGGTAAGGCCTCTCCTCATTAGATGGCCAATCGACTGGCAGAGCGGAGGGCCCCAATCTTGGCCCTTTATTGAGTGTTAAGAAGACACAGACTGACATTTACATCTCTTGCTTCTCCATGACTGGCTTGGGAGAAAATGGCCGCCATAGATCCTGGTTCAGAAGTTTTATGGCACGCAAGGTCATAGAGGGAGACACATCTTTATCTTTGAGCAATACTTCATGGACAATATGGCACATTTGTTCACAGCTGAGATTAAGATGAAGCAGAAAAGGGAAAACAGAGGGTTTCATCAGAGTAATATGTCATTTTGATCAATTCATGGAAAAAAAAACTCTGCTTGTCCATGACACAGAACTCCAAAATCTCCTAAGAATGTAAATATGACATGTCACCTAATTTCTATTTCTGTGTATTGCCTTATGGAACAGGAACAGAAGACAACAAGGTTGTGGATGCAGCACCCTCATATTCCCTAACAAACCACAATGGTCCCACATATGGAGGTGCTCTTTTCATTCAGTGGCAATTACACTCCACACCTGGCAACAAAGAAGACCTGCCAGAGCCTAACAATGTCGCAGAGGAACTCTCCTCCAAACTACCTGCCCAAATTGGCTGTGTAGCTCCGACCCAATTAGGACTGAAATATGGTAACTGCATCAGCCATTAAAGAGCCATAGAGGCAGTACGAGGAAAGAACTCTTGAAGGTTAGGAGGCGGGTGTGCTTCAGGAGTGATATGTTGTGCAAGACTTGTGCTTACACAGCAGAAAAAAGGACCATGACAAGGAGACGGTGGAAAGAAGAAAGAGGCAAAGGAGGGCTGATAAATAAACTCTGCTGGGTAGATATCCCGTGGACAAACAAAGCAGCAAGGAACACTGGGAAGATTGGTCTTAGCAACATAAACATTTCTTCCTCATTGTATTATGATGTAAGGAGACTGCTGTTAAATGCTAATATGGTCTGCTCAGTGCCTAATGTAACAAGTGATAGTCTCAACATAAAGTTGCTGAATTTGCATTGGAGCATGAAACATCTCTCCAATTCTTTGTGTTCGCAAGTTAGAGACAGCCAGTACTAGTAAATATTTTAAAACCCAAGGTATTAGATATGTTTTTACCATGCAAGAAAGGAAAATCCTGGTTTATACTCCTAAAGACTAGGTACACCCTGCTAACATTGGGTTTGATCCAGTTTTGCTTCAGGGGCTGCCTAAGTACTTCATAGTATAGCTTCTGTGACCGACAGAAAACTTCCTGTGGTTTCAATACATATTGATGGAATAGTATCATGCAATGGTTGCACATTTGCTGACTTCAAAAATCCTAGGCTTTTTTTAAGTGCAGGTGCCAAATGCACACAGAGTCATAGCGCTGTTCAGCATTCCATCCCTCAGCTGTCAACAGAGATGATGACTTCATGGGATTTTTTGTACATAAATTTGATTCAGTTAACAATTGAACTAAAAACTGATGGGACTACTTTGCCCTCAGAAAGTGAGGCAGAACTGTGGAACTCGTTCTGTGTTTGGACTGTTTTGATCCAGCTGCATTTTCTAAACCTTGAGTGTGTCTGTTGTATTTACTGGTAGTCCCACATCTCTACCAAATTACTGAAGAAAAAATGTACTTTAATTACCTCTTCCATTTTATTGATATATCCTTAGCCAACACATACAGGATTTTTAGTTGTGATTAACATTTAAGAATTGTTTTCTCAAGATGGTAATAAATTATAACCTATATCTTATGCTCTTTCTTATCTAAATTTATTGCTAAAATAGTTTCTGATCAGGTTTGTGAGCACTTACACATTAATGTTTAAAGAGTCTTATTATAGCATAAATACAGTATTGGTGAAAGTTGCTAACAACATTCCATATCCTTAGATCGTGACCTTGTGTCTGTTCTGGTCCTGTTAGCTTCCAGTCCTGATATATTCTGTTGTGTTGGACCTGTCTGCCCTTCCTCCCCTGTCCTCTGGCATCAGAGCACAGCAGACTTAATTTACTGCACTTAACTGGATAATTTTCTCATTTCAAACCATTCTCTGTAAATAAAAAAGATGATCGTGTCTGTAGGTCAGCAGTTCTTGAAATTCTAGCACCAACAACCACCCAACATTCAAAGTCACTTAAATCTGCTTTCTTCGTCTTTTTGACGCTTGCAGTGAACTTCAGCAAGTCATATTTTCTAGTTTTAGAAAGTTTGGTTTAAATGCACTGAGTTGTTGCCATGTGACTAGCTGCCTTTTCGTTTGGGTTAATGCATTATAAAATGATTGCTGAGCAAATTTCCTCTTCAGTCCCCTAAGAACTGAACCACTGCACAATAACAAACTACTTACCCCTGTTTTTCTTTCTGCATGCAGGCCGGGCCCTATAAATACTCCAGGCATGAGAGTAACTAATGTTCTCTTTGTTAGCAAAGGATTCAAATTTGATATAAGAATTCAAACCTGTCTGCCTTGAGATATGTTACATGTCATTCGTCTCTGCGATTGATCACCCCCTTTGCTCTAAAAGGCAACGCTTGCAATGCATGCCAAGGACACTCGCCTGCCTGGTCAAGTAATGACAATCGTCTTTAAGGAATAATGGCCTGAATCCTGCATTTGAAAAGTTACCAGGGTGCATCCCATAATGAATTCCTGGTCGATGACACCTTGATAGATTCCTGTTCCTCAGATGGTCTCGCTGTGGCTGCAGTTTAATTGACAAGAAATTAATTCAGCAGGTCGGTGAAGGAAATGCAGAGACAATACAGCGGTAGGATGAAAGCAAGAGGGGGACCAAATTCTGTGTGATCAGCAAGGTTTCAAACAATCATGGGTGAAGCAAAGTCTCGCCATATCTATAAGTCATCTTGTTTTATAGGCCATTAGGATCTCCAGAGAAGGGCCGTGTGGAGACCATGGCTTTTTGTCGAAATTAAAATGTCAGAGAGGAAAGAAATAGAACAAAACAGAGAATCTGCAATTAATTACCTGGCCATAAAAATTCAATAATCGGGAGGCAATGCTGTTTTCTGCACAGCAGTACTCCTGATCATAGCAAACTGGAAGGGAATACATCCATCTCCTCAAATTACATTTCTAATCTAAAGGAGAATATAAAGAGGGAAATGACTGTACAAAGCTTGTAGATTACTGTCTGCAATAAGCTTTGATGTAGCCAAACCTGAGCAGGCTGCCAAATGTATGATCTAAATCACTAATGTAAATTATTAGATGTATAGAATTTAAAGGCAATAATTCAGTAAGTACAGAGAAAATGTTCTGATATGTGTAACCCTCCTCTTTTGAGTTGTATGTAAACTACTTTTGCCTGAGGTTTCTCCTGCTAATGATTTTAAGAATTATACATGCCATTATGAACACAACAATAAAAAGGCAATAGTATAAGTGTTGTTAATGTGAGGGAGCAACGCGGAGCAATGCAATTTTCACAGATTTGTCGAGCCTGACTGTCAGCCTCGCTTTGGCTACCGTAATGCTCACACACAGCATTGTAATAAAAAAGCGTCCGGCTGTTCTTTACAGCATTTTAAAGTAGACTTACACATAAGAATCTAGTTACTCATATTATATTATTGCTAAACATTGTGAGTATTCATATGCTGTAATGAATTAGCAATGCATAGTTCATTACAATATGCAACACATCAATGACCACTTTTTAAGTAATCAAAAAAAAAAAAAATCCTGAGATTTGTTAAATCATAGTTAGGTTATTTAACAAATCTAGATTATTTAACAAAACACCTGGGGGGGCCGAGTTCCACCTTCAAGGCGCAGCCCCTCCTCTGAGCTGTAGCTTCCAAGCTTCGGAGCTTCGGCCTCGTAGAGCAGCGCTCCCCCTCGACTTCCCCACTTGGGTCGTTGATGCAGCTGCAGCAATTAGCTGACACCTGGTGGAACTGCGCATCAACTGAGCTCATTATATGAGCTACTTCTCAGAGCAATGCTGGTAAAAACATTGTTAAAAGGTTAATAGAAGAGACCTGTTGTGATGACTTCCTGAAGGTGGAGTTTCAGAAAGAAGAGTTTTAAAGAGACAGAGGCCCAATTTCAAGGCTTTGACCCAAGACGTAAAAATTAGTTTTAAGTCATATTTGATATAGAAAGAATTTTTATAACAATTGATGGTAACATATTTACTCGATTATACTGTAAAATGGCACTATGTGCCTAGAAAACACATAATACTACCCTTTAAAAATGAATGTGTAGAGAAATACTAGTATGATCAGTGCATTACTAGTTCACTGGCCAGTAATGGAAGGTTTTTCTTTTGGGTATTTTGTTATTCTCCTGACTGTTTTAGGAAACCTTAAGAGATGAATGTAACTTTGTAATACACCAATTAGTAATTTTTCCATAATCCGCTCTGACATGTAATCAGTAGGTCCAAATGCTAACAGTCCAATTTCTTTGTCCCTGTTTATTGAAATACATACAAAGAAAAAAATGTATTTATGGTTTCTAAATGCATCATTTTGATGAACATTTTCTTTGCAATTTGTTTAAAATCTGCTTATGGCTCGAGACATACTTGGATACATGCATTTTGTCTTCATCCTTTTTTCGGGTTATGCACAGTGCATGTTGAATCTCACGTATCATCACATAATCAGGCTGTGCAAATATACAGTCAGATATGCTGAAACTCATTGAGAGTAAGAGAAACACTGTAATGAAAAAATAACAGTAAAAAAAGGTGTAACGCTGCTTAGCTGCAAATACTATCATCACAAAGTACAGCTAAAGTAAAAGTAAATCCAAATTATCACCCATATTTTCCAATAATGTGCAACTATAATTCATGGCTACTAACTCTATCAAGGAAGCTGCAGCATGCCTTAACTTTTATGGTTCGTGTTTGTAACATTTACTTTGTTGAATTAAAAAAAATAGTTGGATGAAAATAGTTGTGGTAAAGATCTTAGAAATATAGTGATATTTTGTTGGTTTTGTAGGGCAATTTTGATTTAAACTGAAGTTTTTGTGACCCAGTAAGAAAACGCTTAGAAATGTAATCTACCAGATATGTTTCAAATCTTCTGTGATATTTATTCAAAAAGTTGCACCACGAGGTAAAAGAAGGTTGAGGCCCCAGTCTTCATGACTCATTGTCACAATAACACTCAGCTCCCAGTACGAGGGTGGTCTGTAGGGGAGAGGGAGTGGTTTTAATTTAGACAATGCAGTGGTGCTATATTTCACCCTTTGCTGTTGTCTCGCATTATCTTGGTAAACATCCCAGGTACTGATATGATATATTTTCGAGCAGGCAGTGTTTCATCCTGCTCTCTGTGTGACTGATGAATGACGAGGGGGGGGCAACGGGGACAAAGATTTATGGCCTGCTGGCGCGTAGAATATGTATGATTATCAGCAGTGTGGAGAAAGCAACTCAGTGTGAATGATAGGCACACAGTGAGAAATCTACTAAATGACTCCATTTCCCTAAAAAGTAAAAAGAGGCAGGTTTTGTCTCTACTGAATTTATTCCAGGATCTGTGTAGGGAGTAATTTTAGAATGATGTCTCTGAAAGTACTGTGACATCGTTCCAATACATATAACATGCATTTTTGCAGTTTTATACGTTGAAAATTCACAAGCTTTAAAATGTACAAAAGAAAAAAAAGAAGAATTGCTAAAACAGAAAAACAGACCTTAAAAATCCACACACAGCGTTGTATCCCACAGAGTTTGTGTTCACCTGCCCTTATCAGCCCCTGAATAGGTGTGACAGTAACTGTCAGAGCGAAGACTGCAGTTTATACTCCGTTATCCACTAATTCTCTCTGACTTCTGATTTAGCTATAATACCCATTGGCATGTCTGAGTGCTTTAAAGAGTCAGCGCCAGTATGATCAATAGGACGTCATCATAAATCCCAAATCCCATGCACTTTATTGATTTCTTTTGAGCACATGCTGCTTCTCTGCATATGTGATTGCTTCAGCCCACGCACATGCCAAGTGACAGACATATTTTATCCACAGGAAGCATTATCATATACCGTCTGCATTGTCTTCTGGGTCTGAGAATTACAGCTTGCAAGCCTGACTTGAATGGCACCCTTGAGAGAGCTTCATTTCCTTTTCACCTCAATTTATATTTACACAGGGGTCATAAATAACACTAATGCACTGAGACGATTTGGTCAGTATAATTGTTTATCTCTCTCTAAGTGTAGATTCTAGACAATGCTGCCAGCAAACAGTCATTTAAGGCTGAACTGGGGTTGTTCTCAGAACGTGTGTGAGATATTTCATTCAGACTTACCACTTATTACATACGGAACATGTCTGGATACACCCCAGGATGTTTTAGTATAAATAAGATATTTTGTTATTTTGAAGTTGAGCCATAATGACAACTCAATCAAAAATGCTTGAGTAGCAGGGGGAGTCGTTAAAAATCAAAGAAAAGCTACCTTTCCCATTGAACTCAGTCAGTGATTTATTCGGTGCTTCTGTATCCATTTTTCTTTTTTTTCTCACAGCAAGATTATTTTGCAGAAAAATTTTATACTTTAAACATTTATCTTAATTTACATGCACCGCTAAACTCTTGAATAAGGGGACATTTTGGTCATTTGATTGGATGATCTCTGTTGATGTGTTTGGCATCAATTAGTAGGTTTCCTCTCTGTTTCAATATGACTCAGCATAATGTGGTGCATAACATATTTAAATACTGTTTCAGAAATTAATTTTTCTCCTGGTTTAGAAACCAAACTATATGCACAGTCCACAGCTAGTGACACACAATATATATAGAGAGGAAGGTGCAACAGGTCTCTGTTTCATTGCAAACATCATTGCAAGACTCATTAGATCAATAAAGCATTATGCAAGACCTATAATAATGCACTGGAAAATAAGCCACAAATTGATTGAGCCAAACCAATCATTTAAGCCATGTTACTAAAATAGGACAGATTACACATTTGAAAGCCAAGATGCGACATATAAAACAGTTTTAGAAATTTTGCAAAGATGAATGAGACACATACCCTAAAAAACTTTCAGTAAATGGTGACTCTCAAATCAACATATGGTAAATAGCAATGCATTCACTTTTTTTTCTTTTTTTTGTGTGTGTGAACATTTTTAAAACCAGTTTTCACCCCCTGAGTCCTTGTCATAATTAGCTTTGAAGTTTGTGGTTATAATGTCAAAACATCCAAAAAAGTCCAATGCGGTGCACCGTCTACTCCACAAGAAAACTTTCTGATATTCCTCCCTCCCCTACTGTTTTCTTTCCCACACATTCACAGACTGTAATTTTGTTGAAGCCTTATATGATGTTACACTGTCTTTACAATATTAAGTGCCTGTATCGTTTCACTAAGTTCCAGGTGTATTGACTGAAACATTGAGGATGACTGCTAAGGAGAAACCAGAAATTCACCAGACTTTGCGACAGGGTTGAAAAAGTTGGGGGTTTACATTTCTTATTATGCATCAACTAACAATGACAGCGTCACTATAAACTAGCCTGTGGAAATCACACTTACCTAACTAACCTTTAAACTTGGTAAGATCCAGAGGTCTTTGCCAGAAAGGATAAAGACCAAGTCCTAAGAAATGACTTACTCAGTGTTCATGTGACAGTGGCACGTGTCCAAAGCGCAGTCCACAAGGTTAAACAATGAGAGGATTTGTCATCTCATAATTGTAATTTGATAAAGATCTCACATGGTATCAGTGAAGCCTGACATACTGGGAGCTTCAGGGCACTTGTTAATGCAATTGTTCTGGTCAGATGTTGCAGTCACAAATCATGCTGAGAGTTGGATGACAGGTAGCAGAACTCATTGATATTTCCTGAGAAGGTCAAACAAAGTGTGGACATACCGCAGACCGGGGCTTGAATATATATTGAGAAGAAACACTGCAGGGTTTTAAAATGAGAAATATGTGAAACAACACAAACGGAGGTACTTATCAATCAGTGTTCTCGACACAAAAAACACAAGGTGTGGACATGTTGACTGAACGCATTTCCAAAATGGAGACTCTTGAGGTCTAAACAATGCCCTCTCTTTACACTGACAGGTCCACCCTCCTTGTGCTGCATGTGTTTCACCTCTCTGTTTCAGCGCTGATGTATGGGTAATGCGTGACAGGGGGAGCTCTGGCAAAACCCGACATACATGCCAAAATACATTTTACAAGCTCTGCTCTAATCAGCCTCCGGCCAGAGGCTTGTAAATTGCCTCAGTGTGTCTGGACCTGGTGAGCAAACACAGCTTAGCGTTGGGCGAACATCAAGTCACATCCCTGGGCAAAACCAATACTGAGTCAAGCCGAGATGTTTGAGAGTCAATTCAACAGAGAAAGAAGGCTAAGCAAGTGTCTTTATATTAAAACATGTCAGAGAAGAGGAAATACATGCTCCTGTTCAATCATGTGATTAGATGAAAACATATGTTTGCATGCTTTAAGTTTAAGTCAAATTTAAGTGCTTGAAGATAAATTTAAGACTTCATGAAGATAACTTCTAACATCATTCGGGTATGGAGGGTCCAGTGGAGGACTCCTGAAGGTTTGTCAACACTCTCGCATGTCTTGAATTATCTAAATGATTTGGAGCTCTCCCACAGGTTGAATGTGTCACCATTCCAGTTGGGAGGTTGTTTTGTTCTTTTTAATCTCAGCTGTAACCTTCTGTGTCCTCCACTAGCAGGAAGTGCAGTTTATCAAGTGGGGATGACACCGTGGCAGCGGATGATATATGCGGGACTGTGCTTCCCTAGATAATTCTAATAACATGAAGCCCTGTTCCTGCTCCGCTCCTCATTTTTAAACATCAGGGAATTTCCTGAGGTATGTGGAGTGAATTTAGTAACATAATACTGTAAACTGCGCAGCCAGGATGATGCCAGATCCTCAAATAATATTATGGATCTGAATAGGCACAGAGGTTGTGCTGCTTTTGTATTTATTTTTATTCTTTTACAATGTCTTTCTTTAACAGGGGGATACAAAAAAGAGACTAAAATGGTACTTACACTGTAAAAGCTGAGACTGATCTGAAGTCATGTTTGACAATTACAGTGGCAGGGGCAAAGTTTATAAGGTGCTTGAGAAATAAGTATTTTACATAAGTAAGTGTTTTACATAAAATTGAATATAAATTCAGTAATTGGATCAAAAGAATTACAATTTAGAGTATTAACTTTAGCTAAATTTATTTGCTTTGTGATTTATGGGCCAGCAGGACAGAGAAAGAGCTGAAGACGACCATCTTCCCAATCAAAGATGAATGTTTTCTCATAATGTCTCATTTCATATTTTGAAATGCCTAACAGGGCAGCATCACACATTTTCCAGGCACAAACAATAGTTTTAGAAGTCCAATTGTAATCTCATTTGTCTTTACATTCCTCTTCAAACATGCATTGATCTAACCAGCATCCATTGGATGGCAGCACTGAGCATGATCTAAAAATTAGCATCAGCTCCACTCACACATCTAAAAAAAAAAAAAATATATATATATATATATATATATATATATATATATATATATATATATATATATATAGAGAGAGAGAGAGATGTCATATATATCTATATGACATATATATGACAGAGATGTCATATATATCTATATGACATCTATATAGATATATAGATGTGTGAGTGTCATATATGTCATATATATAGATAGATAGATAGATAGATAGATAGATAGATAGATAGATAGATAGATAGATAGATAGATAGATAGATAGATAGATAGATAGATAGATAGATAGATAGATAGATAGATAGATAGATAGATAGATAGATAGATAGATAGATAGATAGATAGATAGATAGATAGATAGATAGATAGATAGATAGATAGATAGATAGATAGATAGATAGATAGATAGATAGATAGATAGATAGATAGATAGATAGATTCTTTTACATATATGTATGTAAAAAAACAGTTCTTTAAAATTAATTGTGAAACAAAACTATAATATTTGAAGTATTCACCAACTGGCAGTGATAATAAATACAATGTGACATAACCTTATGTCTAGAACTGAACACTGGGGTATTGTAGTCCTTTCCTTTTCCTAAAAAAAAAAGCCATTGTTCTTTATTGACACATTTATAGCCATCTACCTCATCCAACTTTTGCTCCTTTTACATAGCTGTCATATCAAACTCCTCCAGAGTAATGCTCATAACTGCTTGCAGAGGAAGGTTGGTGTCTATGAAATCCAAGCCGTGTTGCCTTTATTCTGAGAGAGGATAAAGTTGTGTTTATACACCAGCACGCACTTGTGCATGCACAGAAAGACACTGACGTTTGCTCGGGAAGTCAAAGAGCAGTCTGTGGCTTTGGCAGTGCTCTGTCTTATTTACAGGACGTTTGTTGCACTTGACATTTATCATGGCTCCGGGGCCATGAACTTCATGCAAAAGCTATTGAAGCATTCTATGCCAAGGGCTTCGGGCCTCCTGTCTCAACGTCATCACAAGTCTTTTCACGCTAAGATAAATCACTTCCACTGGACCCCGAGCACAAGGAATTAGAGGGATGGAGGTCAGAGGATGAGCAAAGTATTGAGCAGAGAAGGAAGCAGAGTAAGGAGTGGCTGGAAGAAGAGGAGCAGTTCAAAAGGAAAGGGTGTTAACATCCACCAAATACCAGGAGATTAATGTTTCTCCAATTTCTTCCTTGTTAATTGTTGGGTACATTCAAACACGTCACTAACCATTGATAAGCATATGGTTTGGCAAAATGCTTTTACGATCTCAGAGGGACTTAATACTGTCCTCAGATGACATGGAGACACTCTTTGCAGAAGGACATCAAAACTAACTGACAGAGGTTGCCTTTGACTTTAGTCAAAGAAGTGAATATAGAATCGGCTGTAACATCTAGGCTCAAGGTTTGGTACGTCTATATCACACAATAACGCATCAGGCAATTTGTGCTTTTTCAATTAATGTTTTCCCTTCCCAGCCTGTTCATTTGTTTGAATGGCCATGTCTTTGTAGGTTTTGCAGTTTTTCATGTTTTGATAATGGATTGAACAGTACTATGGGAAATGTTCAGGACTTGGCATAACATTTCTTCAAACCTAACCATTGAGCCTCTGACCATTCCACCTAAGACACATAAACGTGGCTGTAAAATGCAGACCTCTCCATTTTTGTTTTATTAAATATATAACACCTACAGAATAAATGTAATGGGAACATTTTATATTTAATGATTATATTTTAACTGTTGTGTTTAAAGATAAGAGTGATGGTACAAAAATATTTAAGATTGATGGAAGTAAATGCATTTTAAAAGAAATAGCTTTGTACATTGTGAATTCACCTTATTTTCTGCAATTTTCTGCAACATTTCATTGTCTTTATCACTGCACGAAGCTTTGCTTTTATGAATTTGGCCACACAATGGGTAGTGACAATTTGTTTCTTCAAAGAAATCTACAAGAACTATCTTAAGATGCTTTGCCCCATTAAAAATAAAATTCTTATGAAGAAATAAAACTTGACGATCAGAGACCAGAATGTGATTCTGTCAGACTACAAGCCCTAATAGCAGTACACATTAAAAATGTTTTCTGCACAGAATGACTAATGGCTCTGTGGTGCACAGCAATTCCTTCTTGCAGCTTTCGGTGCAATACATCTGAAAACATTGAGCCCTGAATGATAAATTGCAGATCCAATTGATTCATTATAATTTATTGGCAATAACGTACACAAGTGATTTCAAGATTGTTTTTCTGGCACTAATTTTCAAACAACAACAATAATAATAATAATAATAATAATAATAATAATAATAATAATAATAATAATAATAATAATAATAATAATAATAATAAGAGAAAGTAGAAGACAATTTTTTTCTTTTTCGTGACAATGCAGCAGCAAAGTGACAACGGTTTAAAAAAATAGTTGACAAAAGCTCACTGATTCAACTGCTTGATGTTCTTGGAAAGGCAAGAGGATGACACTGAAGAATTAGCTCTGGGCTGCCTTCGGAGCATCATGCAGAGCTAAAAAGGTCTGACTGAGATTATGTGCAAAAAGATGTGATAATTATTTCAACTAAAATACACCCAAGGCACACAGCTGCAAGGGAGCGCAAAACGGATCTTTATTCTGTCTTTACTCATTCTGAAAAGTCTCTACTTTCATGATGCCATGTCAGAAAAGTAGGGCTAATGGTATATCGTATAAGTTTATTCTACTAATGTCACTGAATGTCACTCGATGTGATATTCGGTTTTTAGATCAACATATATACCTTTGTAAGGGATCTTTATGCGAGGCTTGACTGAAGCTAATACTGATCCCCTCAGAGGCTATTTCTGGTGCCCAGTGACACTGATCATGTTGACAGCAATCGCCTTCCCACATCACAGCAACTGCAAAGGTCAGTGCAAATGAGAGAGATGTGTGAGCATGGCCTGTTCCCCCTTCTAGAGCCTGACATGGCCTTTGGCGTTCTGCCTGATGAGGCCTGACCATCAGCATAGAGTCATTACTCCAACCAGAACAGACTCTTCAGACATTGTCCCTGAAGAGAAAGCTGTACCCAGGTAGGGGGAAAAAAATGGTTGGACAATTTTGGATTTTGCTCCCAAACTATGCAGCCCTTCTTCTCTTGTCTCCTGGCGAATGTAATTCCTGCGCACCCTGGGGGAATTAATTAATTACAGAGCTGGCCGGGTATCAAAGGTAAATGATTTAATTACATTCCCACCGTCTTTGTTAAGAAGCCAACTGTCAGGCAGTTGTAAGCAGAGCTGTGGCCCTTTGTGATGCCTGGGGGGCCTATGTGTGGGTAGGTGTGTGTGCGTGTGTGCGTGTGCGTTTTTGTTACGGTGTGTCGCTTCTTTTGCATAATAACAGTGAGCAAAAATAGAACTTGACAATCAGCACAGATATTGCTGAAAGTATATTGAAATGCTACAGAAATGCTACAATATCACCGCTCCTCTATATGTACAAACACAATGAAAGCCAACACACAAAAATCAGTCCATATTTACGGCATCATGAAAAGGAAGTTCACACTTAGTAAGTTTTAGAAACTAGGTAGCAGGAATTAATCATCACACCCAGGCCCATGCAATCATCTAACTAAAACTGCAACAGAATAATTTAATAAATAAAGATTGATGTGAACAAATGGGAGGTCCTTTCACGCTTCCTGTTAGAAAGAACTGAGACAGTAAAAATCAATGTATTTTTTCCCACCCCTCCAAAAAAAAAAAAAGTTGGTCTGCATATTTGACTGAATTGATGACCTGGATCAGACAGGATGCTGGAAGGAATTAATTAATATTTATAATGTGCAGATTTGGGGCTTGTGATATTTTGTACTTAGTAGGTTTCATCCCTTCAGTGAAATATATTGAGTACTAGGGAGTCCTATAATTTTTATTTTACAGATTGTTTGTCATTTAGTCTTTCATTTGTACTACGTTACAATTTTAGAAAAAAAAAATTACTGGAAAAATACTGTGGATTTCCTTCAAGTGGCAATCCTTCAAGTTACAAAAATCTTTTCAAAAGGAATTGAAGAACCACACTGTAGAAATGTATGATGACTGGCTCTACTTGATGGACAATCTAAAAAAAAAATAGAACAGGTGCAGCAAAACAATATTCTAAAGCAAATTTACTCAGTGTGGTCAAGCTTTCATATGATGGGGATAAACTGTGACATCAGTCTATCTTGATTTATGCCTGGCAGAGATTACTTTATGATGCCACAAATCAGTGCATTGAGTAAATGACCAAGAAACGTGAGCCTAGTTCCTGATGAAAAAACCTGGGTTACAAAAAAATCCTTTCCTCCACATGGCTGAATAATTGCTGAAGAAGCAGGCCTGAATGCAAGATAAATAGAGCTGTTACCGAGGTTTTGTCACTGTACAAAGAAGCTGTTTATAGCACAGAGGCTTCGGATAAACCATTTTCTGCCCAAACAAGGTAAATGAAGCATAATTGGAAGCCCATTACAAAATTGAAAAACGGGTGTCTTTTGTTTTAACTGTGTTAGAATTGAACTGGGGCGCCTCCTCTACTCTGTAAACCTGCATTAAACTGCAGGACTCAATAATTATAATGTTCAGGATCCTTCTGAGGGGCGAAGAAAATCAATAGACTAAGGACAAAGAACCTATAGCCATCACTTAATTCTCTTATCACTGTGATTTAGGGGAAGAGGAGGATGTTAAATAACTGTAAATCTTTAGCTATGACTTTGAGGGTGCTTTATGGCAGTTCTTACAGCGTCTCCCAGACAGAATGTCCATACCTTCCGCAGACCACACAATTTATAGCTTTATTACCCTTTGTCTTAAAGAGCAGGGAGACACAGCAGAGAGGAAAGAGATAACAGCCCCGCACAGGGGCAGCTGGGAGAAAAAAGAAGTCAGATGCCATCATCGACAGAGACATATCTTTGTGACAGCTTTACGGCTCAGGACCTCGGCTACTATTTGGGGGTGCGAGACAATAAACCATCGGTGTCCCACACCCTGTATCTAAGTAGTCGTCTCTTCTAATGGCCACCCATGCTTTGCAAGCACACGCCATTTTCCTAAAATGCTGCCCCCAGTGGAGGAAGTAAGATTCAATTAATGGCTTATCCCCTGATGATCAGATTAACTTTGCTATGCAGCTGATTCTGCTACCACCATTCCTTCCTAGAGGTCACAAGGAGGACTGACAAAAGTAGACGGCTAAGGCAACCAGGGTAATCAGTAGAGGGGAGGGGGGCTTTTTTCTCTAGAGTCATGAGTTCCTATGGTTGTGGCAGATGCTTCCTCATATTTTCTTGCAGCGCTGACAAGTGGCTTATTGTTTCCCTTGATAAGGGTACAGTGTTCCCGGTAATGGGAATTAGAAGGAGGCGTAAGTCACCAAGACACAGGGTGAGAGTGAATCAATAGATAATGGGGGATTTCTCTTGGATGCAAAAGGCACGGATATTATCAGAGCCGGGTAAAAGACCCAGGCCTTTTATTTGTCTTCGAGCAGCACTCACGTGTAGTGTGAAACCCAGATATAAAAGTTACACTCTACTTGAACTCTGTGAATGGAGTTTTTCAGCGTACCTTGGCTCATACAAACTGATAGGTGAATGTTATCATCCTATCACGAGTGAAGGCTGAACTGCTAAATAAGTAAAGACTGAAAAAAATCGTATGCAGTTTTCCCACGAGGCTTCCGATTTGCTTTACAGCAGTGCAGCACTTTCAGACCACCACTTTTAAAGCTTGCTTGCATTTGAAAAAGGAAAATTTATTTTTTATTTTTTTTTTTTTTTAAGACATGATGACTTTATTGGGAGAGGTGTGGGCACCATTTAAAACTTAGTTGTTGTGAATCAGAATCATATAAATCCAGGACATCAATGTGTGAGCTTTTGCAAATGGTGTGAAGGTATGACAATGCAAACTTCTGCAATAAAAATGTTTATTTTTTTCAATGTATTACTATTTTACAATAAGCATCAATAGAAATAATTTGGTTAATTCAAACTGATCTAAAGCAAAAAGCTTTGGTCTGATTTGTAGACTGTAAAAAAAAGCATTCTTATACAGCATACTTACTGTAAGTATCAGTTTTGAGTTGCATGTACATGTTATCTACAGACAGACTTATCAGATCATCTCTGAAGTCAGGCAGGCTCAGTGTTCAATGACTACATGTTCATTAGTTTCTTTGTCATTTGTGGGGTGTGCCTTTGAGGTTATTGTTAGAGGTTTGAGTATTCATGCAAACAAAAAATTGTATGTAAACATGCAAATTTTTACATACAAATTTGATGTGCAATGTTTAGCATGGATTCTAAAAACAAAAAATCCAAAAGAAAACAAAAGAATAAAAGTGAACCCTTTTTGAATAAAACACTGGTCTGATCACAGAAGACACAATTTCAGCTTTATTGCTAAAATACTAACTTTCCTAACAGCCTCTATGCACCATTTACATCGTATTAGGTGTCCTGCTCTGCAAAACTGACTAAAAGGCAGACTGTAGAAAAATCTATGTCGAGCCGTGAGTTGAGCAGATCTATTAAAAGCTAGATTTGACCATTTGATAACGTCCATAAAATTAAACTGTGGTAGACATTGATGGCTTAATTTCCACCTCTGGGTAGAGGTAGATGTAGAGTTAAAATAATACTACTCTGAGCTCTGGCAGTGATGAGCTGGTAGTTAAATTTAAAAGATGGATTTTCAGACCTGGAGAGCAACTGAGTGATGAGGTTCCCTGAAATTCTAAGGAATAAAATAAACATTAATTATAATAAAATGCTTTAGTTTCTTCATATTATAAGAAATGTTAAGAGCACTGAATTACAACCATTCACTCATATGGAACACTGCCTGAAATACACACTGTAGCTTGCAAAAGGCACTGTATGCCTTTACAGTATCTTTTTATGCTCCTGCATTTTCTTTCACATATTGTTATGCCGCAACAAAAGTAGTTAATTGTATTTCATTGGAATTTTGTGTAATAAAAGTGACTAATTGTGAAATGGAGAAAAAGCAGATGAGAACTGTTTCCAAACAATTGTACTATTCCTCCAAGAGATAATGCTTTATTGGCTTCTAGGTACCAACTTTGGAAATCTATATTCTCTAACTCAAACTTTCACCAGTACCTTCCAAATTTGTTCAATTTCAGACCAGTCTAGATGGGGAGTATTGCTTTACAATTAACTTCACCCATCTTCCCTTAACCGTTCGGCAATTTGCCTCTCCCCCTGTTGATCGAAATAATCCCAACAGCAAAATACTGTCTCCATGTGTCACTGAGGAAGCTTTGTTCAGGATGATATGAAATGATTGTGTCCCACGATGTCAGAAGGAATTGATTAGAGCATTGTCTTCCACATATTTGCTTTTTCACTTAAATTACTTGTAAACTGCAAATGGTACATCTTTTTTATTTCTTTCAAAAATGCCTTTGTTTTTCTGCTATTCTGGAAATACAAAATATCCAGAGTAAAAATCATTTGCTATGGAATAAACACATTCTCCCAGGGAGTTGTGGATCTCTGCAGCTCCTCCACAGTTAAATGGGGTTCTTGGTTGCTTCTCTGATTAATGCTTTCATTGCTCAACTTACATTCATTAATTTTGCTTATTTGTAAGGAGGAAAAGTATTGTCAGTGTCGATGCAGAAATGCACAAAATGACTATTACTTCAAAAATTGAAAAGCATAAAGAGGGACAATGACAAGCTTCTGATTAATTTGTTTGTTTTTTTTTCTTACCTCCAAATTGTACACTGTATTCTCTTTGTAAATTCACCAGGTCACTTTGCTACCAGAGATTTTTAATATTTATTAATACTACAAATAGGAAGCAAACAAAATAATTGTTGTCTTGTCTCTATGGGAACACATCCACACCTGCCTGAAGAGAAGAAGTTATTTATTTATTTTCATCTTCCATCAATTTTTGGATTTTTGAACAATGCTTTGATCAGACTGATGATCGACTCAAATTGAGTCATCAGGGCTAAGTTAGAGATTGTTTAATTCCAGAATAATTGCTGGAATTCAATGGCTTTCTCTCTCTCTGTCGATCTCTTATAATTTGAGATATTCTGGGTGGTGCCCACATAAAATAATATTTAATGTTATAAATTATTTGATTAATAATAAATCATTGACTACAGTTAACAACTACATAAGCCTAACATCAACACTAGTTCTGATTTCCAACCATTTTGATACCATTGCCTGAGACTGGCACAACAATATTGGTTTCCAGAATTCTGATACCCAGCACAATGTACTTTTCAAGAAATAGAATCACTTGTTTTCTGATACAGACTTCAATGATTGCTTCTTATTCTATGCTTCCTCCCAAAATATGCATCTCCTTTTGCCACTTGTATTATCTCTGCTTGGCAATCATTGTTCCTTGTAGAAATCTTTTAAAAGATAAATGCCGCCTTTATCTTAATGTAGAAATTCAGAACCAGGGATGAGGTTAAAAGGAAACATTTAAAAAAACGCACCCTCGGAGAATGATTTTCAGATGCATATTATTGAATCGTGAGCCGTCCAGCATGGTCAGTGATCAGAGCAGCAGTGAGAGTGTCCTGCCCCCCCAACCCCAGGGGCCCTGAATGCATTAACCACTGGGGTCCACAGGGGTGTGGGGAATAATTACTCATTCCCGCCATTTGACATCCCCAATAAATTAAACTCCCCCTATAAGTTTTAAAGGCAAATGCATATTGTGGCCATCACTTACACGCTGGCCTGTCCGTGCCTGTGCATAATTCCTTGTAAGAATTTGTTACCGCAACTTAGTGAACGGACCCAGAAGCCGACTACAGATGAATGAGCAATTTGCCAATTGAAGTTGTAACAAGTGTGGAGGAAAAGTCTGTGTGTATGTCTTCATCATTAATAAATCCTACTCCATTAAGCCTTAATCTAATTATAAATCACGCCTTCATCTGACATGAATCATCTCCACTCTGTGTTAGCTAAATTGGGGAAAAAGAATTTGGACACATAATTGAGATTTTAATGATTTTTTTTTTCCCTCTGCCTTTGTGCAAAGAACAGAGAAGTTATCAGCCTTACATAAAATGATTGTTTAAGCCTCCATAACTAATGGCTTTAAAGAAAATATAATTATAATTTAATAATTGACAAATTAAGCCTGGGGAACTTTCAGTTTTTGGCAATGGATTCCTAAAAACATCTCTCTCTTTTTGCAGCCACGTGTCAAAAAGAGGCAATTATAGCCTCTGTACACACATATAAAACTTAAGCAAACGCACCCAGCAGAGAGCTGAGGATTAGGAACGAGATGGAGATGTCATCCAATCATCACCATGGCACACAATGTGGAGAATAGGTTTGAAAAATGCAACTGGTGATAGGTGCTTTCAATAAATAAATTTCCACAGTGCAGGAGTGACTTCAGCAGCGACAGCCCAACGACAGCTTGTGCCGAGGAACATCAACACCTTTACTCCAAAACCTAATTATGTGTCACATGGAGCTTATATTGAAGTCTATATTGTTTCTCTTAGTTAACACACGAGGAAGTAGCTTAAAGATAATTATAGTAAATAGCTCACAACAAGTCAAATCACTCCTCTAACAGCAGCCACCCTGACTTGTTTGTTGCTGTGGTTGTTTGCAATAAAATAAAAATAAGTAGGCAACATTTGAGAACATCTGCAATGTTTCCACAGTTGAAAGCCCCCCCTCCCTTCTCCTCTCTGTCTGTCCACAGACATACTTGACAAACCCTGTCTTTCTACACTCCCCTGAACTAATATTCTGTCGCAAGAAAGCCCCCAGCTTTGAGTTGTAGGTGAAAGTTTTACTTTTCCTTCCTCTGTGCTCTTTTCAGTGCGCTCTAATGATCTCGATGTGCAACACCCGCGGCACCGGCAATGGGGAAGCCATAGGTAATGAGTCAGATGTATAATGTGATTAGTCAAGTCCCCGACCAAGGCCTTCAGTCAAAGGCAGCAACAGCAGAGATCACAAGACGCATTAAGAGACACTCCGTCACGATGCAAAAGAACATGTGAGCTTTCAGCTGCCGCCATTCATTTTCATAATGACAGTAAATGCAGTTGAAAGCAGTGGGATCTCTGAATGGCATTAGGCTCCCTTCTTTCAATTTTGATTAGGTGTCTCGCACAAGATGAAGAGAAATCATTTAGAGCAGAATAAGTGTGTCAGGAGATAATGGCTCCACAGGTTGAACACGGTGAGGAAACACAGGCTGACGAAACACAGCTGCGACCGGAGAAATTCAGGTGCATGTATGCTTATCTGTGTGCCTCCACGCACGCCAGCGTTTGTTTAGGTGCCGGTTCACGTGCACACGCGTGTGCGTATTTGCCTGGCAAAGATCACAAGTTCTTTGTGTTTCATCTCAGACGTTTCGATCTGGGTGACAGCATTTCACATTGATGTGACATGTCTTTAGAATAAAACTAAGAAAGCTGAGTATCCTTGGTGAATATTTTCTCTTAGCATATTTTGCCTAATTAGGGTCAAGTATTAATTTGTGATTAATTGCCCTTGCTTAAAATAAAACTGTAACCATTTGTTGCTTTGCTCCTTTTTGTCACTGCTAATCCTAAAAGGTTTTTACTCAAAATAAATAAATAAATAAAACTGTGTGCAGGGCAATCCACCTGGAGATTTAAATCGTTGCTGTGAAAGTATTAAATCCTTCCGAATGTCTTTTAAAACTTTACGAATGTTCGTTGCGCCCTGACCAAAACAAAACATGATGACAGGTGCCAGTTTACGACATCCCTCTCTTTATGTCTGACTCTCCTCAATTTCCCCTGACAGATATGGAGGGGGAAAAACAGATAGAGAGGAGGGGGAGGAAAGAGGCAAGGAGGAAACACAGGGGACCTGAAGAGTGTTTAGGAGGAAGATGGCTGTCAGTAGCTGTCAATCGTTGACTTTTTGATGCCATCGTCTTGGCACAGGCCTGTCTGTCTCGCGGTGCAGCAGCTATCAAAGACTCACTCACAGCAGACAGACGCTGGGATGAAAACACAAGAAGATCTGCAAATTCTCTCATTTCCACCTGGCACACAAACTCTCTCAAATCTGTGAATTGTGATGAAACCCGTCCCTTCACCTGGTCCTCTTGAAACTCAAAAAGCTGGTAACACATAAAGAGAGACTTGATTGGAAGCAAATTAACAGAAAAGGTGATTAGAGTCCAGTTGCATTTTTCACTTATTTATCATTAAACTGTTCCATTGCACTGCATATCAATGGTCAAGGTAGACACATTTCCTTATCTAAGCAATTTGATTATAAACTAAGCCCAGGCTGATACATTTTTTAGCACATAAAAAAATATGCATTGTCTACTTCTGAATCAAATCCATTTAGATAACATTGTGAAAGTGCTTGAAAATGCAGAATGTGTTGAAGAATGACGACTAGCTTTATCAACTTGTCAGTGAATGGTTGTCAATTTTTATGTGGATGTCTATGATTTGCACATTTTATGCAAATATAAGAGCAGAACTAAACATAAATCTATTGTCAACTGCTGTTCATTCATAGTGTCTATTACTTTGTATGAGTAAAAAGATTTGATTTCTTTCATGTTCCATATTGATGCTTTGAGCATAACAATTCTATAGTCTGAGTTTGATTAATTACTCATGCAATTCAAGTCCTGAAAAGAGGCAGAAATGTCAGCAGAAAAAGGCCAAATCATGCATATTGAAGAGTCAGTGTGTGTGACTGCAGGTATCAATTAATATAAAATACCATGACTTGTCATTTCTAGTGTGCTTTGATGATGAAATTCGCCTGTTCTTGGATCAATGGTTCTATTTGAGTCCCCTCTCTGTATCATCTCATTGGTCAAGATGACCAAGCCACAACTGAACACAACACCTGCCGAACATTTACGACCTATCTTGTTCATTCTTTTGCCCTCCCTATTTAGCAATCGAACATAAAAGCCAGAGAAATAAACTAACGACAGGATCTCTATTCAAACACACAGCTCAATATCCTACGTCTCAAGCAGCCTTCGGGAAGTCCTGTCAGCGCTCATCATTTGGCCTTGTACCTCTGCTAAACCATTGAATTCATCATGCATAAAACATCAAAGATGCACATCTGAAAGAGTGTGTCCGCCTGTTTATTGGCTCTCACTGCTCCATAAACCATTTTCATCCTCTGTGGGATGAGACACACATGCTCCTCAGTCCTATTGATGGCATTTAACACAGGAATATAAACTATAAAACACAATAATAAACATAAGCGGAGCAAATAAATCAGATTCATAATAACCCTGAGGTGGGATTTATGTAAGTAAAGATAGAGGCTTTGTGCAAATTGACGGTGCAACTCTATCAAAGTGCCGGTGAGACACTAATATAGTCTTATAAACACACCCAGCAACACTCTAAAGTAGCTTCATCTCTCCTCTTTGGCCAGCATAAGTGCTTAAGTAATGTATTGCTTTCATAAGTGTGCAACTTAGTGGTACTTTCTTTGGTGTAAATGTGTCTCCATCCTCTGGGTTGTATGATCAAGTATAAAATACAAAGGCTATTGCTGTGGAATAAATTCAAACTCAGAGCTGAGCAGCAGCAGTTCTTTTTTGGAAAGGCCCATGTGACAGTGGCAGAGAGCCCCAGAGAAATCCATCAGCGGCACACACACTGTCCCCCTGGCACCCAGGCTAATGTATCACCTCTGGATTGCAGTAATATCTGTCTGATGGATGTTTTTGGAGCACAGAGGGCCATATGAACCCCAGACAGGAGCCTGAATTGCAGGATGTAGCGCTGAAGAGATGGGGCTCCAGCTCCTGGAGGTCCATTATGCTTCTTTTTCTCCTTTCCTCTCCCGAGTCCTGGACCCTATACCTCCTCCCAGTCCATTCATCCTGCCTTCTTCCCTCATTCTTCAACTATTTGTGTGCATGCACGCCTGCTTGCATGTGTTAGTCACAGGTCTCCGCTGAGAGGCCGACAGCCATCCTGGGGCGATGCCTGGGTTCCTCCAGTCAACTATACTGCCTTCATCTGGCCTGATGAATGGCTGGCTGCCTTATCAGTCCCTCTGCCTGCAATCTCAAGTGGTTCCCCGGAGCCTCACACCGCCTGCAGGTTCGGTCGCTCTCTTCTCCAAGCGGTTCCATCCGCCTCACGCAGCACACCCAGAGACACAGCAAACAGGGGCACACAATTACTTACAGATAATATTATTCCGCTGGATGTACAGTTCACAAAAGACACACACACGAGCAGAAAAAAAAAAACAACAACAACAAAAAAAGACAACAACAACACACCAATGGTAGCAGCCAAGAAAACCTTCACACAGCCTCTTCCACAAAGGCACACACGCACGTCAACAAGCAAATCCATCATCTTTATTTCCTCCCCAATGTGCTCATATTTTCTCGCGGCTGCAGCAAGCTCACAAAAATATTTATTTTTGCTGATTTTTTTTTCTTCTTTTTTTTTTCTCGAGAAAACACAAAAGAAATCACACCTCTCGTTCTCCCTGGCTCATGCCAAAATAATCAATGCTTTCCAGAGAGGGACTTGTGGCGCGACATGCGTGGAGGGAAGGCAGAAGGATGCAGACATAGCTCCAGGGCTCTGGTTGGAGATAATAAGTGAGGAGAAGTCCTTGGGTATGTTTTACAGCTATCAAGACTCATCATATTTGACATGCATTCTGGTGTTTACACAGACTCTTCCGTAAAATCCTCTGCAGCTACAGAAGTGAACCGGGTGCACGGAGCAAACACAATGCAAGCGCAGGCAGAGCACACACTCTTACACACACAAGTGCTTCAGAAAGGAGGAACCGGTTGTTGCCTCTGCTTTTCTTTTTTTTTATTATTATTTCTCCCTGCCTCTTTTCTCCACGTCCCATCTCTTATCCACGGCACAATTGGCGGCGTTAGCACCTGTCAGCTGACTGACTTCTTGTTCCCGGCGGCTTATGAAAAAATCATGGCTGCTGGGCTTCAGAGGCTGCTCTCCCATCAATATGAATTCACCATGGTCTTCATGCAACATTAGGCCAGGTCCTGTTTTCTTACAGCAAGCCGCACGCTGCTTCGTCTGTTATACACAAGAGGAAATGAAAAGAGTAAATAGTCCTTTTAGAATGTTGCATTCAATCATGGGTGGAACCAAGTCGCCTATGAAAGGGACCAGTATACTTGGCTCTCTAAAGCACATTTGCTTTCTACCCCCAGATATAACGGCACACTGCTCCGTGTCTTTTATTAGTGTGTCCAGTTCTCCTGTAAATAAAACAGTGCAATTCTCCATGCGGCCCCAGAAGATTGTCCCCCGTTCTTATATTCCAAACAAGCTCTCGCAGATTTATGTACTTTTAGTTTTACTGCTAAAGCAGGGGCACTAAAGGTGCCAAAATATATGGGGATTATACTTATATGTTGCAAAACTAAAAAGCCAGAGTACATTCAGCAAAAACAAATAAGTTGAATTCTATTATTATTATTATTACTCATATAGAAGAAAAAAAATCAAGCAGGGAGTTTTGTTTTGTCTGCTTGTGCTCCAGGCTTTGCAACTGAGGATTAGGACTTAAAAAAAGAGGTTGATTTAGCAACAGCTTTATAGTTATGCTGACTGTAAACATTCTAATGGTTCTTCATCAATTCAGCCAGAGAAACGACAGTGGCTATAAGAAGTTTTTAACCTCTGAATGTTTTGAACTTTCTATTGCTTTTACAGACCATCCACAACCAGCAAAAAACATAATTACAAATACTCTTTAATGTCAATGCGAAAACTGATTCCCATGAAATAGTGGCAATTAAACAAAAATGCTTAACATAAAATAAATGATTGCATGAATATTTAACCCCTTTTAAGCGAATGAAATAACTCAATGGAATTCCAGCCAATTGATACTGCTAGTCTTCATGATGAGTGGAATGAAAATCACCTGAATGCAGTGAGTGTGTCTCAAATTACTGTTGTATAAATACACCTGTGTCTAGAAGGTCAATTGATTAGTTAATCAGAATCCCTGGCGATCATTACAACATGAAGACGAAAAAAGAAAAAAAAGAAACACTACAAGCAAAACACAGGAAAAATAATTGAAACGTATCAGACAGGGGATGGATACAAAAACAAAATCCCAAAGGCATTTAACGTCCCGTGGGCCAAAGTGTAAATTTGCCTGAATCAGGTAAAAGAAAAAAACATAGAGAGGTCAACTTGTTTTTATTCTGAAACATTCAGCTAAATCTACACAAAAATGGTTCAAAGTCAACATGGTGGATGTTCCAGAGTGGCCTAGTCAAAGCCCAGACCTCAATCCAAAAATTCTGAAAAGGACTTGGGTTAATCACAGCACAGATAATTGTATTTATCTCATAGATGTCAGTTTTCACTTCAACATTAAAAATTCCTTCAATGTCAATGTTGAACTTGATTTTCTGTGGTAATTTATTTTGCCAAAAAAGTTAAATGTTATTATTTGAGTTGTAAAAGCAATAAAAGGTGAAAAATATCCAATACTTTTTATAGGCATTTTAGATCATTCAGAGGTGAACTTGTGTTTGTATCCATTTACATCCGTTTGCATTCAAACCTAAAGTCTTGACCTGATCGCTGGAAATTTTCCTTCAGGAGTTTTTGGTAGAGAGCAGAGTTTATTATCCTATCAATTAATTCTTCCTGAATGACTAAAGCAGTCCCTAATCTTCACACTACGACCAACATGTTTAACCTTCTTATTCTCAATGTGCTGTAATATATTGCTACAAAAGTTTTGAGAGGAGAGACACTTCCTGAAAAGTTCTCTAGCAGTTTTACTGGTCCACAGAGTGTTTTCACTAAAGGTCTGGGAGATTATTACATCAGCAAGTGAGGTGATTAATCCATGAAATCAAACCGAGCTTTTCAAATTACACGGCTAGTCACAATTACTTCAAGATTTAGCAAGAGAGTACAAAGTACTAGTTTTACATATAGTCAGCTTCTTGTGAATTCTTTCATTTCACAAAAAAAAAAAAAAAATCATGATTACTATGCTTTTCTATTTTCACATTTCAAACAAACTTTGTTTGTTTGTAATTTGTTTGGTGATTAACTCTAAGGAGCGACAAAGACACCAGAAAATTTTTATCATGAATGGATAAAACTAGGTATTAAACAATACCTTTTCTTTTTTAAAAGACAAAAATTGGCAAGTCAAGCTCAGCCTACAGTTGGGAAACCTATAAGAGCTCAGCAATAATAGTCTCTCGCTGACATCAACCTGCTGATAATGCATTGACTCATTCAGCTTTCTCGTTACATTTGCTTGGGTGGACCAGCTGCAGGAATCTCTGCTTTCCTCCTACTTCCCTGCCTCTCTCCCAGCCCTTTAAACATGCCGACAGTCAATTATCTACACCACTTCTTCCTGACATCATCGCTCTAATACAAGCTGCTCCTGACCTTATGTTTGTGTGTCTTGAGCGGATGAAAGTGCTGTGTTTCTCCCTGATTGGATTAACTTCAGATGTGGTGTGTGTCCGGGTCTATTACACGAGCTCTGTTGAGATTTCGAACCCCAAGCCTGGACTCCCTCCCAGCCCCCCTCTAACCCTTATCTCCACATCCAAACCGTTGCGATCCTCTTCCTTACAGCCACAGTTCCACCCTTCTCCTCCTTTTACACCTCCCCAAAGGCCCGCTCTCCCTGCACGCCAGCTCCTGCTGGCACACAGACATGCAACGCTGTCATGTGCACAGTCGCACATGCACATATGCCCCAGATCAGGCCTCTAAACAGTCATAGTCCATGTGTCCATTGCTCACTGATGGAATGCCTGGGGAAACCCTGTTTCTTCATCCGCACCCTCCTTCTCTCCCTGCTCAGTTTTTCCAAGTCCAGAGGGGTCATCTCAGATGGGGAGCTCATAATCAACTCAATTAAGTGAATCTGATTGCGATGGCAAATTGGTCCGAGTTATAACATTATCATTAATGCCCCGAGTGCAGTCACAATGGGACACAGCAATCAGATGGGAATGAGACTAATAGGAAGGGAGGGAGCAGGGACTCTGCTCTGGAACTTAGGGAAAGACTGACTTTGCTTTAGCAGAGAAGAGTGAATACAAATGTAACTTTTTGTGAAAAGCATAGCAGTAGATTGCAGAAGTGGAAATGGGCAGTTAAGATATTATTTCTTCTGCAGAGAGCAATTCTCCCTCTGACAATGAGGACTGACAACAACTGCGAGATGTTATTGGAGAAGCACTACTGTATTTGAAATGTGGCTGGGAGAACTAGCTTTAAACTGGGGTTCACCCAGTAATTGTTTCTCAGGATGTGACATTTGCCTCTTTTTTTGTGGGTTGCTCAAGGTGTCAACACCTTTCACATAGCCAAGATTTTTATTTTTTTTTTCTTTTACTGTGGTTCACGTGCCCTGGAGCGGGCCGTTTGATCTTCTTGAGGACTGTCAACTTATTGCGTGACTGCATGGAAATTGAATTCTGTATTTATTTACACGGCAGGTTAATAGAATAGATGCCTTAGTGATTTGAAAGTCAAACAACCACACCTGCCATTCATTCCATTTCATTTTTTTTTCTCCGTAGAGGCATATCCACTCCTTTGTTCTGTTTGGCTTGAACACACAAAGAGAGGATGATAATGAACTGAATGGCTTATCCTGTGCATTCTAACTGCAGAATGCACTGTAGCTCAGACACAAATGAAGTAAATCCAGATTTTTATGATTGACAAAACAGTTCTGGGGAAGATTTTTTTTTTTTTGTTACATCCTCATCTACATTCTGCAAATACAGCTCCTTCAATAAATACCCATTAAACAACCACTGGAAGGCAAACCTTTGTCTTGTTCTCAAGCCCTTTGCAGCCTTTAATAGATTTTCCCTCAGATGTTCCCTGTATTTTGAATCTTTCCATCAGCATTCCCAGAGCATCATTCTACCAACACCACATTGTCCAGGCTGACTTGCGGTGTTACTCATTTACTTTATTTTGACACTCTTGATGTTTTGAAATTAGAAAGTTCAATTTTGGCATCAGCATAGGCTCTTTTCTTATCAGTCGGCCTTAAAGGCTATATTTGAGGAAAGTCCAACTGATATTTGTTCCATCGATAAATTTGAATTTCTGCAGCTCCTTCAGAGTTCTCCGATTAATGTGATCCTTGGCCGGTCTTCATGTTGTCCTATGTTAGGATAAATTGAAAAGAGCTCTGAAATGCGTGGAATGTCATTTTACAACTTAGCCATGATTCTCCTGGCGTGGTGCTTTGTGTTGATGATGCCGTTTATTCATAAACAATACCTAAAAAAAATCACAAAACAGATGAATTTATACTAAAATTATTATACACACTGATGGACTCTATTAGGTAACCTCTAAAGGTAACTAGTCTAAATGAATTGTTTCAAGGGTATTAGAGAACATGGAAGAATAAAATGCATGTCATACTTTTTTTTTTCGAATAGAAAAATTTAATAGCTCAATGCAACAGATTAGAGTTTGCCATGGCTGTGTGATAAAATCTAAAACAGTTTAAACAGTGTGAATACTTTCACGAGGCACTTTACTAAATGCTTTTTATCTGGGCATTGACTGACAATACCTAACTGGGCTTTTTTTCTGGAAAAAAAAGAGAAGGAAAAACATACGATGGCCCAGTTTGAGTAAACTCTGCCTCAGTGCTCGCCTATCTGCTCACACTGGAGCTTTTAACAGACTTGTCACGCTGGAGGATGCTGCCGTCAAACAGAGGACAAATCCAAGGATGTCAATTGAATGCTGAGAACTGTCTGTCATCTGTCCTGATGTTGGTCTCTCCATTGTGATTAGCATCACTTAATATTCATGCATGCCTATCTGACTGCGGCGATGATGCCAAGCTGACTCCTGTTGTTTGTGTACAGAAGAAGCTGTCTCCCTGTGATGAATACACGGATGATGTAAGAGCCTTGTGGTGTTACGAGCGCATCAATATGTTACGCCAGTGTATGCTCTGATGGTGTCACAGGTCAATTCAATAAGAGGAAAGTGATATTGCAACAGAGACAAGAATGTGAAGGCCTTGGTCTCTGAGAGTTGCTTGGTTGTGCATTTGCTAAGCAACACTGCCACTCGGTGGTCAAAGTTAGGTACTGTATAGCAAAACGTATGGAGGTGAAAGCTGCACAGATTTGAAGACATCCTAAATGAAAATGAGACACAAATCCCTGCCTAGAAAAACATAGGGTTGGTTTTAAACTGACAAAATACCTCAGCTTAGCTTCTATATGCCCCAAAATTTAAAAGGCTGTTTTTCGTTTTTTTTTAAAGTTGTACACAATTCTCCTTCCTGCATTAAACCAGGGACATCCTGAATTATTTTATTTCATATTAACACTTGTATGTGTCAAGTTTGTTTCCTTACTTCTCCAGTAGTTTAGACTTTTTTTTATATTTTATTATTATTTTTTTTTTTTTTTTTTACCTCAGAGAGACTTCATGAACGTGTATCATTGTGGCACAGTGACAGTCAAGGCCGGGAGGGGGAACGGTGGTGCGCTCGCCGCAGATGGCAGTGCACATTTTTTCATTCCTTAAACAGACACAAAAAGCAGCCGAGGGACCAGGGCCTGTCTGTGGGATGTGCTGGGGAAGAGTAGGTACTTGGCACAAGTAGCAGAAACAATTAGCATCACATAAGCAGGGGCCCGGAGCAGCAGGAGGCAGAGGGAGAGGATGGCGGAGAAGAAACACGGCATCTCGTTTTCACCAAGAGGACTTTAACAGATCTGCATACACACTTCGAGACATCCTCTTCCTTTCCTTTGCCACAGCTCAAACATTTTTTTAAGAGACAGTTTGTGTCGTGGCTCATTTAAGTGACGTGTTCCTGTTCCCGACGTGTTTTTGTTTGGATCTGTGCATTCTTAATTGGGGAACAGGCAGAGGAAGTGCAGTGTCCTTGGAGAGGCGTTGCATCCCACTCACATCCCAAAATTCCTTTTTGAACAATCCTGGCTATTCCCATTCCAGTTCTGAAGAAGAGATGATATTCTTGCTGTAGATTGGAAAAAAAAACAAGAATATATATATATATATATATATATATATATATATATATATATATATATATATATATATAATATATATATATATATATATATATATTATATATATATATATATCAGATTTTTTTTTGTTTTTTTTTTTTTTTTTTGTTTTTTGCTAAATGGTGTCTTACTCAGTGCCAGTTTAATATGCAAACTAGATATGTTGTTTAGACTAATCTCCAGAACAGCAGAGGGTCCCAAGAACACTAAAGTTGTCATGTATGTCAGGCACTTAATTGCAAATCTTTTTTTGAAAAAAGAGACGTCAGTAGTAATAATCATTCAACAATAGAAGAAATCAAGAACCTTGATTATTAATGTGTAATTTTCAGTTGCAAACCAATTATCCTTCTGTTAAACATTTTTTTCATAATTGCATTTTGTTGCATGAATACATTTAATCTGGGTGAATTGGGGTTGAGCAGTGAAATGGAAAAAGTTTTGATGCTCATACATGTAACTTTTGGTAGTGTTTTTCAGTAAGTTCAAGATATCTGGCAGTAATTATGGTAGGATGGTTGCCAGGCCACAGAATCAAATTTTGTATAGGATCGTCTTTAATCCCAAAAAGGCTCTAACATTACCTAAACACTCTCTGTTTTAAGCAGCTTTATTTTTTTTTCACATTATCCCTGGCAATACAGCCTTCCCTTCAAATTTTATTTAGAAAGTCTACATGAGTGAATTAACTCACACTTGACACTTGACCATCTGCACATTTTTAGTTGCTTAACACAGATAGCAGCCAAAGCTGGTCCCTTCATATCATCTCGATGTGATGAAGACATCTATCTAGTCAACTAAGGAGAGAAACACAAAGCTGCAATTCCAGTAACTTACACAATGCTTTAAAGATCCATTTGGATCAAAATCTCTGTAGAATGTTCCTGACACCTATGAAAACATATCGTCCAACACAAGTGGCAAGGTGTAGCCATTAAAATTCTGGTGAGGTTAGTGTTACAGTGTGTGTGTGTGTGCTCTACTTGTCAATTCTGCAATATTTATTTTATTTTTTTTTTTGTCAAAATTTATTTTTTAAAGTAATCAGGTCCCCTTTATGCAGTTTTATTTATTTTTTTTACCAATACATTTAATTAACATCAACAGTTTGAAGCTATTCTGACAGTGTTCAAGAAATTGTTACAACATAATAATAACGATAATCTGCACTGTAAAAGTCAATGAAGCCGTGTTGGTACAATTTTACTCTGCAAGGCCGAACACAGAATTGTTTGGTCGCTCTTATCATTTTAATCAGTGTGAAAAATATGTTATGTTAAACCTTTTTTATGGACGTTTTATATTTCACTTTATTTATCTGAGTGGGGCGGTCTAAAGAGGAATTAAATAAAATTGAACTGTTAAAAATGCAAAAAATGACCATTAGCTGTAAACTATGATCATATGCCACTTGATAAACAAACTTTGTTTATTTCTCTCAGATGTTGTCAGTGAAAATGTTTAAACAAATAAGTGACAAGAGTGAAATAAATGAAATGAAAACATAGCTTCAGAGACTCCTCCTCAAAATGTAGAAATATAAAGTCTTTTACACAGAGATGTGACAATAAAACAAAAATATAACGTGAAGTGTAGAAAAGCATTTATATATTTTTATTTCTTTTATTGTGCATCCTCCAAATGCAACATGAATAGAAAAATTGTCTATTTCACTTTTTTGCCACTAGACGGCAGCATTATTGTCTAATGAGACAATTTCTAGGATCAATTCGAAAATGTCAGAGAACATGAAATATTTTTCATTCACTTTCCTCAACATAATATGAGGTTGAAAATAGGTTGAAAATAATCCTCAGATATTCAAATTCACATCAAATTCATCCACATGATGTAATGTGCTGCAATGTGTCATCAAAAGACCTCAGTAATTACGTATTTTCTTCTCTTTTTTATCTTTCATGTGCTCCATTAAAGATTTGTAAGAAATATACCAAAAAAGTTTTTTATTTTTTTTTTCCAAACTAAATAAATGTATACAGGATTTTTTTTAAAACAATAAAACTAAAACAGGAGCAGTCATTTCTGTTGGATTGTTTTACAATATCTCCCAAATATTTTTCCAATTTTGTTTTGCAATATGGGTTTTGCAAAATGCTACATTTTGCACCTTAGGAATAAGCATATTTCTCAAAAATGACTTGTCATATCTTTTGTGTTGTGAAGTAGATTCATTTTAGGCCTTCAATTGTGGGATAACAAACAAAATAAAAAAAAAATAAAACATATTCTAGTTTGAAGGATTTGTGTAGTACTTTACAACTTATGACTTGAGAAAATAACTGCTGAATGTCAGCAAATATAAATATACTGCCTTTCTTAAATAAACCAATGCTGCAAAACTTAAAAGAAAAAAAAAATCAAGTTGGGCCTTCCCTTTAAAAGGTTAACCTAAACAAACACACATTGCAAAGTCCACAAAGAATGGACAGTGAGTGATTTAGTTCAGTCAAACACAAGCTGTTTAAATAGTTCCCACAAAAAAAAATCCCATCCCAAGACAACTGAGCAGAATGGCTGCAAACATCAAGACTCTTGTCTGCATCGGACTTGCTGTTGTTTTAACAGGTAGGGAATGTTTGAGCTGTGAAAAAGTGGATCTATTTGAAATATTACATTAATGTTTATTTCAGGTGTCTTGTTTCTTTCTGTTCAGGTGTGGGAAAGTCTGCCTTTATTGGAAAAAGTCACAGTGGGGGAAAAGATGACCTGGTTCTGCAGTATGTAGTTAACAACTCCCTAAGGGAGCATCCAGTCCTCACCAAACTCAGATTGGTAAGTAAACCCTGAAACCCGTAATATTATTTTATTTTATTTTTTTCAGGCAACTGATGACAAAACAGAGCATGGGACCGTGTCTTTATGAATCACAGATAGTTTGACAAAACTAAAGTTTTAGTTTAGTTTTGTTTTTGTTATAATCAATGTATTATTATTATTATTATTATTATTTAGCATTGCAGGCTAAAAGTTGACCTCAGGCTTAACCTGGCAAGAGGTTAAGTGGTGATTTTCAGTAACCATCAAGCTGGCACCACTTTATTAACAGGGATGATAAACTGGTGTTTATGAGATAATTGTGTGGCAATAACAGATTAACCACTCTAACATAATTTGAATCTTAACAAATAAAGTTTGTAACATAAAGTGAATCATCTCTTGCTATTTTGAAGTGTGTTGAGAAACTCATGGAGCTAATGATCAAACTCACTTCTGAAACCAATGAAATCATAAGTCATTGATAAAGCGTCTTCCATGTTGTTTTGCTTTTGTAGCGAACAGTATTCTGTTCAAACTAATTATGCAAGCACTTTTTGATTGAGCAATATTAAACTTGATATTGATTTTTTTTATTATAATTTGTTTCTCTGTGAATGATTAACAAGATACTATTCAGGGACATTTGGCCAGAGGTTAAGTAATAACAAATGAATCATGTGTTCTTTGTTCTTTCTGTCTCCACTTTTTTTTTTATCTCAAATGTACTGTTTACTGAGCTCCGTGGTATTGTATGATACTGTATCCACACTAAAATTGTATTCACTGAAAAAGAAGTAAAGAATATCTTGTTACAGAGTGACAGCAGCATGGTCCTCAAACACTAGAGGGCAGACACACACCAGTAAAATGGAGCAACACGCCGTCTAAAGCTGCAGAACCAGTTCTTCTGTGTTTTCATTTCAGAGGACCCTTGAAGATCAATGGAGCAAAATGATGGTGGCAGCAGAACAAGCCCAGTTTATGGCAAATCTCATACGGCTGATCAATGCCACAAAAGCAATTGAAATAGGTGAGATAAGGTTAAGCATGTGTCGCATGTCATGTGGATTTGAAAGTGACAGAATAAATCACAAGTTTATAACAATAAATTATTGTGCAGAGCGATTTGTTTTCCTCGAATAAACATTTTGCTCACCATAATATTTTAAGCTAGATTCTTGATTAGTTTGGCTTTATTTCTTTTTTGAGTAAAGCAAGTCTTTGTCTTTACACAATAATTAAAATTTTATTGTAAAAATAAGGAAATATTCAATTCATTTCAGAAGAAAAGTGACAATAACTGTCATAGTTCAGAGCTTTGATCAAACCATTTAATTGTTGTCCAGCTTCTAGTTTCCAGCAGTGATTAATTTTTGTGATCAAATAGCATAATTCAGATGTTTACAGACAGTTTTCATGAAATGTTATGGACTAACCAATATATTTATGATGCAGGGATGTACACTGGATACAACGCTCTGAGCATGGCTTTGGCCATGCCAGAAAATGGACGAGTGGTAGCTTGTGAAATAGACGACACCTACATAGAAATAGCCAAACCCTTTTTTAAAGAGGTGAGAACAGAAAAAATAATAAGAAAAAAGAGAGAGAAGAAACATGACTTGGATTCCTCTATTGTGAATGTCCTAATGTTTCAAAGCCTTTAAAATAATCTTATTATCAATCCAGATTATATTACACAAGCGTACAGTTCTTGGTCTACCGACATCAGAATTTGCCATTTAGCTTCTGTCAGAGCTAATTTGTGCAGCGGACAGCAGATTGCACATTTAACAACTGTCAGTCTGTCTCCAGAAATCCTGCAGGCTGGACACTTTCAAGGTGTCTGCTCAGGAAACTGTGTTGCAGAAAGATCCCAAGCCAAGCAGTGAAATCAATGCCTGTGTAAACCCTGACAAAAACATTATTTTGAAGTGGCTGCATAAATCTCAGTTTATGACATGCTCCTTTTTATGCAGGCTGGAGTGGAAAATAAGATTGATGTTCAGCATCAACTTGCACTTAAAACTCTGGGTAAACTGTTTAGTTGATATTATCATTGCTCTCATACAGATGTGAGTTTTGCTTTTACTTTTTCATCTTGTGCTTTGTCAGATGAACTGAGAGCAGTTGGGGAAGCCGGAACATATGACTTTGTGTTCATTGATGCTGATAAGTCCAACTATGACCGATACTATGAGCAGTCTCTGGAGCTCATAAGAAACGGTGGCATAATTGCAATCGACAATGTGAGTAAAGTTTAAGTATTCAGTTCATGCTTTGACAACAAACATAAAGTGAATCATCTCTTGCTACACTGACAGGTGCTATGGAGTGGAAAGGTTGTGAACCCTGCGCCCAATGACACCACGTCACAGACTCTAGATGCTCTTAATAGGAAGATACACCAGGACCAGAGAGTTGAACTGAGCATGCTCACTGTGGGGGATGGGCTCACCATCGCTATTAAGCGTTAATGGGGGAGTTTTTACGACACAAATGTGTTGAACTTATAATGACACTATTCATTGTTTGATTAATCCGTTTACTCTCTGTTCACATTCTTTCTGTAAATTCAATTCTTATTAGTCTCCACAGTTTTAGACATCAGTATCATGTCATAGGGCTTAATTATAAATATATAAAAATAACACATTTTGAGCTGTTTTGACTGTTCATGATGTCCTTCTGTTCAGTGCATGTGGGCGAATAAAGCAAGACCACAAATGAGAAAACAGTGGAAAAAAACTGGTTCTGAGACAGTTTTTGAGACAGTTCATTTATATCAAAATTAAATTAGGTTATGTTCAAATAAAATTACTTTTTATGAAATAGTCATAATAGGGAAAGGAGAAAACAAAATGCTGTTTGCTCTCAGACAGTGAGCCACACATGGGTAAAATTTTACATGTCTGAGTATCCGATCTTCAATGGCAGTGTCTTCAGTCAGGTGCTTATACAGCTCTGCTGTATTTCAGACCACTACTGTCTTCCTACCCACAACCATCTACAACTCTTTAAAGATTTTCTCACATTTCTGTCTACAAAATATTGGTTTGCACAATGGTGGGTTTTGATGTGGCTGACACATCTCACTGTCCAGGGATCCATTCCACTAAAGGGAGCAGAGATGCCATTAGAGGAAAATACAATTGTAGGCTATTCTGTTTTTAAATACACAAAAATGGAACATGTCCAATGTCTTTTTAGTATCACGACTATCTTAGATTGAGATAAACATTAAAACAAGACAAAACAGGCCAGCTGTAGCTCGACTGGATTATTTCCCAATGATGAACTGATTGTCAAAACATCATTTTAATTGCGCAACCTTTTTAATCTGTGTGTAAAAACAACACATAGCAAAACCAAACATTTGTGCATCAGAGGTAGAAGGAAGGAGTCAATTCAAACAAGAACTACCAGTGTAAGCAAATGCGACCAAGTTCAACTCAATGACCGCAAGGTGCCCGGAACTTCATTAATACTTCACGCAACGCAAAGTGATTTAACAACAATCCTAAGACAAATGAGCCAAAACTCTGGCAAACCATCTTGAAGAAGACGCAAACATTTCACCCGATGAAAGGTCAATTCTACCAATCGCATGAAATGTCAGAACATTTCTCAGAGGAAAAGGAAAAATAAATAATTAAAAAGACAGAAATCTGAATGAATATCTCATTCCCAATTTTGAGATTTGACAAACAGAAATAGTTTTGGTAATCTAATGACATAGCGAGAAAAATGGCGCGTATTTTCATAGTGTGTGAGAATATCAAGTTTCATTGCAAATATAGATGTAACTGAACTGAGTGAGCAACTCTACGGCCGACATCTCCGTCTGTTACTTTTGTTGCTTTTTGAAAGATGTCGGAGCTAAAGTTAATTGTTTTTGTATTGACGTCGACGTCGGTGCTTTCCAACGTCATCGCTTTCTGCGAAAAAAAAAAAAAAAAAAAAAACGTGGAGTAAGGGTCCATTAAAGCACCGGCTGACGCGACACCTTTTCAGCACCACGGACAGCTTCGTTCTGCAAACTGGGCAGCTGGTGCGCGACTATAAAAGCCCGCACCGACGCCTCGCTCTCTGCGCACTGATCCGCACTGACGACATGAGCCACAGGATGGACGACAGGTTCGGCTTCCCTCGTGGAGCCCTTCACGACACGTATTCACAACACAAGCCGAGACGATCGGAACTAGAATCCAGGAGCGTTTCCGCGGACGTGAGCTCCCCGCACGCCGGGTCTGGACAGCGCAACGAGAAAGAGCTGATGCACGGCTTGAACGACCGACTCGCAGGCTTCATAGAGAAGGTGCACCGGCTAGAGAACCACAACCATCTCCTGGAGAGGGAAATTGAAGACATCAGGGGGAGAGTGAAGCCCGCGTCTTGCTTGGAGGAAGAGTATGGTCCAGAGCTGAGGAGGCTGAGGCAGCTGCTGCAGGACATCACCCACCAGAAGAACCAGATTGAGATCGAACATCACAACCTGGAGGAAGAGCTCTCCACCTTGAGGAAACGGCATGAGCGGGAGACGGAGAGCAGATCAGAGGCTGCGAACAGCATAGTGACCCTGAAGAAAGACATGGGCGAAGCGTACCAGGCCAAACTGCTGCTGGACCGGAAAGTGGAGTCGCTCGTGGATGAAATCAACTTTCTGAAGAGAAACCACGAGGCCGAAGTGTCGGAGATGTGCGACCACATTCAAGAAGCTCAGCTTAAATTTAAGGCGCACGAATTTGGCCATACCGGCGTCACTGCGGCACTCCGGGACATCAGGACGCAGCTGGAAGGTCACGCCGGGTCCGACGTCCAGCTGGCCGGGGAAAGTTTCCGAGTTCAGTTTGCGAGACTGACGGAGGCCGCCGAGGTCAAGAGAGAGGCGCTGAAAGCGAGCCAGCGGGAGATCCAGGAGTACAAGAAGCGTCTGCAGACCAAGAGCGTCGAGCTGGACTGCGCCAAAGGCACCAGAGAAGCTCTGGAGGCGCAGCTTCACGACGTCGAGGACCGCCACAAGCAGGAACTTATTCACTATCAGGTAAGGCATGCTTCTTCTTCTTCCGCTTCCTGTGGAGTTGACACACAGCTAAACAAGGTCATATTCTCTCTTAACTCAGAACACAATCAAAGAGCTTGAAAATGAGCTCATAAACTGCAAATTCGACATGTCCGGCAACTTGAGGGAGTACCAGGACCTGCTGAACGTGAAGATGGCTTTGGATGTGGAGATATTTTCATACAGGTATAGTAAAAATAGCATGAGGATATCAGTAAAACTTATTGATAAAAATAAATTAGAGGGACCTTGAATTATTTCATATATTGTGTGCTTTCTATGTCCATATTTCAATTTAAACGTGCAACTGTATTACTTATTAAAGGTAAGCCAAATAATTTGTGTAAAAATGTTACATACCAAATACCATAATACATGTAATGTAAACTGAAACTGCTGATTCTATTAATCAGTGGCTCATGCTTTATTGGTATAGTTGAAGTTAACGAGAACTATGTTTGCATCTTATATTTAAGTAAACTGTAGTTAAACACACAAATTGAATTAATTAGTATTAATCAACTGAGCCTATCAACTTAAGCTGCATTACAGGAGGGTTTTTTTAACAGTAGAAAAGTGTACTCCCCTTAAACTTTTCAGATTTTATCACATTACAACCACAAACGTGAGAGTATTTGGTTTGAGCTTTCTTAGATAGACCAAAAATAAGGTATGTGTAAAGAAAGTAACATTGTAAACAGAGGATCCTCAGGGTGAAACATGGGGGTGAAGAAAACCATGTCATGATTTTCTTTGACCAGGCCAAGGAAACTGGCTTTATAAGAGCTAAAAGCAGAGTAATCCCAAAAGAAAACCTTTTACAGGTTGAATGAAAGGTCAAAATTCAGATCTTTTCTTTTTGCAAGGCTATAAAATGTAAGTTTACAGACGCTTCCCAGCCAACCTGTCTGAAGAAAATGTCTATTTCTATGAACTGACATGGTAGAGATACCCAGAAGACCTGCAGATGTAAGTGAAAAGTATAGATTGTCCCATTAATTATGTCTTTGACCATAACAAAATATAAAATAGTTTAAGAAGCAAGGCAGTGTCTGTCAGATCCTTATATGGACTAAGCTGAGAAAAGCTTAGAAGGCAAAGAACTATTAGTGCATCTGTATTAAATGTAAACTCTCTTCCCCATCCTGTAGGAAACTCCTCTGTGGCGAGGAGGCTCGTCTGTCCTCCATCTCCGTCTCCGACCCGCAGATCCCCTTGCCCCATATCTACCATCAATCACCTATTTACACCCTCCCCAGCTTCAATCGACCAGGAGTCACGCAGAGGAGAGCAGAGCCCAAGTACAAGTTTGTGGAGGAGATCATAACAGAAACCACCAGGGAGATCGAGATGTCAGAGTTCGAGGAGACGGGATCAGAGGAGACGGATGTGGGGAAGGATGAGCAGGAGTGTGGAAAAAGTGAGAAAGGGGGCAGCGAGGAAGAAGGTGATCATCAGGACAGTCGAGAGGATGACGGAAACCAGATGTCTGACAGTCAGCAGAGTCAAATAGCCTCCGATGAAAAGTTGGAAAGTGAGGATGATGGAAAGGTAGCTGATGATGTGGAGGATAATAAGAAAGAACAAAACCACAGTGAAGAATCAGAGAAGACAGCGGCTCTCAGCGGTGAAAACATGGACACAGAGGTAGATGACAACAAACCGGTTGAGGACATGAAGGAGAAAGAAACTGCAGCAGTACCTCATAAAACAGATATCTCTTCAAAACAGCATGATTCAGATAAATCAGAGGGGTATCTAGTTAAATCTGATGAGGATAAACAGGGTTCAACTGGGGCAGAAAGCTTTACCGCAGCACAAAGTGTGAAGCCTGCTGATGAAACCGTGGTTTCAAAATATGAGGAAGATAACAAAACTCTACAGCACAGTGGTGTAGAGGCGCAGGAGAAAGCCAAAGAATTGGCTGGAGAAGAAGTTGTGTTGACGAAGATGGAGGAACGTGTAGAAATTGCAAAAGCACCTTCAACTCCACCTGAAAATCAGGAGAAAGAAGTGAGCCAAATGGAACAAAAGGAAACTACTAGGATTGATTCTGCAAAAGTTGAGAAAGAAAACACAAAAAGCACCATAGATGCTATACGTGAAAGCAATAAAGACCAAGATAATTTCCCGTCTTCCAAATCTACAGCGAAAGCAGAGGCTGAGCAACCAGAAAGAGGTGACAAAACCCAAATCGCTTCAGCTGCTTTGCAAAAGGAAAAAACATCTGTGACTGCAGAAACAAAAGAGTTACAGCGGGGGCCTGCAAACAGCAGCCAGACACTGATCTAAAATTGATCTAAAGATTCAAAAGAAAATAAACAAAAAAAAAAAAGAGCTTTTGCTTAAGTTAAGAATGGACAATAAAATGTTGCATTCAAAGAGATGACAGCCAAAAATAAAGAAGAGTTCAAAAATCAAATGTCTAATTTTGGCACCAGTAGTTGAGCACAAAGAACAGTGCAAAGTACTGGAATGTATTTCCAACGTTCTTGTATTAAAAGAACAGAATAGGCTTTATTTTTTGCAGCATGACTGACCTCAAAGTTAAAACTGGATTTCAGATATCGTGAAACAACAAAACAACCTAATGTAACTATGAATGTAGATGCATTTTGGTCATTTGTTTGACTGACATTGACTTTGGTATGGTGTGTGCAAATAAAAGCAATATATAAAAAAAATATTGATTCTGGTATATTCTAAATTTTCTTAAACATCGTTTTTCCTCAATGTTCACAATTAAATGCTTTATTGGTGATATAAGGAAACGTTTTTAGGTCAGCACATTTCTGAGTTAATAAACAGCCTCCGGCAATGAGATGTGTATTTTGTAAAAATGTGCTGAAAACAAATATTTTAAAAGATCTGTGTACATAGTTAGTGGTCACTAACTCTTATTAGGGGTTTGTGAGGTATTTTAAATAAATGCAGTGCTAAATTATTTCAAAGATTTGCTACGGAGTCCTCATGGGGACACAGTAGGGGGGAGGGGGTGACATTTTGCGTTCCTTCGCAATATTGTACTGATCAGTTCATGTGGCATAATTTAATACAAAAGAAAAAAAAAATTTCATGTCCCCAGGAGGGCTGTGTATTTTGCAGAAAGTTAGTGTAACATCCTGCAAAATTTTAAAAAATTGGTTTGCGATAGGAAATAGGATTCTGTAAAAATTTCCCAGAAAAAAAGGTGTTAGTCTTCTAAAATGAGCCAAGTTCAAATAGGGTTTCTTAGTGGTCACTAAAGCATAGGTTTGCACACCTTATAAATGCATTATAATTATCACTCTGGTAGGCACTGATGACTTTAAAGACTTTATTGAAAATCCATACATACACAAAGGGACCTCAAAGACTTCTTGACAGGATTGGTCTCCTCTCGGAACAGAAACATAGCTTTACATGGTGCACATGTGCAACTTTACTCTAGTCCTCCAAATAATTTTATAGTTTGGCATCACTTGAACATTGTGTGCTCCACAGTTAATCTGTTACTGCATAATTAACAAAATATAACTCTGTTTGGGCGAGCCAACGTGCAGGTTTCTCAACCACTGAAAGAAACCCCAAACATGATCAGTTTAGGATAAGGTCACATGTGTAGCTTTGCCAAAACAAGACACAAGACATCCGTGTGTGTGCATTATTAGTATTTAAACACAAATCAAAATTAATTTTAGTTTTGGATTTGATAACTGCTATGATGGCAAAGAATACCAAAAGTTATGATTGCAGATATTGGAGGTAAAGTATGACAATCCTAAAGTTAATGTTGTGTTTTCACATAAAAAGGACAATGTTGGAGTGCCTGGGATCATTACACTAAAGCCACACACAGTTGTACTGATAGATTGGATTATTACAATTATCGTAGCAATGGTGAACAGAAACAATGACAAAATGTATAAATAATATGACAATGTATGTCTTTTGGTGTGATGCAATTGCAAAGTAAAAAGCATCAACAAAAATAAAATATTCTGAAGCACCAACATGAAGTGGTGCCCGAGACGGTGCTGCAGAAGCCTTTGAACCGATCTCTATGATTTCCCTTTGCTGGTTTGAGTTGGACATACTTTTACGGCCCGATTAGTCTCATATTCCCTTGTCCCTTGCTGCATGAGGACAGTTTAAGCTTCCAGTTCCAAACCCAGACCCAGCTTATGACCTCCGACATTGATGTTCTTTCCATCTATCAGACCAGAGAGAGTCAGTTTCACACCTACAAACACAAGGAAGAAGTTTTAGTCGTTATCTATACAAAACAGTTTTCAAGCTGATACTAGCCCAAATTCCACATCTTTCCAGACTGTGTAGAAATCATGTTGTAAAGTGGAAGGAAACTTGTACTTTTATTTTAAAGCTGCAGAAGAGAGTTCTGAGAAACCCATGGACTTAACTTGAATTTTTGAAGAAGCACACTTTACAATTCTCTCTCCATTGCTCTGCTACACTACAGCCTTTGCTCTACAGCAGTCTGTTTGAGAACTCTTTTTTTTTTACAATTTTCTTTAACATTATTTCCGCTGCCATTTGGTGATGGCACACTGATAATCTTTAGCTTGAGTGAAAGTATGAGCTGTGCAGTGGAAGCAGTGCATAAATGAGCACGATTGACAATACTAAGACATTCCTCCCAGCTCTTTTACAAATTACTTTGGATTTGACCATTACAAAGATACCCTGCAACAAAATAATTTCAAACTTGTGGTGGTTTTATAGCAAAATGTGAAAAAGTTCAACAGGTAATAATATTTCTGAAACATATACCAAGCGCTTCTGCAAATTACACTGCGGTAAGAAACTCACCTGGTCTAAGAGTTTGGGTGTAGCCAAGACCTACAAGGCTACTGTTGTTAACTTTAGCCTGAAACGTCCAAAAACACAGAGGGGAAAACAAAGATGTCAGTGAGCAGGATTAGGTCCAGAGTTTTATGGTGACTTTTATTGCCTTAGAACCATCACAGATGATGTGAAGAAAAAAAAAGAAACTTACACTGAAAGAGGCATCTTTATCCAGTTGGTATTTGGCAGCAATGCCAAAGCTTGTGCTGTTGTTGCCAGCTGTCCAGGCCAGGTTGATTGCAGTCTCCAGCTTGTCACTGGACTTCTGGTAGATGGAGCCACAAAATTCTGCTCCATCATTGCTGTAATGATTGAAAATAAATATTTCCAAATAAAAATGAAGTTAACCATGTCTGTTTTTCTGCAGAATGTGCGCTTTTTATAAGATGTTTGTAGGAAGCGTGACAGATGGCCTGGAGCCAAGAGCTTACACCTAGCAGGAGAGGACATCAAAGACTAAGGGTCAAAATTTTGGACTCAAGAGAACTACAAGAACTGCTTGAAGTCAAACTACTGCATTTAAGGAGACAGGATAGCATCATTGTTTTAGATTTGGATTTGTGACTCTGTTTGGCAGCTAGATTTTCGTTTGCCTCTCCCCCATTTTTAAACAACAACTTCAAGTGATTTGTAACCTAGGAAATGCTTGAATTGTAATAAATAGCACTACTGATGGAGGGTGTGGAAGGCTGAGATGAGAAGGCTTTATGGCCAAACTCTCCACTCAAAATTCTTCTGAGTGTAAAATCTATTCTTCAACTGTCTGTCCTTCTTTTAATGTTTAGCGAGAATGTTTAGGTGATAAACCTGACAAAACCCCAGAACTAATAAGGAGCATAAGGAGTAAAAAAAAAAAAACAACAACTCTGCATACACGTTTGTATGTAGCTGAAAGTCTGCCGTCTTGTAGCCGATGGCGAAGTTGCTCTTGGTCATTCTGGATTTGGCGGAGTCAAAGCTCATCTGGTAACCTCCGAGCCATCCCTCGTAACCAATGACAGCAGCTCCGTGGATTGTGGGACCAGCGAAGTCAAAGTCAACATCGCAGCCCAAGTTGATGTATTCACGCTTGTATGCGGTCTTAACTTTGCCACTCTTCTTGCTGTAAGTAAAAGAAGGATTTTGTTAAAGAAAAGAAAAATCTCTACGCATAAGACAAGTACCATTTCCCACATTATGTTTGTCTTTCTCGTAACCTTTTTTTGGAACAGATTTTTACTAAATTAACGCAACATCTTGACAATAAACACATAGGAAGAGTTTCAGAAGGAAATTCAAATTAAGATTAGTCTTTATCCCAAACAGGTAAGATAAAAAAAAAAAAAAACATACAATCCCAGTGAAGTGTTCAACATACTGGTTCTACACAGGGACTCTGATCACATAGCTGGCAAAAACACTGGTCAGAAGTATTTGAGGCAAAGATCAGGTTTCCATAATTACTTATGAAGTGAAGCAACAGGTTGAGCAACCTCTTTCTCTTGAGTCCTGGATTAAAAGACACACAAAAACATATCCCCAACCATCATCTTACCCAGTGTTGGGTGAGAAGGTTGTGTCAAATGTCAACTTCAGTCCTTTTGTAATCTGCAAGATAAAAAACATTTTAATGTATTGGAAATAAGAAAAGTTGTGCTGCTCCAGCAAATGTACACCCTGTTCTTTTTGTTGTAGCTGCTCTTAATGTACAAAAATGTTAAACATTTATGCAAACCTGATCTTCAATAGCAATTTCTGTTCCCAATGTGTTGTCAGTGTTCCACTTCTCAGTGAAGGTCAAGCCATATTCAGGCCGGTTGTATTTGGTTTCCAGGGAACCGACAACTTTGCTGGTATCGGTGTTGGACGAACCAGATGTTTTGAATTCCTGCAGGAGACATTTTTAGATAAACTGGGATCACTTAACAGGCATGAAATTAATAACATTACCAATTGTAGTACATTTTGAGAAAATTAATTATTGTAGTTTATATGTATTTTTGTTGCTATACTGATTTTTTGTGGGTACTCTATAAAATTAAAGGTAATCAAACAAGTACTTTTGGAAGGCAATGTGGCTAGAATGGAGATTCTGATGAACGAAGTAGAAGACTGTAAAGCATTGAACTTGGGAGAAAATAAAGATTTTGAAAGTTCAAGGCTGAGCGCAAACAATACTTCTAGGTCTTTTTTTGTTTTAAAAGCAACATATGGATTTAATAACTGCCAACATGATTATTTCAAAATCCAAATCATCTTACAACTCCACTGGCTGACTTTGTCTTGACATCAAGCTTCACCAGGCCAAATCCTGTAAGAAATATGAGTTTCAAATTTAATTAGAAAGAAGAAGCTTCAACATCTTCATGAGAGTACAAAGACCTACCAAAGCCTTTGTTGAAGATATCCTTGGCAGACTTGCCCAAATCAGCATAAGCGGGAGGCACGGCCATTATACCTGCATATAAAAGGAATGGAACAATTGTGTGTATATATGAAAAACAAACTTACTAGATCCACATAATATTACAGTTTCATTTGAGTACAAAACTCATTATGTTGGTGAATTTACTGGAAAAGGAAGCTTGGAGAATTTATTATGTTTTTACACATTTATGTGTTTCTGAACTAGTCTTCTTTTACTTTTACACAGCAACTGGGGTACAAAATGTTCAACTCACACTTCTTTTTTCTATTTTTATTGCATTGTAAACATTAGTTTCAATCAAATTTTGTTCTTGTGTTTTCAGTGTGTATTTAAATTTTTTTCTGTTTACAAATAGAAAAGTAACAGAAAAAGGCTTATCCTTTCAATATAGGCTCCAGTGCTTGATGTCCCATTGGACTGCAACGTTTGGATGCATTCCTGCTGAATTATCTTGTTGGCAGACAGCTTTTAGGTTACATTCATACTCGAGGCCTCAATGCTCAATTTAAATTTTTCATGTGAAATAATTTTTTTTTTTTGTTTTTTTTAAACGTGGTCATGTGGAACAAAAATTATCTACACTATTTAAGAATACATCTAGACATATATAAAACACTCTGAGTTGTAAAAGCTGTTTTTATACTTCTCTCTCCTATCCAGCTACACCTAGTAACTCATAGTTACTATATATATATATATATATATATATATATATATATATATATATATATATATATATATATATATATTTATATATATATATATATATATATATATATATATATATATATATATATATATATATATATATATATATAGTTGTCTATAGATCAGTTAAGGAGTCTAGGCCTCTCTTTTCTGTAGATCTCCTTTGTGTAGGTAAAAGGGCGGACCAAGGCCAGTGGCCTGGAAGGGAAGAGATAACAAATAGTTAGTGCACCCAGACTATGGGAACAGAATGAGATGCTCAACTTATCCAAGTGGCCTTGGAGGGAGCTAGGTAAAGGACGCCTCCCCCTCTGGCTGTCTATTTGGTTCATCCTGTCTATCCTGTTTATGTTATGTGTCCTAATTTGGTTTTGGACATTTGAAACGACTCCCACTTCCTGTGCACCAATGAAATGTATATGATTCTGTGATTATTTCAGCCTCCTCAGAACACACCAAGAGTTTGCAAAAATTTAGCTGTGTTGTTCTCAACTTGCAAGTGATATTAAAAGTGTTTGTTCTTCGCACTTTTGCTGCCTCAGTCTCATCTCTAGAAAATCTGTGCATTTCAACAGTCGGTCACATTTCCAAATATATGCAACTTGGAAGTGATCGCCTGCAAACCAGCTAAAAGTGTCCCACATGAGCAGTATAGGAGGTAGGCACATCACATTTAGCAAATCATCATTTGTAGTGTCTGCATTTACACACTTTATTAAGGTAAAGCTTGGTCTTATATCCCTGTTATAACCAACATATTACACATAGACAGACTTATCGCTTAAATGTGCATTTAAAATGTAATGATCAAACTTTTGTTGCTTATTAACAAAATATGCAGCAAAATATGCAATATCAATAGAAGTGCATACAATAAAAATATTAAGAGGAGCTTAGTAGTCTTGTGGCAAGAGGGATTAAACTGTTGTGGAATCTAGTTGTTCTGCATTTATTCTTTTTTGTGAATGATATGAATAAGTGCTGAATTGTCTGAGTTAGAATCTAAAATATATAATTTTCTTACATAACCTTTTTTATACAGTTTTTATACTCGTTGAGTATAAACAAACCCACAATCTTTGCCAACATAACTGTTTCATTTTTTTTTATGAGCACCTCTGGCACAAATGACATCCTGTGGGTCAGGTAGTTAACTTCCAAGGTTACCGGGAAGAACAGGGGCCATTTTAACTACAATGGGTAAACTACTTATTCGTGACTCTTAATGCTTTTTACTGTAAATCAGTCGCTAAATCCAGTTGGACTGGAGAAGGCTTTGACCGGTGCTAGTTACGGTGATGAGCTAAAATAGCTTATTCACTTTGGCTGTGGCTGTCGGCTAGTTTTCGCAGTGCTAACAGGCCAAATAGATATATAAAGCAATATCTGAAAAAACAATTGTGACTGCTTTATTTCAATAATTAAGAAAATGTGTTTTTTTTTAAACTACAACAAAAGCCTTCCAGTAAGAGCACATGTGTCAGACTTAGCTCGCTCCTGCAGCTACTAAAGCTAATTATGTTAGCCTGCAGAGTTCCGCAGTGAGTAAAACTACTCTCTAGTTTGTGTCTTAAGAAAACACAATGCGAAAGTAGATAATAAGATGCCTTACCAGTTGAAGACTGTGTTAGTGTTACACTAAAGTGACTCTTTGGAAGTGTTCCTCACAACACAAGGCAGAAGCAGGCGTCACCGGTTGGAGGGCGAGCTGAAGGAGACTGTTCTGCAACGAAATGCTGACCTTTCGGTTTCCAGTTTAGGGCCAAGGGCGCCCAAGCGTTTGCCTGAGTGAAAATGGGTTTACATCACAGACGGCAATTTGGGCTGAGATTTAACTTCAGTTAACCATTTTGACTTTAAACGTAGACGCTTAAAGCTAACCTTCAATTTTTAATTCTTCGAAACGAGTTAAAGCTGTTCACTTGTTTTCTTTTTAGCATATCAAAATAAAAAAATATAAATATTTTTGCCTTTAAGAGTTAATAAACCACTGCCCGATTAGTCATCATTTTCTAATTTCAAATTACCGTTTTATTTATGTTTTTCTTTGTATCTAATTGTTGCTACTTATTTAGTTCGCTATTTAGTTTCGATGTAATGAAGTCTTATTTACCGAAACAGTTTATATTCGGAACATGTTCAAGCCATCTTTGTACTTCCTTGGGGACTTTGGAACATAGGCATAAATACGTGTTCTTATCAATACTATGTTAAAAAAAATCCCGAGCTCAGAGGTTCTTATTGTTAAGAATTTAAAATGAGGAATAACTTGATTTAGCTCGTTAATTCATTCATCTGATCCCGGATTCTTGAGCCTCCATATGCGGAGTGAGAAAGAGCAATCATACGACATCAGACTTCAGATATCTAGAATTTATCCAGAGAATTCAAATGAAAACAGAATGTCACAATAAGCATCTCACCCAGAAATCCAAAAGTCCAAGACATGACAAAACAGAAATAATTGCACGAGTTGAAGTAAAGACAGAAAATGCATTTTCCGGAAATTGCGAACTCGGGCAGAAAGCAATTCGAATTCTCTGTTGCAAACGAAAACTTTTACAAGCCTGTGACTTTCTCTAAATTTAAATATATGCATTAGAAGGTGTGCCTTCCCTCTGTGGGGCCTTCCCTCCGTGGGGCCTGTTACTTTTATTACCTCTGCTAAAGAGCCCCAAAGGCAGATATATGTGTAACGGGTATTAAGATGAAATTCTTGCTAAAATGTTTTGTAATTACCATGTGATGAATGGTTTTTGGCGCCCCCTACTGGTTGCCTATAAATACAAAGCTAAACCGTAAATTCCACGCAGTCTGTTGAGCGCTCTACTGTGGTAAGTCACCAAATCCAGTTCTTTTCTGAATAGTCATAGTAGGTGTGCTCAAAGACTGACGTGGAGTTTTATTGCAGTATGCGGAGAGCTGATGGACCAGTAGTGGAGCTCACTGTACTAATTTGTGTTGACCATTTATTACAGGTAATTATATTATATTATTTATTAGTAAATTATTTTGTCAGTTATGTTTGTCAGTTTTTCTTCAGTTGAGTTGTCGGTTTGTCTGTTGTATTGTCGGTTTGCTGTATTTACCAGCTTGTCAGTTTGTTTGTTCCCTGTTTCAGTTAGAAGTTACTGTTAATTAGTTTATTAGTTAAATTTGATTGTTGTCTGTCTATTTTTTTTCTTTATTTATAGGAAATAGACCAGATTGTGTTAAATTAATTTTAAAGAAGTATTAATAATCAAATATCACTATACGATCATTTGTTAGAAAAATATGTTGTTAAGCCAGATTGTAATGATTGTTTGTGACGCAGTCTGTTGAGCGCTCTACTGTGTATGCGGAGAGCTGATGGACCAGTAGTGGAGCTCACTGTACTAATTTGTGTTGACCATTTATTACAGTTATTACAGAAAATTCAACCAACTGGCCTCCTCTGTGTGTATGACGGGACGGGCATAAAGGGGAAGCTGTTACATTGGTGCCGTGACCTTGGACTACAATCAAGCTCGTCGAACCTGTGACCGTCCTGTCTGCCACATCGGGTTTTGAATACATTTATTCACATTGTGTATAGTTTCATGTTCACAGTAACATTTCAGGACAGTGAAAAGACGTTGCTGTACACTTAAACCTTTATGGAGCATTAGAGTAATATACTATGCAAATTGTTCTGACTTATTTTGTTTATTATTTGTTTATTCCAAATTGATGATTTTATTTCCTATTGTGTTTTGGATTTTGAATATCTTTCCACTTGTTAAACTCCCTGAACAATGTCTAATCAAAGTAACCACTTTTGGTTCAGCACACCCATTAGTTTTGGAAGAGGAAGAGGTGTGCTTGCTCCCATTCCTTTTTCTGTTGATAGTCCTGCTCCTGGTGGTCTTATGCCCTCATTAGATGAAATTCCTAGTGCTAGAGTCCATAATCCTACTAGTGACAGTTCTGAATGTGTAACTGCACAGATGAAATCTGTTTTACAAGAGATAGGACATCAGCTGGCTGACAGCATCATTTCACGCATACAGCCACATATCACAGTTTCTCCCAGTTCTACAGCCACACACACTGCAGGGAGTACTGTGTGTCAGTCTGGTTGTGTATCTGATGTATCCCAGGTTCAGGTTGTCTTGCAGAGAAAGGTCAAAGAACCTCCATGTTTTGCAGGTAATGGCTCAGACTCCATTACAGTGCATGATTGGGAAGATCAGATGAGAACATTCATTAGGAAAACTGATGTTAAGATTGAAGAGCAGGCTGAGGAAATCCTTATGCATCTAAGGGGAAAGGCTAAGGATGTAGTTAAGTTTGGGATTAGAAATAGTAACATTAACATCACTGCTCATCCTGACATGATTTATAGTCTCCTCAGAAAACACTTCAGCTCTTCTAAATACTCTGCTGTCCCCTTAGCTGACTTTTACTCGACCTTGCCCAAAGACCACGAAGACCCATATGACTACTGGCTGAGACTAAACAGAGCAGCTGACCTTGCTTCTGACTGCCTGAGAGAGCAGGGCAAATCATTTGAAAATCCTGAGATGGAGGTGACACGTATGTTTATTAGGAATTGTCCCTGTAAAGACCTGGCTCTCACTTTCAGATCCAAAACTATTGACAGGTGGTCAGCATGTGAAGTCCTGGAGGTGCTGAATCAGTACCATGCTGAGATGAGCTGTAAAGAAACTTTCCCAGTGCGCCACGAGAAGACAGTAGACATTAAAGTGCACAAAGCAGAAGTGGGCCATGGCTTGATCCCTACACATAACAGTCAGGAGTACCCCCAGACACACAGCGCTCAGTATGTCTCCCTGACAGATGTAATGTCGATGTTAGAGAAGGTTCTGCTACATGGAGCCTCTAATCAGCCACATGAAAGAAGGCGAATTCCACCCAGGCGACCTGTAGACAATGCAGACATAATAAATGGTTTCACTATTAAACCATGCATTATTTGCAAAGCTGACGACCACAGTGCCTTGTCACATTGCAGAGAAAATAGGCTTTGTTTCAAGTGTTATGCTCCAGGTCATTCACGCCACAACTGCCCAACTAAAAGAGCTGCCCCAGAGCATCAGGAAAACTGACTGGTCTGCACACAAGGGAGGACAGTGCAGATGAACCCAATAAGCCTCCCACTAAAAATGAGTCTCCAGAAATCCAAGATAATGCATCCCTCTTTGAGTTATACAGTAGTACATTGACCTCATCCAAGAAACCGATATTCCAGGGATCCAAAGAATAGCAGAAACTAACAACCTGTTCTACACACCTGTGTCTGTACAGAATGGCCCCACCCTCAAAGCACTATTAGACAGTGGTTCAATGGCTTGTACAATAAGTGAGTCCTCTGTTCAATCCCTTTTACAGCAGTGTCCTGATATAACGAAAGGCACAGCTGAAGACTATGTGATTATAGGCTGTGGTGGACAGCAGATTTTCCCCAAAGACATGTATGACCTTGATGTCATGGTTTATGGATGCAGGATGATAATTCCAACAATGGTTGTTCCAGGACAGACAGAACAGATTATTCTTGGCAGCAATGCAATCAAACACATTCTAACCCAACTAAAGAGCACTGACAGTTACTGGAGACTAGTTTCTTCACCCAACAATGGCCAAACACCTGACCACTGCCAATTTCTGTCACTGTTATCCAACACAGAACGTTGGAGGGGTGATTGCATTCCAGATAAAGTAGGGACAGTGAAAGTAAAAAGTTGTGTGACCCTGAAACCACAGAGTGAGCACCTTGTCTGGAGCAAGTTACCTGAGTCGGCGGTGATGTCAGCAGGCAGTACAGTGATTGTTGAGCCAACACGATCTAAAGCTGGACCAAAACACATCCTTGTTGGCAGAGTTGTCACTCCTCTTTGGGGAGATCGATGGGTACCTGTTAGGGTCATCAATCCTACAGACAGGGTTATAGTACTGAAGAGAAATGCCAAATTAGCAGATGTGTCTCCATGTATTGCAGTTGAAGACCTGCCAAAAGCTGACAAAATTGAGTGTAATCTGCAATGTATACAGAGTACAGTTGTGCAACCAAGGTCAGAGGAGGACATGATGAATACGCTGAAAGTTCTGGGTCTGCAAGACATTGACCTGAAATCATGTGAAGTGCCACTGCAGTGGAAAGACAAGCTCCTTGACCTCATTGTGCAGCATGAGTCAATCTTCTCCCGTCACAAGATGGATTGTGGAGAAGCTAAGGGTTCGTTCACCGCATCCATCTTGTTGATGACAAGCCATTTCGTTTACCCTACAGGCGCATACCACCAAGCCAATATGAGAAACTGAGAATGACTCTGAATGAGATGGAAGAGAGAGGCATTATCCAGAAGTCAAACAGCGAGTATGCATCTGCACTTGTTCTGGTATGGAAACCAAATGGTGACCTCAGAGTCTGCACTGACTTCAGATGGCTCAATGCGAGAACTGTGAAAGATGCTTACCCACTACCGCATCAAGCTGATGCTTTGGCTGCCCTTGGTGGTAATGCATTCTTCTCAACAATGGACCTGACATCAGGCTTTTATAATGTCCCTCTGCACCCTGATGACAAAAAATATACAGCATTCTCGTCTCCTTTTGGATTACATGAATACAACCGCCTCCCTCAAGGCCTGTGCAATAGTCCGGCTACATTCATGAGGATGATGATGTCGATATTCGGGATGAGAACTTCACAAGCCTATTGTGCTACCTTGATGATCTGATGGTATTTGCACCTACAGAGGAAACCGCACTCCATCGCCTACAAATGGTTTTCTCCCGTCTCAAAGAACACAATCTTAAACTCGCACCCAAGAAGTGCTTCTTCCTAAGGCGGACTGTGAAGTTTCTTGGACATGTCATCAATGACCATGGTGTCCGAACAGATCCTGAGAAAGTGAAGGCCATAAATGAAGTCCAAGTCACTGACCTAATGGAGTCTGATGGAAAAACACCTTGCCCTAGCAAAATCAGGACTTATCTAGGCATGGTGATGTACTATCAAAGCTTCATTGAGGCATGTTCTGCAAAGGCAAAACCACTATTTAAGCTCACAGCTGGACTGGATGCTCAAAACAAGCACAAACAAGGTCGCAAACTTGTCAAAAAGAGAGGTCATGTGAAACTGACACCTGCTGATTGGACAGATGCATGCCAGATTGCTTTTGAGACACTGAAACATGACCTCATGACAAGTGTTACTCTAGCCCATCCAGATTTCAAGGCACCATTTATTCTAGCTGTCGACGCATCCTTTGATGGGATTGGCGCTGTCCTGTCACAACTGCCACCTGGTGGAAAAGTGGCCAGACCAGTCGCCTTTGCAAGTAGAACTCTTTCACGTTCCCAACTGAACTACCCTGCACACCGGCTTGAATTTCTTGCCTTGAAATGGGCAGTATGTGACAAATTCAGCCATTGGTTGAAGGGCAGACACTTCACCATATGGACTGACAATAATCCATTGACCTATATCCTGACCAAACCCAGACTTGATGCGTGTGAACAGCGGTGGGTGGCAAAGCTTGCTGCATATGACTTTGACCTGAAATACATCCCTGGCCCAAAGAACATTGTTGCAGATGCCTTGAGCCGTGAGCCATTTGTCCAGTCATGTGTGGGTCATCGCCTCGTAAATGAGCCATATACCTTGCTGTTGGACCAGGTCAACAGTGTGAATGACAAACTCGTGCAGGATGTCTTCAGAGTGTCCAACAACTGTCAAGCTGTTGTAGATGATGGTGGTGAGATACCAAATGATCCAATTCAAGATACAGTTCCACTAAACACAAAAGGCTCAGTCTCAGCAGAGGAGGTTGCTGCCATCTTCAATGTTCAGTCCAGCGGAGGTGTGAGCCAAATGATGGGAACTAGTATTGACCCCAATTTTCTTCTGGATGAAAACCAGTCATCTGCATTCCCACAGAGCCAGCTTGTCAATTGGCAGGAAGCTGACGACACAATCAACAGAGCCATGTACTTTGTACGGAGACATAGAAGACCTACCAAACGTGAAAGGACTAATGAATCACAGAGCGTGATTAAGCTGCTGAAACACTGGACCAGACTCACCATACAGAATGGCATGCTGTACAAGGCAAGGAGAGATCCTCACATGAACAAGAAAATCCTCCAGTTCATAGTACCTGACTCAATGAAGCAAAAAGTTCTCCATGGTCTCCATGATGCAGCAGGTCACCAAGGCCAGCACCGTACCTTGTCTCTGGTGAGACAAAGATTTTTCTGGAGTGGCATGGGCCGTGATGTAATGAACTATGTTCGGTGCTGTCAGCGCTGCATTGTAGGAAAGACAGCGGAACCGCACAGCCGTGCACCACTCCAAAAATAGTCACTACTGAGCCTATGGAATTAGTCTGCATAGACTTTTGGACTGCTGAGCAAGGGAACAAGTCTGTGGATGTTCTAGTTGTGACTGATCATTTTTCCAAGATGGCACATGCCTTCCCCTGTAAGAATCAGACTGCCAAGGAAGTTGCTCGTCGTCTCTGGAACAACTTCTTTCTCATTTATGGGTTTCCTCGTCGTATACATTCTGACCAAGGGGCCAACTTTGAGAGCAAACTAATCAAAGAGCTTCTAGAAATGGCTGGAATACAGAAATCCCATACAACTCCCTATCACCCCATGGGGAATGGTGTTGCAGAGAGATTCAACAGGACTCTGGGAGACATGATCAGATCCCTTCCTCCTCAGCCAAAAGCAAAGTGGCCACAAATGCTGCAACTACTAACCTTCTGCTATAACTGCACAGAGCATGAGACAACAGGGTTCGCACCATTCTACCTGCTATTTGGAAGGATCCCTCGTCTACCTGTTGACGTGATGTTTCAACATACCCTTACCGACAACACTGTTGTCAACCACTCAGACTTTGTTTCCCACCTAAAAAACGATCTACACAAGGCTGCTCAAATTGTGCAGAAAAACAGTCTCAAGGAACAGACTCGCCATGCCAACCTGTACAACCGTAAGATCAAAGGCTCACCTCTCGTCATTGGAGACAGAGTCCTGATTGCCAACAGAGGAGTGCAAGGAAAGCGCAAGATTGCAGACAAGTGGGAATCTACCCCTTATGAGGTCATATCAGTCAGGCCTGATATCAATGTCTACAGAGTTAAAGATGTCCTAACGGGCAGAGAGAGAGTTGTCCACAGAAACCTGCTACTCTCTGTTAGCTTCTTGCCATGTGAGAATGCTGAGGACCACGAATCTGACAGTACTACTGCTGCGCATGGAAGTGGTCTATGTCCAGACACCTGATGAGCCGGAGAACAGTGACAGTGACAGTGACATTCTACCCTCAGACATGATGACAGCCCCTTCCACAGACATGTTCGCTCCTGACAAATACCTCACAGACGTTGACGCTCCTGTGACGGCTGCTCCAAACGATGACTGTTCAGACATTCCAGGCTCCTCACCTCAAATTGTTTCTACAAAGCTTGACCGTCGTATTCTTAGGGACCGTAGTTCCATCAGGCCTCCCCGACGTCTTATTTGTGAGATGAATAATCAAGAAGTAGATGAAACTTCTTTATCTGCAGTGTCTGTTAGTTCCCTAATTTCATTTTTTTCAAATGCATTTTCAGCTTAAGTAGCAGAGTTAAAACCGTGTTAACCATAGAGGTGCTTGAGTAGTGCTTTTAGGGTCATAGGAACAGTGTTACATTTCAAAGGTGTAATGGGCACTTTTGAGTCTGTGTTTAGTTAGGAATTTGATCAACTCCTTTCTTTACATACTCCCTTTTGGCAGAGTTTTTGCACTGACAAGTATACCCACTTTCGTTCCTAGTGTTGCACTTTTTTTTTCTTTTTTTTTGCTTTTCCCTTAGTACACCCACTTTATTTGATTGTTTTGTTTTGTTTGATCATATTTTTCATATTTAGCATAATTTCAGGGGGGTGTATGTAACGGGTATTAAGATGAAATTCTTGCTAAAATGTTTTGTAATTACCATGTGATGAATGGTTTTTGGCGCCCCCTACTGGTTGCCTATAAATACAAAGCTAAACCGTAAATTCCACGCAGTCTGTTGAGCGCTCTACTGTGGTAAGTCACCAAATCCAGTTCTTTTCTGAATAGTCATAGTAGGTGTGCTCAAAGACTGACGTGGAGTTTTATTGCAGTATGCGGAGAGCTGATGGACCAGTAGTGGAGCTCACTGTACTAATTTGTGTTGACCATTTATTACAGGTAATTATATTATATTATTTATTAGTAAATTATTTTGTCAGTTATGTTTGTCAGTTTTTCTTCAGTTGAGTTGTCGGTTTGTCTGTTGTATTGTCGGTTTGCTGTATTTACCAGCTTGTCAGTTTGTTTGTTCCCTGTTTCAGTTAGAAGTTACTGTTAATTAGTTTATTAGTTAAATTTGATTGTTGTCTGTCTATTTTTTTTCTTTATTTATAGGAAATAGACCAGATTGTGTTAAATTAATTTTAAAGAAGTATTAATAATCAAATATCACTATACGATCATTTGTTAGAAAAATATGTTGTTAAGCCAGATTGTAATGATTGTTTGTGACGCAGTCTGTTGAGCGCTCTACTGTGTATGCGGAGAGCTGATGGACCAGTAGTGGAGCTCACTGTACTAATTTGTGTTGACCATTTATTACAGTTATTACAGAAAATTCAACCAACTGGCCTCCTCTGTGTGTATGACGGGACGGGCATAAAGGGGAAGCTGTTACATATGGATTGTCAAACTGGGTCTTTGTTGTACCAGGGGTCTCCTGCAAACTCTCTCTGGGCTAAATTTACGACCTATGTCTGTTTTGGTTTTCTGCCTCAATGATTGAACTAGAACGTGTTTGTGTTTTACTGAAACAAAATCTAATGCTAAATACTAACTATAAGTTTGGATCTAAAACAAACTAATTCAAAACATGCTTAAAGAAATATAGTATGGATAACATTATTTATAAAAAGTTTTACGATCCTGGTGAACTATTGAACCACACTAGGAATTTGTTAATTGCCTGGCAGACAGACTCCCTGTCTATAGATCAGTTAAGGAGTCTAGGCCTCTCTTTTCTGTAGAATCCTCCCTGTAAAATCTGAGAGTGGCCAGTTATTTTAGTTTGGATCTTTATCTAAATTTATGTGAACGTAGAGTGTACTTTAACTTTCTATGGTATATTTCATATGCATCAAGGCTATCCTGTGCAGTATTGTGCTAATTTAAAAATCTATTTCAACATTATCCTCTGAGCTCATCAGACTTCAGATACCAGCTATCAGACTTCAGATACCAGCTACCAGAGGCCTGGGAGCTTGAGGGTCCTGCGCAGTATCTTGGCTGTGCCAAGGACTGCACATTTCTGGACTGAGGTGTCTGATGTTCATGGGATATGTTGTAGCCATTGCTCCAGTTTGGGGGTGACTGCCCAGAGGGCCCCGATGACCATTGCTCCAGTTTAGGTACCACTGTGGTCTTCACCTTCCAGGCCCTCTCCAGTTCCTCCCTGAGGCCCTGGTATTTCTCCACTTTCTTGTGCTCCTTTTTCCTGATGATGCAGTCACTTGGTATTGCTACATCTACCACAATGGCTTTTCTCTGTTGTTTATCCACTAGGACAATGTCTGGTTGGTTCGCCCTTACATAAGTCATCAGTCTTTCACCAGAGAGGGCGGGATTCGAATCCAGTCTGGGTCCTTAGGCAAGACCCTTCAAGCTACTGCCTACCTCAGACGTCGCCCGGCCAAGCAAGGTCTGCGTCAGGTGCTGGGGAACCAGAGCACCTTGATGACAAATGGGCTACTGGAACAAGATGGAAATGGGTGAGAGGTTAAAACTTGGATCTGTTGGAATGCTACTACTCAAGTAACCCTAATCAGAGAGGTTACATGCAAAGACTGGGGAAGGAATGGTTACTTCAACATCCCCAGTCAACACTAAGTGCTAAACAACTATATATATATATATATATATATATATATATATATATAGAGAGAGAGACAGAGAGAGAGAGAGAGAGAGAGAGAGAGAGAGAGAGAGAGAGAGAGAGAGAGAGAGACATCTATCTATCTATGTATGTATGTATGTATGTATGTATGTATGTATGTATGTATGTATGTATGTATGTATGTATGTATGTATGTATGTATGTATATATATATATATTTTTTTTTTCTTCTAACTTCTTCAGTTTGTTTGTTTGTTTTTTGGCAGGTGGTACCCACCAGTAGATGGTGCCCATATCAAGCACTATCTGCTGTATTTGATATGGGCCACAATATTTATTTCAATGGTCTCAAGGGCCAGTCTCCTGCAGCTTTTATGTTCTTGTCCTACACACTTGAATTAGATTGCTGAACTGAAGCACCAGCATGCAGCCAAAATCTACAGAGCTCTGCTAACGAGCTAATATTAGAGTCAGGTGTGCTGAAGCAGGGGAGACATTTAAAAGTTGCAGGACACCACGCATTTTTTTTAACGGAATAATCACATTTAATTTCCACAACAGAAGGACAGTAAATTATCATTTAGTTATTTTCGTTATGTCTATTTTTTTTCTTTTTATCACGCTGAACTACTATGCACATAATGCAGCCATCGTCTTGATGAAAAAGTTCTGTTTTTCCTATACAACCTAAAAAATGGGAATAAACCGATTGCTCTTTGAAAATCACAACTGATTCACTGTTTTAGATATTTGTCAACAGTGACAAGATGCATATTTTCAAATGACGAACTAATATTTGTGGCTCTAAACCCGCGTTGAACTGCAGACTTACATCTGAATGAAACTTGCTCCTCTCCACTAGGAGGCAGTTATGCAGCTATCCTTTGTTTACCAACTCGCGCGCCATCAAACAGAAGAAGGGGAAGGTTTGCCGCTTGCTAGCGTGTGGCTAACAGTAGAAGTATCGAAGCAATTTTCTGTGCTGTTGACAATTTGAAGTCGCCGTATCTTCGTTTTGTTAGTTTCCCTTCGTTTGATGGTCATATTCAGAACGCGGAAAAAAGGTAAGTTGGGGATTTTGCCCCGGAAATCAAGGCTGTGAACGTTAGCATTTGGAGTGTTCTGACCAGAACGCTGCACATGCAAAAGGTACAAATGGATGACCTGAACGACGAGAACCTCCAAAAGAAACCAGTGGTTATTTTGACTCGACTCGACGAGTTTACGCTCAGTGCGCTTCAGCCGCCGACACCCCAGCAGTTCGACAGCGAAGCCGATTCGGCCGGCAGCTCCGACTCCGACATGCTATGGGAACCAGGAGACGATTCGGGGGACTCGAATTTTGGGGGCAAAAAGAAAACTCCGCACAAACACAAAAAGGCGAATGAAGCGAAAGCGCATTCGCCGTTGGTGAGCATCAATAACAACAGCGCCAGCAACAACAGCCACAGCACTAACAACAGCAGCGTCTGCAGCAACGACTGCAGCAGTGGCAGCAACAACACCAACAAAGGTAAGGACGTTTCCACCCACAAATGTAAACTAGTAACAACGCTGGGATTGCTAGAGTGCCTCAGGAGTTCAGTCTCCCAACTCCGTATTCCAAGTGTGTTTCCCCCCTCTCACCAGTTGGCGAAGCATCCCCCATCATAGTGTCTGCAGTGTTTGCCAGTAACTCCAATGAAACGAGAAAAGTGCGGCCTGATTTGCCAGAGGTGGAGATTGGGTTGGACATGGAGGTCCTGGCCAGGCGGAGAATCATGAGGTGGCAACAAGGCAAGATAGTAGAGATAATTAACAAGGGTAAGAAAGAGCACTTTAATGTGAGTTTGTGTGTTTTTTTTTAAATAAGTTCAAATAAAATCACTAGTTGAATGGAAAGACGGGTGTTCATGTTGACTCAAGTAATCCCTTTTCAGGAATTGAGGTAGTTTTCTGTGACCATTTTTTTCCACTTTTGATTCAATCAGGATAAAACTTTTACCTCAGAAAAGACCCCAGCATGAAAAGTGAGTCATCCCGTTCAAACTTATTGAGATCTCATTAATCAGAGCTCAGAGAAACATGTTAATGCCTTGAGCTTCATGGGAATATGCAACTTTGGTCAGTGTCGTACGTTTCCATGGAGTTTAAAGGTACTTCGAGTCAGTTGGTAAGATAAAATGTAGGAGTCAGACTCCAGCTGCAAAAACTAACACTTCAGGGTTGAAACAATCAGATTAATGCTGATGAATTGATTAATGAAATAATGTAGTGACTGATTAATGGTCAACTGAAATAGAGTGACTCTCAGTCAGAGTTTCTGACAGAGTAGTGTATTTATGTAGATAATGGCAGGAGCACAGGGTGAAGGCAGAGGAGCAAGTTGTTGTTTTTTCACAGATTATACTGTCATGACATAGTGGTAGTTGTAAAAAGCCATATTTTGTATAAACTTGAATACACCTTGAGGCACATTCTTAGATTATGTGATATTATTGGGTCATCGCAATCTATTGATGGTAGCTGTAACTTTAAAATTTGTTTTAAAAAGATTACAGTCACTCAGAAAGAGAAAGTGTCATCATAGTTATCTTGCTAAGGTTTGCTAGTTTTATTTCTCCTAGTTCAGCCTTTTCTCCTTTCATTCATTTTGCATACATATTGCCACAAAGCTTTTACTGTTTTTCTGATGTTTTACAGAACTGCTCTGACTTTTTTTTTTTTTTGCGTTTTTTGTTGCTTTCTGTATCTTCCTTACTTAATGCAGGGATATTTAGTAGAAACATTTCCAGAGCAAATTACATTTACAGTAACGATTATTGTTTTTAAGTTGTCTTTTAAATGCATTTTTGTAAATAGATTTTAAAGACCTTTGACTCATTTTTCTTTTACTGACTCTTGAATATGCCTGAAATAGTGACACATTTCATCTTTAAAAAACTTTGCATCCTTTTTATTTTTTATATATGCCATGTTACAGGACTTGAGCTTTCTGTGCTTCTCTGTTTTCCTTGAGTTTTGTGAGCTGCAATAAAATCATTTAGACAAGATTTAGTTTTGTTTTTTTCTTTTTGTTTTGGCAGACGATGGACGAGTAAAGTACAAAGTGATTTTTAATGAGAAGGGGAAAAGCTTGGTATCAGGACATCACATCGCGAAGAAAACCAACCCAAAGTTGGACCAACTGTACGTCGGAGCCCGAGTTTTAATTCAGTCTCCAGAAGATGAGCAGTGCTTCCTACCTGGACTTTTGGCTGAGCTCCCCAGCAGAAAGAATCGCTTAAGGTCTTGGATCAAATGACTGCTAAAACATTCATAAACCCCCAATTAGAAAAAAAAGAAAGTATTTTTGAATAATTTCATGCTTTTCAGGTTTCTGGTGTTTTTGGATGATCACACACCAGTTTATGTCAGCTTACCGTCACTTTATCTCATTTGCAGACAAAGTAAGTTTGACTTTTTTATATATTAATTATATTTTGCATCTTTTCTTCCCTAGAATTACCATGATGTATGTTTCATATGTTATGTTTTAGAGATGATATATACCCTGCACCTAGCTAGGATTTTACCTCTTTTTTTAAGCCTTGCATTGCAAATAAACCTGTCCTTTTTTGTGATTATTTGGTTTCATGACACATATAGTAGAAGCCAGATATTACATACACCAAAGTAAAATATAATGTCTGAAATTCAATCAGACCAAACTTTTCATGGTTTAGCTTGGTGAGAATTACAAAATATATTTCTACTTTGTAAATGCCAGAAAACTTGGCAAAAACATTTTTTTTGTGACCCAGAGTATACATTTTATGACCAAATGTATGTAAACTTTCGAATTTTCTTGAAGTCACACAAGAAATTCTGAAACATGTTTTTGCCAAGTTTTCTAGCAGCTTGCAAATGGAACTAATTTAGGGAATTCTAACTAAGGTAAAACAATAAAGATTTTGTCTGTGTCTTTTTATTCGGTGTATGTAAATATCTGGCTTCAACTGTAATCCTTCATGTTTTATCAGGATTGAATGGTCGTAGATATGCTACATTAAGACGGTATGTTTGTAATCATTTTAGTACAGTTCTTTTGAACAAGTTTTTAATTAACATTTCTGTAATTTATGTGGTACTTTTTGCTGTTTTGTCCAGAAGAGGGCACTGTGAAACAAAAAGTGCTACAAACTGTGGACTGCTGTGGAAATAATTTTTTTCTTTTTCTTTAATAATTTGTGATTAATTTCTTTTTTCTTTTTTTTAACAGTGGAAGATCCTTTAGGGGACCTTGTAGATGGTCCACACAAGTTATTCATGGAACATTACTTGAGGAGCTGGCCGTATCCACACCTAACCCACTACAAAGAGGGACAAATCCTTAAAATAGAACTGAATGGAGTCCATCAGAAGTGTCAAGTTGAGTCGGTCGATTGCAGCTTGATGAAGGTTGTTTTTGAGGTTAGTATTGATGGTTAGGTATTTTCTTAACCTACATACAAAAGAACCACAGTAAAAGTTTATTAGTTTTCAAACAATCTTTTGGGAAGGGAAGACACAGCAAACTGCTTCTCCAAACTGCTCACCATGTGTTCTAACTCTGCTGCATGTGAGTGGAACATGGAGGAGTCATTAATAAATGAAGGAGGGCTGATAACAGGGAAGAAGGAACACAGAAGTTAAATTCCACGCACAGACAGTTTTACGACTAAGGAGTATCTCAGAAAGTTCTCCCTAAAGAGAATCAAGACCATCTGTAAAAACATGCTCAAGGTTTAAAGGAAAAGCAAGTTTTGTCTTACACACGGTTTAACAAATTAGACCACTAAGCCTTTAAATGAAAAACAAACTAGTAACACTACTAATGTAAAAAAAGATAAGAAATATACTAATTCTAATAAGTATCTTTCTGATTTTATTATATTTTGTAAAGTCTGAAACCTAATCCATTTAACTGATGTGTTTTAATCCAAATATAGAATAGTTATGATTTTTTTTTGTGCTATTTCAACGAAATTATCCAGATGTGGGAGATACCAATGTACAGCAAAACTATGGGCCTAGGAAATTAACATTGGTATACTGAAAATTTGGTAGTATTATTTTTATATTTGTTTTATTGATGCCTTTAAGTCAGTCAAGTCTTGTTAGAGAATCTGACCCAAGTCTCCAGTCGCTTCAGCATTGTCCTGGTCAACAGTACAATAATAGATGAATTAAATACAGACTGAAGTTTTTTCAAGCCTGTTTTTTCACTTACAGCTAATTAAAAGATAGAATATTACCTCAAATGTTTGAATACACAAATCTGGCCTCATTTTCAAAGAGCACTTTAATCTGACAAATGTGCCTCATTGCAACCTCTGTGCTAATTTATTAAAAATGTTTGTATTTAAACATTTTATATTTTACACAGGAAAACGGGGAGATGGACTGGATCCACAGAGGCTCCCTACGACTGGAGCACATGTCCAAGTTCTTGGAGTTGAAGCAAAATCAAGAACCCAAGGCAGACAATTGACTCTAAATGGCCTATACATTTTTACAGAAAGAGGACATTAAATACAAAAAAAGAAAAAAAGACTACAAATACATGTTTCTTTCCGGCCGTTGACTTGCATTTTGATTCCTGACACGACAGATGTAAGGTTGAAGCATGTAAACTCAAATAGATAGTTATTTCTTTTGGTCATTCTTTTCATTTCTGTTGAAAAGTGTAAATATGTCTATTCTCTACATCTTTCCATTTTAAATGTATTTCCAAATCTTTGTGCATAGAAACACTGGTAAAATAACTTGTTTAAACAAGGACAAATAAATTTAGCAAAAATATTATACAGAACAACTTAGGTTTGATTTGAACATAATATTTCAAGCTGAATTTTGCTCCTATTTTGATCCCAGAACTGTTCTTAATTGATGCCCCTATGTAAGTAAAGCATTTTTGTATATTAAGAACGTCTATTTCTTTTATCGGGCTTTTTATTTCATGCTATTTTCACAATTTGGTGTGCCTAAGCGGACATTGCTTCTTCAGCAGTAGTGAAGGTATTTTATTCTGTTATTCTCAACTTTTTTTTTTTTTTGCCCTAGAAATATTTTTGGCATTTAAAGATTAAAAAAAAAAAAAAAAAAACTTTTCACTCATTTCTATATACAACTTGGCAAATGATGTCCATTCTGTCATGTACACTGTATTTTTTATAAAAAGACAAAAAAAAAAAAAAAATTTTACCATGTGTATTTACTTTGACCTTTGTAATTAGCTTTACATGTAATCCAGTCCAATATTGATTGTGACATTGAGATTTAGTTGTAAAACAGTCAACGTTTTAGTTACTTGTTTAGCTTGAACATAACGGAGGGAATAGTACATCATGAATAAGTTACAATAAAGTAATTTTGTCTGTGTATTTAGCATTACATCGAGGTACAAATGGGAAATAAGACAGTTATCCACTGTGTAATTTGATTTTAAACCCACCCGAAATAATAGGCGAGTAGAAACCTTTTCAGGTCCCAACCACACATATAGCTGTCAGACAAGTGTGCAGAAACTCGCAAAAGGTACGTATATTAATTTCACTTTGTGCTTTCTTTTTAAGCATTTTTTAAATATTTTGTTCCATGTTAAAAATGTTAGTCTAGATTTTTAGTTATAGACTGATTACCAAATTTTCTTTCCTCTGAAAGTTATTTTCTCCCAGATCCTGGCAAAGGCTGCTCCAAAAGAAATCCTTGTAATACTAGCAAATAGAAGCGAGCTATATATATATATATATATATATATATATATATATATATATATATATATATATATATATATATATATATATATATATATATATATATATATATATATATATATATATGTGCATTATGTCTGCATGTATGAAGAGAGAGAGTTGGTAGTTAGTCATTTTGCTTTATTAAAGCAAGAGACACTGTTAAGAATTAAAGAGGAAATATCTTCATTTTGCTCATTAATTTTTCTTTGTTTCAGGTTCTTGAGCCTCAGCGTGCGCAGGGAAAAAGAGCAATCATACGACATCAAACTTCAGATATCTAGAGCTTTATCCAGAGAATTCAATGCATACAGAATGTTACAATAAGCATCTCACCCAGATTATCAAAAGTCCAAGACGTGACTAAACAGAAATACCCGAGTTGAAAGAAAGCACAGAAAGCAAGAACAGAAAATGCATTTTCCAGGTATCGCGGACGCGGGCACAAAGCAATTCGAATTCTCTGTTGCAAACGAAAACTTTTATTCAACTGTGTATTTAAATACATGCATTAGAAGGTGTGTTTTTTCCTTTGTGGGGGCTGTCTTAATGTTAATCTTATTACCTCTGGGGCCTGCTAAAACACCCAGATCTTCTCGTACCAGTCTCTTGCCAAGGCCATGATTTATGGCGTGCAGCTGGAGCGTTCTCTGCCTCAAATGATTCAACAAGAAAGTAGTTTGTATTTCAAACAAGCTCGCACAAAATCTAATGCTAAATAATAACTATAAGTTTGGATCTAAGAACTAAAGTGTTTTCTATTTTAAGAAAAGCTCTTTTTGAGAATACCTGAAATATTTTAAAGTAAAATAGTTTTCCTAATTCTATTGTATTTCCCTGTCTGAAAACCTTCCTTACGGGAGTACAAGACTGCCTGTCTAAAAACCCTCCTCAGAAATTTATGTAAGTTCATAGAGTCACCAGTTGTTTTAGTTTGGATCTTTATCTAAGTTTCTCTTAACATAAAGTGTACTCCCAATATTCATAATATATTTTATATGCATAAAGGTTAGCCTGTGTATGATTGTGCTAATTTAAAATTATATTTTAACACCTAGGGTTAGGGTGAGACATGCCACGTTGATGACCCGGCTATTTATGTGCAGGAGTGAGTAGAGGTGTGAATGAGCACATGTGAAAAATTAGATGTGTCACATGGGTGTGTAATGTTTACGGGATGTTAAAAACTTGCAACACCACAAGTTCTTTATCAGGACATTTGCCTTGCAACCAAGTGAAGAACAAGTGTTGCCAAAATAGTAAATAGCACTCACTGGAAGCTCAATGTTAATTAAAATCATCACATTAAAATCACAAAGCAACTACACCCAATGACTTTTCAAATTTTTCTGAATAATGGCATGTGTGACCAAAACGTTTTTCCATCTATTAGTCCTCGCTTTAGGCTGTCTGAATCTTATCTGGTATCTGAGCTCAAATTCACCATGAAGCCGGTGATGAGGGGAATGAAAAATGTCCTTTGCCTTTTGTGTGTCTCTCTTTAAAAGTATTGGTGTTACATTAAGTAATTTGGTATAAATAGTTTTCCAGGACACCTTTGCTATTATTGGAGCTCAGAGGCATTTGTATGTATAATTTTGAATGTGTGAATGTCAGAAAATCCAGAACAATTTTATGCGCGTGCACACAGTTCTTGTTCTGCAAAAATCTTATTGTGCTGCATGTTGCACAATCATTTCATTCTCGAACAAGAGTTGTTTAAATAAAAGTTTTAAAAGGCTAAATGTATGTTAATCTCTATCTGTGTATGTAAACTGTAGCTAAGTAAAAGTGCATCTGAAAATTAGCTTTTATGCTGAGCTGGATAAAATTCTTTTAGGACTTTTTTTCAATTTCTTCCCTCGTTGCTGAAAGAGGAACAATAGGGACCTATTTATTAATATGCTGTTTCTCTGAATGGAAACTGTGTCCCAGAGATCACTGCTTCTCTGTTCTAAATTAAAAAATATCTATTAATATCTTAATCCAAAATAGCTTTGGTGTTGGGATATAACAATATTTACATTTGTATTTGAATTACATCCTCATTTCACTTCTCATTGTTTCCTTCTTGATACTAACACCTGCTCATAAACACTTTGACACAAAAAGAACAGCAGACAAAGCAGACTGTTTAAAACTGTTATTCTTATTTTTGTCATATGTCAAAAAGTGATTCCTTCTAGTGACACATTAAGTGAATGTTTTGCAATGTCAATAAATGTTACATATTTTCATCTTGTTAATGACAAAAAGTTAGCTATATTTGGCTTTCAGGTGAAATTTCAGGATAACCATAAAAGTGAATTTAATGTGACTTTCTCTAGGCTTTTAGATACACATGTCCAACTGTTCAGGGACAGACGTCACTGTCTTGCATAGACCAGGGAGTAAACATGCTGGACTAGGGACCAGTGGGCCTGAGTTCTGTTCTCTGATGAACGACAATTCACTTTGAGCAGAAATGATGGCCGCCAACAGCGTTGCAGATGTTAATCAGAGCGCTATGCATGAGCCGCTTTTGTCACCAGATAAGTTTATGGTGGTGTTACAGTGTGTCCTGTCAATACAGGGCTGCCCTGAATTTTCTGAATTGTTATAAATGTCATCATATGGGGTTCCATGCCAAGTACAAACTGCATACAATCAATTACTGCAGAAACAGTTTTTATTTTTTTTGTTTAATTCTATTTATCATGAGGGTGTTGTCACAATGTGTTGTGTTATTTCGAGAGTTCCTCTTTTAACATGATTTAGGTTATCTCAAAAATTTCCCAGAATTGCACTTTGAAAACAACATTTTGTAATTGAATCCAGCAGTGGATCTTGCATGAATGCAGTCCTGGGAGAGCCCTGTCTTCTGTAACCTATTCGTAACATATAACAAAACTTACACATACATTCCCCAGATTGACTTTATTCTCTTACAATAAAAATAAAAAATAAAAAAGCAAAAGTTTTTTATTAAAATCAAACTTATTGGCCAGATTAAGAACTAAACAATGTTGAGCTACACAGTTTGAGCGTTGTGATTTACATATACATATATATATATAAAAAAATTCATAGATGACCCAACTATTTTTAATATATTTGGGATTTTAAGTAAATAATTATCAAATGTGGTCCAAAAATAATAGAAAAACAAAACAAACAAACAAAAAAAACAACAACATTGACATAGCCCTTTGGTTCAGTTAGGTATAGTGGAGGGTTGTAACAGCAATGCATCTCATCATGGCCTAATCTACAGTTCTGTATTACTACCTCTCAGAATAAACATTTTAGTAAAGGGATTCAGTCTTGATTATTCCAGATTGATATAGATAATAACTTAGCAACAGCTCATGCAAATCATCCTACTAAATGATTATAGATGATAACAATGGTATTTACAAATTTAACTTCTTGTGTAAATGTAAATTCAAATATTGACAATATCTTCATATTTTTCACATTTTTGAGGTGTTGTTATAAACCCATTCTATCCTCAACAAGACCATACTTAGAAGCAACAAAAGATGTCTAGCATGATAAAAAGCTAAACTTGCTATTCACCCCTTGAGTATAAAGATACTCAAGGGGTGTAAACTCAATGTAAAAAAAAAAAAGAGAAAAGAAAAGGTCAGAGGCTTTTCTAAGTCAATGAGTCATTGTTTCACACTTGTGGAGACAGACAATATTAGGTAGCGCTTAGTCGCAGGAAGAAGAAACAAAATGTCTTTGAGAGATTTAAACATTTTGCTTGTGATGAATAATTGTGCTGTATGTAACGTCCTCATCTTTCCCTTCACTCTGTAAATAAAAAATAATGGTCAGAGGGAAATCCTAAAACGTGAGACGTATTTTCAAACATTCATGAAGCGTAAACTAGCCGGACTTCAAAAACAGAAACAAGGCTTTTTTTTTTTTTTTTTTGTGTTAAAAGTTATTTTGGTCTTTTTTTGTTTTTTTAGACTGTCATTTTTTTCAGGTGAATATACAAATGACAGTTTAACAGTATTCTATCATTGCACACATATAAGCTATGATAAACGATAACAAAGAGCAAAGAATCATGTAGCTGATCAAGTTTTTCGAAACAAAATGCTGTGTTTACACATCCGCTGTTTGAATAATTACCCTTCTCACACTTTGTTTCTTGACGGGAACAACAGAGCTGTAGGTCACATCGGCATCACTTGCAGCCTGTGTTTCAAACAGAAATAACACAATTTTAATTTATTTCAACACTGACAAGTTTATTACAACAAACTGTAAAGATTCAAATACTTATTAGTATCAGCTTACCTGGGCTGCCTTGTTTTTCTTGAAAGAGACTTCTGAATATGTTAAATTCTCTTCATTCTGTAAATAGAAAAATTAAAATATTATTAGACAAGATCAGCTTTACTTTAAAGAACTTAAAAGGTGCATGAGTTTTCAGTGTAAGCAGACAGCGCAAAGCATTTCTGTTCATGACAAATTAACCACAGAAATCAATGGCTTTGATAAAAAATGGATATAATAAATCATTAATGATGATGCTTTATTTATACATTCGACTTACTTTTGAGGCTGCTGAATCCTTAACTCTGACACGTTCTGTGAAACATTTAATTGTTAATTATTCCTTTTTTCACACACTTAAATGATCTGAATTCATTAATTATAAACCAAGTGGCAGCAGATGTCTGGTCAGACTTACTGGTTCTTCTCAGTAAAAACAGGATTGATAAGGCAGCAATAACAATGAAGATCAGCACACTCAGAGGGATGGCGAGGCTCATCAGAGCTTGCAAAAGACTGAAACACACATTATTATTCTAATTCCGAATCAGTAGATAATGATAATGTCTTAAACTAAGACAATTTTGAAAGGACAGTTTTTGAGCAAGGACCTAATAATCACTGTGCTCAAACATTGAAGTGTACTGACCTGTCATCTTCAGGAGCTGTTGTACTTGTAGCTGTAATATTAGTTGTTGTCGCTATAATAATTGTTGCAGTTGCAGTAGTTGTTGCAACTACAGTACAAACGAGAATATCATGTCATGAATATTTCATATCAGTAACATGAAAATTATTAACCTGGGTCTCAGTCGGGACGTTACTTTAATGGATTTAAGTAGTAATGCTGGCACATCATCAATGAAAAAAAGAAAAAAAAAGAAAAATTATATTATCAACAGCAAATAGTGAATTTACATTCTATTTTTTTTTATGGTAGTGAAACAATGAATTATCGTTTATGAACAATAATTAACCCCAATTGAATATATGTAAGCATATATGTAAGAATATATGTAACTGTCAGTCACTGATAGTAAATATATAAAGACACCAACACCTACGACTTCTGATAAAAAAAAAAATAATAAAATTACATCAACAGCTAAAGAACAGCTGTTAGAGTAGGCGAAACAGTATTCTTTTTAATTTATTTATTTTTCATTTTAAGAGGTTAGTGTAACATAACCAGAATATACAAGGTAAAGGTTAATGGCTGCCATCAGTCGTTGGTATGATTAAACATGAGAACATAGGAAGCTGAAAATTAGCAGACACAAATATTTCCCTGATATATTCACCAATCTCTATTTAATTGCAGTCTGTAAATCACTTACCAGTGGGTTTGACAGTCACAGTCAGGTGAACTGGCATCTGAAAATCTCCTTTATCACAGTAATACCAACCACTGTTCTCTTGCTTCAGTCCACTCATAGTTACACTGATTACATTGCCTATGTCCTTCTTGATGGTTACTGTTGTTCCATCTATTATTCCAGTTGGCTCTGTCACACATCTTTTGCCCAGCTTACACCACTTTATTCCTCTAGAGGTAGAGGAGTTAAAGTTTATGTTTATTTTGTCGCCAATAAATCCAGTCACATTCTGGTCTGCCACCCAGAGGATGGGTGTACCTTGATGGGAAATAGATAATAATAAACATCATTTGACAGCTGAATCTTTGAAAAGTTTAACTAATATATGAAGTTTAACTAAAAACAAAGCAAATTTTGTTATTAGTCAAATCAGGGAAAATTATGAACCTTTTGGTTTTCCTTTAGATCTTTATTTTATTCTTGTTTACAAGTGTTTGAAATGTGCGTTCAGAAACACAGCTTACCTTTGTTAATTGACAGCTGAAAGCGTTGCCCATCATCACCTCCGTTATTGATCTCCACATTGCACCAGTAATAAGTGTCAGCTGTTAACTGTTTTATGGTAACAGTGAAAATTCTTTGAATTTTGTCATCAGAGATTGAATACATTCCTGTTTCCCGTGGTGAGTTTGTTCTAACTTCATATGAGCAGGAATTCCAATAATATCCTTTGCATAGATATTTCACATGATTTATGTATTTTAAATCATAAGAACAGGGGATCCTGACTGAAGCTCCCACTTTCACTGAGACCTTAGTGATTGTGTTCACACTTTTACTTCCTGGGGAGAAAAAGACACTGTGAAATATGCTTTGCATGTTATATCACTCATATTTATGAAACATGAAAAAAAAAAAAAAACTAGCTGCTGAAGGCCAAAATATTTTTGGTAGAGCTTTCAGACTAAAGGTACAATTTTCACCAATAATTTGCTGTTAATGCTTTTAGACTCTGCAGAAACTAAACAATTTCAAGTTTGCGGAATATGTTTCAGTGAAGGAGTAGTCATTTGACATGTGAATTTAGATATCTCCATATCAGCAAAAGGAAAAAAAAAACTATCAATACAATCACAACTTTGGGTCACAGAGATAATAAATAATAATAAATGTAATAAGGATACTGTGAAGCCACTGACCTGTTATCAGAGGTAGAAAAAGAAGAAAGCTCAGAGAAACTGCCATGCCGATGCACGAACACCTGCAGCAACTGGTTCAGTAATACTGACTCACTACTTCCTTGTTTTTGATGTTTGATTACAATGTCATTTACATAATTATTATGGATATTTAAACTACCCTCAGTTTATGCTCTTGTTTAGTTTGTCAGCAGGACACAATGTGCCTATTTTTTAGCATTTTCTTTTCCCTCTATTATTTCTTTTTTATCACACAACATATTTTACAACAGACAATTACAACAGCGTTGGAATTTTAGTTGAGGTGTCAAAAGACTTAATGAAGCCTTTTCCTGTTACAAATCTGATATTGCATTTTTAAACTCGTGTGAAGGGTTGAGACATGGGCGGTTCAAATTTCGGTCAACTTACTGTTATTCTAATGGGTTGTAAAAATGTAAATGTAGATTTCAGTTTGATGAAGGATAAAAGTAAAGAATGTTTGAAGCTACACGTTTGATTTGTTTTGCCTGTAAACTTGCAATTTTGCAAAGTAGAAGTCAATGTTTAATGACAAATACACTAGGCTGATGATTGATATATTTAATAAGTGTCTTCCTGTTGTAGCCCATTGAAATAGCAAAGAAAGACAGACTTAATGAAAAAGCCTGGTCACTTTATTAGCTGTACCTGTTCTGGTTCTTTATGCACAAATAGAAAGTCATCCAGGCACATGGTACATGGTAGGAGCTGAATCTGGTATTCAGATGCAATAAAGATGAGTCACCTTAGTCAAAATTCAGCATCGTAAGTGGCAACAAATGTGACTCATTTGCCATGGGTGTTTTTTTTTTTTTTAAGGTCTTGGTCTGACTAGAAATTGTTAACCTGTTGCGATTTTTCTCAACACCATCAATTTTACAGAGAATGGCCAGAAAAAAAGAAAATATCTGGTGAGAAATGTGTGTGTGAATGCTTTCTAAATGTCAGAGGTAAATGAATAGATCAGTTCAATATTGTATACGAACAACAGAAACTCAAATGGTCATTACGCCTTTTTAAAATCTCATTTTGATGAACATGGCAGCACTGACAAGAGAATTTATAATGTGCAGAGGTGATCGTTTGTGGTTGTGCGACTTTTTCTCACAGGGTGATGAATGACATATTCTGTTGGTTTTATTGCCATGTTTTTTCTCAATACGATACACAAAGACACACAAGATAGTGACATAATAGACAGGAGAAAGTATAAATTTTACACAATTTCTGGATTATCCGGTGCTGTTAAAAGTATTTGGCACTTTATAGATTTCTTCTACTTTTTTGTTTTTTTTCTTTTTGTCTCACATGTAAACTGGCTAACTTAGACAAAGATAGCCAGACTAATGGCAAAAAATAGTTTTCAAATTTTAAGAAAGTTACTGAGAGAAAAAGGCTAACCAATCCAACCTGGTCCTCTGTGAAAAAATTATTCCTCCTCGTGACATCATGAATGACTGTTAAGTCACATTTTTCAAAGCAATTCAAAGCTGAATTAAATGTCACTAATTTCACTAAGATATTGTTATTTGAAACAACACAATAATTGTCTGAGGATAAGCTAAATGAGCAACATTTGAAATGCTGATCTAAAAATGTCTAAAACAAAGCCATTGATATTTATTAGTCTGGAAAGGGTTGCAAAACTATTTCTACAGCTTCGGGACTCCTGTTGAACCACCATCTTTTTTTTTTGTTCATAAGTTCAAAGCATGATAAGGCATTAAAAATGCTTCCAATTGTAAGAAAAAAAATCTAAAACAGCAACAACTCATACAAAAATATTTCTACTGAATGTTTTTATTTTCCTTTAAGTTTATTCAGTAGGTTTTACAAACCTAACAATTTGATTCAAAACTAATTCCAAATAATTCCATCATCACAATTTATGTTATTCACTGAACTTTACACAAACAGTACATCAAAGTTATATTAGAATAGAAAAGCAGCAACAATAAAAAATAATCATGCACATATTTCACATAATTTCCCTTTGTTTTTCAGGTTGCAAGTCTTTAGCGGCAGGTTTGATGATGAAAACATTCAGAAAAAGTACATGAGTAAAACAATAATTTTACACTCAAAATATCCCAATGCACAAAGATATAATTTCACAAACTTCATCTTATGAGAAATAAAGAGAAAAAAGCAGAACATCCTAAATGTCACAGTCGTTATGATAAACGACTGTGCTGTATGTGACATCTTCCTCATTTGCTTCACTCTGTTAAAAGAGAAGTAAGCATGGTGGTCAGCTATGGAAAACAGATTAAGTTTCCGGAATGTAAGAAGTGTTTAGAATAACAAATAAATGATCATTTCTAATTTTAGATGTATCTTTAATATTTGGTTTTACACACTATCTCAGTTTGTGCATGCAGTAAGGAATGACTGACAATCATTTTGTGTGAAATAATGTGACAATTTGATGAAATTGACTTTTTTTCACATTTTGTTTCTTAGAAACAACCAAGCATCCCATCAGAGAAACCAATCCATGTTGAAAAAAACAAACAAACAAAAAAACAGGTAGGAGTACTGGACATTAAGCTAAACACTACAGGTGCATTTTATTCAGTTGCATTCTCGCAAAAACAAGTTGGGTTAAAACAAAAATATAGAGTTTTATTATGGTACATTTACCTGTGGTGTGCTTTCTAATTTGAAACGAACAGCAGTGAAAACTATTTCCCATTCATTCTGGAAAACAAAACAAAACTAAATAACAGAGAAGTGAATATAAGAGAAATAATGAAGATGAACAATTTGAGGCTGTAACATTTAATAAATTATCAAATAAATATCTTTTCCCAATCTAAAAGTTTATAACACTTGTGCTACTTACTGATTTGGGGTTAGTTAAATCCTCTTTGGTGTTCTCTAATTAGGAGAGAAAAAATTAGTAATTTATGTACTGTGAAAACATTCAAATACACTAAATAAAACAATGAATAACAGGAACACAATAAGGTGCCAAACTGAGTGCAAGAAGAGAACAAGACTTACTGCATCTTTGTATAAACCACATGAGCAAGGCCACCAGAACAATCAAGCTCAGCATAGCCAAAGTGATGTGGATACTTTGATCAACAGAAGATCTAAAACACATGTTTTAAACAGAAAGTGTACAATATGATACTTTTTCCACAGTTATGGTATGCATCTATGATATAAAGTAGAGAAAATGGCACACTTTTAACAATAAGTAAAAGCGTTTATCTTTCACTTGTTGTAAATATATAGTATATATTTTAGAATACCGCTGATTTGGGATTTCTCCAAGTCCTGGATCAGTGGATCCTGTAGCAGCAGAGTTTCCTGTGACCTTAATTGTTTCTGTTGTTGTTCGTAAACCTACAATTTAAAACAAAGATTCAATTGGTTGAGTCATGCAGTCTTCCATTCCTAGCTCTGTTTACCCTTCAAACAATTTTTACGAATGTGCTCATCATAGTGTGTGTTTTGTCCTCGGTATTGATCAGCGGTTAAGATGAAAAATTACTGATCAAGAGATGCATCTTAGTACAGTTTATTTTCCAGCACAGACAACATGCTACTTGTAAAATAATATTTGACACCACTATTTCTGCGGCACTGTAGAAGTGAGAATAGAGATCAGCATATATACAATCATTTAGTAAAGACAGAAACTATCCCATAGATAATGATAGAGGTGATGTTGAACCTTTTTATACTGATCAGGTAGAGTTGTGTCTGCTATATAAAGTCATGAAAACAGGATGTACTTTCGCTCCAGTCATGCTAGAAGGCGATGAAAACCTATATGCTGGGCCTCAGAAAGAATTTGGTTATCTGAAACAATAAATTTAGCCATCCTTTTTTGCTTGTCTATTTGCATCATCATCAACGTTTCTTGAGAAGTGACCCCCTACCTTTAGATTTCCTCAACTTGCATTGCTTCACCTTACTTCCTTTTAAAGTTTGTTGGGTAAGCATACTGCAACAAACGTTCTAGGTTTGCAATTAGTGAGTGAAACACTTTTCTTTTTCCACTTTAAAATAGTTCTAAACTACAGAAACTTGAACTGTCCAGTCAAGATATTTTGCACCAACTGCCTTACCGGGAGATAAGCCATGTCATGGGATAGTACTTTTTTAAAAATCAGATAGTATTTGTGTGAGTTACAGAGAAAACTCATCATGCCACCACATTTAAATGTCTCAGCAGATGGTGTAGCTCACAATGCTGGATAAACAAAGAAAAGAAAGCAAGCTGAAACATCTCTGCTGTTGTGTAATGTACAGTTGGGGAAATAATTGTTTAAGTGTATATGTGCATTCATTTACAAAATATCAGTCAGAATGATAGTTTTCTTTTCATGAAAGAAAACTTTTCTATAAATACAGAAAAAAATTATTACATTCCTAGCTCTTAATAAAATTAAATAATTACTTATTTAATCCATGTCATTTAATTAAATAAGTATCAGACACCTTTCAAATAATTCTGGTCCCACAAATTAGTTAAATGAGGGTCTTTGTGACATATGGATAACAGACTGCTAGCCAACCATTGGGTCACAGAGACTCTTAACTCATTGGGTGTATGCTTTACTTGTCCACAGAATCATTTCCCTTTTTTCCCCCCAACCTTTTTACCACCACTGGTCAATAACTCTTTGGCACCAATATGACCAGCTGGGTAAAAATAGCCCATAGAACACAAAACATTTGAGTGACTTGGAGGTCACTCATTTCTTTTAATGAGTGACCTTCAGGAGAGAAAAGTGTGTAGGACAATGACAAGGGGACCTCCGGTATTGTATATTTCCTCATTTGTACATGGAAAATCTATGCATCATTTACCAGTGAGTTTGACAGAGTTGGCGAAACAGTATACTTTTTAAATGTTTTTTTTTTCATTTTAAGAGCTACGTTACTGTGACATAACCAGCTCACACAAGCAACACACCAACCATCTGCCATTGTTATAATTAAACATAAGAACATAGGAAGCTGAAAATTAGCAGACACAAATATTTTGCTGATATATTCACCAATCTCTATTTAATTGCAGTCTGTAAATCACTTACCAGTGGGTTTGACAGTCACAGTCAGGTGAACTGGCATCTGAAAATCTCCTTTATCACAGTAATACCAACCACTGTTCTCTTGCTTCAGTCCACTCATAGTTACACTGATTACATTGCCTATGTCCTTCTTGATGGTTACTGTTGTTCCATCTATTATTCCAGTTGGCTCTGTCACACATGTTTTGTCCAGCTTACACCACTTTATTCCTCCAGAAGTAGAGGAGTTAAAGTTTATGTTTATTTTGTCGCCAATAAATCCAGTCACATTCTGGTCTGCCACCCAGAGGATGGGTGTACCTTGATGGGAAATAAATAATAATAAACATCATTTGACAGCTGAATCTTTGAAAAGTTATTTGGTTTGACTAATAACAAAGCAAATTTTATTAGCCAAATCAGGGAAAATTATGAACCTTTTGGTTTTCCTTTAGATCTTTATTTTATTCTTGTTTACAAGTGTTTGAAATGTGTGTTCAGAAACGTAGCTTACTTTTGTTAATTGACAGATGAAAACGTTGCCCATCATCACCTCCCTTATTGATCTCCACATTGCACCAGTAATAAGTGTCAGCTGTTAACTGTTTTATGGTAACAGTGAAAATTCTTTGAATTTTGTCATCAGAGATTGAATACATTCCTGTTTCCCGTGGTGAGTTTGTTCTAACTTCATATGAGCAGGAATTCCAATGATATCCTTTGCATAGATATTTCACATGATTTATGTATTTTGAATCATAAGAACAGGGGATCCTGACTGAAGCTCCCACTTTCACTGAGACCTTAGTGATTGTGTTCACACTTTTACTTCCTGGGGAGAAAAAGACACTGTGAAATATGCTTTGCATGTTATATCACTCATATTTATGAAACATGAAAAAAAAAAACAATTGCTTAAGGCAAAAATATTTTTGGTGGCGCATTCAGACTGAAGCTATAGTTTTTTGTTTATGCTTTTCGACTCTGCAGAAAAAAAGACTATTAAAAGACCAATAGGAACATGTTTCTGTGAAGGAGACACGGGTGATTTTTTATAATAGTTAACTGACATGTCAATTTACAGCCATCTTTAAAATATAATAAGTAAAAGTCTACAAATGTATTCTGAATGAAAACTGAATAATAACTGAATAACTGCCTTGTACAGTTGGAAAATAATTGTTTAAGTGCATATGTGCATTCATTTACAAAATATAGTTTTCTTTTCATAAAAGAAAACTTTTTTCTATAAATACAGAAAAAAATAATAATTACATGAAAGCAAAAAATGGATTTGCTTTCATGTAAGCAAATCCACTTGCTTACATGAAATTAAATAATTATTTAATTCATGTCATTGAATTAAATAAGTATCAGACACCTTTCAAATAATTCTGGTCCCAAAAATTAGTTAAATGAGGGTCCTTGTTACATATTAATATGTCACAAGGACTTCCCAACCATCAGGTCACAGAGAGTCTTAACTCATTGGGTGTATGCATTACTTGTCCCTTTTTTTACCCCAACCTTTTCACCACCACTGGTCAAGAACTTTTTGGCACCAATATGACCAGATGGGTGAACATAGCCCAAAGAACACAAAGCATTTTTTGTGACATGGAGGTCATTTCTTAGGAAGCTGAAAATTAGCAGACACAAATATTTCGCTGATATATTCACCAATCTCTATTTAATTGCAGTCTGTAAATCACTTACCAGTGGGTTTGACAGTCACAGTCAGGTGAACTGGCATCTGAAATTCTCCTTTATCACAGTAATACCAACCACTGTTCTCTTGCTTCAGTCCACTCATAGTTACACTGATTACATTGCCTATGTCCTTCTTGATGGTTACTGTTGTTCCATCTATCATTCCAGTTGGCTTTGTCACACATGTTTTGTCCAGCTTACACCACTTTATTCCTCCAGAGGTAGAGGAGTTAAAGTTTATGTTTATTTCGTCGCCAATAAATCCAGTCACATTCTGGTCTGCCACCCAGAGGATGGGTGTACCTTGATGGGAAATAAATAATAATAAACATCATTTGACAGCCGAATCTTTTAAAAGTTATTTTAAATTTGCTTTATTAGTCAAACCAGGGAAAATTATGATCCTTTTGGTTTTCCTTTAGATCTTTATTTTATTCTCCTTTACAAGTGTTTGAAATGTGTGTTCAGAAACGCAGCTTACCTTTGTTAACTGACAGATGAAAGCGTTGCCCATCATCACCTCCTTTATCGCTCTCCACATTGCACCAGTAATAAGTGTCAGCTGTTAACTGTTTTATGGTAACAGTGAAAATTCTTTGAATTTTGTCATCAGAGATTGAATGTGTTCCTGTTTCCCGTGGTGAGTCTGTTCTAACTTCATATGAGCAGGAATTCCAATAATATCCTCTGCATAGATATTTCACATGATTTATGTATTTTGAATCATAAGAACAGGGGATCCTGACTGAAGCTCCCACCTGCACTGAGACCTTAGTGATTGTGTTCACACTTTCACTTCCTGGGGAGAAAAAGACACTGTGAAATATGCTTTGCATGTTATATCATTTATATTTATGAAACATAAAAAAAAAAGAAAAAACTAGCTGCTGAAGGCAAAAATATTTTTGGTGGCGCATTCAGACTGAAGCTATAGTTTTTTGTCTATGCTTTTCGACTCTGCAGGGGAAAAAAAAGACTATTAAAAGACCAATAGCAACATGTTTCTGTGATGGAGACACAAGTGATTTTTTATAATAGTTAACTGACACGTCAATTTATAGACATCTTTAAAATATAAAAAGTCTCCAAATGTATTCTGAATGAAAACTGAATAATTTCAGAACTTTGGATCAGAAAGATGATAAAATGTCTGCAAATAATAAGCAAAGTTTAATGTATAGGCACTGACCTTTTATCAGGGTTAAAATAAGAAAACTCAGAGAAAGAGCCATATCAATGTGAAAACAGCAGCGACATCAACTAGTTCAGTAACACTTTGTTGTTGTGTTGCTATACTCAAATAGTAGGAAATAAGCAGCATGAGACGTTGTTCAGCTTCAATTCTTTCTTTACTCTTTTCTTCTTCTCATACAGGATATCTTAGTCACATACTTATTAAGAGCTCCCCCTTCTGTCGTTCCCATGCAACAGCAGAACATAACACACTGACTTCCTACTTCCTTGTTTTTAATGTTGTTATTGTTTTTTAATCAACATTTTATTTGCATGTTAATTACCACATCTTTTATATGGCTTCTTAAGACATCCTCAGTTTATACTCTTGTTCAGCTTGTCAACAGTTAATAATCTGTGACCTTGCATCTGTTTTCTCACCTTTTTATTTTCCTCTATTTTTGGAGCACAAAAAGCTTATTATATAACAGTACATTACAACAAAGTGGGAATTTTATCTGAGGAGATTTAAAATAGGCTTTTCCTGCTACAAACATCACGTTGTATCTTAAAACTCATAAAAAGTGTTCAGACATGAGTGGTTCAAATTGAGCTCCATTTAATAACATCCTAATAAGTTCTAAAAAATGTAAAAATTTATGCCATGCAAACATGTTTAACATGCCCCCACCAAATGCTAAACAGATTACTTCAACCCGCTATGAATTATTTTTAGAATAATCTTATTTTGTTTTACCCAAACATTAAACCTGCAGTTTACACGCCAGGTGTTGATAAATAAAATTGTATATTGTCGTCAGCAGGTGGCAGTGTAGTCCAACTAAACAACAACTGGTGTAGACGTCATGATAACGTGTGATATTCTGAACTATAAAAGTTGCACCACAGAAGAACAGAAAGACTGAAGCCAAGGGTTCCTTGTGGCAAAATTCTTGCATTTTAAAACTGGTAAAGCAAAGAGTAGTTCTGGTAATTACAATGTTCCTACATTGCGGGAAGAAAAAACTATTTTATTTCGGGAATAGACGAGGCAAGAGACTCCGTCTGTATAATTGTTCTTGTCATAGAGGCGGGGAAGCCATAGTACACTGAGAGAACTAATAGTTTATTTCTTTATCTTACAGTTTTCTTCTTCTTCTTCTTCTTCTTCTTCTTCTTCTTCTTCTTCTTCTTCTTCTTCTTCTTCTTCTTCTTCTTATTCTTCTTCTTCTTCTTCTTCTTCTTCTTATTATTATTATTATTATTATTATTATTATTATTATTATTATTTACCGTATTTGTACTCCAGTTGGTCAACATGACGTCTCTGTCGCCTCTTGATGACGTTGTTACGGAACTGCAATTTTTCTGCGCGAAATACAAAGCGACACACCTTTTATTTGGGCGCCTTGTTCAGTTTCCGTTCACAAGAAGTTCCTCGTAGGTTCGGGATCTGCCCTCCGCAGTCAGCGGACTCCTGTCTTTGCTTTCAGGTGGCGAACTCTTCCCGGTTCTGGATGGACTACGGGAAGGAGAGAGTGGTGGCGCTAGTCGACATGGATTGTTTTTACGTCCAGGTGGAGCAGCGTCTGAATCCAGCTCTGAAAAACACTCCTTGCGTGGTGGCTCAGTACAAGACGTGGAAAGGAGGCGGGTGAGTTTCTGACACGGAGAAACAGTTGAGGTGATCGACGCAATTGTTTCTTTTCCAAAACGGAAGTCAACATAACATTTGTTAGCCAACTGGAGCTGTCGTGATTTACTGAGAGAACAGAGAAGTAAATTACATTGTATTAGATAAAATACTCTGTCTAGATAATCTACACTAAATAAAAACGTAGTGTCACATACTACTACATCAGCCACCTCAGCTTCATTATTTACCAATTATAGAATCCTTCTTTCCCATTATGGCATAAGGGGTTGTGTTTGGATTAGATTAGGAAGAACTTCCTTCATTTAATCTGGTCACCAACGCATGTAAAGTTTAGATCGTTGATCTACCAAAAGACAATGATGTGGATGAACTTCTGTGACATTAGTTTCAACATGTCTTACTGAGTTGCACTGATCATTGAAAACATTGTCTCTGTGTTGGAAACTTTCACTTGATGTTAAATCTCATATTTAACTCTCTACTATTGAAGGGGATCATGCAGTAAATGTGGTTCTGAGTGACATGTCACTATCTGTTAGAATCATAGCTGTGAGTTATGAGGCGAGGGCCCACGGTGTCACCAAGAACTTGCGGGTGGATGATGCAAAAAAGCTGTGCCCAGATCTCCAGGTGGCCAGAGTGCGTGAGTCTCGCGGGAAGGCAGATCTAACTCCGTAAGTGCTGTTAGTTTACTCGGCAAACGGCCACATAGTGGTGCTTGTGCTGCTAACCTCTGTTTGAAGTTACAGAGAGGCCAGTGTGGAAGTGATTGAGGTGATGTCTCGTTTCGCTGTGATTGAGAGGGCCAGCATCGATGAGGCCTACATGGACCTGACGGCAGCTGTCCAGCAGCGTTGCAAAAGCATAGCTGATCAACAGATTGACCAACGGCTTCTCAGGACTACTCACATTCAAGGCTATCCATTTCCGGATGACAAGTCCAACCAAGTTGGTGATTCAGCTTTGGATAAAGGTACACTAGTTAGAGATTACTAAGCCATTGTACTGTAACAAGTCAGCATTAAGAAGCTAATATTGAAAGCAGCAAGTCTTACATTTCTAAAAACCCCAAAAATGTTATGTCCGTTAACTTTTTAATTTTATTCTTAGAGCAGAGAAGATCCAGAGGAGTCCAGCAGTGGTTGGAGTCCCTACCTGTCCAAGCTGTGGGAGAGCGGAACTCTGCAGAGCTGCAGCTAACTGTCGGTGCGCTCATTGTTGAAGAAATGAGAGCAGCTGTAGAAAAACACACTGGCTTCCGCTGCTCAGCAGGGATATCTCACAACAAGGTGGGACAAAACTTCACATAATTCTGATGTAAGATCAGAAACTCTTATTGCTGTTCTCATATTTAACTCTGTACTGTTGAAGGCGCTGGCCAAACTGGCCTGCGGTCTGAACAAACCTAACAGACAAACTGTCCTACCTTTGGACTCTGTGACTGAACTGTTTAGCACTCTGCCAATCAGTAAAATGTGAGTTTAATTGTCACTGTCCCACAGAAATTTCACTGATGTTCCAATGCAGAAGTGCAACAGATGACTAATAGAACTATTTCCTCTTATTTGACTTTTGTGCTATGCAGTCGTAATCTTGGGGGCAAAATGGGTGCATCGATAACAGAAACTCTGGGGGTTGAGAACATGGGAGATCTCACTCGGTTCTCTCAGGCACAGCTGGGGCAGCACTTTGGAGAAAAAACAGGGTAAGGAAATACAGCGCCATAAAATGACTTCACAAAAAACAGCTTACAGAATTATTTTTTTAAATATTGTCCTTAGTTTACAATCCTCTTCTTGTATAATAATACTAACAGGAATTCAGTTCATCTTAATTTTGCACTAGAAGTACACATATAATTCTTTGACATAGCTTGATTTCCTTTGTTGCATAATGCTGTTATAAACTTGGATACACAATTTGGAAACCAATGTGGAATTTCAGCATATTTTTTGGTCGTATAAAATCATATAGATGAGTATGAACTAATTATTCCACTATGCACAGTGGAAGTGAGACAAGTTTTTTAAATGTACCAAATGCTAGAGCTTTTAAAAGAGTCCCGTTTAAATATTTTATGAAATAAAGTGTTATAATTGCATGTGTCTGAATAAACGTGTTACATCGACCATTTTCTACAATGCGTGTGTAACTGTTTTGTAAGAAATGTGGTTTTAGGATGTGGACCCTAGAAAAAGTTACTGTTGTCCCTGCAATGTCTAATAGGGATCCAAATGAACAAACATGTTTAATAAATAATATTTGTGAGATTACGACAACTTGAAATTGCCTTTATTCCTCCTCAACGACGAGAGTTACGTAATATTTCTGCTCTGCAGCCCGTGGCTGTATGACTTGTGTCGGGGGATTGAGTTTGAAGCTGTGAAACCCAGACAGCTTCCCAAATCCATTGGCTGCAGTAAGAACTTCCCTGGGAAAACGTCACTGGCCACAAAGCTGCAGGTACAGACCACGAGTTTCAAAAGCATACTTGAACTATTTCTAAATCCAATTTCTGTTTCTTTCAAGACTGAAATATTATTTGAAATGTTTTTCTCTGAAGGTCTTTATTTGTTTATGCTTTTCAAATGTATGTTCATGCTAAATCCAAACCTCTGTGCAGGTGCAGAACTGGCTTCATCAACTGGCCCTTGAGCTGGAGGAGAGGTTGACCAAAGACAAAGAAGTGGTAAGAGAAACTACCATTGTTTCTTTTTGTTTGTTTTGTATTGAGATTGTGATGTTACCCATTTCCATTCCATAACCGCCTGCTCAGTTCACATCAGTGTTTTCTCACTGTCACACAGAACGGTCGAGTGGCAAAGTTGTTGACGGTCGGAGTGCGTCAGCTCGGTGACAAGAGGCCGAGCAGCTTCTCTCGATGCTGCGCCTTGGTGCGCTACGACGCGACCAAAATAGCCAGTGACAGCTTTGCCATTATCAAGAGTCTCAACACAGCAGGAAACCAGCAAGCCGCATGGTAATTAAAGAGCAGCGGTGCTGTGAGGTATTTAAAGGGCCACTTTGAATAAATGCTCTGTGATTTAGACCTTCTGTCTCCCATGTCTCCAGGACTCCGCCTCTGACCCTGCTACACCTCTCAGCCAGCAAATTCAGCGACGCTCCGTCCACAGGGGGGATCACTGGCTTTCTGTCCCATGATCCCACTTCGACTCAGAGTTCCTTCTCTGTGACTCAGACCCCATCCAATACACAGTCAGACTTTAAAAATGTGTCTCCATGCAGTCATCCTGGAACTATACAGTCCTTCTTTCAAAAAGCATCTGGGAAACAAAAACAAGTCAGAAAGGATAAAGAGGAGGAAGATAACTGTGGAAGCTCAAAAGAAGTCTCTTCATCTGTCATTTTAGATGAACAGTTTTCCACTGATAGGCGTTCTAGAACCAAAATCATCTCGGAAAGCCCCCGCTCTGGCATCTCCTCTTTCTTTCAAAAGAAAAGCCTTGAAAGAAACTTTAGGCCGTCAGCCTTACCGATCCCCACGTCTGAATCTGAACCTGAAATCATAGATGGAGATCGCTGTGAAGATTCTGATGCCGTTGCCAAGCACGAACTTCATCAGCCACAATTTAAAGATGCAGGGACGAAACCAGAGACTGAACCAGAGGACCGCCAACCTCCAAGCATGCTTGTGGAAGACCTGATAACCTGCGAACACTGCGGTAAAGAAGTGCTGGTCTGGGAAATGCCGGAACACAACGACTTTCACTTTGCACTGGAGCTCCAGAATTCTCTGTCTTCATCTATTAATTCAGCAGCCAACACTTCCAGTCCCACCACCTCTTCATCCTCTACTGCTTCTCAAGTTGCTCTTGGAGCAGGAGGCACAACGCAGTCAACCCGGGGCAAAACAAAAACAAGAGGCCCGGCAGGCCCTGCTCCAAAAAGACAGAGATCCCAAGGAGGAAGCATGGGTACCTTGGATTCATTTTTCAAAAAGAACTGACCTGAATGTATCTGACTACAGTAAAAACAGTCATCTGTTTTTTTTATTTTAACTGTACACATGTATCAAAAAGCCACTCAGCAAATTTTTCAGTCTAAGCAATCACTCCAGAGTAAAGAAATTATTTATTCAGAACCAGGTTTTTGTTTTATTAAGCTTATTTCCTAACCTTGTAACAATTAAATGTGCTTCTAATACATCAAAGCAGTACACTGCCTTGTGTTTTCATACTGTCACATACAATAAAAGCAGGAATCTGTTTAACTTGAAGATTTCTTAAATAGTGAAAGCAATTAAAATTGAAACACAAACTGCTGGTAAGGTATTCAGACAGTAAATAAGCCAGAGTGCAAGCCAAACTAATCAGGCCTGTACAGAGGGCTAGTTATTAGTGATAAGATCTGCAAATGCAAGCTGCTGTTATGACCTACTTTTAGCCACAGCATTCACAAGAGCACCACTTAATCTTTCATCTGTTAACTTTTAGAAAATAACTTTTTTCATTGGAGGTCGTAGTCCTTTTAAAGCTAAATATAATTGTAAAAAATCTAAGCTAAATGTGAACTCAATTTTTATTACATTTTTTTTATGCAATGTACAACTGAAATCTTCAACAGAAAATATTTCCTTAACATTTAGCAGCCCAGAAACCAGTGATTATAAACTAAACACACTGCAGGGTGAGTAAACACAGAGGAGGCCGACTCAAAGACCTGGAAGATTCAATATGAACAGACTTCCTGGAAAGTTAAGAAAAATGCATTTCTATAATTTACATAGGTCTGAATGACATGACTCTATTTAATATAGAATTATAAAACTGTTAAGCCTCAAGAAAAAGAGGAAATGCGCAACCAAAACCTGAGTCATCCTCCTAACATGTTCTTTAGTTGTAACATTTTCCTCTTGTTAGTTTACAAACAGTTACACATCTTAATTTTTCTTAGAGTATAACCACAATATTGCAACTTTTGAGAATTTTATGTGATAGACCGAGTGAGTGGTGTATAGTTATGAAGTGGAAAGAAAATCGACAAATATTTGTATTCAAGCTTCTTTGAATTGTGAATACTTTTCATGTCCATCCGTCCCATCGTCTGACCAGTTTCCCCATCCCCAAATATGTGCAACTCAATGAACACCTTCACAGGAAACTCCAGAATAATACATTCAAATTTATGTTTGTAGTGTAAGAAATGGAAAATGATCAAGTGGTGAGATTTTTGCAGGTCCCTCTAAATAAATTGCAGCTCTTGAGGAATTTTATCAAAAAGTTGCCTGCAATGCACATTTCCAATAACGCACAGATTTATAAAAGACAGAAGCAAAGCTTGTGTATGATGACAACTGAAAAGGAGAAAACTTTAGTTCCAATTGAAGAAAAAAAAAGGCTCAGGAGGTAATATAGGTTTTATTTATGAACACAAAACAAATTGGATCTGTACATAAAAATTGCATTTCACCCATATAATTATCAAAATATTTTAAACTCGATTAAAAGAAAAATAGATCTTGTACTTGATTTTAAAAGAGAAAAAAACCTGTGCCGTGTTAGAAACTATTACAAATGGTAAAATCTCAAACTACTTAGAAATCTAAAATATCCAACTGAAATGCATTAAAACAAACTAACTGTAACATGAACTCTTTATTAAATGCTATAAATGATTTGGTTGAACTTTTTAACAAAATTTTCTCGACTTTGCAGGTAAATTATTCATTAACAACGTGGGTGCTATGGAACAAAAACACAAATAGAAATATTGGAACCTGTTTCTAGCAGTAGCACCAACCAAAGCGTGTTTGTCCCTCAGCTGCAAAATTTGGGACGTGATGGAAGGCTACTCTGGCAGTAGCTCCACTAGGCACTGTGTTTGAATCCCTTCCAAGTATGTGACATCAGTAACTTAAGAGACGACATCAAGTTCCTCGAATTCCATTGCTTTGAAAGAAAGTTGCATCAGAAGCCATTTTCACACACTGATAAACAAAACACAAATCTTTGGAAAAAAAACCCCAAAAACATTATTCTCTGGCTTTTCTCAAATTGCCAACTCCTCAAAACAGCAACAGAAACCTCAGAGTGGCTCTGTGAAAAGGGAATGCCGTCGCTAATATGTCTGTCCTGCCCTGAGTAACTAAAGCACTTGTGATAGCTGGGAGGATTCTAACAATCTCGCCATACTACTGTGAGGCATTACTTGTGAATAAAAACAGATTCGAACAGGTGTGACAGGAAAACCTTTGCAATCTTGACAGACTGACACGTAACCTCAACAAGGGTTATACATAAGTTCCCATTTACATTCTTCAACTGCCCTCTTCAGCAGCACTAACAGCATTCTGCTTCACTCTAATAAGCTGTGCCTGACACATTAGCGACTTTTATCCTTAAGTAAGTCCACCAGAAGCTTATGGTGTGAGTAGAAAGTAGTGAGAGAAAGAAGTTGATTGTTTGTAGACGTGTCTACAGAAAGTGTGTCGAAAAACAGTTTTCGCTGTCGACTTTCCTCCCACCCTAAATGCTTTTTTTTACCCACCCGCCAGGTCAACATGCCTTTGCTGGTGATTCAGATCGATCTGACAGTTTGTCCAGCGTAGCACATGACTTTTGAAGTATGCAAATTTTGTAGTTTACAAATGCAAAGTTTGCTGGGTTTACCTTCTGTTTGTAAAGTCTGATATAAAAATGGTGAAGCAAAGGCAACAATTTAAAAAACAATGCTAATTTCAACTGTGATACATTTGAGTTTTAAACCCTTTTAAGTGTTTCCTTGGACTGATTTTTTTTTATTTAACATTTTTCTCTCAATTTGCAACCACTGACTAATTTAAAATTATTCCATCTCCCATTGCACAAGTTATAGGTGGTATGTTAGAGTTGGCAGTGTGAAGCTATATTTGAAGTCTAAATACAATTTACAAAAACGTTGAATTCTCATGGCAGTTTGAGTGAATACAACACCTTACACATATTTAAATACTAAGATCCCTGGTTTATCAGGCACTGTGCTGATCAGATTCTGTTGCTCACTTATAATGATGACTTATTTCACAACAGTGATGCCATTTACACCAGGTCAAAATATCTCATTCTTTGCAAAACAGAAAAATTGTTCTTCCACACAGAAACCATCGCTGGCAGTGCACAGTGCAGATCAGTGTATCTGTGTGAGTAAGGAGTGCATTTAGGAGTCAAGTTTATTAGCAGCTCCTCAACACCGATGTAAAATGTTTCAATTGATTTATCTTTTCCCCTTAAAATTGACACATTTTAGTGGGATCTGATGTCTCATTGCCAAGAATTGCAATTAATTTAAACTTGAAAACCGGGACGGGAATTAAAATATCAGTACTGTCAAAGGCTAAAAAAGATAAAACAAGCAAGATGGTAAAGAGGCTTTGGAGACAAAAGAAAAAGAAAAAAATGTTGACAAAAACAACAAGATCCGGCAGCAGATGTTTACTTTGCTAGCAGAGGTCCAAAAGGCCTTTGAGAGGTGTGATGAAGTCCGTAAAGCACCTTGGTTTTTTTGGGGCTGGGACGGAGTTTTCAAAGTTGCGATGATCTAAAAAAAACTTCAGACTTTCTCATCCTGTCCTTGAAAATGTTGGTGGTGATAGGAAATGGGTTGCAAGTTGGTGACATGACCAATACCTTTGGTCACGCCCTCCCTGAAGAGCATCTTAGCCCCCACCTTCAAATATTCAGGGTGTTTAATGAATTTGAAGAGAACCACTGCTTTTTCACCTGTCCTCAGCTCCTCCTGTAGCACAGCAATATTGTAGGAAGAAAAAATGAAAGCAAAGAGCATTATTAACAGAGGGAATTGGTATTTACAGTATAAATGGACTTTTTCTCTTTTGCATAAATAAGAATTAAAAAAAGAAGTAAAATAATCCATTTCCACTACAACCCCCCCCCCCTTTTTTTTACAATATATATAATATTTTATCAGTACAAAAATGTATTATTTACATATTATAAATTTATTTACATTTGATGCACAACTCAGCTCCACACCTTCATCCCTCCTGGATTACTATATATATATATATATATATATATATATATATATATATATATATATATATATATATACTTTTACCATAATCACCTCTTACTCCACCATGCATTTTCCAACATTTTTTTTGTTTTGTGAAATTTCTGCAAAATTGTTCATATTTGTGCATTGCTTTATTAATGTGATTCCATAAATCAACCCCACATAAGTTGGTATACCAAAATTATATGTAGAAAAGAGTTTTAAAATGGAATTGACCTCAAATTTGACCCCCCTACTCTGTCACTTATCATTTGTTGAATGTTTCCTGGAAGTAAATAATTTCTTCTTCCTTTGAAGAGAATATTAGCTGTTTTATATTTAACCAGATCTCATAATTTTTGTGAATAGAAACCTTCAGTGCAGCTACAGAATAACCAGAAAAAAAAAAAAAAAACTATGCAAGCAATCATAGTGAAAAAACTAAAAATCTATGTATACTGTTTTTGATTGCTTTTTAAATACTTCTCACAATAGCTTGGTGAATTAACTAACCTTGCCATAGACAGCTTCCACTGTGGCGGTCTGTCTCACATTTCCAATGTGCACAGTAACCTGGAAGCCTTTGTGGAAGGTCTTGGCATGGAAAAGCAGGACAATCTCAGCCTCAAACATCCAGCAGATAGTAGGATCCATCTCTGGGCTCACCATTACCATACCCTGTCAGTGGCAAATCAGAATCGTCTTCAAATACATTGTGTTTATTGAGGCAACTGACACAAATCTATGTAAACTAACTAAATGATGACTTATTATTAAACAATACAGAAAAATCAAACATGAAAGATGCCTTTCAAACAAATCGCATAACAGAATCTATTTAATAGGGTCCCACCTTGCGTAATAGTGAGCGGTCAAAGTTTCCCAGAGCAAGAGTTGCAGCCTGGCCCGCTCTGAGTACCCTGCACGCTGAGCGGTTTCTTTGAATGCTGCCAACGGTCAGCTTGTGGAACTGACCCAACTCTGTGGGCCCTACTACAAGATGATCCCCCTCGCGACATATTCCACTGAACGACCAGAGACGAAAAATAGGGTTAAGGTGTTGTCCTCAGGATGTTTTGCTTACTTAAAACGGGCATCTTCCCAGACTGACCTGTACAGAGTGCCTCCTACCACTGTCCCCACTTCTGGAACTGTGTAGATCTCATCCACCTGAAGAGAAGCCCACAGTCACGAATCAAATCAAACATATATGCACCAGAAGGAGTGTGTGTACCGCAGCCAGCTGGTTACACATTTGCAACAATGTCAGACTTACTTGAAACTCTGTGAGCTGTTGCATAAGCTCTTCCTGCTCTTTGCTGTTGCTGAGAGGAGGGATGATGTTGAAGAATACCTTGAGCATGTCTAAGCTTTCACCAGTCACACTGGACAAGGTGAAGATGGGTGTGATGCTGCCAAGGACAAGACAAACATCAACCCTGAGTCCAATTTTCCAACATCCATTGTAGCTAGCAGCATGAATTAGAGATGAAACACATATAGGACAGCAAAGGAGAACTAAACAAATAGGGTTTGTGCATCTGGAGTCACACCTGGGCGACTGGGCGAACTGCTGTGCTGCTGTGACTGCGTCGTCGGTGCTGCCAACAACCATGGGCACTTTGTTGCAGCCTGGCTGTTTCAGGACCCGCTCTAGCTGCCGCACCGTGCGCTCCACGGTGGCTCGGGTGCAGAGGTCTACTTTGCTGATAACAATGAAGATGGGGACCTTCAAGGCCATGGCGAGACCCAGATGTTCTCTCGTCGTACCGGCTGAAACATAGTGAGGAGAAGTGGGACACGGTAGTTAAGTAGCCGTTTTTGACTACCTTCAGCTAGTTAAGGTGCTCTTCTGTTTAGCAAATAATCAGAAATTGATTGAGGGCAACAGTAAGGTTAGGAAGAATTTACCTTCCCGTCCAAAAAATCTAATTATCCACAATAAAAAGTTAAAATTCCTATTTGTAAAGTAACTTCTATCTAAGATAGCAGTAGTTTTGTCAATGATGGAGAGTTGTGTTTATTTATAAACAAAGTTGAAACCTGTATCAAAGTCATATACACAGCAGGGTATTTCATCGCTCCAGACTTGTTCCATGTTACCAAAACATTCCAGAGTGCTGATACAAGCCAAGAGCCACTTAAAATACCCTGATCTCTAGTCAGTTCTGCAGGAGTGAATCCATTTGTAGTACATGCTGGGCAAACACAGACAGTTCTTTATTCCTCAATTCAATTCTGACTGCAGTAAATACTTATAAGCAAAACAAGTAAATCATTCCTGAAAGAAAAGATGATTAATCGCCTTTGACTTTCAGGCTTGCGACCTACGACTCAAAGTGATCCCAATGCTTTGCAAGGATCCATTACTCTGTTTCATAATTAAAGCTGGAGCTCATGTTCTGTCCCATCTACGGCGTAGTTAAGATTGTGTTCGTTCTTGACCTCATTTTAGCTGGGGTTTCTCGTTTCAGAGCAGACGTAAACACAACGACAGACCCAGTGCAACAATTTAGAAAAGTGCACTGCATTTAAATGTGGTTAAATGATAAGGGATGCACATAAATATGACTGAGTTGCGATAACCAACAACAGTGGACGGTTGGATTGGATATAGGTATTAAATTTACATCCAGAGCAAATAAAAAAGGAAAATCAACTCACTTAAATCCAGCAGGAGTTGAACCCTAACCGTTTCTCTCAGATGCTGAGCTCTTAAATATGACCTCTGCTATTTGCAATAGGAACACTCTGCAGGTTTACCAACAAATTTGTGTGATTTTTACCTTAGAATTTTGCTTCTGTAATGCTAACACTCTGTTTATTGGGGGTGCTTACAGCACTCTCACCTATATCTGCATTTATAGCAAAATTCACACCTTCAACTAAACACAGAGATCCTGTGCCAACTTCCCTGTCTGTGTAATTAGCATGCCAGCTCAGGTTTCACAGTGATTCTTTCCTGGATGCATGCTTATTGCTCCAAGTCTAATTGCTTAGCAAATGTTTACTAAAGTTGAATCTTTTTTTTTTTTTTTTTTTAATTGATTTGTTTGCAGGAGCCTGGTTTGGAGTCAGACCAGACACATAACTGTGTTGTGTGTGTCAAATAGTTTTTTTTTTTAAATAGATGCTACTGGAGATATTTTGGGACCAGCAAAGATGTGGAGGGTGGAAGCAGAGATGGGTGTTGGAAGGTGGATATGTCATGTAAGCTCAGATGCTACATATCTGCAGTGTCATACGCAACAACTCTGTATGTGTGAGTCGAGTTATTTTCAACTGCGTCATGGAAATATGTGTTAACCATGTAGCAGAGCTGCTCTTTACTTGTGTTACCTGAACAAGTCATGCAAGCTGAGCGTACATTTTTAAATGTATAAGAATCAAATGATTGTAAAGTTTAGTGAACATAAGCGTACCAATGCCAGTGTTTGCGCTAACGACCAGCATAGCAAAGTCTGGACAGTAGCTGGTGAGGCCAAAAATGGTGGTTTTCAGGTACTTGTGGTGACCGGCCAGATCTATGAACGTGATCATTTTAGAGGCACTCTCACAGATCTCCTCCGCAGTGCGAGACTCGCTGTAATTTACAACCTAGGAAAAAGTGAAGGGAGATATGATTATACTGCATGATTCTGCAGCCTATTACATTTTGGTTTGATTAACGAGCTAAAGTAGACATTAATAATACACTTGACATTGGTCATTTCTCACCTCTCCTTTGCTGTTGAAGCCAAGGATCTCAAAGCTGATGCTGGATGTGCGCCCAGTCTGGATTTCATGCAGGTGCCTGAAGAGGTTGAGTCTCGCTCTTCCCCGACCGTTGTCCAGCTCTCCTTGTGTTAAAACACCCAACAGAGTGGACTTTCCAGAGTCCACGTTACCCAGGACTGCCACTCGTAGGTCTAAGAACTTCAGAAGAGGAAGAGCACGGAATAAAAGTTAAAAAGAATCGGTCAGATAATAATAAAATAAATAAATAAACAAAAATTGGACAAAACCAGCATGCATTTCTAGAAACTGAGCTAACCTGCTGATCATCGGGAACCTTTCGTATGAGAACTTCAGCAATCTTCCGAGGAATATCAGAGTCGTATTCTACCTCTCGTTCTCTAAGAACTGCAATGTCAGCTCCCACTCTATTAAAAACAGTTGTAAAAAAAAATTATAGAACTTAAATGCAATCAAATTCTATCATAAAAATATTACACATATTTTATTGTGGAAAGCAAAATGTTGTTTTGTGTTAAGGGCAGCAGAGGATTAAATGATGCACTCATCATTCCAAGTACCGACTGTGCAGTCCTACTGGGATAAAATTACAATCTGGATATGCTTCATGGATCAGCTGTAGCCTCCGTAAGACTACGTGCCCAAATATAAAGTAAGCAGGCTATACTAATATACTAAATGTTCAGATTGCTATCTGAACATTTCAGATGTTCTAGAGTATTTCAAGGCGTAAATGCAAGGAAACATAAGGCTGTGAAAGAGTGACTAAGGTTGTATGGAGAGATCCTTCTTACACCTTGTCCACTCCCAACCGCAAATAGAAGATCTTGCAGAAAATGAATGCTTCATGACGTGACATACAATATTTAACAGTCACACGATGCCCCAGTAAACAAGTTTAGGGCCAAAGGTTGCACAACAACATATTATTGCCCATCTGGTTATGCAAGCATAATAAAAGCATTATGATGCTTTTATTATCTAAGATAATAAAAGCAGGACTCACTTCTCGGCCAGCCTATGGAGTGTTTTCAGTGATGCTCTCATGTCCTCCTCTGACAGTCCCACCAGCATGCCATTGTCCTCGACACCTATTTGATAGACGGCTTCGCCCCGACCCTCCTGCAGTCGCCATTTCATTTGTGTTGCCAGGTGCTCAAAGCGGTTTTGTGTGGGGTTCACCAGCTTGAGCTAAAAATGACAAAATCTTTCGACATTATTGCTGGACTTAAAGCCAATCTGTAAAAGGTCACAAACTGAATGAGTTGTTGAACATTAGTAACAGACAATATGTACACATATATAAAACTTAGGTTTAGTGTAGGACTAGAGCAAATGTTGAGTTACTAAAAATAATCCTGCTAATCCACTTGGCTGTTGAGTTTCCACAGAGAGAGATGCAACTATGATTCTCCTGAAGTATTTCTCTGTTAGACTTCTAACTACGTGATTGTGAAAGAACAAAAAAAAACAAAAACAAAAAACAAGTACTGCCAATTACATGGCTGATGTACATCAATCATTTTTGAAATATTTAGTGACCTGCTCTTTAAAGAAAACCAAAACATAAAACAAGGTTCTCGCTTACCTTGTATTCTATGTTTCCCTCTTCAGCCTGAGAGACAGGATAGTAAAACAAAGAGAGACAGAAGAGGAACAAATGCTGTCAGACAGAGAATTGCAACATTTGTTCAAAGATAAAGAGAAAACCAATCTGACTGAATGAGCAGTAAGCACCAGGCTGTGAATAGTCTGGCAATGACAGCTAAACCACAGCTGCCCTTATTATACATGTCTCTTCTATACCATTAGGAGCAATGTTTAAAACCAATGGCAATTAAAGTCAAGTGCAATTACTTTATGGGACAAACACTTTATGGTTACTGCAATACAGCTGCTAATATTCAGCGGATCTGAGGCTGAAGCCAATAAAATAGGAGATGGGCGCAAATACAGATTGATTTAAAGTGTAACCTGTTTGCCAATAACTTTTAGTAATGTCTAGAAGTTTAAGACAAGTCCATCTGTGTTTATTACTACACACAGATACCTAAATATCCATTAGTTGGTTTTAATTTGTTTCAATAAAGTCACGGGAAGGTGTTTGACCCACAGAGTGAACGTCGGTCAAGGTTTGAGCGCCTCCCTTATTTACAAACACAGCTGTTCCTCTTTAAGGCTAGCTAGCCCACTGCTAATATAAATAATAATAATAATAATAAAAGACGATACAGCCAATAATTGCACAAAACAACTCTGTTATATGATAAACAATGAGTGAAACTTGGGCCACTTTGACCCAAAATAGACCGCTCACATGTTCCCTTTTGTTCACTACGTGTCACTAGTTTCAGACAGAAAAGTTAGCATACAGGAAATAACAGCAAACATTTGCGTTTCTGTGCAGTGGAAGCCAGAAGGCACATATTTCCTGTTTGTTTTTTCTAGATTTCTTTAGTGTCTCTCGTATGACTTCATTTCGACTCTTTAATTGTACTTCATAGGTCAACATCAGCCTTACCTCTGGGGGTAGATACGGGGTGTTATTGCTCGGTCTGAAGTTGCGGGGATATCGCGTTCTTGCTTTCTTGTTCTTTGCACCAGTCTTTTTCGAGACGACCCCGTTGCCATTTCCTGGCTTGTGGTTCGACGTAGATCCCTGAGGTCCACCGGAGCTGTGCCCGCTTGCTGACCCAAATAACTCCGATACCCGCGCATCCATCGGCTTCTTTTGGACCGAGCTTGCTAGCTTACCTCAGTCTGTCTAAATATGCTGCTGTTATATGGGGGGGAGCATCTAGGCCAGGCATGTGTGCGCCTAGATTTGAATAAGGTCACACTTCTGATTATCGATTACATTCTCCACAATATTAGCAAAGTCTTGGCCTCCCCCAGAATCTTCAAATCGAACAATAACACTAGCCCCAACCCTGAAGTGCTGTATCGTTTTAAGTTTTCAGCAACCTACGTCACATTACGAAACGCGTTTAGGTGCGCTTGATCTAAGACACCGCAAAGCGCGAGTGAGCGGTTCGTTTTGTAGAGGCGGCTTCCACAGCACTTTGTGTAGGTTAAACTCCGCCCGGCTAACTGGAGAGATTCGCAAAACATTCTCAGATAGGTGCACCGTGTTGCGAGGCTTTGCATCAGACGACACCGAAAAGTACCTTTTGTTTACAAAAGATTATGAGTTACAAATGATTTTTTTTCACCAATAAATGGCACAAAGATATTACAAATGGCAAACCACATTAGTGACCATAGTGAAAAGTAAAATTGAAAACGCTGTGAGTTATGCCTCATTGCTTAATTTGTGCTTTGTAAATGGTATGATGACATAATGACATGGTAATATGTAATGACTTTTTAAAATGGTTCACTTATGTAATAAGAACAATTTATATTTTAAAAAAATGTTAATAGTACTTTAGCTAATGTGTTTCTAGGATTAGTCAAATTGAACTCCCCTGTTGAGTATTGTTGACATAGAATTTTAAGTTAGCACAATACTGCACAGGATAGCTTTGACACATATAAAATATAACATAGAAAGTTAAAGTACACTCTAGGTTCATACAAATTTAGATGAAACTAAAAACAACGGCTCAATCTCTGAAACGCAGATAAATTCTTAAAAGGAGGATCAGACAGAAAAAACAGAAAACGTAGGCCTAGACTCCTTGGATCTCTTGAGATAAGGAGCCTGTATGCCAGGCAATTAACAAATTCCTGAGCATGGTTCAAAAGTTCACTAGGATCTTAAAACTTTTATAAATAATTTTATCTATATTAGAATTAACTATATTTCTTTAAGCATGTTTTTAAATAGTTACTTATTAGATCCAAACTTATAGTCATTATTTAGCATTACATTGTGTGCAAGCTTGGTTAAAAATACAAACGACTTTTTTGTGAAAAACAGCTTGGGGAAGAGATAGTGCTGCAGCTGCACTCTATATCAAACTGGACAGCGGCAGGTACGAAAAGAGCCGGGCCATATATCTGCCTTTGGGGCTCTTGAGCAGGAGGTAATAAAATTAACATTAAGACAGCCCACACAAAGAAAAAAAACACCTCCTAATGCATATATTTAAATGATGAGATTACGCATTCTATAAAATGATTTGGTTTACAGCAGAAGTTCGAATCGCTTGGTGCTGAGTGAGTGGTTCCCAAAAATGCATTTTTGAATCAGGTAATATTCTGTTTTGTCATTGGGTGTTGGCTTTTTGATATATCTGGGTGTAAGTGGTGTTCTGTTATTCTGTATGTATTTGTATTCACCTTTGGATAAAGTTATGGATATCTGAAATCTGACGTTGTATGATTGGTCTATTCTCTCTGCACACTTACACAGACACAGGAATTCGGGACAAAGAATTAATTAAAGAGCTAAATCAAGTTCTTCATCTTTTTAATTCTTAACAGTATCAAAACTATTGTCAAGTTTATAATACATGCAAAAATAATCACAATGCCTTAATGCCTTGAAACTAAAACAAATCTACATGTCAGTGTCAAGAGAAAGAATTTCAGAGATGATGGCATATTAACACAACCTGCCAAATAATAATAATATAATAATAATTAATAACTCATGCTGCCTTTCAGGATGAGTCACTAATATGCAAGCCAGACATATTTTGAAAACAACTTTTGGATTTCACAGATATCTGTTTATGGCTATAACGTGAAAGTCTAGGAGGTTTTATTTCACACTCTCAGGTAATAATTTTTAGATAAAACAAACGTTTTTCATGACTATGTAAGTCAGAAGTTGTGTGAGAGCCAACAATGTAATAATTGTGATGATTGAATGAATTGTTTATGTCCACTAGATGGCAGTCGCAGTTATATGTGATTGCATAAATGTCAAGAATAGGACAACAGAAGTAGTCAGTCATTAGTGAGACACCTGTGTGCAACTTGTATGAGCAAACGAGCCAGAGCGACTTTAATAAAAGCATCTAAGAAGAAGCACAACGTCTGGTTCTTATCAAGCACGAACAGAACATGGTGTCAGGAGTAAACTGAAGGGGTGAATTGAAAAGCCGACCATGGAGCTGAAACCACCGGAGAGCTTAAAGCTGACGGGAAACGTGGATGAAAACTGGCGTACTTTCAAACAACGCTTTCAACTGTATGTCGCGGCAATGGGTTTGGAGACGAAGCCGGAGCCAAGAAAGGTAGCGATGTTGCTGACCATAGCGGGAGTGCAGGCTTTGGAAGTCTACAACACATTTGTGTTTGATGAACCTGAAGACAAAGAAAAGTTGGACGTTGTGCTGAGTAAATTTGATGCTCACTGTTCACCGAAGAAGAATGAATGCTACGAGAGATACGTGTTTCGTTCCCGGATGCAGACTCAGCATGAACCCTTCGATAACTTTCTGACCGATCTGAAAGTAAAAGCGCAGTCATGCAATTTTGGCCTGCTGAAGGACTCGATGATCAGAGATCAGATCGTCTTTGGTGTACGTGACGGGAAGCTCAGAGAGAGACTGCTGAGAGAACTGGAGCTGACCCTGGAAACAGCTGTAAAGATGTGTCGGGCAAGCGAACTGTCTCTGCAGCAAGTGAGGACATTTTCTGAACTTTCAACAGGAACTACTTCACAGTTCAGTGATGGAGCAGCGGCAGTGGGAGCGGTGTCCTGCCACAAGAAACGACATGCACAAACCAGGCAGCTGCAAGAGGAAGCCATTATCAACTGTAAGCGCTGTGGATCAAGGCATAAAGTGAGACAATGTCCTGCTTATGGTAAGCAGTGTTTAAATTGCCGTGGACAGAATCATTTTGCAAAGCAATGCTTTAAGAAGAGGAAAGAAGAAAAGAAGAGGAATTGTGTAAACTTAGTAGATGAAACTGACCTAAGTGACACATTCTTTGTCGGTGTTGTGAATTGTGAAAATGAGTCAGAAAAAGTGCAATGTGTTCACAGAGATGATAAATGGACAATTCCTTTGTTAGTAAATGGAACCACAATTAAGTTCAGATTGGACACAGGTGCAAAGGCGAATCTCATAAGCATATCTGATATAAAAGAAATGCAAGTAAAACCTCACATAAAAGAAGTCAAGTCAGGTCTAAGAGACTAATGGACAATCAATTGAGTGTATTGGAACATGTCAGTTGAATGTAACAGTTAAAGGAACAAAACATCTTGTGTTCTTCTCTGTTGTAAAAGAGGATCGAGAATCACTTTTAGGTGATAAATCTTGTGAAGAACTTGGACTGGTGAAAAGAGTCTACCACATAAACACTGAATTTAATGAATCTAATAACCCGATTGATGCAATGCTTCGGGATTATGAGGATGTCTTTCGAGGATTAGGTTCTGTACCCTGCACATATAAGATTCAGTTAAGAGAGGGCGCGCAGCCTGTTGTTCATGCTGCACGTCGCATTCCAGCGCCACTGCGAGAGGGGTTGAAAAATGAGTTGGATCGAATGATCAGGTTGGGAGTCATTCAGAAAGTGGAAGAGCCCACAGATTGGGTTAATTCCATCGTGATTACAAAGAAGAAAAATGGAGAATTAAGAATATGCATGGATCCAAAAGATCTAAATGAGAACATCAGAAGAGAACATTATCAAATACCCACTCGAGAGGAAATAATCAGTGAAATGTCCGGAGCAAGTTATTTCACCAAGTTGGATGCATCACAAGGATTCTGGCAAGTAAAGTTGGAAGAAAGCAGTACCAAGTATTGTACTTTTAACACACCTTTTGGAAGATACTGTTTTCTAAGACTTCCTTTTGGAATAAAATCTGCACCAGAAATATTTCATCGAGCAATGGAGAGGATCATAGAAGGCTTGAATGGAGTAAGAGTCTACATTGATGACATCATCATTTGGGGATCAACTGTTCAAGAACACAATGACAGATTGAGACGCGTCATGGAGCGCATACGGAAAAATGGACTGAAGCTCAATAAAAATAAATGTGAGTTTTGTGTCAAAGAAATTATGTTTCTGGGAGACAAACTATCTGGACGAGGTGTTCAACCAGATGAAGATAAAATACAAGCCATTTTAAAGATGCCACCGCCTGCTGACAAAACGGGTGTTCTGCGCATCATGGGCATGATTAATTTTATAGGAAAATTCATTCCCAATTTGAGTGCAAGGATGACTAACATTCGCAGACTCTTGTACAATGACAGTCAATTCCAGTGGACAGAAGTTCATGAACAGGAGTGGAAGGAACTGAAAAAATATCTGACTTCAGAACCAGTGCTTACCTTCTACGACCCTACTAAAAAATTAAAACTGTCGACAGATGCCTCAAAAGATGGACTTGGAGCAGTTCTTCTTCAAGCTGAGAATGACAAATGGAAACCAGTAGCTTATGCATCCAGAGCCATGACAAAAGCTGAATGCAGATATGCTCAGATAGAAAAAGAATGCTTGGGGCTGGCTTATGGGCTAGAACGGTTTCATAACTATGTATATGGTTTACCATCTTTTGTAGTTGAAACAGATCACCGACCATTGGTTGCCATCATTAAAAAACATCTGAATGAGATGTCACCCAGGATTCAGAGGCTTATGATGAAGATGCAGAGGTATGAATTTACACTGATCTACACTCCAGGAAAACATCTGATTCTTGCTGATGCTCTGTCTAGAGCCCCTGCACATGATAGTGTGAGTTCAACTGAAGAGGATATTCAATGTCATGTGAATTTGGTGTCCAATGTGTTGCCTGTATCAGATAGAAAGTTACAGCAAATAGTTGATGCAACAGCTAAGGATACAGAGTTACAGTTGGTCATACAGAATATGGATGAAGGATGGCCAATAGGCTCATGTTCACAGTTTTTCAATGTTAAAGCTGATCTAAGTGTTGTGAATGGACTGTTACTGAAAACAACAGAATAGTGATTCCACAAGAGTTAAGACAGGACATTCTACAGCGAATTCATGAGGGTCACCTTGGCATTGAGAAATGTAAAAGAAGAGCTAGAGAATCTGTTTTCTGGCCTGGACTAAATAAGGACATTGAGGTGCTGATAAGTAAATGTGAAACATGTCAGACATTTAGAAACAAACAGAGCAAAGAACCGATGATAATATCTGACACTCCAACATCACCATGGCTAAAAGTTGGAATGGATATTTCATCTTAAAGGAAAAGACTATTTAGTGATCATTGATTACTATTCAAACTATCCTGAGATGGCTCTGTTGGCTAATATGTCATCAAATTGTATCATAACGCATGCTAAATCAATCTTTGCAAGGCATGGCATTCCACATGTTGTAGTGAGTGATGATGGACCATGTTTTAATAGCAGAGAATGGCAAAGGTTGCAGAAACAATATGATTTTAAGCATGTAACATCAAGTCCACATTATGCACAATCAAATGGAAAAGCGGAGAAAGGAGTTCATATTCTTAAGCAACTTCTGAAGAAAGCTGCAGATAGTAACTCTGACCCGTATTTAGCTTTATTAAGCTATAGATCATCACCAATGTGAACCTGCTGAACTTTTGATGAATCGAAAGATTCGTACAACTTTACCAAGTTATGACAATAAAGGGCAAAGAGCAAAGAAATTGTCAAAGTTGGAGTACAAGTTACAAAAGCAGAAAGTAAAACAAAAGTCATATTATGACAGATCAGCAAAGCTTCTACCCCCACTGTCATACCAGGACCCAGTAAGGATCAGGATGATGAGGGATGGAAAACGAAAGCAACTATTCTGCAGGAAGTAGCTCCACGTTCATTTGAAGTGAAAACTGAAGATGGACAAATTCTGAGACGAAATCGTCGCAGTTTGTTGAAAACTCCATTTGAACATGTTGATGAGTCGAGTGAAGATTCTAAGGACTCTCAGATTACTCCTACAACTGAAACGCATTGTGACATGGACAGTATTAAGGATAATACACCACCTGTGTTAAGAAGATCTACCAGAGTGGTAAAGAAACCTGATACACTGATTATGTAAAAAAAAAAAAAAAAAAAAAGGGGGGAAAAAGAGAAAAACAGAAAAAAAGTTGAAATGTATGTAGTTTGTAATTCATGTTTTTAATGAGTACTAAGTAAGATAGGTTAAGTGAATTTTATTATAGCTATGTGATATTATGTGCTATCTGTCTCATACAATGGTTGTTTAATTTTAGAGAGTATTCATGTAACATTCTAACTTTAAAGAAAGGAGGATGTGATGATTGAATGAATTGTTTATGTCCACTAGATGGCAGTCGCAGTTATAGGTGATTGCATAAATGTCAAGAATAGGACAACAGAAGTAGTCAGTCATTAGTGAGACACCTGTGTGCAACTTGTATGAGCAAACGAGCCAGAGCGACTTTAATAAAAGCATCTAAGAAGAAGCACAACGTCTGGTTCTTATCAAGCACGAACAGAACAATAATATTCAAATAAGTAAAGCTGTAAAAAGTAAAAGCATTGTACTATATAAGAAATTTGCCACCAATTTTATGTTCATTATATGATAGTTACTGTTTACAGAGTACAGTAAGTTCTATTTTGTTTTTTGCTCTTTTGCTTATGTTTAAATTGAACATAGTGTGTGATATCGATGATCATGTCTTTCCTCTAGATTACAGATCGATGGTTTCATTTTTTTATATTGTTGAGATTCATTGAGTTTTAATTGTTGACTCATTGAGATTTATTTAAAGTAGTTCATCTTTAACTGTCCCTCCTTGTTAGTGCAGATGTATGAAATCTGAGAGTGGGCCAGCCTACTCCCTTGAGTGAGATGAATTCTGGCATTTGTGAAACTCAATTCTGATTGGTCACAAATCCTGCGATGTTAGGGCTCAACCCATTCCTTCTTGACTGAGAGAAGTGTTTGGGGATTTCTAAGTCTTTTTTTCTTCTGTAGCTTTCCCAAGCTCTACATTTCAACTCAAAGCTTCTCTGTAGCTGTTCCCTTTCGCCCACCATGAGTCGTCCCTTGGTACGCTTGCTCCTTGTTGGGCTGCTTCACCAGACCACGATGGCCGTCCAAATGGATAAACTAGCAGATCGCAAGATGTGCGGAGATGCAGAATGTTCATGTAAGTCTGAACATTACTGACAGAGCTGTTAATTATACATAATTGTAATGTTGAAACGAAACTTAAATCAATAATCAAATGACACATAATTTATGTAAGTTATGTTTTGTGTTTGCTTCATAAGATGTTCTTTCAATGGCCACGGCTGTGGATGACTTCATGGCTCCTGACTGTAGATTCATCAACATTAAAATGGGTCAGATGGTTTATGTGTATTCTAAACTCATACCACCAGATGGCGCTGGAGTATTCTGGTATGGAAGTGTAGGTGCATATTTATTGAAATCCACATATTAGCAAGCTACACAATTAAATATTCTTGTTGCCAATATATTATAACTTATTACATATTTTCTCTTTTAATAAGTGCTACATATAATAAATGTGTTTGTTTTGTTAATTTTGTTTCAGTTTAAATGTAAAGTAAAAAAATTTTACTGTACATTTAGACTGCAATGCTGTGTTTTGTGTCAGGTAGAACGGGATATTTTCCTGCAACTGTGGTGAAAGAGACCAGGACATTTACAGACAACACAGTTTGGAAACAAACCACTGTGAGTGTAGGCCTTTCATTTAAATATTTCCTGTTTGTTTTTGTGAATATATTGTGCCTTTAACCTAATATATATTTTTTTTATTTTTAGGATATGGACTTCTATTGTGATTAGTGGGCAAGAGACTGAATATTTTGGAGTTTTCCTTTCAATATCCTGTTTTTTTTAAAATATAAAGAGCACTCATCTCTGTCAAATTCATTCATTATGTATAAAAATTATTTGATGGATTGCATTTAGGAAGACAACTTTAGATTTTTCTCTCTTTGCAGCACTTTTTTCTGCCTTTGCTGTTTACATAAAATTTAAAGTTCAAGTGATTTTTTTAAGTAATAAAAACATATGTCTCTTCGAATAAAAAACAATAAAGGGACATACTTCTTTTCAGCGATGGGAATTGGGTAATCTTTTATTTCTGTCACATATTATAAAATTAAAAATGCCATAATAAGCATTAGCCATAATTAGTTGCCTTCATGCTGAATAAATCAGATTCTGGCTTTTACATGAGATGTGCATTGATAATTATACAACCTTGCTATGTATCCACATGATAATGTTAAAGTTAATAGTTATGCAGTACAGAGATGTGATGACTGTTGTGGACAACAAAGAAAAGCCCCCAAATCCTGATAGAACAGATAATCAGAGAGACACAAATGTTAACTCAAAAGTGAAATCTAATAATAAGTGTATAGACATGTTACAAAAAGTTATTTTGACACATAGGAGAACTGCACTGCAATGAACTGAAGAGATTCAAACAACAGAAATTAAAGTAATAATACTAATTTATTCATCACTTTATTAATCCATATCCCACATTACTTTGGTTTGTTGACAAGAATTCAATGGTTCTTTAGGGGTCATTAATGACTAAGCAGGACCATAAACACCATGGGACACAGCAAACACACCAGGTTTCTCTTTAATCCATCACCTGAAAGGGAGAAAGAGGATACCACAAATTCTACCATGACAAATCTACCATGACATGACGATCTACCTAAGTGAACAGGCTGTGGAAAGAGCATTAATCAGAGAAGCAGTCAAGAGTCCCATGATGAGCCTTGAAGGGCTGCAGAGCTCCAAACAAGAGGTATAATCAGGGAACAGAACATCTGCTGCTTGTCCGCTCCTCATATCTAGGCTGAAATTGGTAAGAGGAAAATCAGTTTTAAGCCAAAATCATAAATTGTTATGTCATAAAATGTTGGTGACACAACAAACCTATGGAAGAAGGTGCTCTGATTCTGAATCTTTTAGGCTACAAGCAATTGAAATTTATCTTGGAAATGATGTTGAAAGAGGCTTTGCTTTTAGTCTGATTGAAACTGAGCTATTTTGCGGATACTATTTTGTGAAAACTTTTAATTTATGGATGTGCAAAGCTCACAAAGATATACCCAAAAAAGAGACCAACTGCTATCATAGCAGTCTAAGGTGGTGCAACAAAGCATTGACGTAGTGTGATGAAATACATATATTTGTCACATTTTAAAAGATATTTGTTTAAAGAAAAGAAACAAAAACTAGTAGAATTTGTCTTCCGTGCCCCAACTATGCTCCCATTTGTGTTTTTGAAAAAAGTATAGCCAGAATGAATTAAATTGAAGCATCTGTTTTTAAAGTGATGAAATGTAGAAAAGTTCAGAGAGGAAGGAATGTCTTCAGAAGGCACTGTAACACAAATTGTGTACTAGAAATAAAACACCATCCCCGTAGAAATATTTAAATATTTAGCTGGTTCTCATTTTGTGACAAATTTTATTTTCCTTTAAAACATTTTGTCTGATTTTTTTTTATGTCAGAAGATTTTAAGATGTATAAATATCCTTTTCCCAAGATAATTACTTATCAACTTGTTTGAGTGCACACATGCACCAGTCTACCCACACATGCAGCTGAAAAACAATCATGATTAAACACAGCCTGACATAATGTTGCTTTTCAGGTTGTTCCTGAATGATGATTAAATCTCTCTTTTTATTGGTATCTCATTTTTGTGTGTAACAGCACCAAGCCAAATATGAGCCTGAATATAAAACCTTAATAAAACCTCCCTTAGCTGCATCAGTGGGTGTTAAAAAGACAATCTTGTTTCTCTGTGATATCACAAAACTTTATGTGACAACTGTTTATTCTCATTAGTTTCTACCTGCGTGGCTTGAGGCACTCTTGGAAGGGACAGCTTATAGGTTTAGGAAACAGGGCTGTCACATGCAGTATCGATCTTCTCCTGTTCCCTTTCTGTTGAAATCAATGAAATGCATTAAATGTCCTCCCACAAAATGTCACTCTGCAGAAACCCACCTGAGGCATGCATGTCAATGCAATATGCGATAAAAAAAAACAAAAAAAAACAAGGTAACAAAAACAGCATACCTCACCATGCAAGACTTTTGAAACAAATTGGGATCATTAGACAGTATTCAGAAAAGTGATTGCTTTGAGCCGTCCAAAAGAGGTAGAAAGCTCAGCATCTTTTTGGCTGATTGCAAATTGAGGTTGAGTGCCTGTGCGTGTGTGTGTGTGTGTAGGTGTGTGTGCCTCTTCATGAAAAACAGACACATCACAATAAGTTAAGTCAATCTTTCAGGAGACAGCTGTAGCTTTTGGCTGTTGCCGTCATTATGGGCAGGGGTACTGTGACACAGGAGATTGATGCATGTCCACTCTCATAAGTGTATGTGTGTGGATTTACTGCGTGAGCTCAAAGGAGCAGCTGCAACACACAAACTACAGCGGATTTTACCCTCTCTCCTCTTTTCCATCCAGTGTCAGACTCACACCCACAACTCTACTGCCAGCGACGGAGACCTGCCAGTCTGCACCATTTCAGAGGGAAATTTTAGGCGAAGGAAACATGAGTCCATTGCTGCATAATCCACAAATCTCTTTTTGTTAATGATAATTAACAGAGGATCATTTCACAAACAAATAAAATACTCCAGGGAACTGAAAAAATACCCACTCTGTCTAGGTTGATTTTGAAACTACATCACCTATCTCAGTTTTAACTGTGAATCTCTCTGAATTAAAAGGACTGAAACAAAGATCATTTAAAGTGCAAACATCCTGTGAATCTCCCCAGACAGAGGATGAATCAGAATAAGTATTTTTTATTTTTTTGTTTGAAACAGCTCATTTCTTTTAATGAGCAAACAAGCAGCATTGCTCCCCTGAGAGAGAGAGAAAGAGAGCAAGAGAGAGAGAGAGAGAGAGACAGAAAAAACTTATTTACTCAGGACAATGACAGAGCTTATTTGCTTTTCTGAAATGTGATGGAAGAGTTTCTATTTTGTGCACCTATTCTTGACTTTCACCGAAACTGTTTTTGTCTTTTAGGTGCTTTAACAATGGGATTTGTCAGCTCGAATTATCCTCATGAATGCCAAGAAATGCCAGCTCTCTGCCCCTGTGATTTAATCAGTCAATCAGTCAGCAAAAATCTGCCGTTAAAGCTTGACGTGGGGCGGCGGCTTCTAACTTGATTGATGGTGTCAACTCTTCAAAATGTATTTGTCAATCTAAAGTTGCTCTAAATTCGTGGACCCATGCAAAAACCATGTTAAATTACCTTGCAAATGAAACTATGATCTTGAATCTTTTCGGTATATATTTTAAATGTCGGAGGAAAGTGATTTATGTTTTCTTCTTTTCCTGCAAATAAAAATCTGGTAAGTGTGGCATGTATTTCAATGTATCTCCATTACATAATAATTTGTAGAGCCAATAGTAAGCACATTTACTCTCCAGACAAAGCTGCAAAGCTCTTTTAGTATGTCAATGTAAAGTTTGCAAATCTATAGAATTATTTTCTTCCTTCTTTGCAAAAATGCTCAAGCTTATTCAAATTGTAAAGCATTCATAGACATTAATGTTTTTACTACATGTATGAAGCTGATATCAGATGAATTAATTCTGCTTTTGTTCCACATCTGATCGGTATTTAAGGCAAGGCAATTCAAAGCAAGGCAAGGCAAGGCAATCATATATAGCTCATTTTAGCCAGAGATAATTCAAAGTGCTTGTACAAAAAACTTTAAAAACAACGTACAAGATAAAAAAAAAAAAAAAAACCCATGACAACAGATTGTGATTATATATTTTTTTCAGTATCCATGTGAACAAAATGTTGACTATAATATACACATGACCTCTACTAATAACTTTTATCGCCATTATTAGTTTTTACTTTGGGAACTTCTTGTTTCAGTTGTGATGCTTTTGCTCTGAAGTTCCGGGAGTCACGTATCAAAATGTGAGAGAAAGGTCAGAGAGCTGTGCATACTTTGGCAAGCGCAGTATGCACACTATTGCCATATTTAAGTGACAGGTGTTGGTGTAGCTTGAACAATTTCATTTTCTGTCACTATCTTTGTACCACTGGAGTTTCTCTCTGTGTCTGTACTTCATCTCTGACTCAGATAATTGCTTAAGTAAGTGTAATCCCCCCATTTTCTCACCTTTTATTTCTTGTGAGCTCAGCCATCCAAACAGATCAGTATTGCCCCATTCAGCATTTGACTGAACTTCCCATAATGACGTAAAGAAGATATTTTAGATCCTGCACCTGTTACTAAATGTAAAGGCTGTACACACCTTTGAAGTAGTGATAGGTTCACACAACCTGCATTAAATCCTTCTAGATAAATGATGTAGCAGAAACAAAATTGCTGTGGGCAAAAATGTGGATAATTTACAGACAGACTGGATATTGACGACCTTTTTTTCCTCATCTCAACTGCCACTAATGTTTCTGTCACACTTGAATAAACCCGTTCCTCTCCTAGAACTGTGTTCTCACCTTCTAAATCAGAAAAAATAAAAAATAAAACTCCTTTTGTTTTGCCAGTCACCAGGGTTACACAAAGATTCAGCCTGAGGTTGGGGTGGGCATTTGTCAAACAACAGGTCCTGTGTAAGGCGGCCTTCAGCTACGAACCAAAAGAAAATTAATTTGGAACGTTTTAGCATGCCTATTCAAGTCTTTTCATAAAACTTTTTTTTTTTTTTGCCAGAAGATTATTTGGTTTCAAAAGAAATCGTTCAGTCCCCGGTGAATAATAATGAGGTATTGACAATCCTTATGTAATCTATTCAATTAAATATTTTGTTGATTAACTTTTGTTATACAAATTGTCACCAGTCCATCGCAGGATTTGATTTAAATTGAATTCAGTTAATTTACATAGTGCTGTACATATTCACAGAAAATGCCATCTTAAGGTCCCTAAGCAAATAAACAATCCTATTTATATGCAGTGTTTCACACAATGCATATCTGAATGTTAGCTTTTAACACCACCACTGCATTATGCACTGATGTAGCCACTAACTCAGCCAGGTTTATCTTGCAAATGAGAATTGAGCATGACCTGCTAACAGCATATTAAGCTCCCCTAATTACTTGAAGAAGTCATGGTGATTTTATGTTTGTCTATCAAAGTAGCCTATGGTTGCTACAGTAATAAGACGTGCTATGCATGGATAACCTTGCTGGATGCTTCTAACATCGTTTATTTTCCAACATTATGCAAATATGTTCAATGCTCAAATCTAAGTGTGTGTTTTTTTTTAAGAAAAAGTACCCAAAGAAATGTTATTTAAAAGTGATGGCTCAAAGTTTGTGTTCTTTCTAACAAAGTCATTGTTAGTCACTCACACATTTTGTGGCTTTTTCTCTTTCCCAACATGTGTAGTTTGTTCACTGTATTGTATGTAGTGGTTATTTAACTTTTTTTTTTTGCAACCACAGAATTCTAAGGTATACATATTTACTAAACCTGTGACTAAACACATAACCTTTCTGGCAAACTTAACATTTCACAAAAGAAGAAAAGCGATTGTAATTAAAACTTAAGTTGATGCTCCTTTTGACATAGATCTGATGACAGTCATTCTTCTTTTCATGAACATTGTAACCTTTATTACCATTTAGAATATTCATATGGCACAGCTTATACTTCCTAGGAAAGCTTACATTGGAAAACTTCTAAATTATGGCAATGTAAATCCTGGGGCTTTTTTCTACGAAGGCTGGTGAGCTATGAATAGACAGAGTGTTTGTCATGACAACCAATTACCCATTACAAAAGCAGCAAGGCTAAGTAAGGCAATTAAGTGGTGAAATAAAACTGTGTTGCAGTGCATTGGTGTCCCCAAATGCATGTGTGAGGACAGTAAAATATATTCTTATACAGTTTAAGCAAATATTTATGCAGTGCATGTTTTCTGTGCTTTCCTAACTTCAACCACAATGATGCATAACAATAAGAGTCGTCTGCTTTTCTGTTGTGTAATTTGTTTTTTTTTAACATAAGTTTTCACCCACACACATTATTTGCTGGGTTCATTTGTGAAGCGAGTAATTCAATTAAAGGGGGAAAAAAGCATTACATGGATAACAAGTGGGAGGAATGGGCTTCAGTAGCTTTTAGATAAGGGCCTGTTAACACAAAACAAAAGAGCTAAGAATAACGAAATCCTCCCAGTGAACAGATATTGAATACATATTTAGCTTTTAAACCTTGTAGTTCTGCTATCACTTTGGATTGGTGTGACATTTGATCTTCAAACTTGATAGTTCCCATTTTATTTACGAAAAAAAAAAATGTTTATTACTTGTTTTTTTTTTTTTTGCTATATTTTACCATGTCCATACTTTTATGGCATTTTTATGGACCCAAAAAGTGTCATAACCCAAGTCAAACCTGTTGTTTAAAACCACCTGACAGTAAGTCTTTTCCGGTTGGCAGGATGTCCTAGAGAGGTAGCAAGCGGTTAAAAGACAAACAGAGTTTGTTAAGCCTAATGGTCCTTGTATTGATTGCACGGGTTATCCTGACAAATCGTACAGTGGTACAAGAGCAGAATGCCCAATGAGATGCTCATTCAGGAGATCTAAATGCATTTGAGCCTGCACTTTTATTGACCCTTGGAGAGCAGTCTGTGTAAGGTTTATTGCACACTCTGCTATGCAACCAGTTTTTACAATGACATGATGGATGTTTGGTGAAGACGGAAACAGTGTACATTATTCACAGCAACACGACTGGTAATAACAGAGGTGAACTGCTTCTGCATTTCTAAATATTATAATATATAGGATTTGATCTCAATTCAGAAATGAGATCAAAAGCATTTCTGAATTCATGTTGGGCATCATGGTTTGTCTCAATGCTTAAAAATGGTTAAAACCAAAGAAAAAAATTTTTACAGGATAGACTGCAAAATGTTTTTTTTATTTGCCTCTTCTATGTTTACATAGAACGGAAAATAGATATTTCTATTTTCTTCCATAGTGCTGCTCCTTTTTGAATGTATGTTACTCCCTCCTGTTACTCCCACACTGAAATGACAATGAAAACAATCAAACTTTATTAAAACATCTTACTTTTACTGTATTACTAGTTTGAGAATGTGTCACTGTACTGGGTAAATGCATCAGCATAGAACAAAATTAAAGTCCTCTTCCATCAACATGTCATAAGACTTTACAGAATATCACTTAGACAAGGGTGAAATAAAATGGATGGATGGATAAGTTGGATGCTTTTCAGTCAACATGGTTACTGATCTACAGAAGGAAACTGTGACCTTCACTAATCACTTGGTGGATTAACTGAGGCTGCATCTCATATCTTTGATGATCTCCATGTTTCCATGAGAGTCAGTGCAGCTTACGTGTGCTTACACATTAACAACATGGAAAAAATGACTGTCTAAATCTATACCCAAAATAATATTAATGGCACCTTGAGATAATTTTTCCTTGACACAGTATCTTTGTGTAGTCATTGCAATTGCTTCTCCACATTCATGGAAATGTTGATGGCAAATCTTTAAGTACCCCTTTCAAAGAAATTCTCCTGTATTAGTCATTGTTTCTAGGGTATTTGTTTGAGAAACTAAAGGTTAATGACAGAACTTTGAACATTGAAATATGTAAAGGATGTAAAATTGGCCTTACTTCTTTGGAAATTGCCATGTTCACCCTGTATGGCCCAAAAAAATAGGCGTTGTTTACTTTCCTAATGGACTTTGAAAGTGTGTAGCACTGTACTGGAGAGGAGCTTGGAAACCTCTAGTATACTATTACCATTATCACTAATGTGCTTTTAAAATGGAAAGAACATCAGAGCCCACTCACAAAGAGACTGATGTGTATGCTGCTTACGTGATACTACCTCTTTGTCATCACATCCATCCAAGGTCATTTGGTCTGCAGTGACATAGACATGACCAATTAGTCTCAAAAAGGCCCGTTTCAAATGGTAATCAACGGATTCATGCATTTTTAAAATGTATTTTAAGTATCCCAATTTGTTGTCTTTTATGGATTGATATTTATTCTTCAGTAATGACAGAAAACATTTATGTTTCTAGTAGGGTTTGATTTTCATGTTTTATCTTTTTGCTTATTTACAGTTTAGGTCAAACACTAATGTACAATCAGGAGTGTAAATGTAATTATACATCTGGGCTTTAAATAGTTTATTTTAGTGATATAAATTATCTTACAACCAAAAAATGGAAACTCAGGTTTTAACATGGGACAAATGGGAGTATTTAATGTATTGCTGATATTTGTGTAATCCACACAGCTAAAGATATAAACACATGCTCATATACAGCTGAAAATACATTTGAAAAAAGATATGAAGCCTCTTTTTGAATCATGGTAAACTTGGACAATTGTGGGTCAGTCAGGAGTATTATATTTGCTAAAATGCCTAAATACCAAGAGACATGATGTTTTGTTGTTGAATTACTTATTTTTTCTTTTAAGTTGGAGGATTGTAAAAGAGTATTATGTATTAAAATATTTTGAGAAAGCTATGTTTTTCTGTGAATTAGAAAAAATACATTATAAATGAAACATTCTACACCAATTCCTTGTTTAAGAAAAAGCATAAAACATTACAGAAGTTCTTTTTCATTTGCTCAAAAATTAGAGGTCTGTTTCCATGAAGAAAATTCTGAGTATCACATTTAACGGGGATGAATGCATGTCAGGTCAGGACTGTTTCTTTCCTCTGCTTACAAAGCGAAATAAAGAAAATAGAAAATCTGGCAATGCTGTGGAACAAATGCTGCTCAGACAGATTAATTTGAAGAAAATTAAATTTCAGGTAATGTTATTATTATTATTTTTTTTTCATCAAAATTATGAACCGGAGATGGGTTTGAGGTGTTTGCCTTTGGCTCTCAGCATGATATCCTTCTGATGGCCATTAACCACTACATTCATGAGATCAAAAGCATTTCTGAATTCATGTTGGGCATCATGGCTTGTCTCAATGCTTAAAATTGCTCAAAACAAAAGAAAAAACCCAGACAGACCCAGATTTTGCAGGATAGACTGCAAAATGTCTTTTATTTACCTGCTCTATGTTTACATAGAACAGAAAATAGATATTCCTATTTTCTTCCATGGTGCTGCTCCTCTTTGAATGTATGTTACTCCCTCCTAACCCCACACTGAAATAACACCTGGATTAAATGTCGAGGAAGAAAGTTAGTTATTGTACAGTAAATACACACACACTCATTTTTGTGGAGGCTTAACAGGCAAGTTCAAACATGTAAAATTTGCCAACTTATGTACACATAGATGGCTTGAAAATATGAACTTAAATACTATATAGTCAACCAGATCCTGTAAACACAAATATGCCTTGGAGTAGCAAAAGGTAAGGCATGTGTGTCAATATCATGGAACATAAATAAAAAAAAGTATTTTAATAAGTTGAAATTTAAGGCTAGATTTGATAAGTTACTCCACAAACCCCCACCTCAAAATACAGTATCAATATGTAAGGGTGGATAACACAAAAACATTGAAAACATATTCTGGCAAACTAAATGATGCTAATTATTTGCAACATCGTGGTGAGTTTGGTAATTAATTGAATCAGTTTGAATATTTATTTATTTTTTCGGGTCTCTCTCCCCCAAAATGATTCATCTCTAAGGCTAATTTACATGTCCTTTTGTTCCCTCCAAGGTGATGCATTAATTAGAAAGTGCTGAATACTCTCCTCAAAGCAAGTAATACACAGAGGGGAATAATTATTGTGATTATGCTTAATCTGTGCTCGCTCCGTTGTTTGTCTTTTCCAATTAAACCAAATTTAAATTCAGAATAGGCTTTGAATGTCAAAGCAGGTGGCTGTTCTCCCTACACCTTTGCTGCTGTTTCTGTGAGAGACACACAACCCTTGCTCTGCTTCAGGCTGCAGCAAAGCATTGTTTCTCAGTGTCTGGTTAAAAAGAACATCCTGCTCTTATCGTAGTGGACAGTTTCTTTCATACTGATGATAAACTTTTGTAGTTTAGCAATAAATGATCAAATATGCAAGGGCTTACGGTTTCTCTCAGCCGTTTTAATGCGTTTCTCCCCTCACTATTAACATTTCCACAACAGCAACTAGTGCAAACTGCAAAGACAACCTGTAACCGGAAGTTGTTTGCTCAAAACAGGTAGTTAATTCCTCAAAATCAAGTATCCATGACAATTAAAGTGTCAGTGTCATTACAATGAAAAGATACTCAAAATGCTTTGTTGTGTTTTCATTTTGACTGTTTACTGAGCTTCCCAGTGAAACAACTTGAAATGCTTGCGACAACATTATGCACCTTGTTCACAGTTAATTGAAATCTTCAGTTAAGTTACACATTCCTGTGTTTAGTGAGGTAAATGAGTGCAAAACATTGAACACTTATGTTTCACATTTTTACCATCTATGTTCCTTGCCATTCTAATTTTATCACAATAGTGTGCAAATGTAAAGAACAGACTTCTTCACATCAAACACAACAAACACTCCTTGCATAACGCTGTGCACAAATTTAAAAAATATCACCACTGAAAGATAGCTTTTACATGAGAGAAATTGTTCAAATATATTATCAACATATAGAATTAATTTAATCTAGAGTTTGTGAAGAAATTAAAGCTTTTGAGTGTTGTTTCACACACAGAATGATCCCTCCATCAGAACTACAGGAACATATTGCACTGACATGAACAGATGATAGGATGGAGCTGGAGCCTGAGAAAATGTAAACCAATATGGCAGCTAGAGAGAACAGAGTGGTGCAAAATACTAGGATGAGAGAAAGAGACACAAAGAGATGAGTTAAATTCAATCTTCCTCAATTCTGCATTGTGCTTTATAACAAATGGAGTCTATATTGCCACAGAAGCCGGCCATGTTCTCTGCTACATCTCACACCACATTAAGCCAAACATGACTTCCCATTGCCCCTCACCTCCCTTCCAATGACATTGATGGGTGTAATAGATCTACAGAAATCAGTGTTTCTGAGTTTGCTGCATTTAAATGTATGTACAGTTCATATAAAAAGTCTCTGCAGACTGGTGAAATGCCATGTCTCTGTGATGTAAAAAAAAAAAAAAAATAGGCAATGATAAATCGCTTTAAACCATTTTTTGTTTTAGTTTTTTTTTCTTTAACATCTTATATATTGTATGTACAGTACAACTGAAAAATACAAAACAAATCTGATAGAAAGATAAATATAAACAATGAAAAGAAGCTGCAAAATTCGAGTGCATAAAATATGCCCCACTTTAAATTGATACTTTGACACGCCGTTAGATAGAATTTCAGCATTCAGTCTTATTTTGTTGTAATCTTCCCAGGTCAGTCAGGTCATTCCATATATTGACAATGCTGCTCACTCTACCTGGTGAAAGTCTTCTATACTTAATCAACTCCATGAATCTATCTGATTTGCTGTCAGATTCATCATCAGACAGAGAGGCATGACTTGCTATTTTAGAGAAAAACAGATCTCAACCAGGTCGCGTATGAAGCCTTACTGACTCAGCAGGAACTTTGTGACCTGTGGTCATTATGTGCCTCACCATCTGCTCTAACCCCAATCACTTCCACTCTCTTACAATACAAATATGAGTTGGTTGGAATATTTACCAGTTTGAAAATTTCAAGACTGGATTAATGACACAAGTGCCGTCCTGTTAATGTACCACACTGGAATTAGATGAGCCCTACCAACCATTCACAAATGTCGCTTGTGTGTTGGATTTTACAGCTAAGCCCAAAATGATCCATTACCCTGGAAAATTTAGCTTCAAACCTATTCTCATTCAATGAACTGAGAAGTTTGCTTCAGTTGGAAAAAATGTAAGTAAAATCAAAAATCTATTTTAACTTCTACTTAAAAGGCACATCAATACTTTAGGCATGCTTGTTAATCGAATGTACAATTTGAATTAGTGAGTTAAATGTAAGGCACTTCATTTATGTCACGTTTTCTTTATGCAAGTGGCAAGTAACACAGAACCTCCAGATCCTAGCCATCTGTTCTTGTGTCTAAATGCCCATAAGGATAATGTAAAGCAAGAGACACTGTAGTAATAATATGTCATCGTATGTCAGCCCTTTGCCGGAATGAACACCGGTGTTATCACATGGTTTGGAAATCAGTCTACCTGTAAATGTCGGCATGTTATCTCCCAGAGCCAGATGCAGGCAGCAGCTTCCTCAGATACAGGCAGCGAACAGCACAGTGGCACAAAGAATGAGACACTAAAAGAAGGAGTGAATGAAACCATCAGATGAAAAGCTGGTACATACAAAGCAATCAATATTGCTGTAAGCGCAATCCTTGCTCTCAAAGAAATGTCGTCACGCAGCACTCGAGCAATAGAGTTTTGAACTGCCTCTGAAATGTAGCTTCATTGCAGGGAAAGATGGGGAAAGACTGTCTTTTTGTGTCTTCATTTTTTTGTGACTCAAACAGAATGTGTTTGAGTCTCATCTTTTGTTTTGCAGATTTCTATTTGTTATGTGCCTTTTAAGTACACATGCTCCTGTTAATGCTCTCAAAGACGCATCTTGAAATATGACAAAGTAGGTGCCAAAGAGTTATATCCACTTGCATTCATAAGCTATTCATGAAAATGTAACAGCCATAACAGTCCTCTTAGCTGTTTAACTTTTTATTTTATTCTAACAATGGAAACCCACTACAGTGGACTGGATGGAAGATCAACATCCTTCTCTCTCTTGTCTAGTTGAAAGGTTTGTGGCAAGGGTTAGAAAGGCTTTGTTATCTGTATGTTATTGTTGTGTGTTTGTGTGTATATGTTTGTCCATTTATTACTATCTGTTGAGTATCAGGTTGTAGCTGCAATCATAAATCTCACACTCTGACTAAAACACTTACAAGCAGCCTGCATCCACTCCTGCCTCAGGCAACTATACAAAAAAATTTAAGATCTGTTTGTCTGCATTCATCCTTACTTCACAGCAGATGCATGTCTATGCAGCTGAGTAACTTCTCTGAACCTCTACACCCTGAAACCATAACAGCCAGGGCATCATTTTACAATATAACCTCATCCCATAGAATTGAAAGTTTAAGATTAATAATTGCCTAATTTATCCTGATTGCGGGACTCTAACTGTGATGTGTTATAAAGAAAACATCATCAAAATGTGTGTTTAAATGAAAGTGGGATGCTTGGAAGTCATTTACTTAAAACAGTCAACATAATAAACATACTGTTTCCCAAATGAATAAGCTAAGGCAGCTAAATATTAATAAGCTAATATGTTTTTTTCTATGTTTGTTTGTTTGTTTTGCAATAGATACAAATGGGGAATTATTCAACAACATCTGAACTGAACCTTGTGGGGTTTATGCATTTTAAAAATGCCAGTTTGGTAATTGAGATGTTCTGTCATCATACTAAATGATTTTCACATTAGTCATTTAAAAATTTAACATGTCAATCTTTTTGCTTTGTTTGTTTTTTTTATTTAGGGAAAATACAGCTACTGCAATTTAAAGTCATGTGAAATTAAGATTAATTTAGTCCCAATCGCATACTGCTATATTCTATCAATAAACATGTTAGCATCATCATGCAACACCAGTTAACTGCAACTCTGACAAAAGTAAATATTTTCTTCTTAATCCTCTTCTTCTAGTTCACCTGGGTAGTTTTCAACCTTCGACACGCACAGACCCAGATTTTTAGTGGCTTCTTGTCGGATTTTTATCCCAGTTATGTTGTGCTACCTTCAACAAAGCAAGATGAGTTTTGTATCTTTATCCCTCCCAGCATGTCTATTTGCATATATTTCTTTGGACACTCTGCCTTACAGGCACCTTTGGTCTGTGTTTGAATATAATCATCCTTTTTTAGTTGTTCTGGCCTGCCGAATCTTGCTTGCATGTTGGTACCACACTGCAACTATTCATCAAGACCCCCTCAATGATTTTATGTTCATTGTCGTACCTGTGAAAGAACACTATTGTGCAAAAATATACGAAATGTACATGCTGTAATTCACTTGAAGACAAATCTGTCTGTCTGCCTGTCTATCTATAGCACAAAGCACTACTGCTAAAACATCTGGATCCTTGCCATAACGTTAGTTTGTACAGTCCATCTTTGAACATGGATTTTATTATGTTTTTCTGCCTGTTTAATAACTAGTTATATTATATTTTCATTTCTAAACAATTACATATGAATATAATTACTTTGGAAACTAAGTGATATTTCGCTGCGTCAAATCAGACAGAGTCAGGGTCTCTCTGTGAAAGCGGCAGAGAAATGTGTCTTATCCTTCAGCATTTCTTTACACAGCAGGAGACTTTTTAACGTTTTCCTGCTTCCCTCTCTGCTAAACAGTTGGTTTATGAGAAGGAAAATCTTACTGGCTCAAAGCTGTAGATATTCTTTGCATACTTTCCATTACCTACCTATTCATATCATGAATCTGATGATAAATAAAACACCCAGATGTTGAATTGTGGTAATTTCCATAGATGAGTACTGTTCTGGTAGAGAAGAAAAGAGAAGAGCAATGTTCTGGCTGGAATAATAAAAACAACAAACCAACATAATCCTGGGTCTGCAGAAAGACAGGTGTGTGGGAGGAGTGTGGAAACTGTGGTTAGTATCCGCTTATAGAAAATGTACCTTCTTCGAGACTATTCCATGCACTGTTATGCTCTCTTGTGAGCGCACATACGACATAATGTTTGCAACCATTACATGATGGTAATGGCTTAGCATCACTTATGCATGGTCACACAAACATCATGGTAATGAAAGCTTTAAATACAAAGATCTAAACTTTAATATAGGGGCAACCCCTCAGTTGCAGACATTGATTTACAAATGAAATATAAAATGTACTTTCATCAAAGAAATATGGTTGACTCAGGAACACTTTACATCATTTTCTCCTAAGCCTAGGTGAAATGCTTCTATATCTCTGCTTTCAGATTGACTTAACACAATTATTGTGACACTTGTAGACCATGTCCTGTGCATGTGGTCAATTTATTTCAGCTCCAGTCCACACCTTATGAATCTTCCAAAACAAAAAACAAACAAAAAAAAAACTCAAAACAGGGTTTTACTAATATGTCTCGTTGAAGTTATAATACTTCCTTTTTGTATGACTCTTTTTCTTCCACTCGATTTTCCTTTGATATGGTTGAATCTATACTTACAGAACAGTCAGCTTTATGTAACCTGATCCATTCCCTAATTATTGCATGCTGGATAAGCTCAATAATAACATTTCTGAATTGAAAATAGTTTTTTTGTTAGTCTAATGTAATATCACTGCCTCTGATGTTCTTACATGTTATATTTTTTCAATAAAATGTATTGAATAGATTCGTTATTTTTAACGTCCTATTTCTTTGAGATACAACACAATGTAAGTACACTTTTATAAAAACCTTTTAGAAGAGTTATAGCCTGCTATATGTCTGCCTTCTGCACACTTACAAATTACAGTCAGTTTTTAAGAGCCAGACGCACATGAATATTGTGTCATGATTCAGAACAGATAATCGGTTGGAACAAAACTCCGTCAGTGGAATTCCAATCATCCCCGAGGAAATTCTCCAAGGTGCCGAAAAGTAAAGGGAACAATGGTGCCCACCCGTCAGAGCCCATTGGTACAACGTCACACGCGCGAGACTGCCCGAGCAAAGAAGGGAAATGAATTACTGGGGAGATAAGGAGGAGGAAGAGACAGAAAGCTGAGGATGCAGCCTGCCCGGATCCACAGCACACAACGCAAGAGCAGCTAGAGCATCTCAGTGAAACCCAACTTCAGCGGTCTTCATCATCAGCTTCACGACGAGGAAGAGATGCGTTGATCCAACAACAGACCCCCTAAGACTCCCCCACCCCGCTCTACATTTTCGTCCTCCTCTACCTTTTTTTTTCCTCCTCCCATCTCCAACGAGGAGCATCCCGCGCACCGATATATATAAATATATATATTTTTTCTTTCTTTCTTTTTTTTTTACTCCGACCGACGGCCAGGCAATTTCAAGAGAACTGACAAAAAGCCAGACACGATGTGTGGATGTCCCCGCTATGGGACAGCCGTGGGATTTATGGTACTGCTGAACGCGTTGCTGATATTTGCGACGCAGGCTACAGAAGGAGTCCTGACGGACCACCTTTTGGTCCAGTTGCATGAGGACGCGCAGGATGAGGCGCACCAAGTTGCAACACAACACGGGCTCCAGAGTGCGCGGAAGGTATGAGGGACACTCGGACTAAAAAAACAAACAAAACAAAAAAAGTGACGCGCATGCATGTGCATTAGGTTTCGTAAATGGAAAAAAATAAAAAATATTATGACTAAAAACGTTCAGAGAAAAAAAATGCACATGTTTGGGTACATTTAAAGCTATAGAACTGTCCATTAGACAATCCACTAGGAAGCATCTTTATGTTTTCTTTTGGTTTTACTTCGCTGCACTTTGTAAATGTGATGACGTCATTTCCACTGAAATACAGGCTGAGGTTTGTGGTTTGCCCACTGGGCTATGGACCAAATTTATTTAACATTAATGTCCTTTGGCGGATGAGGCCCTTTAAGGCGTCTTTATGAATAACACAACAGATAATGCATTCTGTAACCACAAACAACCAGGTATGTTCTAACAAGCTGAACTTAAATTTCTGCTGTTGTCATTTTATATGCTCTGCTGCCTTATTTTTAGGATGGTGTTTTGTAAATCAACACAAAAACACAGTGTTATCGCCTTCAATCTCACTGGAAAACTGTGCATCTTTGTAAATGTTATGAAAAAAATTTGCAAGGGTTCATTCAGGTGTGACATATCAAAGGGCAGTGGGAATATTTCCCTAGGAGTGTGTTCCTTGTCACATGTCAAAATAAACGTTTGTGTGAAATTGGCTGTAGCCTCAGTCAGTGAGGCGTAGCATTGGGCAAAGCCGTGTCTGCATGAAAATCACACTTTCGCCCCCATCGTTTCTGTTCATTTCACTCATTTTAGTATCATCTGTCTTGTAACTTTGCAGCATCACCACCTCTGAGATGTTGTCGGCACTTGTTTATCTCCTGACATGTACTGCCACCCAGGTCAAGTCATCTGTGGCATTATTGGTTCTAATCACACCATTAAACAATGTTTATGTGATATGACTTATCCTTTTTCATTGCCTAATTAACTAGATCAGGCCACCAAACTGGCAATGATCAACCCACTGAGATCGTAAAAATTCCTAATTACAAAAAATAAGTGCAGCGTTTGCTTTGAGGTTGTTTTTTCTTATTACATTTGTTTCAGGCAATTTCCAACTAATGGCCAGTGGGGGACAAGAGTAAAATTTATGCAAATGTTTATTATATTTCAACATTGCATCTGACAGGCACATCGGAAAGCATTTATTCTGAGGTTTGACCTGCTCCTTGGCTGTCACCAAAGCATAGGGAGGTCTTTAATTTGTGTACAGTGCTGAAGGGGAATCTCTGGATGATGCATCTCATTTCACTGCCTATGTGATTTATCACGGTTGATTCCTCTTCTCTAGTGCCTTAAAATAGACCCTTTGTTAAACATAGGAAACCATTGGTCCTGTGACCCCAATGTCTTTCTCCTGCATTTTTTGATGCAATATTTTTTGAGTGTATGTGTTTATTCTTTGGGATTACTGTATGATTGTTCTCATATCTGTTTTGGTTCATAAGATGCTTCTTTCTCTCTCTCTGTTTTTTTTTTAAATGCAGCTTCCCTTTGGAGATGGCCTGTTTCACTTCTATCCTCAGGAGACTTCAAAGAGGCGAAGCAAACGCAGCACTCGTATCAAACAGAGCCTCCAAAAAGACAGAAGGGTGAGCGTTAATTATACCTACCCGTGTCTGAAACTGTGTGACTTTTCACTCAGTCTGCGACGCTGTGTTTTTTGAGGGTCGTGTTTGAGATGAAACCCATTACCGAAGTTGAGACGGAAAATCATTAAAAGTTCACGATATGGACACGACTTTAGGGATCTCAAGGAGGTGGAGAACAATGAGCACTAAGCAGATATAACTGAAATAAATGTTGAAAGGCAGCAGAAAAGCCTTTTGTTTTCTAGAAAATAAGATACGTTCTACAATCTTCAGTCCTTCTCAATTATTAGAGCTGCTTGAATGTCAAAATCATCTTTCGTTGTCTAGTTGTGCTGTATTGTTTGTGTAATTACAGCAGTTACAGCAGAAGCTGCCACCTTATGATGAAGATGACACAAATTACAATGGGAAAGGTGTACAGTAATACTTTAAGCTCAGTTTAACTCTAATGTCTTTGGTCTTTCCTCACTTCCTTTTTGCTGATTTCAGAAAATTTGTGCTTCTCAAAGTGGCTTGGATTGATTCTTAAATCTCTATGAATGATCAAATTACTGTATTTTAGATATGTTTCTACTACAGAAGAGTTTTTCCAGGAAGCCTTTCTGTGGCCTTTATGTGTGCCCTTCTTTCCAGTTTATGCAGATTTTCCACTGGAATGATCCCAGTTAAAAAGCAACCACATATACCTTAGCATTAATAGGCTGCAACATTATTCAAACTGTGATTGTATAAGTATATTGAGAAATTGTGGGGGCATTTTGACAGAATCAGCTTTTCTGTCATAGTAACATAAAAAAAAAGAATTTCAAAACAAGTTTCTCAAAGCTTGTGGTTTTAAAGGCAAAGTAAAGTAAAGCAATCAAAATGCTATCTCACATGATGCATCTATGCATGTTTCTCTAAACTTTTATCAGACTTTATTAACAGGTAAATTATTTTAAAAAGCACACAGTTCAATCAATAAACCCCTTTTTTCAGTTAAAATATCTGAGGAGAGTTAAATCAGTTTTATTTATATAATCCCATTCATACACATAGTGTACACACACAAAATGTTTTACAGAAATGAAGGAAATACCTTAAAGCAGCCCTTAAAACAAAATTATATATTTATATGGGTTTTCTTATATTGGCATGTCCAGTGTAATAAGTCCTCTTAGAGACACATCCTAATAGTCATCAAATTGAACCCTGCATAAATAAATAAACCTAAAAAAATGCAACAAATGGGATTAATAACTTCCTAGTCAACAACGATGCATATTGAAGTAGCCATGATAGATTTGCAAACTCATCAGCAGGATACTGAATTCAACAGAGGCATGACAGAAAAACACATTAATTCTTGTCTTTGCAACATTATGTTTTGAACATCGAAAAAATCAATTATAGACATAAAATATTTGTAACACCTTCTAAATACATGTATTAGATGTAGGGATACATTCATATCACTGGATGGCAGTTTGTATAACTCTGGGAACAAACTTGCTGGTAATGCCTGAACTCACTTTGATGAAGAGCTAAATGTGAATAGCGTTAACTTTGCCATAAGAACTGAGAAACCACATATTTAACTGAAAAAATATAAACAAACAGAAATCTTGATTTCTTATATCAAGAAAATCAAGAAATAAAAATTTTGGTTTTAGGTTTTTGATATTTTTGCAGTGTTTGCCACAGGATATGCTTGACTTCCATCTACTGTAGCATGTGTAGTATTCACCAGATTTTAAATTCACTAAGACTGCTTAGCTCACATTTCTGCCTGTTCTGAGTCTGTTGAAGGCACAGTCACACAAAGGCAATAGCCAGTTTGAACGATGAAAGGCTGTGAATGAATCTGTTTGTTCCAGTGCAATTTGTCTTGTGTAACTCCACATGTTTAGCTTGGTCTATTGTCGGAGGCGGTAAGAGCGTAGGTCCTGCTGCAGACAATCAGCTGACCTCTCTAATTACGGTTGTGAGAGGTGCTAATGAAAATAAATGTGAGCCGCTTCACCGAGCTAATGCAGCTAATGGAAGTGAGACAACACAGACATGGACAGGTCTACATTCCAGATGCTAAGGTTTAATCAGACTCTTGGTGTGCTTACATGGATTTCCATGAATCTCTGGACCCTATGAAGACGGACTCATCAATGGTAGTTCCTGTGACCTTATAAGATTCAGAGACAGCTACAATGGTTCACATTTACAGTCAAAGTTGCGTTAAAATGTTAGTATTTTAGCATGCTGTTCATTTTTGTTTTAAAATTTTTTGATTTTGAGTTATTTCTGCTGATATAGAGAATTTGCACCCAGTGATGACAGTTTTAAAGGCGTTTTTACAAGAACAGCAAGCCTGCTTCCACGGACAGTATGATAAAGTTAGCCGACATCGCTACTGTTCATGTGTAAGCGGCTAAGTATCCCCAAATGGCACTGTGACATTTTCTATCCTGATTTCAGCTTCAGATACTTGTAAGTGAAATATAACCAGCAATAGTTTCAGTTTCATATACAATTTCTTCTAAGATACCTATGTTTTGACTTCACATATTCCAAATAGTTCTAATTTCGGACTTTTTTATTTTATTATTATTATTATTATTTATTTTACATTTATTTGAAGTTGAGAGAATAATTCTAAATATTGTAGTGTTGGTTCTCACTGAAGATATGAGAAAAGAAACTTAGATACTTTATCAGCAAACTGTTCAACCCTGGTGGCCTTCTGCTGTCTTTCTGTATTGATATATTTGCTCCAGATTTACTAATACATAGCAGTACACTACAAAAGCTGAATAGTTGAAAAATGTCAAATTTAAAAAGTAATCATAATCTTGATTCCTGTGTGATTTTCGAAAGGTGGCAAGAGTATCAGCATTAGATACCCTGGTACTCCAAAGGACCACTAAGTGGGGTAATAATAGTCCCATAAAATTCAAATTATGAAAGGGTCAGCTAGCTTTACAGTGTCAGGTTGTGATAGAGCAAATACAGGCTGTTTGTACAGCTAAGCAATCATGGGATTTCAAGCTAAAACATCTGAAACACTGGTAATCAGACTCTTGGTGTGCTTACATGGATTTCCATGAATCTCTGGACCCTATGAGGACGGACTAATCAATGGTAGTTCCTGTGACCTTATAAGATTCAGAGACAGCTACAATGGTTCACATTTACAGTCAAAGTTGCGTTAAAATGTTAGTATTTTAGCATGCTGTTCATTTTTGTTTTAAAATTTTTTGATTTTGAGTTATTTCTGCTGATATAGAGAATTTACACCCAGTGATGACAGTTTTAAATGTGTAAATATGAATCTTTTTATGCACATAATAGGTTGCACTTAAAATAAAATACATCTTTGTTCCTTCATTAGAGGTGATGATGGCTGATAATAATTTAAAAAAAGAGGTGGTCAGGGGCCAAATACTCTGGTCCGAGTTTCAAAGTTAAAATGCTGGAATCATATTAGTGCTGCTGCTGTGTTCAGACCTTTTAGAGTGGAAGATGTCAGACGCACATTTTATTCATTGCACTCTATATCGACCCAGATGAGACACACTTTACGCCTCTTGTAATTCTGCAATGATAGCAGCTTCATGAGTTATAGTGTTCATTTGTACCGTGCATGGCTGGGTCAGTTTGTGATTTATAGAGTCAAAGATTCAACAAAAAATGAAAAATACAAATTAAATGGCAAGACAATTTAGCATGAGAACAGGAGAGACTAGTCAAACTATTTCAATTGCTCAAATGAAGTGAATTGAATTAACTCATAAATGTGAGTCTTCATTTAAAATTAAGGTAGATTTACAAAAAGGTGATATTGCTTTAGTTTTCATAAATTTACAGGGAATATTAAATGGCAGTCTAGCTTTAATATATGCTGAGCAGCGACAACAAGGGTATACTCCGTGACCAGGACTCCTGTTATTTCATTTATTAGAATGTTTACCCACTACTTCACTGACAGGAACTTTTTTTGTTGTTGTTGTTTCTCTTTTTCATCTTTTTTTTGTGATCTGTCTTGTCCGCTCAATTATACAGCTGTGTTTTTTAAATCATTGTTGTTTTATTTGTAAATGTAGATATACCCATGGACTGGAATAAGCTATGAAAGCTGGTGAGTTGGAGGCATTCATATTTAAAGCATGATCAAGCTCTTTACACCCCTGTACAAGCAAAGAAACAAAGCAAAAAAAATAAAAAAAATAAAAATCACGGGGGAACTAGAACAGTAAAGTATCAAAGCACTGTATTTCAAAGTGAAATGAAGCGTTGTGAGTTGGCTGTTGGCAAGGGCGGACAGTGACAGTGGTGCATGGGCACTGTTTGATGTCGTGAGTGGGAAGTATGACATGCTGTCCAAGGGAAATACCCACTCTTCCACGAAGTGGAGGAATAACCTGCTGCTGGATGGAGAGAAATGTTGAAAAATAAGGAAAACAGTGGTATATTTTAAACATTTAACAATTGGGAAAACGAAGAGAACTGAGGATTGACCTGTCTTTTAAAGGATTTCCTGTCTGATTTGCAGCACGTATGTTTGTTCCTCCTGATTGATTATAGGGTGACTTAAATGAGACTCACAAATGAATACACTTTGGCCATTTGAGAAAGGCGCCTTAAGTGCTGCTCTGCCTTCTCATCAGAGGTGGTAAATACACTTGAAATTGCCTGTTTTCTGAGTCACATTATGGTGAATTTGCAAGAGTAATCATAAAAGGTACACTTATCAGTGACCCATTTTTCAAGCGTGGTTTTGAAACTGTGAAAACTTACAGGCCCTGAAAGTTATAAGGATAACTATACAATTGGCATTTCTAACCAAGCATTTATGAAACATTGATTTATGGCGTTGAAAGATTGCAGGAATGTTTCATTTTGTTTTTCATGCAGCTGTACGCACAAAGCATTCATAAATTGAGTGACCAACATAGACCTTTATTATCCATTATTCAAGACAATTGGCCATTTTTTGTATTTTTTTTTCTCTTTTTTTGGCATATGGTTGCATATGTCCTGAAATGTCACATGCCTGAAAGCTGAGTTCGTCAGACACATTGTTCTTTTCTTCAAACTGCTAATAATTATATAGCTATATATTTAAACAGAAAATAAACATGTTCAGAAACTAAAGTTATACAGTGTAGTGGCTGAGAAATAATTAACATAAGAAATTAACTGTGCCACTTTCATCAACAAACTTTAAATATTCTGCAGACATGGGACAAGATTAATGAGAAACTGCTGACTTTTCTCCTTGTAATACCAACTCTTATTTTTTCTATCTCAATTACAAAAAAAAAGCATTTCAGAGTAAAAGTGTAATGCAAAGTTAATTGTCTCCTTGAAAGCAGTAATGACTCTGTTTTTCCTTTTTTATTGTCTGAATGTACGCATAGAGTGACTGTTTTCGACAGTGTTTAGTAACTTTCCTGTAACATATCCACTCCTTATGTGTTACATCCCAGGGTTTTAAGTTGGTATGGAGATAACGTTTCTAATAACAATAATAATAAAAAAAAACTAAGGCAGAGCGCAGGTGTTCATCCACCTGGGTTTCTTTGATAACTCAGGAAAGCCCTGGTGTTTTTGTGAACATAATTGCGATGGTTTGTAAGGTTGTCTGGAGAGAAAAGAAGCTGTGGCTTTGTGGCAGGTGTGTCTGGCAGCCTCGGCTTTACCTGGAAAGACTCTTATTAGATGAAGGGGGGGAAAAAAAACAAACTGTTATTTTGATTGACAAGAAGGTCTTCCTTCATGGTGAGAACAGCACAATTGAGTTTTGTGATTTTCTGTGCACAAAACAGCACACAATGCAACATCTTTAGAGTTACAGGAAATTCTCTTTTTGTTTCTGCTTCAATTTCCCAGCACATTTATTTCATTATGCTACTGTTTTGTTTTAACTTTCTTTTTTTTTTTTCCCTTTGAGCTCACTGCTTTCTTCTGTGTCATTTCTCTGCTTCTCGTACCCAGGTAAAGAAAGTCTTCGAACAGGAAGGTTTCAGTCGTCAGAAGCGAGGCTACAGAAATATCAATGATATTGAAGTGAACATGAGTGACCCTCTGTTCACCAAGCAGTGGTATCTGGTGAGTAATCAGCCGACTAGCTGCGTCCGTGCTGCCTGACCTTTCTCACCAGCCCACATTCTTCCACGCAAATTACTTGGAATCCAGGCTTTTTCCACTCTGCTTGCAGAATCAATATCGTTACTCATTCTTAGATTAGTTTGGCCAAAATAGAGATGTGTAATTTCTGCACTTGTGCATGCTAGATGCCCACACCCCCCTCCTACCCTATCCCACTTGTCGTGCTCATCCTTAATGGCAAGCATGGCTTTTATGCTGCAGCAAGCTTTTCTTCATTCATTTGAGGCAAAAGAGGCACATGCTGTATTGCTGACATTTATGACCTTTCCTGCCTTTAACCTTCATTCTCTCAGAACCGAACCAGCCATATTCCTTCCGGTGCATGCAAGCATCCTCTACCATAGATAACATCCTAATAATGGCTCATCTGGGTGCAGTGAGTCATGAATGTTCTCCATGTTGTCCAGATAAACACAGGGCAGGCAGATGGGACCCCCGGGTTGGATCTAAATGTGGCTGAGGCTTGGGCACTGGGGTACACAGGCAAAGGAGTCACCATCGCAATCATGGATGATGGTGAGCTTTAATCTGGTCTTTTTTGAATGGTCTGTAGCAATCACTAAGCTTATGCAAATTCCTCCATTGGTTTGATAAATACGATACCTGTTTACGACTCAGACAGTATTTTGCTATGATATTTTGGGACAAATTTTGTGCAGTTGATAGAATATATAAATGAGATTTATTTTTTCAGAAGAATGAAACCATTTTGTTCAATGCAATTTTACTGTTTCAAAGACAATAATAATCAGTGATTAGTATTTTTATTTAACATTGCAGTTATTTCAACCTTGACCTTTTCAGCCAAATTCTTTTAACTGTGCAGTTAAAATAGTATTTCGATTGAATAACATTTATGTTTTAGGTGTTTTGTATGGAGAGCTCTTTCATTCAAAATGTATTAAAATAAATGCTGTTATGTATAATATTTAAAATTAATTTTATATTAAATAACTCAAATAAAATTCATATAAATGAATGTTGCCATCAAATATGAAATTTTTATTTTTTTTTTATTTAATGAGAAGCTTATTTTCTAACGGACAGTTTTATTTATTTATTTCAAGATTTATTTACGTATTCACTTCATTGTTCATTCCAAAATAGTGTTTTTCATCTTTTGTTTATTTACTGAGGCTCTATCGCATTACTAATTAATGTCTCATTCCAGGTATCGACTACCTACATCCAGACCTGGCATCAAATTATGTGAGTAGCTTCGTGTTGCTGAATGTTCTTAATTTTCTTTCATTCCTTTGAAGGGCTGTTAATAAGTGAAGCAAGGGTTGAGGATTTCACGGGCCTTGTGTGACTTCTCATTGGCACTGACAGGTGCTCTCTGAGTTGCCTTCATGGCTGCCGAGTCTCCTTGTATCCCGGGAGGACACGAAGACAGGCAGACGGCCAGCCAAGCTGTTTAATGTTAATGCACAGCACACTGTGGCAGACACAGTGGCAGGCCGTTCTGTCACTTGCTGAGATAATGCCAGGGTAGTTGGTGCTGCATAATGTGATGTTTTATCTCTAGAATACTGATAAAACTTTAAAGGACAAGAAGGATTGTGAAATAGAACATAGTGATGAAGGTTTAGTGTGACTTTTACAGTGACTGCAGTTCTGTGCGTCTGGCTGGCAAGTTTAGTTTATCTTGACTTGTTGGTTTTTCTTGTTTCAATTTGCAGTTTACTCACTTTTCTCAGACTTGAACATAACATTGTATTGACAACCCTGGAGCCTCTAGTTTTCCTTCCACCTATTGGTTCTTGCTGAAATACACCCTGTGCGTAGATTTACGTTGCCTTGCAAAATTATTCACACCCCATCGCTTTTTGCATTACATTATACCCACAAACTTCAATGTACATTATTTGGGTTTTGTGTGAAAGACCAACACAAAGTAATGCATAACTCTGCAGGGGAGGCAATCTTTGTTTACCCCGGTTTAATCTGACACCACAAAATATTATCTGGTCCAACCGGATACCTTCATAAGTTATTATCACATACAATGTAGTCTAAATAAATGCAGAACAGTATTTTGTTAAAGAAAACTAGAAAACAAAAATGTCAAATACACCAAAAACCAAATAGTCATATAGTAGTGGATATGCTTAAAGAAGGACTTAGTTCTCAAACAATATTATAACTTTGAACATCATATGGATAATTTTTTAATTTATTGGTTAAAAACAGAAAGTGCAAGATACTACTACATTCCTACCAAGACACGGTCATCTACCAAACTTGACAATTCTCAAGAGAGGAGGACTAATAAAGCAAACTGTGGTGAATCTCACTATTGACAGGACCGTGATTTGGTATGCCTTCACAAATCTGACCTTGATGGAAGAGATTCATGAAGGAAGCATTGTTGACACAAAGCCATTAGAAATCCTGAGTGCATCCGCAAGACATGTGGTGACACAGCAAGGTGTTTCATTCAGATTACATGAAAATGAAATTTTGTAGCCTTCATGCAAACTTCTATGTATGGCAGAACACTGAGTAAAACATTTTATATCAGCCATAATAACACAAAATCTACACTGTGGTATAGCAATACTTTTCTTCAGCAAGAGTAAGGAAGCTACTATAGAGAGGTGATGGCAAAATGGGTGCTACTACATGACAGGGGAATCCTTAAAAAAATCTGTCCAAAACTGTTGAACATTTCAAATCAGAGAGGAGGTTCACCTTTCACATTTTAGAAATATACCCTAAAACATTTTTTTTTGTTTGTAAAGTTGTTTTCTCTCTGTGTGCATGTGTCACTCATCACCATGTTTGCCTGCCTTTGCATGCAACAGTGTGTGAACAAAGATGAGCTGTGGCCCAAAAATAACACGCAGACTCAGCCGTGGAGATGCAGGAGCATGCTTCACTAGATTGATGCATCACGCTGTGCCGTAGATGTCTTTCGAATGCGTGTGTGTGTGTTTCTTTGAGTTAGATGTTGCTTAGGAAAAAAAAAATGACACAGCATGACAGATCCGGTTTTGTTAACGTTGTCATGGTGTTTTTTAAACCTCCTACTATCAGCTGAAAGAGAAATTTCATAAAATATCATTTGAGCTCATCACATCTTTTAGTTCAGTTTAAATCAAACACGTTTGGATATTTCTGCATTACATTTTGTGCTGCGGTGTAACAATCATTCAGGAAATGCTCATAAGATGTATTTTGTTATGGTGGATTAAGACTGAAACTGTGTTGCTTGCATTAAGCAATTCCTAACATGGTGGTTTTAATTTCATGGCACATTTACCAGTGGATGCCAACAGGCAAAACACAGTGATGAGCTTTGGATAAAATAGATCTTCATGAAAATTTATAACAAATTGATGCAGCTTCCAGTATGCTCATTTTCTGCTTTTGCTTATTTTCTACTTTTATTAAGTTCAATTATTTGAATGGTGCTAGAGTTAGATCTGTTTTCTGAATGTGGTTCAGTTATTTATTTATGTTTTTTATCTCTCTACTTCCCACACATGATCGATACAACTACTGGCTACAGAGGGGGATTTCTCAGTACCAGTAGGATTGATAGGTGACCTTTCTCTCCCTCTGCCTGCTAAATAAAACACGTGTAAAAGGAGAAAAGGAGAAATGTGGAATGTTGTGTCACCTAGCGGGACTCTTACTGTGCAGATGGGACGTTACCATTTCATGACTGAACGTTAGAGGAAGTTAAAACGAGCAATGTTATTCATACAACTCGTCAGCTTTCCCAGCTTCAAGATGAAGCTATCAATCGAATGGAATTTTTAATTGACATTCCTGATTGTGAAATCTGTCTATTAAATAGAGCAGCATATTACCCAATTACCCTGAGTACCAGTAGATATTTCTGTATTATAAACCCAGAATGTTATGTATAATCCAATGGACTAACATATTGTAAACATATCGGCAGGGTAAAACTGTACACATATAACCAGGAAAAAAAGAATGAACAATTTTTACACTTTAAAAAAAATTACAATTATCAACATGGCTTTGCAGACTTTTTTGTACATCTATTCTGTAACCCTTAATTTTGTCTTACATAACTTTTGACCCTATTTAATCATAATAGCTGAAGAGAAAAAGCTGAAAGAGAATAAGAAGAATACAATTAATCTTAGCTGTCGTTTTAAAGAAAGCACAGATAATTCGAAATAAGTTTCAATCATTTACAAATGACAACCTGTGCGCATTCTTCAGCTACAAGAAATGCAATCTATCACAGACAAAAGCATCAAGCTTAGCGTAATTTGAAGAAGTATGCAAAAAGAGAGAAATCAGTTCTGCCATGTTCAGAAACATTTGAATGGTTTTGGAGAAGACAAATCACAAATCAAAAATTATTGCATTTGATTAGTATTAGGATTATTCTATAATAAAGATGGAGATTACCCAGTAAAGTTTAGGATTAACCTCAATCTAAAGCTGACTCACTGGTTTCTTAGCGGTATTGTTTATTGGTTATCCTGGCAGAGAGGTTAGGGATTGCTGTCATGGGTTTGGTTAGACTTATAGACCACACATCTAAATGATTTTATATAATTAAGTTCGGACATCCCTGGTAATATGCTGAAAGATGGCAATGCATTAGTCTGCTTCAATTTGCAGGCATTAGAAACAGCTGAAACAGAAGCTTGATGACAGCACCAAGATAATCAAGATGGTTGGAGGAAAACTGTACTCCCTTTCTTCTCTTTCAGTAATGTCTATGAATTACCTTGTCATGACTTCTAAAGCAATAAAGAACTTTTGATGTATTTTTCTTAGATTACCATGCCTTAATCTTTGAAGATGAGTCTTGGTGTACTCTTGGTGTACTCTTGGTGTACTTATAACTGCATTTAGACATAAAAGAAGAAAATAGGAGCCTTACTATGGTGTGTCTGCATGATTTTTTCTTTTAGCAGTCAGGGGTTGCCAGGAACAGATGAGGTGACTAAGGCTTTAGTAATTCTGTACCTGGCTGCACTCATGGCAGCAAGGAAAGAGAGTCTGATTGATAGCAAAAGATATGAGTTTGAGGTTCAGTAAGTGATCCATGGACTTACTCCCATGTTATTTATTGCCATGGCTCGTGACTTTTTATGTGGTTTATTGAAACAGAAAGAAAGCATGTGTTTTTTTTTTCTCTTCAAAAATGTTCTCTACACATTGCAATGTTTTAAGCATTTTTCTAAGTGTTTTGTAGTTGAGCTTCTTAAACATTTTTAGCCTGCTCTTTTTTTTGTTAATTGTCTTAGAAAGGAAACAAATCAAAGAAAGAAAATATCAAACACAAAAAAATACCAGTTTAGTTGACAAAATGGAAACAACTATTGACAGAGGCTTCTTGTCTTGTCTTTGTTGCCCTCCTCACAATTTCATAATATGGCAACAATAAAAAAAATGTACAAATACAAAAATGATCACAAACATTGAAAAGCATTACAAACGCCTCACAAATACACGAACACAAAAATAAGAATGTATGTCAAAATAAATGTAGAATAAAATATGTCAGAATAAAAATAATTAATATGTGATTCCCACTGGTTCAAACCAGCTGACTTGTCTTCTCTAATTACCAGCCAGTTGTCTGGCAGAAGCAGCAGTGACAAACCAGTCTCCTAAAACTGATCTGATATGGTTGAGTCTACTGCTGATGCACCGAGCTGCAGATCTTCTGTTCTCAGATCCAGAAAGAATATGTGTACATGTAGCACTAGTACAGAACCAAACACCAAACACGAGTATGTGAGTGAAAGTCTGAATGAGATTTCAAAATGTCTGATAATTGCATTCATTGGATATATGAGCATTTAACAGATGTGCATATCTTCTGTCTCCGTTTTCTTTCTGCTGCTGTTTATTCTGATCCTTTGACTATCGGTCATGTGAAATTAAATTCTGAGTCATTATTATCTCAGTTTGAAGTACATGCTGTGGCCAGACATCAATGTTGCCCAGTGAACATTTTTAATAAAATGTGGAATCAAGGAAGACAAAGAAGGAGAATTTGCTTTATTTTCTATGTTTATTAGAAACAAAATGTTAATAATAACTCATACCTCATCAAAGTTATTATACTGGGAGCAACATGAATCAATTACAAGACTTAAATTATGTTTTGGAATAAAAAAAAATAAGTGGTAAGGCTCAGGTTTCATCTAAAATCTGACATCTAAGGCACTCAAATGAGGAAATGTAGAAAGAATGTCGACAGCAGAAAAGAGGCAATATCATAAGAGGTAATGGTTTTGCAATTTGATGCCACATCTAATAGTTTATACTTTGTAGTATTATATTTCAGAGGATGTAGATTAAAAATCATTATGACTGAGAAAGACGTGACCTGAAGAAGTTTATTTGATCTTTAGCACAGCATAAAAACAGAACACAAAATGACCATAATTGTTGATAAAATGTCTGCAGAAAACACAAAATTACCTCAAAGAATATTAAAATCCTTAGAAATATGAAAATGAATGTTCACAGCCTTCACATTATAACTTTGTAACTGAATAAAGAACTAACTTTATTAAAAGTTTAAAAGTATTAGTTTCTGAAGGGCAAATTCAATGGTTTCATTCTCATCTTTGGTTTTCTTTTATCTAACCAAACATAACTAAGGACTGGAATAATAGAGAAAGAAAGGAAGTAAGAAACCCAGGGACTAACCTCTTCACAATTAAACTGTTTCCTTCAGTGTGAGTATTGTCTTAATGCTGATGTTGGTATTGTCTGATCTTGGTCTTGAGACAGCTTTGGGTTGGACATATGGCACTAACTAAAATAAGTCTGTTTTGTGCATATGTTGGGACAAAACTTACTGAAGGAGATTTTCTTTTTCATACACGATGTGATTTATTTTGAGATCATTAATCTTTGTGACCTGTGTTATGGCAACTTGCTGTGCAGTTTGGACTTTGAGAGAAAACTGTTCACGTTGAACAATATTAACAACTATGCTTAAAAAAGAAAAAGCTTGTACCTGTTGTTTATAAGGTTAGGACTTTACAATGTAATGTTTCTCACTGCCCATCTCCTGTTCACTTACTGCTTCTTTGTTTGTTTTTGTCTCAGCATTTCTATTTTCATAAATGCATCAATTTGGTCCTTTCAGAATGCCGATGCCAGCTACGATTTTAGCAGCAACGACCCGTTCCCATTTCCTCGATACACAGATGACTGGTTCAACAGGTAATGCCCGTCCAGACATCCCTCCTGTTTACATACACATCCCGAGTGTGTTTTTATGTGCAAACATGTGCGCTCTATCTGGAGTCTGCTCGCTCTGCCCTATTGATTTTCTCTCCACATAGTTCTATTAAGACAGCAAAATAAACAGCGACATTGTCCAGCAGTATGACAGAAGAAAACCACATTGCTTATTTTTAGTCAGTGAAATGACTGCATGGAGTATGTAAAAAGTAAAGCTCCTAAGTCAATGTCTCAAAAGATATTGCATATATTAGTGACCTTCTGTTACTAAAGCCTGATCAGACTCCTATTTCCTAGCATAAATATGTAAAAAAAAACATGGAGATAACACATTACAAATCTTGTTGTATTTGCACATCTGCTTCCATTTGCCTTGATGAATGTGTGTCTGCACCTCTGTGTCAAATTTAGCAGGCGGTGCTTTGGTTTAATAGCAGTTGCTGACTGCAATTCTCGCTGGCTAGTCAGCTGGTTGTTATAAATAGCTGCCTGTCTGGTGCAAGGCATGCTGGGAAAGAGGGGTTGACTCTGCAGTGTCCCTGTGGGGGTGCAAAGAGATGGCAACATTACACGGTGAACACAAAACACAGATGTGCACAGGCTATTCTGTTAGACATCAAATATTGTAGTTAGGTGCCGGACAAATGTGAGTTAAATTTCAGGATTAGAGTGTTTACGGCATCAAGATTCTTTATCTTGATCGTTTAGCCATGAACAATCTTGTTAAAGTCCGACAAACGATCTGCAGCAACCAAGGTTACAGCTGATCTGTGAAATCTTCGCTCAGACTTTTCCAAGAAGATATCATTTGCAAATTTATGCAAATTCATTCAAATCCTCACAAGTCATTTCTTTCCTCTCTCTTTTTTTTTTTTCTTTTTCTGTCACCAGTCATGGCACACGATGTGCTGGGGAGGTTTCTGCGGCAGCCAACAATAACATCTGTGGTGTGGGAGTCGCCTACAACTCCAAGGTGGCAGGTGTGTGTCATGTAGAAAACCTGCACATTGAAGAGAGAGGGGGAGTGACAATGAAAAGATGACAACGTTAAATAATAGCTTTGATAACAGTATGATGACAGCCTCACAGATCTGATGCAGGTGATTTACAGAGAGAGGGAAAGCACAAAATATAGGCTGTTGTACGGAAAATTGTGCTGAGGGGTGTTCATATGGTTCACCTCTATGCACAGAGGTGGAAATTATTGAGATTGCTGTGGTGGAAAACAAAATTGATGCATAAAATTGAGATATGAAATAAGTAGGTTGAATTTTTATTTGCATGTTGCTGTGATGGTGACTGTTTTTGTCTTCTTTTATTAAGGTATGCACATTTTTTTTTTTTGTGCAAATCAAATCAAACAGAACCAACTGTTTTTCTTAAGTCCTTATTTTATATTTCATTGCTGTCTTCATCTGCCAGGAAAAATGAGTAACTAATAAAAACAAGATTCTTGTCCTTTTAGGCATCAGGATGCTGGACCAACCTTTTATGACTGATATCATTGAAGCATCATCGATCAGCCACATGCCTCAAGATATTGACATATACAGTGCCAGCTGGGGACCAACTGATGATGGCAAGACTGTGGATGGACCGCGGGAACTTACATTGCAGGCCATGGCTGATGGTGTTAATAAGGTATAAAGGAATCAACTAGATGTTGAGTCGCAGCTTTCTTCAGGCTTATACAGCCTGAGACACCGGCATAGGACATGTTAATAAATAAATTGAAAATATATTGATCTGGTCTTCTTGTAAGACATTTTGGACCAATGGTTATTGACCTTCTGGGCAATATATCATGAAGATTTGTCTTTATTAATCCTATCACCTGCTTTTGAAATACTCATGTGACTGTCTCAAAAGCTGTAGTTGCCAGGGTTCGCTGACAATCAATTAGTGTATGCCACAATATCACATGCAATGAAGGTGATTCTGCAACACTGAGATAAACCTTGTGTCTTTGTCCACTTATAAAACTTCATACACCAAGGCAGCTATTAGGACCGGGGCATACATATTCAGAAACTCATCAAATAGCCAGATAACTATTCTTGCTGAAGACATTTGGCATTTATGCCATTTTATAGCACAAAATTTGAATTGAAAGATGAAGAAAACGTCACCACTTCAGCTCATCTTTTTATTTTAGCGTAAAAGCCGCCTTGAATTTTTAATGCACTTGCATGCTGGTGTAGAAACGTTTCCACTGAACTCTGTGTTGCTTGTTAATGCTCCGGCCATTATTACAGCAATTTTTCATTCAGCTATGTTCTTATGGAAATGATGAATATAGACAAGAAGTTGTGCAGATACACAAATGCATTGCTCTTATGACAGAAAGATCAAATTATGCACACTAAATACATTCATCATGCTGAGAACAAAGAACACCTATTTTAGATAAACTGTAGTAACAACATTATTAGAGGTCGTAGCACTTGATAGTACCTTAATCTAGCCCAATACAGTGATTTATATATATATTTTACATGGACTTTCTTTTATTTCTACATCCTAACCCTGTGCCTTATCCTACATTAGTAACCAGTGATTGCAACCTTAAATTAATTCACACCTTTGTGCTAAATCTAAGCCCTAACTCAAAAACACCTCTCAGTCAGTTCCCACAATGTAGGATGTGTTAGGAAAATGGTCCCTACCATGTATCAAATACAAGACCACACACACACACACACATACACACACACGCACACAGTTGTAAAGCTGACAGCTACACTGCCAATTACTTGCTTGATTAATCTTCATGCACCATGTGCGGGCAGGTGCAAGCTGGTCTGAAACAACTCCATCTCAGGCAGAGTGGCTGAACAGAAGCACAACTCAATGAAACAAACATCACTTATCGTGCAGGCACTCTGCAATCTGCTGCTTACGGAAGATTCTAATGATCACTTATATAAGTTTCTGTGTTGGCTGTGCATGATATTCCCTTTGCAGACGAGGGAAATTAGAAAGTACATTATGTTCTAGAAGCGCCCAAACGAGACTGTGTGGTTTTAATCAAAATAAATAACTGAACTGGGCAAAAAATTAAAACACTTTATCAGAATTAGAGCCGGAAACAGAACAGTAAAATCCTAAAGCACAGCATTTAGCTCAGTGTTGCTCAAACCTCTCTTTTTAACAGGACACTATAGCCTAATGAGAGAGGGGAAAAGCATGTAATGTTGGTCTTGTTGTGAAACCATCAGCCTTTTGTAGTCACAGGTGCAGCAGAGAGAGAAAAAAAAGGATGCTCTCTGCCTGGAGAGACTGTTTGCTGTTTCCTTTTGTAAGACACCGGTATTAAAAAAAAGTAGCTACAGTTTTTTTTCCTACAATAGGTTATATGCCCTTTTCACCAAGGCAAGAGCAATTAACTGCTTTGAAAGGCGGTTCCGCAATACAATTTCTTCTGGTTTAGCTTTTTAAAATCACATTTAGAGGTTTCGGATTATCAAAATAACTGTATTGTCGAAGATCCCCTGGTCATGAGGATTTCTTTTGCAAAGATTTAAAGCTACCCTAATCAATCTGATGCTTTGTAAAAATATTATTATTTGCACAAAAAACAGTCAAAATGTTAGCCATTGTTTTACATTTTGAAAATGAGTCGCACATTGCATACAACTCTCCCGTCCTTCGTGGCGCTGCTGTGTTTTGGAGTCACTACATTTGTGACAGATCTCATTAGGTAGCTGTGTGATTAGGCAGTTTGTTCCGCAGTGTTGGACCAAAGAGGCTACAGGCAATTTTTCCAGGAACAATTAACCAACCACCACCTGGCGACGACAGAGTTTTGATTGGATTGTAGTGTATGAGTAATTTAGAAAAATATGCACCAAAGAGACCGATTTTTTAATAAACAAAGGAATTTTAAAAATGCTGATCCTGATTGTATAATTACAGTAAGATTAAAATTCCCCCTTTCTCTGTCATCACTTTAACTTCAAGAACCCCATGAGAAATAAGGAGTAACTTTGATGTATTTCTGCTTCTCTGGATAATGATGTTTTAGGGGCGTGGAGGAAAAGGCAGCATCTATGTATGGGCGTCAGGCGATGGCGGTAGCTATGACGACTGCAACTGTGACGGCTACGCCTCCAGCATGTGGACCATCTCCATCAACTCTGCGATCAACGATGGCCGCACCGCCCTGTATGATGAAAGCTGCTCCTCCACGCTGGCGTCCACATTCAGTAACGGGCGAAAACGCAACCCGGAGGCTGGTGTTGTGAGTGCGCTCAGATTTAATTGTGGGCATTTCATAAGAGTGACAATAAACAAGCCAGATTAGTAAGAAGAAATTCCCGATAATACTTCTAACATTTAAAGATGATTCAGCTTTATTTTCTCCGAAGTTCTTCACATAACTGTCTCGAAAGATCCTGTCACATTCTCTAAAAGATATTACTGCAGTCATAGACTGAACAGTTATTTGCACATTTTCTGTGAACACAGCATATCTGTATTCCAGACCCTTCATGAGATTGAATGAGTCCAGGAAATTGCTTTATGACTGAGAAAAATAGTGGAGGCTTAGCTGGAGGTGTAGCTCTTTCCAAGAAACAAGCCTGACATTCAGATTTCTATTTTTGTTTTGATGCTCAAAATGATGCTGGTGAAATTGTCCGCATTAGAATTCTTCAGCATTAAAATTTCTCTCAGTTGTTTTTAAGGGACACTTTTTTTTAATGAAACTGTTTGCTTGTGTATTTAGGACACATTTGTGAATTTGCACACATTGGACAATTCAAAATTGGACCTTCTTTTTTGGTTGCCATTTATAATTTTATTTATTTATATATTATTTTATTTAGGCACAGAAAGTAAGTGTTGACTTTAATACTTCATTAAATTTTTCACTCACAATGTTTGCAAAACAGGAGTTTGCAAAATTGTCCTCCGAAGTATATATCAGACTTTGATCTTTTCTATTTAGATACTAATTTGTAATATTCTTACATCTAAGTCCACACCTTACGAAGTGTTATAAACCAAGAGATTTTTAATACGCCTGTTTACAGAGGCAGCGGTGTTTGGATGATTATGCAAATCACCTTTGGCTGTTGACAAAGTGCAATCTTCCCAAGGGGTTTTTCTCATAATTGCAGTTAATCTGTTGTCATTTTTTATTAAGTACCGTATTTAGTAAATAAATAATTCTTCAGTCTGATGGTGCAATTTTGTCTACTCTCACTCATCATACTTTGAATTATACAATTTAGAAGCCACAAAAAAAAAAAGGTCTCCAATCAACAGATGAGGATTAGACTTTACTTCTGGTCAAAATAAAAGCTGAAGCACACAGAAATACTGTCTAATATGTCTTGCTAATTGATTAAAATCTCTTGAAGCCTTTATTTTGTCCTTCCACAACTACAAACTTCATTTCATTGCAGTGTTAAGGACTGCATATCTATTCAACACCCTAGAAACAATCCTTATAGAATTGTGACCGACATCAGCTTTATACATCTAAACATTTTGCCCAATGTTTTTTGCAGATTAGGTGAAAATCTGGGACTGGGGCTAAGATCAATAGTCTGAGCTTCAAAGCAGTCATTGATTATAGGTTTTTATTTGTTGCGATGCATCTATGAAGAAACTGGGCTCCAACATAGAGAAAATATTAAATTAATAGCCTCAGATTATAAATGCGTTAACACAAAAATCTAATTGTTCTTTGCACTTTCATAAAATAAGCTTCTTTAAGTCTTTACTAGTCACTACATGCGTAACATTTTTAAAACTGACTTTTATTTTTTCTGTTGCTGTAATTTGATTATTTCAGGCTACAACAGATCTGTATGGAAACTGCACTCTGCGTCACTCTGGAACATCAGCAGCAGCACCGGAGGCAGCAGGCGTCTTTGCTCTGGCTCTTGAAGCTAAGTATGTGCTCCACACTCCCTTTTCACATGCCTATCATAATTGCACATATTGATTCAGATGGACTGTCTGCATGAAAGAGCATTAAGTTGACTCTTTGAATGATACTTAGGCTGAGAAGGTGGCAACCAGCACACACAATCTCTGTATATGATATTTGGTTATGCTTTCCTTTATCCCCATCACCCTTCATCTTCACATTCTATATTCTTGAGTGACCGAACTCTTTAAAGGTGAAAGATATTGCTCCTTCTTTACCAGTGTACATCACGTCTTACAGAATTCCTTATTTTTCACAATAGCAACCTAAATAAACCTTCTGTGATTCAATGGAAATTAATAATCCTTGGATCAGTTAACAGATCACAGTAGAAGATTGAAAGAAAAGGGCCTAGTGAACGGTTGAAGAAGAGTGACTTTGTCTCATTATGTCTCAGACAATAGGGATTCATTACAATCCGCACATGGCAAAAATGTTATCTAAGAGCTAACAGTGAGACCAAACGCAAGGACAATAGAGATTTGTTATTTGATATCAAATCTATGATCTACAGCATTTCAAATCCTGAGAGAGACCCAGTCATTCTTTCCCCCCTCTCTCTCTCAGGACTTTGCTTCTCACATTAAAGGCTGACACGATTCTCTGGGCATTAACTAACATCAGCTGATGGAGCTGTGTAAAGACGCACTGTTTGCTCAGCACACACAATAATGATGTTGCTGTCTGAAGACCGGATGCCCAGCTGCAAATAGCTCACAAGCCTTTTTACTGCCCAAACACACTTGAACCGTAGAACAACATGAGTCTATCAGAGTAAAGCTGTCACTAAAAACAGCTAGATACAGACAATGGCAACCGTCCAAGCCTAAAACACAAACACTGACATTGAATGCTTTTAGCTATTCTATTTTTATAACCAACATGTTTTGTTTAGTTTTTTTTTTTTTTCTGGAGGACTCTCTGTAGGAACGCTCTGCCCTAAATCTTCCTCTGTGTATTTTATTTTTATTTTTTTTGTCTTAGCCCTAACCTGACATGGAGAGACATGCAGCACCTGTCAGTCCTGACATCAAAGCGAAACCAGCTCCATGACGAAGTCCACCAGTGGAGAAGGAACGGTGTGGGGTTGGAGTTCAACCACCTGTTTGGGTATGGCGTGTTGGATGCTGGAGGGATGGTGAAAATGGCCAACGAATGGAAAACGGTTCCAGAGCGTTTCCACTGTGTAGCTGGTTCCATCCAGGAAGCCCAGTAAGTTCCTTCCTTTAAATTAATATTTAGATGACAGGTTGTCATAAAATGCTATTTCATTCTGCGCATCTACAGATTGCAACCAACCTTCCAAGATTTTTAGAGAGGAAAACCCTGCAAACTGCAGGAGAGACACTCTCATCTAATTACTGGGTAATCCCCAGTACGACCTAATTCAATAAAACATTCATAATTAGAGTATCCACTTAATAACCCTGCAATATTTATATTGGCTTCTCAGTCTGTTTTGTCCTGTAAACAGGGTAATTTAGAAATTCTTTATTTGTTTGTCAAGATAAAGTATTTTAGCATCTTGAAGATATTCAATGACATCCAGTGCATTTTTTTATCACACTCAGTCATATTCAAATAACACTGATGCCCCAAAGAAATTCAGTGTCCAGAATACATTGTATGTCCTAATTTTGGGATTTTTCTGAAATAAAGGTAATGCCGATCAAAAACCGATTTGATTCAAAGCACTTTTATTCTGATTTGATTTGTTTTTTTAATCTCCAATATGGATGACAAATTTGGTCACAATGCATGAATAGAAAACTGATTTTTAGTGTAGACATGCTGATCGCCCAGGGAGAAAAACTGCCCACTTACAATCTCTGCTTGATTTACTTGTGAGTCTATAAATTAAAAGATTTTTATTTAATTTAGGACAATCCAGTCCAGATTTCTTAAAATATCATAGGTCATGGATACATTTTCTGTAAGAAACTGTTAGTTGGCCCTTTAACCCTTTGCAGTTTGGAAACAAACTTGAGCATTGTTTTGTTTCATGACTTAGCCAAACTGAAAGCTGAGGAAAGAGTCCATTTAGCTTTATTAGCTGGTCAATCCATTGTTGTTTCACAAACAATGGATTGTGATGTTTAAAGTGTTTAGGAATAATCACGACAGACAGGTGCATTAGATGGGATGTAGCATCAAGAGCAACGAATTTCATTTATTTATTTTGTTTTTTTAACGTATTTTTTAAAGCACTAAGAGTAACCGATGGGGGGTAAAATCTGGGCTTTGTGATATTACAAGAAAATACGGAACATAAACAACAGAAAGATGGAAAAAAATCCAATTTTGATCGTTTTTGTCAGCTTGCATGGATCTGCTGAAAAATCTGAGGAGTTCTTTCATTTTTCAGTTTGTGCTTCCCCACAATGTGTTCATAAAAAAAAGTGGCAAATTTATGTTCTGCAATAAACTAGTCAACAATATTGTCATATTTCTCCATTTCTCCCTGATCAAATTCTGAATTATTTTATAAATAAAAGTATTATTTCAGTTCTACATTTGGCATAGCGCTGAAGAAAACGTTGATCTGAACATCTGAGACTCCTGTTTCTAAGATACTCTCCACCATCTCACGATAATGGTGGAGATGACTCACATTTTTTAAGTCAAACATTATTTAAGAGATGAGAAGCTCTATAAAAATGTTCTTTATACGGCAAAGTTTATTGGGAAGGAATACCAGAAATAACAACTCTCGTTTTAAGCCTTCCAATAGTCTCTTAAAAGCTGATTCACTGGCACTGTCATACATAAATATATATATTTTTTATCAGTTCTTTGTTTCCACAGCAGCACTGCAAGGCTTCTACTGCCTGTATTGTGGTGGAGCTATAATTACAACAATCCCACCTCTGTTGATAGCATATTATCAGAGAAAAGCAATAAACACTGTTGCAGCCATGCTCACAAACGCTGCTCAGCAGAGATCTGATAGCTTCTCTGGCTGTTTATGGCTTACTTAGTTGGAGGAAAACTTCTCATTATCAGCTGAGCTGGCACACAGAGCACCGCAGAGCAGTGTGGTTGTTTTTAATCTGGAAAGATTCAGCCCGTCAGCAGCACCTCTGTCTTCACTTTGTGGGTTTGCAATTACGCTTGCATATTGTCCAACGGCACATGTGAAAATGCTCATCTAAAATGTATTCACATGTAATTTTACTGTTAAAGTAAAAGCATATATTTGAATCACATTTTTATAAAAAAAAAAAAAAAAAAAAACAGACAGAAAAGGCGATTTTGGCAATTTGGAGGTCAGTAAAACAGATTTATATCCACAGTTTAAACTTAAATGCAGTTACTTGTTGAAACACCAACATAAACATTATAATTTTCACTCTCCACCACAAGAATTGGTTTGAGGGTAATTAAAAACAAATAAATCAATAAAATGTTTTCTTTGTCTTAGGGCAGATGGATGGATGGATGGATGGATGGATGGATGGATGGATGGATGGATGGATGGATGGATGGATGGATGGATGGATGGATGGATGGATGGATGGATGGATGGATGGATGGATGGATAAGTAGGTAGGCAGGTAGGTTGGTAGGTTATCTTTTAGTCCTGAAAAGTTGTTGCTTGCTGTGTAACACCTTGGCTTGTTAGACTTGTTAGTTTTCATAGATATTTTCTTTTTCTGTCAGCTCAGCTCAGTTTTGTGCTCAGTTAATCATTTTTCTTTGTAGTTTCCAACACTTCTCCTTCACTTTCCTTTTCTTGCCACTTTTTGTCTGCTTCTCACTGCCTGTGATGAGACCCCAGCCTCTAATAATGGTATTAAACCTCTTCACAGCCTTTGGGCACCATGTACCCTGCTGTGTTCTTAGCCTGTCTCTTCACCCAAAGAGGTGGGAAAGCAGTATGTTTTCTTAATCAAAATCCCAGACACAAGCTGAAAGTAGGATCCTTTTTAGACTGTGATTAGAGTTTCTGTCCTGAAGACATCCATTATCTCTTTACTTTCTGAATCTCTTTCTCAAAAATTGCCTTTAACCATTTATTTGTGTTCTTGTTTTTAAGTAAATTCCAGTCTGGCAATAAGCTGGTGCTAGCCATTACCACTGAGGCCTGTCAGGGAAAGGACAACTTTGTCCGCTACCTGGAGCATGTCCAGGCCGTAGTCACTGTCAACGCCACCCGCCGTGGAGACCTCAACATCAACATGACCTCACCGATGGGGACAAAGTCCATACTGTTGAGTCGAAGGCCCCGGGATGACGACTCCAAGGTTGGCTTTGACAAGTGGCCCTTCATGACCACCCACACCTGGGGGGAGGACCCCCGTGGCACCTGGGTCCTGGAGGTGGGTTTTCGGGGCGATCAGCCTCAGCGGGGTGTCCTCAAGGAGTGGACTCTCATGCTGCATGGAACACAAAGTGCCCCTTACATAGACCAGATTGTCCGCGATTATCAGTCCAAACTGGCCATGTCCAAAAAGGAGGAGTTGGAGGAGGAGCTAGATGAGGCCGTAGAGAGAAGTCTGAAGAGCTTGATGAGTAAAAACAACTGAAATCAAAATGTCATCTGCATGTTGCCAATTGCTTCACTTTTCCCTGTATTTTCAGTCTCGCTCTCTGCCCACAGTATCACTACATCACCTTATTTTGTTCAGTGTTTCCTCTCTTCTGTCTCCTGCTCTGCCTCTCTCCTTTCTGCTTTTTTGTTATCAAGAGTTTCCCTCAGACACCTTTGATGAATGTTTCTCCTAACAATCATGACAAAAGTATATCCCTTAATCAACGGTCGTAGAGAAAGCAAAACTATATCGGCAGAATTTTACATTGCAATGAATTGTACATATACCACGCCAGCGTTTCATGCTATTGCTTTCATGCCCTGCACCTTTCTTCTGCCAAATGTTGTACAGTTTTTTTTTTCTGTGACTGTAAATGATTTTCTGTCTCATTCTACTTAAACTTTAATTTTATCGCAAACATAGCAGTGATACTTCTTTCCGTCTGTATTTTTGTGAAATTTTTGTAATCAAGGAAAGGAATGTGTAATTTATTTTGCAGAGTGCGGTCATCTTTCATAACCTTTGACGTATATGCTATAATAAACCTATTCAGCTATTTATTAAAGCATTTGAGTGATTTGGAGCACATCACCCAATATTTTTTTCTTCTAAATAAAGATTTCTACTCTATCAGTTCAGTGCCCCAAACTGCACAAATAAATGAATAAATCAAACGATGGATGCCCCCCCCCAAAAAAATGTGGAAAATACAACAACTGAAAAATAAATATAAATACACGATCTGAGAAACCATCTAATTAGAAAACAGACTTCAATTGTATTTTTTGTTATTTTAGTATAAATGCAATACTATCTGAACTGTTGAAAATAGAGTATAAAAGCAGCAGGTCTGTTAAATAAGAGTTTGGATTAAAGGGACAGTTCATCACAACCTGACATTTATTGCCTCTGGGTAGGGAGCTCTAATTAAGGCTGCTAAGCTTCAGTACAGAGAATAGCAACAAATAACCACATTTCTATTTGTGGAACAGTGAGACAGAAGAAGAACGGTAAATATTTTGATCTACATGGGTTTTTCTGGAGTCATCCTTGCTTTTTTCTATATCTTTTCCATTTTCAACGTTTTATATTTTTCAACGACATTTGTAAAAATTGCACATATGTTTGTGAGCTATTTAGGGATATCAAAATTTAAGCTTTGTAAAATTTTAACATTTTTCATTCTGGAAAAACTGATTGCCCTTAAACCTAATAATTGTCTCTAATCCGCCTTCGGTGGCAACAGCTGTCACAAAATATTGCCATTCCACTCCATTCCACTTTTTTAATTCAGCCACACTGTGAGGTTTTCAAGCTTGAACAGCCTATGTAAGATCACATCACAAGATCCCAATTAAATTCCAGGATTTAAACAGGTTAGATCAAAACTTTATTTATTTTTTTAACCATTTAGATGTGGGCTTGATAGTGTGCTTCTGATCATTTACCTGTTGCATAACCCAACTATGACTGAGCTTTTAGTCATGAACTGATGTTCTATGTTTTCTGAACTTGTAATGACTCTTGCAGTCAATCACTGGACTCCCTATCTTAGAAATGGTTTGGTATGTTCGGCGATGATGCATACACCATATGGTGGCTTGAGTCAACGAGGTGGTTGCCACAGGTTAGAGTCCTGGTCTGTTGACCCTTTCTGCATGTCTTCCCCCTATGTTATAACCCACTTTCCTGTCAGATCACTATCAAATAAAGGTCACTAGTTTAAAAACCATTAAAGAAAAAAATTATTGGTTTTGGTAACTGTTTCATCTTGAAATGAACAAAGCAAAACTGTAGCTGTTTGAGTCTTTTATTATTCAATATATCAAATCCAATTGATACACAGCAAACTAGTGCTGAGGGCAGAAAGTGGAATCCAATTAAACAATTAAGATAAAAGGGGAAAGCCAGAGTTCTAAAAGAGAACATCAAATGGGTGGCACAACTTCTTACTCTTTTTGAGAAAATTTTTTATTCTTTTTTTTTTAAGGTGGCATAGAGCTTTTAATCTTGTCCCAAGTTTTCAGACAGTAAAGTACTTAGTGCATGGCTGCTGGCTGAACACAAGTGAAATGCAATCAGGACTCAGGAGCAGAGACATCAAGCAAGAGGAATATCAGGGTTTAGTTGGTGTTCATGCAGGATGTGTGTCCCAAAGAGACTGAAACATAGGTGTTAGTCATTTTGCATTTAGTTATTCTGATACTAATAGCAACACTGTGTTCTCATTTAAGGTCCTGGACCACATTGCAGCCAACAGTTGATGTGTTTTCAATGTTTCTTCTTGCTCGACTTTTCAATCATGGTCTCCACCACCATGGAGGTTTCCTCGTAACCTTTGACTTTGCGATCCTTGGAGAACTTTTCCACAGATTCCACCACCTCCACCTTTTCATAACTCAAGGTGTCTGGGCTGAAACTACTCGAGCTGGTGGTGCTGGTGCTGGAACCGGTACTAGAACTGCTGCCACCATGGGCTGCAGGTTTTTTCTTGGGCTTGTCGTTCCCAGGCACAGGATCTTGGGAGCCTGAGTCCGACGGTGGAGATAAGGGATTCGGATCTTTTGAGAAAGGCTCTCCATTATTAGATTTACCTCTTCCTCCACTGTCTTTTGTCTTTCCACCAATGTTATCTTCTCCTGCATTGGGAGGCGGTGTGGGACTGAGAGGCCTGGGGTCCACCATGGGCTGAAGGGGTGGAGGAGAGGGCGTGCCACGTCCATGAGGCTCATAAGGATACATCATCCCATCTCCTATTGTGACAAAGATGCGACCGGCTGATGGAGTGGAAGTGTAGAAGCAGGGATCCAAGAAGCTGCCATCACCAGTAACAAGTACATAGCGACCTTTAGTATAGAAATCAGCGATTGGCTCAGGCCTCTGGTACTTTCTCATTCTGTCTCTGACAATGTTGCAAAGAGTGTCGAAGGCTTTGCTAATCTGCGCTCCATCTGGGACATCCTGTCGAGAAACTCCAGTGAGCGCAGCACCTTGATCTTCTTGTTTTACCCTTTTAGCCTGCACCTCCCCAGATGAGACCACATTAGATTCTTCATTGTCACCCTCTTCTGTATTTCTCTCCTCTTGGCTGCTGTCTATGACATCTTTTGGGCTCAGTTCTTTCTTCTTAAAGACCTTTTTAGCGAGTATCTTCTGTCTGGGCTTTATGCTTGTGATATCTTGGATAGCTTGGGTGATATCTGGGCATAAATAAAGACAAGTGACTAAACCTCATGAACTGATAAATATTTAAAATGACTTAAGTGGCAGCTACTGATTTTTTCTCATGCCGGTAAAGGCATTCATTTGTTAGCTTTGTAAAATTCAATAGTATTTACTACTCTCTAATATGATGGTAACTGATGATACCCTTCAGGGGGACTTTAAAAACAAACCAGCTGTGATTTGCTCATCATGTTCTTACCTCTCCCCCTGCTTGATGCACTGGGTGTGTGAGTGTAGCGGTAATTAGTGGTAAACAGGGTAATGGGAGTGCCAATTATGGCAGAATTCAACCTGCAGGTTAAGAAAAGAGAGGGAGATTAGAAAAAATGTCGCCCAGGCAACAGCGATGTGCTCAAAAGCTTTCACAACCTGGAAAACACACAATTGAAATTTCTTTCTGTAAGTAAGAAAGGGAAGAAATTAAAATGTGGAAGAGGGACAGATCTGTTAAGTCACAGAGCCACCTACTGGTGGATGCAATGTAATCTAATAACTTGTTAAGTTATCTTCTGCAAACAAAAAATTGCTTTGCTAAAAATTTACTGTACTTGCTCTTCACTTAGGTGATTTACAGTAAGAGATTTACTGTATCAGTAAATCACCAAAATGGTCTGGGGATATCAGCTGCCAGAATGTTGTTTTTAAACAATGAAAATAAGAGCAATGCTTCTTTTTTGGACAAAAAAAAAAAAAATCAAGTACTTCATTATGCCAGAATGTTTGACATTTTTTAATAGAAATAACATTTTGTCAATATACCTGAACAGAAAATTTATTGGTAAAATTTTAAAAATAAATAAATAAAAACAACTCTTCTCTCTAAATATAATGGTGCTACAAAGCACTTAACTCTGTTAAATCACTCTGGATGATTTTGAGCTCATTCTTGCTTGCAGGATTATTTTATTTATAAACTGTTAATCATATTTAAGTGCAGACTTCAAATTGACTACTCCAAAACCCTCATTACAAATGTTTAACCATTTCAAAGTGCAATGGTCTGGACACTAATCTAAAGCATCACTGTATATTAATTTTGAGCTTCAGGATATGAACAGAACAGAATTTTGTTTCGACAGGAGAATATGCGTTTCTATCAGCTATGGCAATTTATTTATTTGGTTACTGAAGCAGCAAAACAACCCCACACCACTTCACTTCCACCACTATATTGGACTGTTGGTGTGATTAAAACTAATATAATGAACTGTTACAAAAAAAAATCAAAAGCAGAATAAACTCTTTCTTACACCATTGCAGTTTCTTTGGGTGTTTGGGAAGGTTATAACATATGTTTGTTATTTGTGTGGACCAGGAATCATAAGAAAGAAGTCTACCTGTTATCTTCATTCTCGATTATCCTCTTGTATCGCTCCAGCTCGTTCTCAAGGGATGTCTGATACATGGCCAGGTGGCGACAATCACTGATATATTTTTCCAATGATTTCTCAGCTTCCTCAATCTCCTTCCGTAAAGAATCTATTTTCTCATTGTACAGCTGGATCTCATTGTCATATTTCTCTTGCGTGCTTTTGATGGTTTGCTCCAACATCGCAGTCTGAGAGAATACAATATCAACATTGTTAAAGAAAATACAATGTACAATCTTGATAATAATTGAGAATTGACTTTTTTACCCATATCATTATAATTTGTATTTTACACATGTAGGGTGGTGAAATAATGATTAAAATTATAATTCAGATTATTTAACATAACATCGGAGGAAGTAAAAATTGGTGACACCTGTACTTATACAAAAATTATTTCCACAAATATATGGTGCATCACAAATAAAAAATAAAAATGGAGTATGGAACATGTTACAAAAGTCACACTTGAAATAAAGCGATTCTTGCTCACATCTACTAGCTAAAAGTTTTAACAGCAGAAAATATTACTTGTGGCATCTTACAGTTTAGCACCATATCTGCCATAAACACATTATTTTTTAGAATTCAATACCTAATCAAAACTACTTATCCCTTCATTCTTTGACTGATTTAATTAGAATAAAATACATTTAGAAACACTCAACCCATAAGCAAAATATTGAGCTAAACATTGATCTAATATTTTGATCTGGTGTTTTGATATTCCAAATGTTTTATATCTTTGGGAGAATATAATTAAAAAAATAAAAACAGCTGCCTGATTTACATTATTATAAAATTATATTGATGTTAACTGGATTCATTCAATCTTTTGAATATGAAGGACATTCTTTAACGGTATGCATGGCATAAAGAGTGGAGCTGGGATTTTGACTAAACAAAGCAATTGTTATTAAAATGGCATGAAAAATTTAGGGGCATTCCAGTTTTCTAAAAACATAACTCATGCCGGTATTATAAAAGCAAGAGAAGCCAGCTCTACAAAAGGAATACTGTATTGTTTTATTTTTTCTGTCTTGCTACTTATGGATTGTCTTATTATGTTGTTGGGGAGTCTTCAAAAATCCCTCTTTGGGTTCCTGTGATTGATGTAAAGTGTCACGTTGCTGTGGCTACTTACCTCACTCTGTAAGCGTTGCTTCTGAATCTGCAGCTGATAGAGGGCGCTCTTGTAGTCTTCCAGCTGAGTCTGCAGCCCTGGTATTTTCTTTTGGGCCAGTAACTTCTCCTGCTCCTTCACAAAGGTAACACATTTTAATAGGCATTGGTTGCATATTCTGGCAGTGTGGTGCTAACTCCTCCCTGACATCAACTGATTACTTATTTGAGTTGACTTTAGGAATCTATATATAATTATACAAAGATTGTTTTCACAAATATATGGTACACCTCAACTAAAAAATAAAAACAAATGACTGACAAAGAATAAATGAGCTGTGAAATGTCAAAACATACATTCTGATCCGTGTGCTTGTCGTCTCCTAAAAAATCCTGATACATTTCAAAATTAAAGCAAAGCCTCTGTGACATTTCAATTTATAGAAAAACTAATAAGCTTTAATATGGAACTTGTAAATGAGATTTTGGATAGAAAAAAAAGAGGATCTACCATGATAGTTTGACAGCCATCAGGGTTAAACATTTATTTGAAATAAATTTATTTGAAATAAATTTTGAAGAGTGGCCAGAAAGACTTGATGGACATTTCCTTCTCAAACAAAATTTTTTTACTTTTTATTTATTTATTGGATTGCATAATAAAAAAAAGAAATCCATATGCATGCAATTCTATAGAAAATGATTCAGTTTTTAACTTACTTTGTGACCTTCAAAGCCTTTTTCTCAGTGTGGTCTCAATAAATAATTTGACTTCTATATTACTAATTAATATTGATTTTTTTTTAATGCATCCCTGATCAGGAGCACAGCATTTGATCAATAGTCATGAAACATGCTGGTGTTTTCAATAAGTCTTTAACTTATTGCACTAAGAAAAACTGTGTCTCTCAGCTCGTTGTCCATGGAGACAGAACCAATTAAACATTTGGAAGCAGCACTGCTTCTAAGACCCATTTAAACAAATAAATCTCTAATCTACTATGTTCAAATAGCGGCCAGGGTGGCACAGTTACTCAAAAATTAGAATGCACTGTCATTCTCCTTGGTATTTACCCAATTATGTGTCCTAACACTTTTAAAATTTCTAATTTTTACAGGAGTCTTGATGAAAGGTTCGATTTATGTCCATCCCAACAAAACATGCACAAGAACACACTAATCAGACCAATGCAATGGACAGACAAGGAGCCAATTGGACAAGGGAGCCAGGGACCTCATCAGCTGCTTACACGTAGCAGGGCTGACACACATGCTAACACCAGCCTCTTTCCCCGGGGAGTGTTGAACACACACACACATGCACGCACACGATGACAACATTAGTGACCTTACCTCTGAGATGCCAGCTGACACATTGGGAGCAAAGGGAAGTGTCTGGTTTATTTGCTGCAAAATGTTTACGTAGGTTTCGATCTCTGCAAGGTCCTGTTATAAAATAAGTCAAAGAAAGAAAAAAGCATATGTAAGAGAAAATGCGTCTGATCATCTTCTAAAAGTTAACTGCAGATCTACTCCAACCTTACTGGGGAGTTGAGGAAGTAAATTTAAATTTAAGACTTTCATTTAGCCCAGGTGTATGATCAAATATTTCTGCAGACAAAATGGATTTTCTACCTATAAGCATCAATACTGTTGTCATCTAAGAGCATGATAAAGAGTGGCTTATATTTCTTCACTCTAGAGGAATACTTCAAAGCTGAGCAGCATAAGCCTCGTATTCACAAGACATGACTCTCTTTTTTCTGTTCTACATAATGCAAAAAGAGCAGTGCCCTTTAATATGGTGCGTAAACCCTGTAGAGTTGTGGAATAATTAATCATCAAGCTGCCTCAATTGAAGCAAAAAACAGAATGAAATTGTGAAAGCAGGAAAGTCTTTGGAATTCACACATGATGCATGTAACATTTTAGTCTTTATGTGCCTCAGCATTTTTTTTTTTTTGCCTCTGTTCTGGAGCTTCCAGCTTTTACTGAAACACAAAGGCATTTTTTTTCTTTTTTTATCTGCGTACAGGTTTCTCTGTGAGTGCCTGTGATGCCCACTGCATTTTCTCTTCTTTTTTTTTCTCTGCTGTCTTTTTCCACCCACATCACAAAAAAACAAAACAAATGGTTGTTAAAGCCCCAGAAAATTTATAACACTTGCCCTGGCATCTGTTGGGGTGTTTAATACAAAATTCATTTGCAGTAGTTAGCAAGTTGATATCAAATGTGTTTCTGATAGAGACACAAGATCAGATCTACAGTTATTTAAATGAATAGAATTTGACTAAATATATATTTTTGGACAGACTGAGTTAACCAATGCATTTCTGCTGAGATAATGGGTTTGAACAACTCACACATTAAGATAATGATAATGATTGTGATGCATTTGGCTTATTTGACTTTCACTAAATGCCTTTCACTTCAAGTCATTTGTACAATGTGGATAAATATAAAAGCCCCTGTCCACCTTATACTTGATAGAAGATGTTAAATATAAATGAAGCCTCTTTGGATAGATAATTATATGTTGTGGGCTGTAATTTTTAAGAAACATTTTTGCGATACAGTTAAGTTTCCTGTTACAGGTAGTTTAGTTCCTACCTATTGCCTAAAAGAATCTAAATTTGAACTGGTCACCAAAAACCCTCTATGTATTAACCCAAAACCCAAATGGTTAGGCTACAGCTGCCTCAACATAAAGAAATGTTGGATTCTGAAAAGGACTAAAAATAATGAAATAATATAAGGTTTAAGAAATAACCAGTAATCTAGTTTTGCTTCTTGTAATAGGTAACAAGCTAATAGTGGATGATTTTTTGTTTCCAAACCTCTAAAGAACAAAATACTACTTATAAATGATCAAATACACATCTGAGGTCTTGGTGTGAGCTTCTGCTGCTGTGCAACTCTGTCCAACTGGCTTGATGTCACATCAACATTTAAAATGCAAGTTCAGAACACCTGGAACACATTAGCAATTGTTTTTACTCCAAACAGTCCCATGGAGTATGAACTTTAGATACAGTCACAATATATTTGCGTTATATCGTGCAAACTTTCTGGACATAATGAAATATGCATGTCTGTCAGTGTATTGTAAATTTACACCTCCCTAGTGTCAGAGTAGATTGCAATACGTTTAACATCTTTATTTATTTTTTTTCCATCCCATTTTTTATGATTGTCTGACGTTGGGGTGATGAAACATCCTTGTTCTACATACATGTGCAAAGAGCCTTAGTCTGCTCCACACTGGTCCAAAAATGATTAGCTAAATTAATATGAAAATAGGTCAGACTGTATTCCTAAGGAGACATTCAACATGTGAGCCACATGTGGATAGAACTGTATGAAACAAAATTGTGCTACTTTATGATCATTGTGCGTCATTTGAATAGCATTGGCCTAAATTCCAAGAAGTCAGTTAGTCTGACCTTCTTATTTCTTTCTCTGGTGGAATTGATGTCATCCTGCAGGAACTGAGATTGGAGCTGATACTCCAGATTCTTTAGCAGAGCACTGTCTGCTTCCTGTAGGGAGAAAAGAGAACAAAATGAAAGAGAAGAAAAAAATATGATATGAGAAAAAGAGAACGTTAATCTAACACTTACACAGTGCAATAAAATAAAACTTTCCTATTAACAGTCTTAGCTACTTTTTTCACATTGCAGTTGCAAAAATCAATGTTTTCATATTTTCTGTAAACAAGCATAGGTTCTTCCACGCAGTACCTTGTTTAAATGTTCCAGAGTGCCCCGCAGACGCTCTTGGTAATCACATTCACTTTTGTATCTGAAACAAACAAACAAAGAAACAAACAAAAAAAAAAAGACGGAAACACGTAATATTTAGCAAAGGTCAGCATATTTTATCAAGCGTCCAAAAAGGGTCACCAAAAAAAGGTTTCTATTCAAAGATCAATTTGGTAACACTATGTTTCATTAACAATATGTTGTGTCTTTGCCTTTGAGCACATTTTGAAGTGGGTAAATAAGATTCAGTGACAGCAGTGAAACCTTCCTCCTGGCTGTGATTGGTTGTTTTTGATCGGGAGCGTTGCATTTTTTTCAGATGGCAGTATTAACTCAGGGAGGAAGTGGAGGATATCGATCCTTAAAAAAATATATATTTCAAAAAAACATATTCTTTATAAAAGTTACATACTGTACATTTAACTGAGCCACTGCAAAATATTAACATCAATTCCTGTTAGAAAAAAGCTGGTCAATTAAAATATTAATTCAAACTTAAATCTGCCAGCTAATCTGAGTAATTTTGAGCTTTGCTCTAATGCTAAGTTGATTGCAAATAACAGTACGTTTTCTGTCCTACAGTATTTACAACTTAACATTTGGCTGATATGTTTTTAGTTTATCGGTCAGATCTTTAGTTATTTCTTTTGACAATCATATGTACAGATTGTACTGTTTGAAGAGCAGTCAATAAAAACACAGAATGTTTTGTAGCAGTCAATAACAGTTTGTAAAAAATAATGTGCTTTCATGACTGACCACATACAAAAAAGATTGAACTTTTATCAAGACTGACTGGAACAGTAAATATTTGAACAATTTTGCATGATTTGAAAGAATGATGGAACGATCGCTATCCAAATTTTGTGATGGTGAATAGCTTTTCTAACTTTAGGTTTCTTTCTGGCAAGCAAAAGCTAAAGAAAAAACAAAAACAATTACCCAGCAGCTTCTCCTGTTGAGCACTGTCTATTAATTCTGATATGATTTACTTAATTATGCTCCATCTTTGACCAACAGATAAACAAATGTCTGTCATCCTTCTTACTTGTTGGTATATTCATCCAGCATGCGGCAAGCTTCCCTCAACTCCCGCTCCAGCTTGCTGTGCTCGGAGCTCAGCTCTCGGATTCGCTGCCTATTGATTTCAATCTGCTCTGTGAAGGCCTCCTCAAGGCCACCGGCCTCCTCCATCCGCTGCAGGGTTTCCAGCTGCTTGCGGAAAACGGCGTTCCGCTGCTCTAGCACTCGAGCCCGGTTGATGTATCTGGCAAAGCGGCTGTTGAGCTCCTGAAGGCTCTCCCAGCCCTGGATGGCTGAGACACCTACAGGGGTTTCAGAGTCCTCGGTTTCTTCATCAAAGACATCGGAGCGCTCATACTTCTCCTTGCGCACTTCGCGCTTGAAGCTGGTCTTGAACATTTTGACCTGGTTCCTCTGGGCTGATGGTAACCCTGGACAGCTTCAGCACCTTTAATGTGAGAAAACTTGGGTGCTCACCCTTAGCAGTCTCATGCTAGACTGAACAGTGTAAAGCAATGACTATAGTCGAAATAGCTGTCCCCACCCTGGGTCCCCTCGCCCTGCCTATCATATCAGCCTGGGGCCTTCCAGAATTTATTGTTGCTTTTGTGGCACAGTTGTGAAAAGCATCGCTCTTGATGACGAAGCAGAAACACAAAAGCAAACAATTGGCCTTCCAGTAAAAGAACTAGGTTGTCCCTTGCTATTATTTTGGTTCTTAGTCAGCTGCTTTCTGTATCCCGGTTTGGACCTCTGGATATTGGCCCACTGCAGCACAGAGGGAGAATTTAATGCAGGACAATACATCAGAGTGACAAAAACATTTACAGGCAAACATGTCTATAAAGATAAAGTCAAGTTGGACTGTGGTTGATTTTGGGTGTTTTCACACGATAGTCTAGTTGACTTGATTTTAATGATAATCAAAGTTGCAACATTTGTTAAATTTTCAGGTGGTATGGTCTGCTTTCCTACTGCACTGTCTAATGAACCAAACCCTATGAAAAACTGTTTACACCGTCTCTTGTGGTGGTGCTATACCAAAGACTACTAAAGCAAGGAACACAAAAATCTCTCTAAGCATCGAAAAGAGGGTTATATAACCAGACTTTGATAATAAACTCCATGTTAGTCTGCCTAGACTAACAGATTGGGGTCAACTGAGGACAACTGAACACAAACAAAACTGACCTGCAGACAAAGAACAAAAAGCTGCTTAAATGGAGTTGGAGTTACCTGCACCTGCCGCATGAGGGAGGCACAACCTAACACAGGAGCCAAAATTTACAAAATTAGTGAAAGTAACAAATGAAACAATAAAAAGTAAAACTATCTTTAACTTAGCATGAATAATAAGTGAATATTAAAGTGACAAAATGAAATAACTGAGGTCAACTTGAACAAATAAAGTCCCCCTTTTGGTCTTTTGTAAAAAAAAAAAAAAAAAAAAAAAAAAAAAAAGGAAAGAAAAAAAAATGGTACCACAACCACAACTTGTACTTGCACCAAGGTTATAACATTTGTTTCTCTCTCTCAACAAATTACTCCAGCTTTGTGCAACACAGCTGAATGAAAAAAGCTTTGCAGAGTCTGCAGAAAAAGAATGACAGGTGCTTATGTTGTATGGGAAGCTGTTCGCCAGGACATTTGGTTCACTTTTTATTAATTGTTCAGTTTTTTTACACATACGAACAACTTCACTTTTTTGTTTTGCTTTCTATGAATGTTTTAGCAGCTGGCTGTATCCTGATTAGCAGTTATGTTCATTTCTGGTGTACAGTCCTTTGCTCACTCTAGTTTTTAGTATACAGTTATTGTGTTAGATTATATATATATATATATATATATATATATATATATATGTATATATAAAAAAAAAATTCCCTTCTCACCCACCGCGGGTGGTTCTTATCCTCTGAGCTCGGGTCCTCTACCAGAGGCCTGGGAGCTTGAGGGTCCTGCGCAGTATCTTGGCTGTGCCAAGGACTGCACATTTCTGGACTGAGATGTCTGATGCTGTTCCTGGGATCTGTTGTAGCCACTGCTCCAGTTTGGGGGTTACTGCCCCGAGGGCCCCGATGACCACAGGCACCACTGTGGTCTTCACCTTCCAGGCCCTCTCCAGTTCTTCCCTGAGGCCCTGGTATATCTCCAGTTTCTCGTGCTCCTTTTTCCTGATGTTGCAATCACTTGGTATTGCTACATCTACCACAACGGCTTTCCTATATATTCTACTTGGTAGAATATATATATAGAATATATATACATATATATTCTAGTTGGTAGCACCTAACAGCGCAATCTCCAAAGTGTGGATTCACTCCTTCACACCAAAGTATAAAAGGCTACACCATCTATTGCGCACAAACACAGCAAATGGCCTCTTCTGCCTGGGTCAGAGGCAATCGTTAACAGTTCTTTTCACCACTGCTTGGGTTCCACTTTAGCTGTTATGCCTCTGACTTGAAGTGTGTTTAGCCCCAAGGTATTCTTTTGAGATGTGAATGAGTCCTTAGACATGGGACTGAACGCACGAGGAGTCAAGTCTTCCCACTCTGGTGCTGATTGTGTCGTCTGCCAAGACCATAAAACCAACTACTCTAAGTTGCTTTAGCATTAGTTTCTTTTTTTTTTTTGAAGCCCCGACTGTCACCCATGTTTGCCTGCCTGTGTGCTACAAATCTCAAAATGCTGAATTGTAACTCATGTTCCTTTCCTCCTTTAACTTTAGTCAATGTGCAAATTAAACATGTATATCTGGATCCTAGTGGAAATAACTTGATATTTTTCTTCAAAGAAAATGGATTTCTCCTGGGATTAGCAAGCAAAGTTCATATGCAATTGTAATTAATTATATATGCAGAGTTTTAAAAATTGCACATTTGTAAATGCAGTAAATGTCTTACTACAAGAATAGCCTAACAAATGAGTCTCTGAGGACTCATTTAGTTTTTTCTGGTACTAAAAGGAGATTTTGTGTTTTATGAATGACCACCAATTGTTTTCCTTTGACAATTAGCCATCTTTGCTGGTTTAACCTTCAATTAACATTTGAATAAATAAAGTATTCTTTCACTCTAATATAATAATCAATCTCCTACAACCAGAATTTTGAAATGCCATTTCTTGTAAATTTCTTCAAGCTCTTTTCCCACTTGGTTAGGATGGTCCAACAAATATAATTGCAATATATTATATTTAAAAGTTGCATTTATACATGTGTGGACACTCAGTTCAGGACAAAATCAACTCTCTTACCCTGTTTTAAACATTATTTATTGTCACTGTTCCACATGTAACAAAGCATGGACATGTAAAATCCAAACAAGCAAAAGGTCACAGCACATGTCCAAAAATACACTTCAGATATGTTTTATTTTGGTTTTGATGCCAACAGCTGCGTGTGTAGCATCAGCTCATGTGTGGAGTGGTTACTCAGTTCTGGGAAGTGCAGTACGACAGGATGACCAAACAAATTAGCTTAATCATATTTTGGCTTTTGTAAATACATATTAACATTTTGTAAGATAATTATCAAATGTTTATGTAATAACTTAGGCGTATGGACAAACAGTCCAGATTTTATACCCAACCTCCAACTATACAGATACGTTTTCATTACAGTCCTAAGGATTAACCCAGAAACCAACCCAATCTGGCAGCACTGCAGCGCCTCCTGTTGGTCGCGGAGGGGGTCCCCTGTTACACCTCCACTCAGCTCCACAAACTAGCGACAGCAGCGACCAGCAAACACCTGGGCGTGCTGGTTACCCCTGACAGTCTGGCAAGCAAAGCAATCAATATTCTAACAACAGTGTGTCATACATTTTCTTGATCACTTAATAATGAAGCAAAAAAAAAAAAAAAAAAAAAAAAAAAAGAGTTGTCTTTGTATGACAGTCCAAACTGGGAAAAAAGCTGAATTATGTCAGATATTTTAATTTCAGTAAACACAGCAACTCCAAATCAACTGTATAATCTCAAAGGTACCTCGAGTTTTCTGGAGTATGTTTATTTCACTTGTTAAATTCAATCATTGAAGTTTATTTTACTTCAAATTCCCTTTTGGGGGTTCTGTAAACAACCAAGACTTTAAAACCGAAGCACAGAAAGAACCATGACTTTTAAATACCTTTTGTGTACCTTGGTACTAAACAAGACCACACACAGAAACTACTAAAGTTCTGAAAAATACAGAGAAATTTCCCTTTCTGACATAGAAGGGAGGAACAAAATTAAGTACTTCTGTTCAAATTTAGATCTCCAGTCGTGCATTTGATCTTGAAGTTTTCTGCTCTTGTTTTATTTTATCACTGTTACCAATAAAACACTTCCCAGTCTGTCTTTCTTCATGCAGGCACAGTAGATTATAGGTTGTGTGCATCCTCTCCATGGGTAAGATGAACGCCTGAATGACATATGGCTTAGTATCAATTGTAGCTGCAGTTATAAATGTGTGGTAATAAATCTGTGGGTTCGGTGAGTCCAGAAACCTATGCGTAGCTGGGAATTAATGTATTTTGTTTGTCCTGCTGTTAGGAATTAAAGTGCCACTAAGGACAGTACTTTAATTCCAAGTTTGGCTGAAGGAAATTGCTCATAGTTCACACAGGAAGTTGTCTGGTGCCTTACCTGTGTGTCTGATATTTCAGAGCTGTCTGTGGGGAGGATAGAAAAAGGCATCCTGCTGCTATTGACAGATGATTGTTGGAGAGTAATGCACAAAACAGCAGTGCTCTGGTTTTGTCACATTGAGAAATTGATCCTACCAAGTCATCATTGCTGCTCTCTGTTGGTTTCTGCTGTTCAGGATGGCTGACCATGGAGAGATGGTCCGAAAGGTTTTCTGCTGTTGCGTTAAGATAAAACGAGAGGACAAAAATGGATCCACAGGAGCTGCCAGTTGTTTCTCATACACTCACACAGTGTCTGTCATTCACCAAGAGCCACTAATTATGTAGAGTAGGGTAAAATTACATGAGTTATATCAACGTGCCAATATGACATTGAAAAAGAAAAAGAATAATCACATAAAGACACTGTTTTTATGTGATATTTTTATGGTAATAATTTTGACTAATAATTTATTAGAAACTAAGAAAAAAAAACATCTTTCACTTATACTAACACTTTGTTTGGTATACATTACAGCTATTCTATATATTAAACACCAACAGCAAACGGATCCGGTTTGCATCAAACGCAATCTGGACGCTAAAGGCTGCGTTTCGGTCATCATTCTTGACTTCTATTTCATAATCCTTCAGATTGTCCTCATCACTGTTATTGCAGACCTGACACTCAGGACCTGTAACACTAAGACACGCCTCCTTTCTCTGACAAGCTGTTTCTGTATTTCTGTAGATAGCAATAGGACTTCAGGAAGAGGGTAAAAAGGAGTTGAGTTTTTTTTCACAGAATATCTCTCTTATACTGTCACGACATAGGGACAGTTTTAATGAATATGATAAAAATATTTATATCTAAGTTATGTCGTACTGCTTTAACATGGTAATTTGTAATATATTTATTTACTTTTTATATGTATATTTCTGCATCAAGGATTTCTTTAGGATACAAATGCACCACAAACATTTGTGCAAATTGCTGGAAACAAAACAGGTTGCACACAGGGTTTCCATGAAACAAAGAAACAACAAAACAAGAAACCAAAGAAAGAACCTTATGACTACTTTGAGTAATCGTCATGGGGAAATACTGCCATCTGCTGACAGGTTTGGGGAAGTCTTCTTTGTGTTCGCACAAAGTCAGTCTCCGGCTAAAAGATATTACACAATAATGTATACCTGGTTAACAGAATAATTTTTATCCAGTTTTCTGCACCAAATAGTTGAGAAATAAACATGTTTTTAAAAAAATATATTTTATTATGGATTGTTGAAAATGCACATATGTGCAATTTTAAACTGACTTTTGTTATAACTGTGACGATACAAATAATAGACCAGGGAGTTTTTGCAAACCTATTGTAAGCATTAGACTTAAAACCCCTCTGTAAGTTACTGTAGTGCATTTGCAGTACGAGCAACACAACTGTGGAATGATTTACTGCCTGAAATAAATAAATTACTGGATTAAAAGTTTTCAAGATAATATAAAACTTGTACAAGCGTGTGAGCATAAGCTTTGTATCATAATTGTACAAATTTGTTTTTATTGTATTAAAAATTAACTCCGTAATAGTGTGAAAATAATGATGTGCACAGTTTTTCTTAGTTTGTTTTATTTTAGTAATTTTCATACAGAAAGCAGTAAATTTGAATGAGCAATAAAATCAACAGCAATAGTAGTTGTCATTGCAGCCTCCAAGATGCTCACAGAGATGCATCGCTTTTGTTTTTTTTTTGTTTTTGTTTTTTTGTTTGCAAACCACTCAAACCCAGGGTTCCAATAATATGATATATCAGACTTCTGTATTGTTATTCACTTACAGTCAGCTGTCTGATACACAGCCTGCACTGTGTGCTTTAACAGTCTGTAATCAAGTGTGTATAGATACAAAGCTGAAACATTATGTGAGAAAGTCAGTAAGTGTTAGGTGTCAGTGAGTCTGGCTGCATGGACATGACAATGCTCTTCAAGACATTTGACATGCTTCCTTGAACTACCGTGGATATTTCTCAAAAGATGCTGTGGTTAAAACTAACACCAGAAAAAGAAACAGGTCACCTCTAACAGAAATCATATGTGGATTTAGTTGAAATAAATATTGCCACTTTGTCATGTATTCAAAGCATTTACTCACCAGCTTCAAACAGAAAAGCACAAATAAGCAAACAGTTGTATTTTAAACTAAGTACACCCCTGATGTGGAATTACTCTAACTCTAAAACTCTAAACTCTAAAATTAGGCTTTAGAGTTCATAGCTAAATTTAGAAAGGTCACACAATTAATAATGCCCCCAATATGTTTAAATCTTACAGGATAGGCAACAGATGTTGCACAGCTTATTTTTTATATTCTATGCTTACATTTAAAGCAAACCAGAAGTCAAACAAGTAGCATTGTCTGAAGCTCCTGCTTTGCAAATAAACAACTTTGAGCTGCCCATAAATCTACTATTGAAATAAGTGGTTATTTCTGCTGTGGTTTTTTTCCCCACTTCGTCATGCCATGGCTCAAACTAGTCATTTTTGTGGTTGATAAACTGTCACACAAATGCAGCAGTCATGCATTGCTACAACGTGGCTGTGCAACAGTGAAGACAGAATGCAACTCAGACTTTGTCCACACCCAAAAGTTAAGCGTTTGTGTGATAACAGCAACCATCTCATACTTTGAAACTGCACAAAGAGGAAGTGAAACCAGTGTGAATTAATAATAAGTCTAAATAGGTTAAACCAGTTTGTTGCTCCAAAGAAGTACATTATACTGTCACTGCATGCTCATTTAAATTGAGGCTATTATCTATTGTAGGTGTGAAACTGGTTTGGAAAGAAAAAATATTGCTTCACTGCTCTACAAACCAGCTTATTTAAATATTTCATGTGAAAGACAGAGATACGCATCTCCACAAACAAAAGTATGTGTCCATTTAACTTGTAGTTCTAAGTTATGCAAACACATACAGTGCTTTTCAAAAACATTCATCCGGTATTAATAGATAGTACTTCCACAGGAATTCTTCTCTCCTATATAAATTGTCATTAATTTAGCATAAAGAAGCATAAATATAATGTGTGCATAAAAGCGAAATTCACTACTTGTGTCATAATGAAAGACAAGAGCATAAAAGTTTTATAGTACATCAGTTTCGGTACAGATGTAGTTGACAGATATTCCCCTGTTGCTTCACTGCTTTCATTACTTTCCACTTTTTGACACCGTCTGTATTGCTTTGATCCACTCCTTTCTTTCTTCAGATGTTGCAGCTTGCAGGAAATAGTGAGTCTCATCTGAAGTGATAATCTCAAAGAGGTTGCCATCAATATCGTACTTCTTCGCTGAAACCAGGAAACGAGAGAAACAAAAAAGCAGTTAAAATGGATAACAAAAAGAAAGAAATACTATACTGACAGCATATTTGAGTTCTGTTTTTTGTTTTGTTTTGTTTTGTCTCAGTTGAACAGCTATATTTACACCCCACACTCAAATACATCACTCACCATCAGGCACGTACTCTACAGCTGTAACCACAGCTCCTCGGAGATGTATTGAGCCCAGAGGGTCATCGCCCTGACAGTAAGGAAGTAGAAAAAAATAGATTCATGCTGTGCAAAATTTTAGTTTACGCAGCATAGATCGAACCAAGGCATTTACCTTTGAAGGATCATAATAGTGCATATAAGCAGGGTCATCTCGAAGTATGAACTTTCGTACCTTCCAGTTTTTTCTTCTGTGTCCCTATGATAAAATAGAGATCAGACAATGAAGTTTATAATACATAATATCACAATCATAAATGTAGTTCTTCTTTCAGTAACTGGAATTGATTTTATGTGTTTGAGATGTTTATGAAAGGTGTTTTCCACCAAGGGGACATTGAACAGTGGCAGTCAGGTTTTGTTGTGCCAGCAGTTTACCTGTTTGAGCAAGCAGCCTTGTTTTATAATGTTTCCCCTGAATTCATCCTTCAGGAGAACATCTTCGTCACTGGAGTAGCCTTCACAGAAGAACCCACTGTCTGTCTGAAACGACAAACATGGGCATAAGTATTATCCACGATGTGAGGTTTTCACACCACTTCAATTTTATTGTTTTTGTTTTTTTTTCACAATTTTTTCAAGATATTTCCAAAAGTGCAACAAACTATTGTTGTGACTTAATGTGACAGACTGTCAGTCAGCAAAAGGGTTGAGACAGAAACTGTCAAGTTTTACTGCACATTTTGGTGTGTTTGGATTGTGGTCAGGGCTATTAGCTGTAAGCTGCTCCCATAGTAACTCTGACACAGTATGTTTATCTGTCCCACACATTAAAAAAAAAAATAATAGAATGCATACAGTGTTTCAATAAAGACATGGCTTTGTTTGTACGTTTTCTGGAGCTGAACTCACAAAGTAGTAGAGAGCTTTTGTCTGATCTAAGAAGGTTGCCTGCTCTCCGCCTTCTGCCCCCTCCTTTGACAGGCCATCTGCAGGCTGGAGAAAGCCCTCAGTCAGAAGCCCAGTGGCTAACATGAGCGCCTCAGGCCTATTTCTTGCCTTCCCTTTCGAAATCAGCCACTCTATTACAGTCGCACCTATAAGGAAGCAGTGAAAAAGGGTCAAGAAAGAAATAAACCTTCCTGCACACTCATGGTGACATTCAAATAACTTAGAATCCAATACCAGTGAAGCAGTGGTTGAACATTTGATTTTCTTGCTCAAGTTTTAACTCCTTCACTCCGTCGTCCTGGTCTTTCATCAGCGCGTACAGCTCACTAGGAAAACACAGCCAGGATTATTACTACATTTCCGTCACTGCACTTAAGCTAAACCAATCAGGCAATAGGCATTATTATATTTGCATGATACCTTAAAAGAGCCTATATTGTTCTAATGGTGGCTTGAAGTGATTTAATCCTCATTAACCTTTTCTAAAACTTTTTTTTGTTTCAGCAGCAAACTTAAGATATCTCATGTATTCGGCAACACAAAGTAGAGCATAATTGTGAAATGAAAGAAAAGGCAAGAATATTTTTACAAAGGTTTGCTTCTTTGCACAAACTAGTTCAAATGATATATGATTGAGTGTGACATATGTTTTAGTACAAACAATTCCTCTGTGACTCTTACTGAATGTAAAAGTGATTTTTTTTTTCCCAATTTCTTTTTTTCATTTCTTCTTGCAGTCTGTAGAAAAGATTCTCCCCAGGTCACATTATGCAGTAAAACCAGAAACAAAAGTAGACCTCTTGCCTTATTTGTTGATGACCTTTCACCTCATCATCATTGGGATGATGTCATTAGCTGTCTCTTAGAAAGGCACAGCTAATAAGTATTATGTCAATTATTTCTCCCTCTTGAGCTGTTCTAACCTTTGCAGGTCTTTCAGAATTACAGTCAAGCCCTTCTTCTAGCTAAAACAGGCTGAATACAAACAAAACTCTTATATCTATTTGTAGAAAGCTTAAAAAATATTGTCTTCACACTGATGCTCTACTTTCTTTCGCCCTACCTCAAAAAATCCAAAATAAATACGACAAAGCCAGAGCTGACAACATCAGAAACATTCAAGCAATATGAATACTTTTTCACAGGACCAAATTAGCAACTCAGCTCTATGTACTGACATCAAGTGCTATGACTGCAACAAATATCTCGTCTTTTTCCAAAACAATTACCACTCGTTTTGTGATTCTGATTAATTATTCTGATAGACAAGATTTTATTTAACTTACGCAAGGTTGACTGTCTCTGGCAGGCGAATGGAGCGTCTGGTGGACTTTCTAGCAAACTTTTTCCCATCTTTCAAGCAGGATAAGGCTCTCCTAATGTCCTTGACCCAAAGTTCTCTCTCCTCCACATGCGAGGCTTGAAAGAAGTGATCTTGTTTCCGCTCTGTAGTGATCTTGAAGACCAGCTAAATCAATCAAGTTCTGTTAGTTCCAGGATTCTCTCGATTCAACATTTTATTCAACACAAAGAAAAATGATCAGCTAATGCAAATGGTAGTTTAGAAGAAAATGACTAAACATCTCAATTTTCACAATGCTAAACAGCGACAATGATCATCCTCACACGTCTAATCCTGCAGCCCTCGTTTTACATTGTAGCTGATATTTTCTGACAATTTCTTACCATTCTCTTGTTAAAATCTTGACAGGGACTGATGAGTGTCGCTCCTTTCAGTGGGATCATCCCTTTCGGTGAGTGATCTGTTTTCTTTTTATAGTAATCCAAACCATCTTCTGACAACACCACCCACACTGCACTCCAAGAGTTCAGCAGTGTACCCTGAGGATTGTTTAATACAACAGGAAGCCTTGAGCAAAAAGTGCAAAAGCACCGACAAAGGATGGAGATGTTCGTGAGGTGTGTTGTGTTTGAAGTAAACGCTTTAATGTCTGTTTCAGCAAAACTTTGTTGGCATGCGTCTTGCTTCCTATTCTGCCCGTCAACTCACAAAAGTTTGTGGATCATACTTTTTGCTTTTGACAGAATTCTTTAGTTTTTCAATGTAGTGCATAGACTTACAGCTTCAGATAAAGACTGCAGGGAGAGTAACATTTTTAAATGTTATGTTGTTTTTTTCAGTTTGGTTTTAGACAAATTATTTCAGGTTTGTACCTTTCTCTTTTCCTTGTTCTCTAATAGAACAAAAATGTTTTTTAACAGGCAGAATTTTTTTTCTTCTAAAAAGCATGTTGCTTAGAAAATACTTAAACAATAGTAGTATTTAACATGTGTAAAATAGATCCTTCACTGTGACAATGATACTTGGAAGCATTCTTGTACTTTCATGAAAATATTTACTTCTGTTAATTTAATCCTGCAATCTGAAATCAAGCACACAGGAATATATGGTCAGCTTTGCATTCCAGACAGACAGCACTCTTATCATTAATCAACTGTATTAATCATTATCTTGATAAAAAAAAAAAACTCTAGACAACAAAGAAGAGAAAAAAGAGAGAAAAAGAAAATAAATATATTTTATAAAGTTTGCAATATTTTTAGCCCGTTCAGGACATTTGTGCATGAAATTTGATTGTCAGTTGAGGATGCATCCGGCAAGACTTATCAGTTTTCCTCCTGGCACTTTGATACTAATTCATAGTTGTTTAGCTCTGCTGCCTTGCAGCAAGTAGACCTTAAGTTCACACCTGGGACAAGGCCGTCTCTGGAGGTAATTTGCATAATCTTCACATGTAAGTGAGACTTCCTGTGTCTCTCACATAGTACATGTTAATTTGGTTCGCATACACACTCCCAAGTCATGTATGCAGGGCTAATAGACCATTTTAACTTGCCTTAAGATCTGACATTGTACATGCATGGTTGTCTGTGTGTTGCCCTAACAAGCTGTGTACCCCACCTCTTGCCTCCGGACTGCTGGAGATAGGCTCCAGCCCCACAGTCCCTGAATGGACTAAGCAGGTATAGAAGTTGGATGGAATAATGTAACTTTCCTGTATTGCTTGAACATTTTCAATTAGAGCTTAAGTGTTTGAGCAAGCACCAGGATTTTATTTAACACCCTTTCATGATGCTGATTTTTAAACCTGCCTTAATTTCTGTGATTAAATAAAGACTCATGCTTTAATCACTTGCTTGCACAATAGCTTTTTCATGAAGGGAGATGTTTTCTAATCCGTACACTTTCATTTAAACAATAAGTCACACCAGCCAATAATTTACATTTCAGACAAAAGCTTTCAAACAATCGTTGAATTGAAATTAAACTTTAAATTACTTAAAAAATGAAGTGCAACAAATGAAAGAAACACATTCTGATGAAAACAGGGAAATAATTTGTTTCTGACTCTGTGCAAACAAAAAGCTCATAAAGTGAAAACTCCACCTCTGTTTGACATTTTAGTTGGGCCAAGAGCAAAAGTCTCACATTGCTCAAAGTGAAGAAAAAACATATGAGCGTAGGTAGTGTGAAAAAAAAAAAAAATCTATGTGCTTGTTGAAAATGGCTTAAGAAGTGTGTGCACATTACAACTGTACATAAACTGTGTTATTGTGGATTTTACTCGACTCATACATATTGCATAGTTTTATTAAGAAGTTTTTATCTCTGGATGCAACAGTGGAGAATAAATCTAAAAACACGAGAGGGGTATTTTATGTTTTACTTTCAGCTCTAATAGGAACTTGAGCTTCTGTTTTAACTGCAGAACAGAAGTGCGCATTTCTTTGTTGTGCAGGGAATTTGTGACATCTGTTCCTCTATTCAAATGTTGGTCTAAGCAAAGCTACAACGTTCAGGATGCATTCCCAGTGCTTATGTGTACACACCATATCTTCAATATATTGGTGGTTTCTTTTTTCAGAATTGCTGTCGTCATTTCTTAATATGAAAGTCTATATTAGTACGTTAGTGATATTCGCATGTTATTTTTCTTTCTGCGAAACAACAGTGGATTGTTTGAACCTCAATCTAAAAATTTGTAGTTATATTTAATGGGACCAAAATGAAGCTTGAAGTTTTAGTGTTACGAAACCTGGCAAGTGTGTGAAAACAATTCTTAATAGAAGTTTATGTTTGTGGTAGACCAAAGTGTACAACATATTAGGAGGTGAAGGGTATTTTTGTGTCGATGTTCTTACCTTTTTAACAAGGTATCCCTCTCTGATCTCTTGTGGCTCCATTATTGGGCTCTCTGCTGGTGTCTGCTGCAACTTGTCACTTTTTAGTGACTGTCAAAAGCATTTCATATCCATTTAACCTACTCCCTCTGCCACCCTCCTCTCTTTATATCGCTCTCTTCCTCTCTCTCTCACCGCCTCTCTATCTCCATGCATGTGTGTGTGTGTGTCTGTGAAAGCCACAGGCACTGAAACCCAGAAGCAGGAAATGTGAGCAATGAGTGTGATAAGAATGACTGGTCCACCAGCATTGCGTTGTCTAATACATTATTTGTCATAGCTGAAGACTAATAATATCCAAACTGTTGAAGTCCCATTTTTCAACTGAGTTCAAAAATGGGACTCAACAGTTTGGCTGTCTTAGTATGTTTTAATGTGGTCACATTAAAATTAGAAAAAGTGCAGTGGGAGACAAATATGCTCATCTTCCAGTAAAGTCTGCTGATGCAGAAACATTCACATCTAAAATAGGTTTAGAAGACCTTACTACCAACGTTCAGGTTAATTTTTTTTTCGTTTAGTTCTGTCTTTCTATTTGTAGCTAGTTTCATTTGTGTTACTTTCAATTCTAAAATTTCACATAGGAAGAACAAGCTGCAGAGGTTTTGGATGTGTCTTAAAGTCTTGTTTATTTCTTTGATTGCTTACATTATATAGAACGGTTAAATAGTCTTCTGTACTGAGAACAATCTTACGGATTTATCTTGATGCTATTTACCACCACATGTTTTAAGCAATTAAAACACGGACATTTTAAAAAAGCAAGTAAAAATACATGTTTTTGTTTTGTTTTTTTGTCAAAGGGTGTGACTGTTTCGATTTAGATGTGGGTGGGTGAATTCTCGTACCTGCCCTCGGTCAGACACCATGTATTTCTGGAAACTGGAAGTTCCTCTTTTTCTAATTACTCAACGTTCCCTTGTCATTTCTAAGTTGCAAAGTTGAGCTGGAAGTGGAAACACTTCATGTAAGACTTAAAAATAGAATGCACGGCACAAATTTAAAAATGCTGACCAATTTATGCAAACTTGTTTTTATGAGAAAAAAAAAGCCATAGGACAAAAAAAAAAAAAAAAACACCATATATGGTGGATTGTCTATCATGTGGAAGCAGTTGCTGCTCAAAGTTTCCGTTTGCAGCATACTAGGAAATGATATCTGTGATGTAAGCTGCTGTCATCGTGGTCAACAACTGCCACCAGTATGGGCCCACCACCCCACAGAAAATGCAAGGCGACTAAATGACGTATCACTTTACGTGGAAGAACATAAGGAACATTTTTGTTAAACAAGGCTTAACCACAGTTTTTTCTGCCTATGAGATGTCTTGAGTGGCATAAATCCTAAATGTATCAGAAAACATGGTTTCAGTTTCTAAGACAATGTTATACGTCAATTTTCTTGTTAGATATTGTAATGATACCTGTAGAGGGCGCTGTTAATTCATTAAAATCTGATCAAACTGATTTAATCAGTTTGATCAAAGAGGTACATTATATTTAGATGATAAAATAAGAAATCAGAAAGAAGAGTGAACAAGCAAGAGTTTAATTCAATAATTATAATAAAAAACACACACATGGATTTCAACCATTTCTTTTCTATCCATTTACATCTGTTGATTATGGCATGCAGCATATAATGATTTATTCCATTTAAGTCAGTTTATTTAAGCGCCAATTAGCAATGCCGTCTGAAGTGAAGGCACTTCACTTTTAAAGTGAAGGCACTTTAAAAACAAATCATTTCAGTTCAATCAGACATAAATTCCCAGTGATCATAGTTATCAAACATTGCATTAAGTTCAGTTCATTTATCAAAATAGAGTTAAGAAGTTTTCTGTTTCAGGAAACCAAGCAGGGTTTGAAAAACATTGAATTAATATAAATTCTACAACATTTAATTTACCTTTTGGATCAATAAGGCAGAGAGGAACAAAATTCAAGTTAATATAATATTCCCTGATATTAATGGGAATATCAGAGAATATTATATTATTATAATATTGTTACTCGCTGGAGTATTGTCCGTAACGAAGGTCTAATTAAGCAGACTACCTGAAACTGCTGTAAAAGCAATCTTGGCTTCCCTAAACCTTCAGATGTGTCTTAGGGTTGATTTGCATCCATAGAATATCAATGCAATAATAGTATTGGCATACTTTTCAGTTACTTTTTAAAAAGTAAAAGTAAAAAAAAATCTGAAGACTTGTTGACAAATCTAGGCATTTGTAAAAAACAAACAAACAAAAAAAACAACAACAAAAAAGTTTCCATTAATATTTTGACTCTTTTCTCTACTGCTCAGCGAAAAGACACCATAGGAAGCCGAGCTGCCTGTCTACGCCAGTCCAATCTAGAACAATGCCTTGTTTCTGCTGAGCATTATTGATTGGTGCAGCACCCCAATTGAGAACATTTATTCTTCACTCCCATCTTAAATTAAGAATCAATTGCTGACACTCATTTATGAACCAGCCACAGGCTGGTATTTTATAAATACTTTTATTTTTTATCCATCTAGTCAATTTACCTTCAAGCCATCATACAGGCCAAGGTGACACTCGGCACTTTAGGCACTGCTGAGTGCCTAAAGTCACCTTCCCATTTCTTTCTTTCCATAATATGTTTTCGGCAGAAAGAAAAATCATTTTTTGGCAAAAAAAGAGAAAAAAAATAGTCACCTTCCTTTTTGAAGGAAGATGACTACCATATATGAGCAGGAAACTTGTCCTATATTTTGCTACTTTTTGAAATATCATCAGTTGTTGTTTAAAAGAATACTCTTCAAGTTCAGTTTTTTTATTTAAGTTTTTTATTTTTTTCATTGATTAACCATGGTCACCACTAATAGCTGTTTGCCCTATAAACACTGATGGAAAAGTTCTCTTGCCACATACGTCAGCTCCTGGAAGTGATTGCTTCCTCTTTATTAAAGGGGCTAAAAGCTGTGTGCCTGTGCGTGTTCCTGTTGTCAACACAGCACAGAAATGAAAAACAGTGTTTCAGAAGGTCATGTTAGGACGTGTGGGAGTACAGTGTGGAGTGAGGGAGGTGGAGAGAGATTGAGTGTCTCGGGGAAAAGCCATCAACCGGCCCCACCACCACCCACCCCACCCATTTTCAGCTCAGTGAACTCTTTAGCAGAATAATTGATAGTGCCTGTGAGATACAGGGAGACTTGGATGAAGATGTCTCAATCCCTGGGCTGCTATGAGAAAGGCTGGGCCAGCAGAGAGAACAACACATGAAGTATTTAAACATATGTTCAAATAAAAACAAAGAGATTGAGAAATAGCTGTAGAGCAAATCAGATATTCCTTTTTTTTGTTAGCAGTGTTGGATACAGAATATTCTAGACCAAGCAGTTATAATTATGTAGACCTTCTGAAATATGGTAGTAACACTTTTACTGTCCCACTTTTTTCTTCTGTAGTGTCACAGACCAACACAGAGAAATGCAAAATTGTAGTGGAGAATATCAGTTCTTTATTATACATGTTCTGGAAATTGTGACGTATTTACATCACAATTTAGTACAACCAAATGCTGTAAGGAGGTATCTAACTAATCTGAGTCCACTTGTATGTAACTGAATTTAAAATAAATCCAGGAGTTTTAGAAAGGCCTCAAAAAGTCATTGGAGAATATTCTTTATGTTCCCCAAAAAAAAACATCATAAAAATCAAGAAACCCAGCAGACAGGTCAGGGATAAAGCTATGAAGAAGTTTTAAGGGGAGTTTGGTTAGAAAGTAATATTTTAAGACTTGAACATATCGGAGCATTCTTCTGAATGTTGAAAGGTTGTGGCACAACTGCATGCCTAAAAACATCACCATGTACCTAAATCTACAGACAAGACAAGGAGAGCAACATTCCCAATCAGGCTATGGTTACAGTTTAGGAACTGAAGAGATTTTCAATTGAGGTGACAGAATTTCTGGACAGGACAAATTACCTATTCCAAATAATCAGAACCAATTTATAAAGTCAGTGGTTTTGTATTATTGTTGAGATTGCAATATTTAAAATGACTGACCAATGGGTTCTTAAATAAAACATCATTTTAAGTGGAGAGAGACAGAACACTGAACCGTTTATGTATGATTTCAAGGCAGTGGCTGCCTTGTTTCCTCAGTTTCATCATGATTACAGTACCTTATGTTTCCCCTTCTAGTGCTACTGGATCTGCTTCATCTCACTATGCTGAGGATGTGCAGCACTAAGTAAGACTTCGTATTTGGTTTTGTTTCAAAAGGCCATTTTTTTCCTCTGGCTTTGGTGTTTCGCTTCTTAACATCTCATGCATAGAAGGCTAATTCTCAAACGTGTTTTTCCTTCAAAAGCGCATCTTAATAAGAATAAAATATCTAAAAATGGTTCATTTTGTCTTCTTTTCTTCCAGCATCTTCTTACATTTTTCTACTGCAAACAGTAATAATAACACATGTGGAAAGTGACTTTCTATTTTATGATATCACAGAATGCAAACGGTAGTAGAGTGGGAACCAGTTCATGGACATAACAAGAGATTTTGTTTATTCTTTTGAAATAAATATAATTCTTTTAGATGTCAAAAGTTATAGGAACTGAAACAGACAGTCGTATTTTTGGCTAGGGTTACACAAATACACAAATAACATACTTCAATTTGGATTCAAGGATTCTTCAAAGATGCAATCAGAATAATTCTACGTTGTTATGAACGTGCAAAATTAATAAAGATAGAAAGTCGCTAAAGGCCAAAATTTATTTGTCTTTGGGTCTCTGTATGTAACTAAAAATATATTTCATCAATAATATATGCTCTTCAAAAAATAAATAAATAAAAAATTCTTCACTCAAAGTGCCCCGCAGTTTAATCTCCAATTAATGTATGAAATGAGGAGTAAAGGGCAAAGACATTCAGTTCTCAACTCGAATTGACAGCAAAGTGAAACAAATGAGACGCTGGAAAACAAGGCCCCACTGTGGTGGGACTGACAAACCTCCAGGCTAACTCAAGAGAGGGATGGGAGGGAGGAACGGAGGGCTCCAGCATCTGCCAATTAAATGAGGAGAAAATTCATGGGTAAACAGTTTAATTTAGCATCAAATAAGGAGGATAGGGCCGGGAGCCCTGCAGGTAAACATCATAACATTGCAACCAAACCACCAACCTGTTGCTTTCAACAGATTTCACCAACAAAAATAATAATAATAATAAATATATACATATACATATTAAAACCAAATATTCCTCTTAGCAAGCTGCTCTTTATCATTGCCACTAATTTTATACAATTCAAAGACATTGTGAAAACAAAGTACAAAGCAGATACAGTAGGTACGCTTTTCATTTTCTTTCCAACAGTGTTGCTACCAACTATTTGTGTTTGTTTTGTTGGGGGTGGAAAGTGGCTGGCATTGTTGACCTCTCTTTGTGGATGGTTGAATGCTCCAACAGAGCTATAATGGCTGTACATTGATTTTTGTTTAACTGTGTATATATTGTGCTTCTACATAGTGAAACAGCCTTTTGCATTAAGCCAGCAGAAAGCTTCTGAGCGTCGCCTCGTCAAAAAGCCTTTAAAACGGAATTCACTTTAGAGTAAGAGTCCAGTAGCTCTGAGGTGATTTCCTTTTATCACCGGACTTGAGCGCTGATGAGCTCTGTCTGCATCGAACCTCTCTGTCTGAGTGTGCCCTCAAGACAGCTTTTACATAAAGCGTATTTGAAATGTAGTACCTAGGGAACACCTGTGAAAAGAACCATCTGGAAATATCCCCATAGTTCCAAATAAAAAAATTCAAAAATGAATAAATGCTTATTTTTATGGCCACAGTTTCCATTTGATCTAATGTGCTAACATTACTGATGCGTAAATGTTAATTCCCAAAAGTATGCATGAAATATTGTTTTGATTAAAGCTATAGATACCATCCTTCCTCTGAAATAAGTAAGATGTGACAAAAGTATAAATTTTGCTCCATTTATTTAATTTAAAATACCATCCAAAGTAAATAATGGTGATCGTTTGCTTTTTCTTTGTTCTGAAATGTTCTGACTCAACAAATTCTAAAAATAATCTTTAAGTTAATTTACATAATCTCTTCCATGAGTTGTGCAAGTTGAATCAAACATAGGTGTATGAGGCTGGATGAGAGCAGAGATAAGGAAATAATATGTTTTGATGGGAATGCCTGGTTTGTTCCATCTCCGGGGGACAAAGGCTAGAAGGGAGTGAGAAGATGCCAAACAACAGACTGAGGCAGGACATAAATCAAATCTCCCTGGAGATAATAAGGCTTGCAGCAATACACACACATCCACACTGCATTTTCTGGGGTCTGTAGAGGCTTCAGCACCTCAGTCAGCAGGTTAATGACTTTCAAACTCTGCTTGAGCCGAAGGACACTGCAGTAATTACAGGATTTGACTTTAATTTGGATAGCGATGTAGGATATTTAAGATTTTGGGAAATTTTCTGTCACATAGAGTATTGTTAGAACACTTTGTTTTACTCCTAATTTACACTTGTCTAAGGCAAAGCATGTACATTTGTATGTGAATGGGTAAATGACTGAATGTAATGTAAAATGCTTTGGGATCATCTGTACTAGATGAAGAGCTACACAAATTTAGCCCATTTACCACTTACCACTGACCCCATACGTTTTTGTAATGTTTTAAGTATACTTAATGAATACTGACTATAAGCAAATTTTGCTGACTCTTAGGGCCGTGTTGTACAACCTCAACAGAAGTTGTACCACAAAACATGTTTAAAAAAAAAAAAAACATAACACCAAGCCTCATTCAGATCATAATTCCACAATAAATACTCAACAACAAAGTGATTACGGATCACTTTGTCCTTTCACATCATTCAAGTCAAGCCACAGAGCTCACAGGCTGTGCAGAGACAACCTTGACTGTGATTACAGTTCCAAAGACAGATTTACAACTCAGTATTCACCTCAGCAGTGCATAGGACATATGAGGTTATCCCCAAAGGGCTGAGTTTATGTCACAGTCATCATTCAGGCTGTGGATGACAGAGCAAATTCTGATCTGATCAGAGGTTTAGGGAAGACCTTCATAGATTAAAAGTGAAGTCAACAGTCATCATTTCTTTCTTTCTAATCAATTCTTCTGCTTGTGTCATAGATGGGAAACCATTTTTATACACTCTTACTGGTGTTTGTGGTTCAGGGAGTGTCCTGGTTTCCTCTGGTTACTTGTAAATACAACAGTAAATGTGGCGGTTCCTCCCTGATTCTACTCATATGGGTTCTTAAATAAAACATCATTTTAAGTGGAGAGATCACTGTCTGTGACTGCTATAAGGCAAATGTTAGTCATCTTCACTGTTTGTCACTTTCTACAAGATATTGGGACATCTCTTTACAGACCATTTTTTCTATTTAATGCTTTTGCGAAACATCTTGGTAAACACAAACTTTTGTTTTGCTGGCGCAAAGGGTAAATGAAGTGAAACTGGTGAAATAGTTAAGAGTCCAGAATAACCCAGACTTCCTTCCCCATGTCTGGCTTTCCATTTTATAGCGCAATCAAGCAATTATTTTACCATCAGTTGTTATGGTATATATATGGTTGTTATTATATATATGCAAAAATAACTTAAAATAAATTTGACTTTGTAATTAACATATTGAAATTGGGCCTCTGTCTCTTTAAAAACCCCTGCTCTTTCTGAATCTCTACCTTTATGAAGTGGTCATATTTCTGCTCTATTAACTCTTTAAGCCTTCTTCCGAGGGTTGCACTGAAAGGTAACTGGTATACTGAAAAATTGTAGATAACTGATCAGAATCAGCTTCGTTGGCCAAGTTATGGAAACAAAAAAATCACTTTGCTTCGACTTTTATGTCAGTTAACAAATATTTTCAATAGATTGCTTAACAATGCAAATAAAACATTTTTGTCAAGCATGTTTATCAATTACTGACGTACACGTAAAAGTTAAAATGTGCTTAGTCCGGAGTTAAATCATAATTATAAGATCAACCATGAAAATATAATTTGGGAGGTCAGTGTTGCTCTGCTGGCTAATTGGTTTAACTGGATATTGGCCCCCTAATGAAATTCTGCTTGGGAGTCATTTTGATCCTGTTATTGATGATGACAAATCATATTATGCCATAAATAATACAGGAGACTAACACCACGAATGAAGTCTGACAGCTAATCGTTGTATTTTGGAGATTTATGAAAAAATAATTGTTTTCTGCAAATACTTTAAATACCCAGATGGAATGAGGTTGACCTGTTATTTTTGAGTCAGCTTTTTAAAGAAGGCAGCCTTTGATCTAAGGCAAAGCATAAGTATTTTCTTCTCTGCACATTTTTTTATATTCCTCCAATTATGAAGGGCTGCTTTTCATCCACTGCTTCCACTCCAGTTTATCCTTTGGAATCCAAAGAGGTTCTGGGGCCAGATGGGGTAATCCCTTCACTGTGTCTGGTTTGCCATGAGGTTTTATCCAGTTAAACTTGCCTGGAAAATCCTCTCCCTATCAAATATCGTAAGAAAGCTGTTTACCTGCCTTTCTCTAGTCTGATCACGTGATTCAGAACATGCAAAGATGGCTCATCCACACTAAGCCGCGGGGTCAATTTCTTGCCTGTAGCATAAAGTCTTTTAGTACAGTGCATTCTCCTTCTGCTTTATTGATTGAATTTGGAATAGAGTTGTTTTTCTCTGTTTCTCATGGCCAACAGAGCTTTTTTCCTCCTTTCACTAAGCAAGAATAAGGAGAAAAAATGAAGTGCAAAAACAGCCAATCTGATTCCAGAACAAAACAAACAAAAGCAGCTGAAGCAGTCAAGGATTCAAAAGCACATTGGATACTTTTGAACAAGGGAGGATATCTGATATACATCGAAGTGTTTAGTTCTAAACTGAACACACTGAGATTCAATGTGAGGTGACAATAGGAATCAAAGGACAATACAGGTACATACACAATAAATATGTCGTGACATACTGCTTTGACAACTAGCAGCATAAGATTTCAAAAAATACTATGAATTGAAATGAAAAACATAAATATATATTTATAAATGTAAAAAAAAGTGAGCAATCATTTGTCCTTTCAATATAATTCTGTCAAGTTTTTCGAGCACCTGTTTTTTATAACATAATTGCATTTTTTTTATAATTGCAAACTCTGATGCTCCACAATTTCACAAGCTAGAAAAAGTTTATTCTGATTTGTGTGTAATTAGAAAATATGATGTTGTCATACATAAGTTCTTGTAGCCTTGTTTTTTGGAGAACAAAATTAATCTTAGTAAAATAAAAAATAAATAAATAAAAAAAGCAACACAACAGCTAATTACATCCTGACTTACTTACAAAAAAAATCTGGCTATGTACTTTTAAATAACCAGGACAATGGTTCAAAATGTCTGTAAATTAATTGAAACATCTTCTTTTTGATTCTTACTGGCTGTACTTTTCATTCAAATTTTCATATTTTGTTATGTAGATTAATAGTAACACATAATTGCCATGTTTTATTATAATAATGGTTGAAATCACGAGTTGTTTGAGAACAATGTTAGAACCTTTTCTATAATTTTTATTGATATAATCACATTTTTCAACACAAACTATATATCCTCTACTTTAACAAAATAGAACAAAAAAATAAGACACACATCACATAAGACAAGCTTAATACAATGTGCAGAAAGTCTACTGCTTTTACAAAATGAGAGCAAGAGTAATATTCTTTATGCAAATAAGGACAGCATTTTAATGTGAGATAGCTGTTCAGCTCTAGCAGGGTGTAATGAATCATTCAAAGCACCATGGAACCCTTCTACCTTAAAAAAAAAAAAGTACTCATATCTGACATTTCTATCTACGTAACAAAAGAGGGACAGCGACTTGTCAGAGAAAGAGAAATGTGTTTTATTCAAGAGCTAACTGAAAGGCTTGTGGTTTGACAAAGTGCAGCATGTTGAGCCATTGAGCATGAAATTATCTCTGGGTAATTGTTGTTGTTTCCCCCTAAATAACGATGCTTCATCCTTTACATTTGTTGCCCACTGGATACGTTATAAAGCAAAATGGGCTCCAATTTTAATAAACACTTGTCTAAAGTCACGACCAAAGCCATGATTTAACCAGACAGAATGAGATTTTTATGATTCAGCTCAGTGTAGATGGGCGAATAACAACTCACATGAAACTCAATAAATGACTATGCAAGGGTCTGTTTTACTTCATTTTAGTTTTCTTTTTACATCGGAATAAGCTCGTATTTTTGGTTATAAAGTTTTAACCTCTTCCAGACAGTGATTAATCATGTTCAATATTGTTAATGAGCACAGTCATTTAGCTTATGAAGAAAAACATAAACCTCTTATTGACTGTTTTACATTCAAGTATCCATTGTTAGTATGTGGTAATGCATCACGCTGAACATCACACATCTTTTTGATGTAGCACAACACAGAGTTTGCCCTTGAGCCACACCTTCTCAGTGTGTTCTTTTGCTGCTGGCTCTTACTATTGTTCGCATGAGAATTTCCTGGCACCCAAGGGTATACAGATGGGAAACACCTCACATAGCCCATTTGTTAACTTCAGCTTTTATTAATCATCTTTGTGACACTTGTACTCAGTGTTTTTTCTTAGGTCAGAGGCTATGAGCCATATATATATATATATATTTTTGTGGGGAATATGAAACATTTCCAAATGTGAAATCTATTAGACATGCCATTTTTTTCTACTTTTAGTCACCACTTGTGTACTTTACAGCATGAGCCGCATTCATCGATTTTGCAGGGCACATTTTCCTTTGTACACACATTATGTCCTGAATTCCTCTCTCTCGAATGATACACAGGGGGCTTTTGCAGAGTTCAGCATCCTTGCCAAGGACATTTTCATCTGTGGAACAGAGCAGCCAGGAATCAAAAACTAACTTTCTAATTATTGTGAAAACCTGCTCATCCTCATAACCCCCAAACTCGCCACCACGCGCAAGCCCGCCATGTCCCAACACCTCCTGCTTCCCAAGCAAAATTGCAGAAACTCTGCTTTATTTTTCCTACTTTTTTTTTTATTTTCTTCCTACAACCTCAGTGTAACTTGCCAGATTGTTTTGTGTGTTCCCTTGTTTAACATGATCAAGAATAAACGTAGAATTAAATGAAATAAAACTAGATTTGATGAGTTGACCTAAGGGGACAGTATTTTTCTTGGAGTAAATACTAAGGAACTTTTTTTTTGAAACATCTGTATTCCTTTATCTTTTTAATATTTCTCCAGTTTTTCAGTTACAAATGACAAACTTGTAATCGTGTGTGCAGTAATTGTAGATCCATCTGTTCTTCAAGGCATTCAGTTTGATAAATATATTCCTGCTTTTTATCAGGCAATAGCAAAACTAAAAACAAAAATCTTAGGTTGTTTTGTGACAGTATATTTGTGTTTTATTTTTTTATTATATTTTGTTCTTGTAATGGAAAAAGGGCTCTGAGGTGCTGAACTATTGAACCAACTTAAATTTGGCAGCAGAAACGTCCGGGACCTGATATTTGGCCTGATGGAAATGTGATACAGTAAATAGATTTCTGGCAGCTGCCTGCATGAACTGTATGTCAATCACTAATATATCGAAGACTATATACCAGGGGTGTCAAACTCCAGTCCTCCAGGGCCGCTGTCCTGCAGTTTTTAGATGTGCCACAGGTACAAAACACTGGAATGAAATGGCTTAATTACCTCCTCCTTGATCTCCAGAGCCTTGCTAATGACCTAATTATTCTATTCAGGTGTGGTGCAGCAGAGACACATCTAAAAGTTGCAGGACACCGGCCCTCGAGGACTGGATGTTGACACCCCTGCTATATACAGTCAGTCAATTCAATAGAGGGGAGCTAAGTTGCTAAAAAAAAACAAAAAACAAAAAAATTATATATATATATATATATATATATATATATATATATATATATATATATATATATATATATATATATATATGTCTAGTTTAAAATAGGGTAAAATATTTTTAATCATTTTACAGAAGAAAGAAAGATTCTTCTTCTTTTGCTTAGGTGGAGAAAAAGTACTGCACTGATAATGCAGTGCCTTGTAAAAATATGCATCAGTTTCATATTTTTTTCAAATAACAAACAGAATTTATTTATCATTTCATTTGTGTCGGGATAGCGGTAAGCCAAAAGCATCATGAATAGTCAAGAACACAGTATAGGGGTAAATCTGCAGAGAAGAATGAAGCAAATATTGATTATAAACCCAGTTTTGAAGGGCTTAATACCCTTTGCTCCTTTAGGAGAAAATCCTAAGAGGCATAACTTGAAATCCAACAAAACAGGACCATCCAACTAACAGCCTGGGCAATAAGAGAAATGATAAAAGAACTATGGTAAGACTAACTCTGAAGGAGCTCAAGAAATTCACAGCTCAGATGGGAGAATCTGTCAAAACAACAACTATTAATCACAAACTCCTCAAATCTGGGCTTTATGCAAGAGTGGAAAGAAGAAAGCCACAAGTCATGCATGGGACAGGGAAGCAGGTGCTCTTGTCAGACGAGACCAGAATTGCACAATTGTTGTTAAGCTACATGCAAATTGTGTGTGTGTGGTTTGAAATTCACACTGCACATCGCACTGAATACAAAATCCCCAATGTGAAACATGATGGTGGAAGAACCATACCCTGAGGATGCTTGTCTTCAGTAGTGAAAGAAAAAGAAATGGCAATTGGGAGGTGATGAATTTAGCCTAAATCATGATGGAAATCCCAAGCTTCAGTTTAACTTTGGGTGGCGCCAAAGCGCAAGGAATGAGGCGGTGGGTGTCCAGCCAGCCCAAGCTGTCGATAAATACACCGGGAGATTTCGCCTCATGTCTCTGTCCGTCTCCACATCGCGGCTGGATGATGTATGGATCCATTTAGCGGGTAGTCGGATTTGCCACCCGTCAGAAGCGGAGAGTGGGCAATAGATAAAAAGGACCGATATCTCAGTAGTTTATTATTATTGTTTTATTTGCACTGGAAAACGTTAACATCTGCTCACTGGGCTCCTCTGCTTTTAAAAAGAGAAAAGAAAAGGAAAGAAGAAGAAGAAGAAAAAAAAAGACATGAACATGGACAACTTTATCATCTGCGGAGGAGAAAGTGAAGTGCACGCCTGAAGTAGGGGGGGAGATCACAGTTTGTGAGAGCCAGAGCTGCGATCCCCTCGGATTGAAGATTATGTTGGGTTGACGACGTCTGAAGGACACCGAGAACCGGATTAGGTCGTGCGCAGTCAAACATACTTCTCATCATTACTGCGCGTTGTCCTCTGAACATTTGCGCAATGACCTTTGATGACTTGGAACATAGCGGCTGCGCCCGTGAGGTAAGAGAGGATCATTTAAGACACTGGTTGAGTTTTCTTAAAGCTGCGTGGATTTATTGTATGAAGATGTGCCGGATAGAGAAATTAGGTTAAAAAAAAAAAGCCTGTGTGGTTGGATTATTATTTTTTTTCCGCTCTTCCAAGCTACACGCTTGTGCTATTGCATTCCTGTGCCAAACTTGCAGATGCAACAGTGGAGCTCACTCTTAAAAAGCATAGTGCAACTTTATCCAGGGGAGCTGAATTTCTTTCTAGATTCTGCACGTCCCTTTCTGTATAATTTGCAGAATGTATGAATGTTCTGAGTGGCTATGCAGTTCATGTTTTGTCCTGCCTCTTCTCTGAGCTGGGTTACCAACTCATGATGATTCACCTCCTCTTCTCACAAATGTAATTCGTGGCATCATTTTCAACTGTCCACACTGCAATAGATGTTGTGTTTTCAGAAAAAAAAAATGTAAACGGAGACATCATGCTGCAAAAAAAATGTGACATTAGCCAGAGTGATTTGCAGACTATGTTCCTTTTATACTTTAAAAAACAAGAGTTGATATGCTGATTTTTTATGTGGTTCATTTTGCAAAAATCATTGCATTCAAATTAACTGTCTTAGCGGGAAGAATAGTTATCTTACAATTGCTGGTTTGATTCCATCTTCCTCCTGCCACATCTCCATGCCCCTCTGGAGACTTTTACCCAAGTTACCTACTGATCTGAGTATCACCGTATGAATTTATGAGTATTTGGGTGAATGTGTAAAACTGTTTTGAGTAGCAGTATGACTAGAAAACAGCTACATAAATTCACCTAACTTACTAGCAATATTTTGTGGACGTAAACCCACAACCAGCTCAGACTGATAAGATCAGCTCTGTTTTGAGTTTTTTTAGAGCCCCTTATATTTATTATTATTGCACCAGCGAGCCACATATTCTAATTTGATGTTATTTGTGTTAGGGTAAGCTGTTGGAGGTTGGCAAGCTTGCATCTGGCTGAACACAGTCATGCTGATGTTGTCTCCTGGAGCATGTGCACAATGCTTCTAACGGTGAGCGAATCAGCGAAAAGCCACATGATCCAATTAGGTAATATTTGAGGGATTTGTTTAAAATTATTTCGTCTTGTTTTCTCCCCTAACGTCTGACTTGCACTGCTCTGCTCTAATTCATGATATTTTTGTTTATGTATTTTTGTATATGTTTGCGAGTGTGTGTGTGTGTACTACCGCTTCCAATGTTTGGGCGACAATTTAGAAGTGTGTGGGGAATATTTAAAAAGCCCTGCTGCAGGATGTCTTCCTCAATCTAGGGTCGGCCTGTTCTTTCCAGAGGCACACATTTGGGAAATGAGAGATGAAGAGCAGCGTGGCTCAGTCCAGTCAGAGTCCATTTATATTCCGCCTGAGTCCCGCTCCATAGGCAGCCCATTGTCGTGGCTCACTCAGTGGGGTAGTCTTTGGAAAGGGGTTAAAAGCCAGCATGTAAATAAATAAACGTGAAAACTAATAAATAAATGAATTCTGAGTTATTGTTTGCCCACGTAAAATTACGTACATACATCAAAACAGCTGAAAAGAAAAGGCAAAATAAACGCATTGCAGTGTATTACTAAAAGTCTTGTTTTCTATTTCTTTCCATCTAAGTTATACATGAAGCATAAAATGAAGATGTGTTTTGTGCAGTCGTTGTGTTTGTTGATTGTGATTTGTAAGGCTATTTTGAGTGACAGAGCCATTCTTTGGTTTGGTGTGATTTTAAAAACGTTGACTGAAAGCTGAGGTTGAATTCTAAACACCGTTTTAGCTGTTTAATTACAGATTTTGTAATTATATGAAATGCACCGTCTGCTCAAAGAAATGTCACCACTTGGATTTCACTAAAGCCACTAAGCCTCTTATTTGACAATTAGTGCATGATTAATTACGGTTTCGCTGGAACAAACTTATTCATCAACAGCTGATGGACAGTATATTCTCATTTCTTTTCATGTTGAGAGACACATTCAGTGGAGGAGGAAAAAATGTTAATTTGTTTAAGAAGGGTCATGTCATTGGCTACTTGTTGCACAACACATTATTTTTCTTTCACTGTGCAGTTTATGAAAATACACATGCTATATGTGGAGTTGTGTGGGGGAAGAGCAGAGAGTGTTGCTTTCTGGGGCGGAAGGTCGTCTGGGAACTGAGAGAGCGACGGGAAAATAGGTGGAGCTTTGTATGAGCAGGTGTTTAAGCTTCCCTGAATGACGAACACTGAAGATTTCAGGACTCTTCAAATATGCATCAAAGCCTCAAAGCAACACTCTGGGTATGATTTTGATGAAGGAATAACATTATAACATTATGTAAAACTCAAAAAGTTGATTTTACTTACTACCTTCCCGTTAAAGAAAATTACTAAACCAAGTGTTACATTTTCAGGGAAAATGTAACATTTTTCATCTGTAATTGTTTGCAATTGACAGAGGGAGCTTGACAGATGGGCATACATTTGCTAAATGTTTTCTTAATTTTGTCATGAATCTGAAAACCTTTAAGCAGTTTAGTCTGATGTAGATTCATTGGCTGCATGTTCTTGTTATTGTATGGGTTGTGAGTTTTCCTTTGCTGCAGCACAGAGAAGACCGAGATAAAAGTGTTGTGGAAGCCGTTGTATCCGATTATGTTTTTTTTCTAATGGCTCCTCGTCCATGCAATTTTTTTTCTTTTCTTTGACCTTTTATGTGAAAATATTTAATGAATCAAGTCTAACAGAGAACACTGAACATGTCAAGCGCAAGGAGGATGTGTCAGGAGGAACCTTTAATCAACAGAATAAGGTTAACTTCGAAAAAATGAATAAACCAAGAGTGAAAATTACTTCCCTAATGCTTTGAAGTTAATGGGAAAACCTCAGTTAAACCGAAAACATGTTTTTAAAAATGCTCCATTTACCCAGTACTTTGCTTCACATAAATTTGTCCCTTTTTAGCCATCAGCTTCTCCATCTGCCGTACTCTCCGCAAGATGAGAAACGCAGGGTTTTTGGTGCATGTTGAACAAAGTTGGTCGACAGAAGTGTGTAAATGCAGACAGTCATGGCCCATTTCTTCACTACTGAGTGGTAGTAGATTTACCACTGAAAATGACTTTTTGGTCCAGTGAAAGAAATGATTTTCCCTTCCTATAAGTAATAGGATAAACGCTTTTACTATGAGTGAAACAAAATGGTACAAAATAATGTGTCTCTACAATTCATAAAATTCTGTATACAGTGCAATAAAATGCTTAAAAATAAATAGACTTTTATCGCTGGAATTATTACAAGACAATTTACAGTCTTGCTAGAGAGTTTACCACTTAGAAAGGGGCCTTATCTTGGAAACACCATGGAATATTTTGATATTAAGTAAGATATCATAAATAACTCAAATGTGTTTCTTTGAAACAAATGAAGTACAAAAGGTAAACAGAATTTGTGTTGTATTTTTTTTGTATATATTACAGCAAACATTAAAAACAGCTGGGCTTTAAATAACTCATAGGAACGATCCATCTTGAATCCAATGTGGACCGGTCCAGCTTTAGGTTAATTTAACACAGCAGTGCTGAGTTGAGGGTTTGATCCACTGTTGAAGTCTATTAATTATTTGACAGTTTAATCATTTTCAAAATGATACATGTTGTTAATGACCTAAAGTGATGCTAATGATTAGAGATGGTAGATGAGCTATTACTATTTTTTTTTGTTCAGGTCCTCCTCCTAGAGAGGCCGGCCTCATGCTTTGATTAAAGGGGGAAAAAAACAAAACAAAAAACAGCTGTGTCGTTTTTAGTTTGATCGTTTACATTGAAGGAGCGAGGAATCTAGATCAGTTTTCCTGCTACAAAAGGATCAACCTGGACAATATTTCAGCTATATTTTATTTAAGTCAAAACCATTAAAAAAGAAGTAAAATCTGAAACCTCTCTGCAAGCTTTCTATTTTTAGTGTATCAAGTACCTCCTCCTCAGAAACTACTCTGGCAGTCCTATTTTTGAGCTAAATATGATGCGAGAGTAGCCATGACTTCCACCAAACCAGATTGTCAACCAAAGTATTGTGTTATAGTAACTACTTTACAAAAAAAGAAAAACCTACCAGACTGGGTTTAAATGAATATTTCCTATTGAGGATATATATAGAACTAATAAAAATCTGTGTTATTACTTTAATTCAGCATTGACAATTATCAGATGAATATCAAACATAAACTCATATTGTTTATAGGACCTATTTGCAGACAACAGGAATTGAATAATAGAAGACAAAAATGTATAACATTGGTTATATCTGCAACACATAAAATAATTAAAAGAGATATAATAATAATAATAATAATAATAATAATAATAATAATAATAATATATAATTGCTAGAAGCAGAAAGCGGAAATAAGTAAAACAAGAAATGCATATATGTTAACTGACATAATCTCATTAAATTCATTTCAACTGAATTACAAGTTTATGGTAACATATGCAGTTTCTTTTGTTGGCTGTGTGTTTAATTTGTTTTTCATGGCTACAGTCTTCTCGTAGTGGAATATCAAAGACATGAGCTGTGCACAATAAGCGCGCCGGTCACAGCTTCCCACTTTGCAGAAGTCATGTCAGAATTGTGTTTCCTGTTTTTATTTCTTGAAGGTTGTTGCCAGATGGATGGGTAGAAAATTCTCATTGGAACAGAGAAAACAGTTCCACAATGTGAGTTTAATCTAAGCAACAGTAGAACATTCAGGACATTTATCAAGTTAGTAAGATAAATTAAAAAAAAAAGTAACCTCGCAGTTCATTGAAAAGGTCATGAACTTTAATATGATGCGAGAATCTTACAGCTGCTGCGGCAGATGTACTGCAAAGTCATTTCATTCTATTAATTGCTTTGAAATGCTTCTCTGTTCATCTTAAGAAAGAGCAGAACTTGGGAGACAGTCATGGTCAGTTGGTAAGCGATGCAGGGCTGCACACATAAAGACTTGTCTAAACATTTAATTACTTAAGGCGATGAATGTTTGTGAAATGTCTGCACAAAATAAAGTTTGCTGTTTTTGATGATTGCTGTGTGGTTGTGTATATATTTGGATTCAAACTCCTGGACAGGATCTCTGCTGATGGATGTGGCGAGAAAAGGGATTGCAGAGTCAGTGCAGTCCTCACGCTCACAGACTGTCAACCTGCCACCACTCAACTGAAACCCCCAAGTGATTGCATACAGACTTTAACACACTCAAACATGAAGCATTGAGGCTGGTAAAAAAAATAAATAATAAAAATCTGTATTCTGCCAAAGGCACTGCATATTTTAAAGCAGGGGCAATATTTTTAGTTTTAATCTGCAATTATTAATCCTACTATTAAAAAGCAGGCAGACTCACAGCATTTGATTATTTCTACCCAAATCATTCTCTTCTCTCTTCATTTTAGGAGAAACAAGATTGTATTGACGTCTTCAGGGACATTACCGCACTAAGGATTTAGTTCAGTTCAACTTTATCGGAGAAGTAATCAAATCATAGGAGGCAGGCAATCGAAGGCCATGACGTTAAATACTTACAGAAAGAAATCAAATATGTCCATATTAGGCAGATAATTTGTTGGTGTGCTGCACCATGCTGATCACTTTAGCCCTTAAGCATTTCATATCCAAATGTTTTGGATGCGAAACATTTACACAAATGTTTCACGTGTCAGTTAGAATGGCCGTTGCCTTACTATGCAATTCCTCTTGAAAAATAAAAAAAGGTCTCGCTTCCAAACACAAATCGGGCTTTCTGTATTTGAATAATGTTGTCTCCAGGAGACAAACAGAAGAAGTTCTAGTGATTGCAGAAGCAATCACTATAATTTGTATGTCACAACAGAAACTCTGAGAACAATTTTAATTTTACCATTTACATACTCTTAAAAATAGCTATGATGAGAGCATCTCTCTTTCCTCCATATTTGAGGAGATGCCAAAGCAAAAGCCCGTGCCTCCGCGAATTAAATATTTCCAAATACCAGTAGGTTCTTACATTTGAATGTAAACTCTGCATAAACCTTTGGCGTTCAGCATGGACGGCTGGCTTTGAATGTTTTGTTTGCAAAGGAAAATGCAGAACTCCTGTCATGTATTTCAAAGTTAACAGAAAATATGACAAGCAGGAGGAAATGACTGAAATAAGATTTCTGGGGATTTTTAGCAGCCTCTCATCAATGCTCCAGCCATAGTTCAGGGTTGATCCAAACTGTCCTGTCTCCCGAGAGCAGAGCCATTATCAGGGGAGAAAAACTAAGGCAGAAATGCCCCATAAAACCTTTTCATCTTAGCTTTATCTCTGCAGCCAAAGGGATAAAGCCATAGGAAGGAGAAGGTTAAAGGACTGAATCTGAACTGGCTTGTTTGCTTGGTTGAACAACTTTGGTGGCAGACATCCATTGAAAGAACGAAAGAGTCAAGATGACCTTTTCAGAAGTTTATTTATGCATTGCTGATCCAAAACACCATCCACATCGTCATTGCACGCCTTCATCAATGACAAAAACAGGTTTAAATAACCTGTGAGTCCCAGGAACACAACACAGTTACAGCATTACAAAAACTGTGGCATAATAACAGATAACGCAATTCACCATGGCAAGGGGAGGGACAAAAAAAGGTGCCTGAAAGTACACATTTCTTACCAATAGAATTAGACATTTTAATGATGGCATCAGGAGAATATCAAAACATATTTAACAAGACAGGCAATAATGTTGCTATAACGAGCTAGCATGGTAGCGAGCAAGTTAATTGCGTGAGCATGATTTAGCAGAAAATTTCTAATATTTTTTACGCAAAATTTATCAACATGAGAAAAGGCAGATGATTTTATTTGCCTGAACAAAATATCTATCTACTGTAGTTTGGACACCCAAAAATATACAAATATATTTTTCTTGCCATCTAAAAATGTGATTCTGACTACATTCTTGCTTTCGCTAAAACCTGCAATTCTGTGGACATCTGTGAGTCAATAGGGAACCTCACTAAGTACCACAAGACTGTCCATGATTTTCATATAGCAAGCTATTTCTAAATATTCAAGCCACAGTGATCTATGCAAAAGTGGCAGGGCTCTTGCCTACAAAGCTCCATTATAAAGTAAAATTATCCTAATACTAAAATAGTTGTGCTTGACACCAATAACAATACAGGAACAGAATAGCTTTAATGAAAAACAAAGTTGCGATAGTAAATTTACTCAGCATATTGACTATCCGGCTTTCCAAAACCAAAAAACCCAGAACGTAGGATTTTCACTTATCCCGCTTTCTGACTCTTGGCCCAGATGTATTCCAAAACATGTAGTCACAATGGCAGCGATAATGAGACACAAAATAATCCTTTTTTAAAATCAATATTGACTTCATGTAACACAAAACCTAATTGTGGAATCACAGAAACCCACCTTAGCATGCTTTATTCATGTAAAGCATATCAATTCAATAATGTACTACGGCTCATATATGGCTTATTACAAGTGCCACCCAAAATTTCCTCAGTCACAAAAAGTGATTGTTTTATGCAGAACTGCTAAGACAATTTGGTTTAAGATGAACTTCTTGTCATACCTACCTTCCACTGTGGTTACACTATCCCCTATTTGAAATCTAATTAAAACATTGAAACCTTGTTAAGTTAAAGGTTGTTGCAAAAATGCTTATCTGGATCCATGTATTCAAATGGAGAACTACATATTTTTTTTTAGATTAAAATGTTGACCTCTCATATTACGGAAGCTGTATCTTTTAGATGGATTTGTTAATAAAACTGTGAACGTGGGGGAAAAGTGTGGGAGGTTTTATTACAACTCAGTAAAGCTGTACAGCAGCCATGTAAACCTTGCAATGCGAGTAAATTCACTGAAACTTACAGTGGCGCTCATGTCAGTTCTTAATTGCAGCATTTTTTTTTCTGTATTTTTCCTCCGTTACCAAACAGAGCATGGCAAAGCCATCCAATTAAAAAGTAAATCATTGATCATATTTGACAGTTTATCCAGTGAGCAGATTCATCTGCTTGTCTCTGTGGATGAGCCCTTTTTCATGGCTGCTGAAGGTGTCCTCATATACTGACAGGTTGGTCCTCTGCAAATAAACTGCACGGCAAAGTTGTATCAGAAAAAACTGTTAATTTTCTTAATAAAAATTAAGAAAATTAAATGGGCTCCGCTTTTACAGTTTTAGTTATAAGCCACAGTGCTAAAGTGAATATGCCATCTTGTACTCCAGAGGTTCCTCTTGGAGCCTAAGGTGAAACAAACTCTCATGTTGCTTTTATGTTTCCAATTATAGCTTTAATCTGATTGATTGTCGTGTTGCAGAACCATTCCATTGCAATACATTTAACTATTTTCTACACCCAGGGCTTTTAAGTCCAAATATAGAAACTTTACATCATTTGATATGTTAAATAAAATGTGTACTTTGCTGTAATTGAACATCTAAGAGCTATCCATGAAATTTTCTTCCAGCTCAATGTCAGTTTCCAGATTTTTCTAGACAATTGTGGAATTCCTCTGTCTTTTTCCCTTTAGCTCTATGTTTTATTCTGCTCTGTGATGGCTTACAGAAGTCTAAATAGGTAAGTTTGAAAGTAATTAAAAGATTATTTATAAAGCACCTGACAAGATAAAAATTGAAAATGTTTCAGCTGAAAGATAAAGGAGATAAAATATATTAAAATTTGTAGTTGATATGAGACAAAATGAACAAAAAGGCAAAGAGGTATGGATGTTTTTCTAAGACCCTGTACAAGCACATGTGTGCATTCAGACTCGTTGTTGCAGTTTTGCTTTTGAGTGACCGATCATTACTTCTAGATAAGGTTTGCCATAATACATCCTCTCCATTGCAGTCTCTTCAATGGAGAAGAGACTCCATTGAAGAGTCTCTTCAATGGTCCACAGTCTCTTGCAGAGAGCATACAGTATGTTCATAAATCAGAACTGTCAATTTGCCTTATATGAACCTTGTAGTTATTACAACTAATTGATATATATGTTGTTATAGGCAATGTTTTGTTGGTATTTTCAGAAAGATAATGTTCAAAATGAATGGGGAAAGTGTTATGTGTAGCTATAATACCACAAAAATCCAATAGTTCCCTAATACCAGATGACCTTCTACTTGACCTCTACTGCAGGTTTCAAAGTGATCTTTTCACACCAACCACCAACCGCTATACGTTTCGCATATCACAAAAGCTCCCCACTCACCAACAACCCTCCTCTCTTTACACCCCTGCCTTGATGTCAGATCTCTGAGGAAGATGCATATTGGGTTTTTCAGAATCACAACACCATTGTTTACGTCCAGATTTATCTGGATTCTTCAAGTGCAGAATTATGGTGCATTGTTTACATCACTCAAGTAAAAATCTAATAAAATGTTCAGACTGTAGACACTTTGAAAAGAATGACTTATTACCACATGTAGAACTGATGCAAATCACATGGGTTGAAAAGATCATAATTGGGCCATTCAGACTGCCATAAAAATAGTTGTAAATGATTTGGATTTGGGCAAAAATGAATAAATAAATGAAGTCAAATTTGGGTTTCATTTGCCTGCTGTGAGAATAGTGTTAGACACTGTTTGAAAAAAGGCCCAGCTGGGACTCTAATCGCTGCCCTACTACTCTAGTCCCAATTATTCAGTCTGTCCTGTGTTTGTCCATCACTATATTGCTTGGCTCGTTCACAAAACAAGACAGCATTAGATTGCAACTAATAATCTGATCTGCTGGGCCGACCTTCCCTTCATGTTAGACGTTCGGTCACAAAAAGGGCACCAAAAGTCTCTGCAAACCCTACACGCCCTGTACATGAACTACCTAGACTTTTACACACAGATAGGTGCTACGGAGCACTTTGCAAAAACAAGCCACCACAAAGATATTTTCCCCCCAAGTTGTTTCTCTGAAGACCACTTAAGCCAGCGTGCTCAGATCGATACCGTATTTTCCCAAACAGAAAACTTATAAACAGAACTAGGTGAGAAACTTAGCATAAGATTCATGAGGTTTTATCATAACTACATTAGTTAATTTGAAATGATATTACTTCTATGAAACATGACTTGAAGAAGGAATTCTTGTAACTTCTTTAAACAACAAAGTAATCATTTCACAATAGCTTTATGTACACATATGAAACTTTAATTTTCCCTTCATATACAGTCAAAGGAATATTGTTTCTCACCATAACTTAGTGATATGGGTAAATCATTAATCTCAAGAAAGTTTTTGATGTTAGAGTGACATTTTCACAATCTTGTTAACTTTCTTTAAGTAAGGTATCAGGTATCGCATCTTTTGCTGATGCCACAGATGATTACTGTAATTGCAGTGTCTGAATCACTTTCAGGCAGCATAGATAGATGTGTATTTAGACAACTAAAGTGAAATTGTTTCTGAAAAGTGCAAACGGGAAAGTGGAGTCTCAAGAGTAGTCAACGAGGGCTGAAAGCAAGCCTGGCTCAGTAATGTTATGTACAGCGCTGACTGCAAAGTAGGTATGCTTACATGAATCCGAAGCAGCAAAGTGAGGACGTGATTTAGATTAATTTTAAAACAAAGATTGTCCAAATAATATTTATTAACCAAGGATTTAATAGTTAGTTTGTGATTAAGTATTATATATTTTGTTGAATTTTGAGATATTGTGGTTATGTTCCTATATTATGGGCAGAAATGGGGGTGAGCTGTGAACTTGCAGGAGCTGTGATTGCAGTAATCCTCGACAATGGAGAAACTCAAGTTTGTGGTTTAATGGATATCTGAGATAAACTCAGATATTTCACTTTGTCCTTAAGATGAACAGCCTAAGGTGTCAAATAATCAAGGTGAAGGATCAAGATCACAAATCTATCTGTATTGTGACAGTTTATTTTATTTTATGTTTTCAACATGGCAGCCTTTGGATTTAAAGCGTTCCTGACACAATAAAACCGCTGACAGGATTTAAACAAATGAGTTATTGTGCTTTCATTCTGTGTACACAAAAACTTTTAATAGTAAACATTTCTCGCAGAATACTAGAAATGCAGAGTGTTTTCGTCTTTAGTAATTGGATCAAGCAACGGCAACATCTTGTGACATAACGAGGGTAAGTTAACCCGTTTAGTCCCAAATCTTTTCCTGCAAAATCAGTGCATACATTTCAATCCTTGAACCTCACCTACGACATGACATGTATGAATTATTGCATGTTATGTTGTTTATATTATTGAAAATGTAGGTTTTATACTCTGCAACAATTGTTGCCAGTGGGAAACTGCATAATCTAAATTACACCAATATGAACTATTTATAAAAAAAAAATTAACAAAAATCATGACATAAGTGATTTGCAGATGTCATTGTCTCAATGTGCAGAGTGACCTTTGACCTCATTAGTTATTTCATCAATGAGGCAAACTTAGGTGAAAATGTTGGTATGAACAAACGGAAATTGTTCCTCCACCAGACCAAGCACTACACTTTGTCCCTGTCCTAGACTAGTTTCAGGCGTGGCGCCATCTTGTAGTTTTCATTCAGTCCATGGGCCACACACTTTTTTGGAAAGGATCGCCTTGTATCCCTTCATTCAAAAGACGAATGAAGGGATGCAATTTTCTTAATATATCAGTAGAAGACACTTAAAAGAACATATGTTCAAAATATTTGATTTATATTTGTTTATTTCAATATTTTACTGACTTCCAGTGCTACAGGCAGGAAGTAAAGAGGTCTGGTCATGTGACCTTTCACGCTAGCTACATGAAGTTGATATTGGTTTGAGCAGACACACTCTTATCTTATTTTAAAACTTCAATTAACTGTCAAAAGTCAAAACAGTTATTTTAGATCTCCCAGAAGTTAGGAGAAATGTTTGGCAACAATTTTTGCCAGTGGGATTAACAAACAACTAAGCCAGAGTAGACAGAAACAAGGACGTTGTGAGCGATTTCAACAAAGATTTGATTTATGTGAAGTTTTTGGTCACAATTAGGATGTTGGAACACAACCAGAACTTGAACCATTTATTTCACTAACTGGATTGTTTGAATTTAACCAAAAGTGACTATGAATAATTATTATGTTCATAGATCTGTTCATTACCATTCAGTGCTTTGAAGGTGACAGATGTCCAGTTCCAGCCCTTCACTGTTGGAAATTTCATCCATAGAAATGTCAGAGTCATTGTTGACTCAGAAAAACAAGGTTGCAATCCTTCAGTAGAACTCGCCTCCTCTTTTTCATCTCTCTGTAGCTTCTTTATCCAAAACCTCCTCAATGACACTTTAAGCAATGTACTCAAAATATATTCACCAATATTCACATACAAACTTTAATAAAAAGAATAACCCCCCAAAAAGAAAAAAAAAACATGCATATCACAGCAAATCGATGTTAATTTTGTTCCGGTGTTTTTCACCAGCCATCAAAGATCTGAAACTCTTGCAGAGTGTTGACCAGAGCTGTTTCTCGTTTGCGTGTGCATTTTTCAGAGAGATGCACGCGCATAGCTGCAAAATTACGGTCATTTCGCTCTTAAAGTTGATACATGTGCTCTCTGTGTTGCTCATACTACACATGGACTCCATACAAAATAATGTCACACTTGATGATGATGTTACAATATTCTCAAAATAACAACCACTGGATAAACAAGTGCATAGAGTGCATTTTTATGATTTTATTGATGTCTGTGTTAAGCTCTGTCTGCTTGGCACTGCTCTGTCAGTGTGACAACACTAATAAATTACCTTGTAATGGAGCTGCAGCTGCATGAGAATCACAAGATATTATCCATGATAAACTATGTCTTGCTTTGTGTCAAGCTGTGTTTTTGGCCGAGGCACAGCTGTTCAGGCCAACTAGTCCCTTGTACTGCCAGCTTTGGCCAGCTTAAGGTGTGTTGATTGAAAACATTATTCGTAGCTTTGAATAGAAGCTGTGCAGATCCTGTCTTAGTTTTCACAGCCAGATGAAATGTCTTCACTAAAGCAAGACAGACTGGAATTTTGTCAATTTTAAAATGTTTTATTTGCTTAAGCTTGACTTTAGTATGTCTCCCAATCCACCCACTGGTGGTGATTTTTAGTTTAGTGTTTGAGCTTTGCTCTTAACACAGTTTAAGTTAGAAAAACAGAATCTATTCAAACTCTGGCCAGTGATATTTTTTTTTTTTGTATTTTTAATAATCAAGTGTATCTCCATGGCTCGTTATCTTGGTGTAGGTAGTGACTGGCTTAATGAGCCACCATTTGTAATCAGCAGAATATAACAAGCCAAATCTCACGAGGAACTCTTAGGTAAGGGGGAAGATGGACAATTAACTTTTTTCTGTCAAATGGAATCAGTTTTTCTTACTCTGACTAAGGTCAGAGTCAATTCTGACCTTAGTGTGTATGGGTTCTCTTGTGGATTGCACATACAACACAAAATAAACACGTTAAATAAATAATGTCACCTTTCAGAAATATCTTTAAAAAAATATAGAAGAGTTATTATTAAGGGAGGGGTAACAGGACTTCAGCAAAAAGATCTGAACTTTCTTTATTCTTTACACACTTTCAACTCTCTGCATTTGTTAACCCCTGTATGTCATGTTTTATGTTTTCCTACAATTGCCTTGTTTTGTCACAAGGCAAAATAAAAGTTTGAAAAGAAAAGTTAAGGCTGTGTGTATGAAAAACTTATTTTACAGTTTACAGTTGTTTTGTAGGGTGAAAGTTCAGAGGACGGGACTTGATCTTGCTGTGGCATCTGAGCAGTTGAAAAGAAAACAAGAGGCAGGCTGACTAAAAACATGTATTTGGGCAAATAGTGGCATAATCTGCATATTGAAATTCACATTGTGTATAGCTATCGTAAAACTCAACTAAACCTTATTAATTCAAGTGTTTTCACTTTTTTGCATTAAGGGTTTTTGAAGAGCGCTTTGTTTTTCACAGTGTTTCACTTTTGAATTTTTTGTGAAAATTGTTAGAGGTAATATTAGGACCTAGTAAAGACAGCATAATATGGACATCATAAACCTGGAACAGTTTTTTTATGAGATTATTAGAGTATAAAAAATTGGAGTAAAAATATGTTTTACAAAATCCTAACATTTTCCAAGAAATCTAAAGAAAATTTAATTATTTTGTTCAAACGAACAAGAAAACATTTACCATATATTGCAGAGTTTGTTAAATCTAAAAGTTGAAGAAATTATTTGTCCCTTTTTTCACAGAGACTTGATGTATTTTGGAGAGATAGTCAAAAATGAATCTTTTAATGCCAGATGTAATGTTTACAGTTTGATGTAGTTTGTCCTTGCACAGCCTGAATGATTTGACGTAGTTTTCACAAGGCTGAAGTAAGAACTTCAACTTTAAATGAGTTTTCTTGGGTCCAGAAAACAGGCATCACTTGTCTCAACAGCGCTTTAAAAGAGACGAAACATAAATGTTACCATCTTACAGTTATATTTTTCAGAACTAAAAGGAAAGATATGACTTTTTTTAATCTAGACTTTTTAAAACTAAAATAGTTGTTTGAATGAAGCTGTTGGTGCTCAAGTGTTTTGTGGCTTTCAATGCGCCATTAGAAACATTAGCCATGGTAGTTGCTGATTGTAACAAATCCCTCAACTTAATGGCTAGCAAAACGTGTCCAAGGCGATAAGACTGTGAGCACCACAAGCTAATTAGAGTCTTAAGAAACAAAAGATTTGTCAAGAACCCAATGTGTTAATGAATAATTTAATGATGCTTAGCATTATTTTTGTTACACAAAGCCCATCTGTTTCTTCTTCTTCTTCTCTTTTGGCTTTTTGCCTTCTTGGATTACCACGGTGGATCATCTGCCTTCATTTAGTCCTTTACTCTGCATCCTCAGCGCTCACAGCAACTAACTAGAGACCATCTGATTAGAAGAGCAGGTTAACGAAAAATATTGGTTTCCAAACTTTGGAAAGTCAGGTAGTCAGTAATAAGTATGAATCATTATGGGAAACTAACTTTTTTTCACAGTTATTTATATTTTCCTGCTGAGACTTACACATCAAAACTGTCAATATTGGAAGACAAATAAAAGCATGTTTTTCTTCATATGCCCTCCTTTGCTAATTTGTAGTTTTCATCACTTTAGAGTTTGGTATATTTGTTAAAGAAAAACAAACAAACAAAAAAAAACAGATGCTTAATGGAAAATTAGAAAAAAAAATGCCTGTCTGCAGATGTACTTAACAATCCTTCAGTAACAACATTTAGCAGCAAAATGAATTTCCTGCTTTTGGAAGAAGAACTATTGCTATAATCTAACACATACTAGTATTACCACCTAGCTGTAATGATGATCAATCAATCAATCAATCAAATTTTATTTGTATAGCACATTTCAGCTACAAGGCATTTCAAAGTGCTTTACATCATAAACACAAAACACAAAGGCATGCAACATAGAATAAAATACCAAGTTTTTTTTTTTTTTCCCCCTCTTTTTTCCCTTTCTTCCCCCTTCCTTTGACACGGAATTTAAGCGCCTGTTACCGCCGGACTCCGCCGTCCGTTTAACCACGGGTATTCGCCGGGCCCCGTTGCCCACAACAGAAAAAAAAAAAAAAAAAAAAAAAAATTACATACATATCCACAAAATCAAATCCATACATATTACATTTCAAATGCAATTCTAAACAGGTGCGTTTTTACTTGAGATTGAAGGAAGTCAGGGTTTCCGCTGTTTTACAGTTTTCTGGAAGTTTGTTCCAAATTTTTGGTCCATAGATGCTGAAAGCTGCTTCTCCTCTTTTGGTTCTGGTTCTGGGGATGCAGAGCAGACCAGAACCAGAAGACCTGAGAGGTCTGGAAGGTTGATACAACAACAGCAGATCTTTGATGTATTGTGGTGCTAAACCGTTCAGTGATTTGTAAACTAACAACAGTATTTTAAAATCTATTCTTTGAGCTACAGGGAGCCAGTGGAGGGACTTTAAAACTGGTGTTATGTGCTCTATTTTCCTGGTTCTAGTGAGAACGCGAGCAGCAGCATTCTGGATCAGTTGCAGCTGTTTGATTGATTTGTTGGACAGGCCTGTGAAGATGTTGTTGCAATAATCAATGCGACTAAAGACAAACGCATGAATGAGTTTCTCTAGATCTGGCTGAGACATTAGTCCTCTAATCCTGGAGATGTTCTTCAGGTGATAGAAGGCTGACTTTGTAATTGTCTTTATGTGGCTCTGGAGGTTCAAGTCCGAGTCCATCACTACTCCCAGGTTTCGGGCCTGATCGCTAGGTTTTAGTTGTAATAACTGAAGCTGTGCATTGACTCTAGATCGTTCCTCTTTAGGTCCAAAAATAATGACTTCAGTTTTATTTTTGTTCAGTTGGAGAAAGTTTTGGCACATCCACACATTTATCTGCTCTAAGCATTTATTCAGTGATTGGATGGGTTCAGAGTCACCTGGTGACATCGTAATGTAGAGCTGTGTGTCATCCGCATAGCTGTGGTATCTAATATTATTTCCTGTTATGACCTGAGCTAGTGGGAGAATATAAATATTAAATAAGAGGGGTCCTAGGATTGAACCTTGGGGTACCCCACATGTGACCTTTGACCTCTTTGATGAGAAGTTTCCAATTGAAACAAAGAAATCCCTGTTCTTTATGTAGGATTCAAACCAGTTCACCATAGTTCACCTCCCAGTTATCAGTATGTAATGAAAGCCCTATTCTAACATGGTAAGTCTGGATAGCTCAACAAATTAATAAGACTATGATATCTGTTTTTGTCTGTGAACAATGTTAGTGTGCAGAGGTCAATGCCAAAAAAAATGTTCTGCTAAATGTTCCTAAGTCAAAACAAATCCAAACCTGAGGCAAATAAAATTTGGGTACAGCTGGACCTTTCCATTCACCGGATGTCCCTGTTTGAGTTGTGAAATTGGGTTAGTTGTCATAATTTAGATAGGGTGCGTATTTCTTTCTATCTATCTATCTATCTATCTGTCTGTCTGTCTGTCTGTCTGTCGCTCTTGGCATTTCAGCTGTTGCGAAAGTAAGTTCTCCCCTCCTTTGTTTCTTTGCAGCTCCAGTCTTCCTCCTAAATTTTTATGCTCCCTTTCTCGAGATGTCTATCGTTTTCTCTTTTTTTATCTCAAACTTTCTTGCTCTCTTGCTTCCTTCTCATTTCTCGTGTTTTCTTTTGAAGTGTTAAACAGTAAGATGACTTCTCTCCCAAGCAATCTTGTTGGGAAATCCAATCTGAAGCTGCAGTACACAGTGCAGCGCAGCATCATCAAGTCTTTGCGATCACAGGAGGGTGGGAAGGAAGTAGCAGCATCAGATGTATAGTCAAAATGCAGCGACAATGACAGTGGATGCTCAGAACCTTGATCCTCCAAATTAGTGCTGCTTAGCTTTTAAAACCTGTGACTCATGTCCAGAAGAAGAAAAAATATTATCCATCTGCCTTTGTTGTTCCAGCTGCTGGACCTTGACGTATGTCCATTTTAAGGCATAATAATAATAAAAATGGAAAAACAAACACCATGAGGGTACAATTATTGAGAACTTATTGACTGTGATGATTAAGGTAGTGAATTTCATCCGTCCAGCCTGTCACTGCAGTGGAGAAGCACAATTAGTTATCCTTCCATTTTCTTTTGCCTTCTCCCTGCTGTTCTTTTCTCATGTATGCACCTGACACTTCTTTGCAGTGATAAATGCTACTCATTACTAAAGGCTGGACTTGGAAAAAAAGGCTAAATTAGTACTCTGGGCGGTTAGGCCATGACTGGGTCATATACTATCATCTGCAAAGACATCCAAGATATGTTTATGCATTCCAACATTCTTCCTAACAGCTATATGTCATACTTAGAGACTTTATAATGTATGCAGTTTTGTTGTAAACATGCATCATTTCTCTCCTGGGCAGACTCTTCATTTCTGTTTATGTCTAATGTTGATAGGTATCGAGGCAAACGCTGCAGCATGTTCCTTGATGTTGCTCTTTGAGCTTCTGTTTCAGACGGAGCTCCAAAATTTCGCTACACAGATAAGCTTATTGGAATCATAATCACATATCTCATATCAAATTGCAAATAATTTTGACAGCTTGACTTTCAAATGCATTTTCATTAATTTTTATGACTCTGCGCATGCATGGAGGAAAAACATCAAGCAGATTTTTTCTTTGCTCAAACATATCTCTCATTTAACAATTTTAACAGCTCCAAACAAACTGGAAGATTGTCAGATGAATGCGCTGATGTAAATTGCATCGCACTGTAAGGAAGATGTAAAAGTGGTAGGCCACAATCCTTTAACAACTTGCAGCCGACCGAAGTGCGATTTGAGAAGTGATAATAAATCCTTGATGGCTGAATTTTACAGACTGATGGACAATTATGCAAAATGCCTGGAGAAGTTGCACATGGTTATTTTTGCAAACAGAGCAATATTATTGCTGTTGAGCTCAGATTTTTTGGAAGAAAATAGTCAAATTGTTTTTTATGGTAATGTTCAGCCTTTTTTCAAACAGACCATGTTTGAAACAGTTGAAAGAAAATCATCTGGAAATACTGGGAAAGATTTTAAAAGCTGTTTCTAACTTCATTCCTGCTTCTTAGAGGATGGAAGAAAGCAAACAGGTCAGGGTGGTGTTTGGCTTTTATTCCTCCTCTAATAGTTTACATTTCCACATATCAGAGAATTGATCTTCATGTCACACATTTATTATTTGTGAATTTTATAATGAATTTTGAATTGGCCAAAAAATTGATATTGAATGAAACTGACCTCGCTCCATTTGGACGAGCAAGTCTAACCAGTTGCATGACAACAAAAATATGTTGCTCTCTCCCAGGTTCAGTTTATAGTTTCTGGCACATTTGTTTTGTTTAGCATCTTGTTTGTTTAAGTTATTAAGGTCCAAACTTTTAGATCAGGAAGTTTTGGTTGGTCTAAGCCTTGACAAAATAAATAGGTCCAAGTTAAAGTTACAAATATTAACTGACAAGGCTAAACTAGGTCTTCTGACAGATTTAAAATTGATTAAAATTGACTATTTCTCCCTAAGTTGAACAGACCTCTCTTTGGAATAAACATTCCAAAGAAAGGAAAATACTGAATATTGCTGCTCCATCATTTTATTATTTATTTAGTTATATACTATTACATAAGTTCTATATATTTTTTTATAAACAACACATGTACCTGAAGTACCATGACTGTTCACACATAGCTATTTACATATCAATAAATGTGTAAATAGCACCTCAGTAAAATAGAATTGAAACAATTTGCAGGGAACTCTGCATTGTAATTTCAGTTTGTGCCATTTTATATCTGTAAAATTACATATTTGATCAAATCCAGGAAAATATCCCCATTAAAGCAAAAAAAAAAAAAAAACTTCCATAAAACAAGCCTGCTCTCCATTTTTTCCAACATCCCAACCCCAGGTGTTTGTAAGCTGTTTAAAGTATGCATCAATGAATAATATAATGGAAACTGGCAGACAGTGTGAGGAAAATAAAAAAGGTAATGAGAAAAAGAGGAAGCAAATTACATTCATTCATTTAGAGGCTGATGGACTATTGTGCTGTTGATGAAAATACGGTAGGCAGGATTCTATTCTTATCAAACAAAGTCCTTTGGATATTATGAGGGCATTACTGTCCATAATTTGTTGAAAGGGTGGTATAATGCACAGTCAACAGAATTTTTGAAAGATGCTTTTACCTCAGGATCTTCATATTTTTTGTTTTTTGCTTCTGTTACGCTAAAACACATATCCATTACTGTCTTTTTCAGTTCTTTGTTATTCATTTACAGTGACTTTGGTCAGACATACTACAGTGAGGCATTTTGGAGACGTACTGAATCAGACAGGGAAGACCACTGAGGGTTTTCAGGCAATGCTTTCTTATGTTTTATTTATGTTTGAAAGATGATTCACCTTGACATTTGCTGATGCTTTTGGTCCTAAGTGAATCTCTTGCCATCCTGAAGTAGCTTGTCCAGGGTTGACCTGCTAAATTTTTAAGGGGTTCCCTGTCAGTATTAGCCATTCCCTTGATAGTGAGTGTCCATTCGGGATGTGACCGTTGTCATAAGAGGATGAGTTTTAGGCATTGCAGTGCCTTTTATGGTCGAGTTGACTCAAAAGCAGAACTCGTTGCAGCCATTGTGCTGTAAACCCTGCAGTCAAGGATAAGAAAAGGACTTGGTGGACTGATGTCAAGTAGCAGCACCTGTACGAGTAGCAGTTAACAATGCCCACTCATTAGGATGCGTGTCTCTCTGTGATAAATCAAGTGGACTCTACAGAATTGGACAAATTCAAAAGTTATTTGCAGAAGCCAAATGTATGCAAATTTTGAGTTTGCACATTCTATTTCTGAAACTAGACAAAAGACTTAATCTGCTGCTGAACAGCTATAATGAGCCAATAGTCTATTGGCGTTCATGCAGTTGACCCTAATATAGATTTAAGATTTATGCAAGCATTTAGGGCAAAGTTCACCCATATTTATGTATAGTTATGTTAATTTTAGTCAGTACTAATGGCAATTTATTAATTTTATCAAGACTGGAGTTGCTTGTTCTGTGCACATTAGATGAAAAGGGTTCTGTCTGCTGGCGGTGATTGTAATTGTAGCACCATGGAACAAAAAAAAGGGAAAATGTGACTTGCATGACATACACAGGTACGTGCCATAAACATTACAGAAAGTAGAATTCATAATCTCCTTCAGTGAAATCTACTCTTTTTTTTTTTAGAAAAAAATAACTTTTAATCAAGTAAATTGTGATATAATACTCAATTCCTCTTTAAAAGTACACCCCTTATGATTATGAAACAGTCCAACTAATAGGGCTTTATAAACATGCGTTAATAAACCGAATTTAAATAAATTATTTCTGTCAAAAAAGATCCAGTTATTTTGTGCAATGTGACTGAGGTTCAAAGTGGAATCACTTATATGCTGGGTTGTTGTGTTGGTATGAGGGAGGGATCAGAAAAACAAGGAGAAGATGGTGAGTGACCAAGCAAAAAGAGGCCATTGTTTCACTTATTTTTATAAAAGCATTTTAAAAACTATCAAGGTAATATCTGCATTGTTTTTATTTTGTCACTGATACATTTACCTGACATCTGCTTTATGATTTCTTAAGCTTAGCTTCTTTAGGAATTTAATAGGGTCGTATACAGTCATTTTCAGTAAATCAGTATATGAGTTCCATTAAGGCTCATTTGTCAGTTTAAAAGTACATTTTCAAAATATTTTCAGCTCTCATTAGTTCTTGTTTTAGACATTTCCCCAGGTTCTGTTAACATATTAGGTAAATACGTTCTAAGCTTTAAAAAAAAAAAATCAACCCAATGCCAAGATAATAGAATTGTTCTCTAAAGGGAACAATGGCTCCTGGTGTGCAGAGAGGTGCAGTATTCAAGGTGCTTGCTTAACAAAGGACAGTCACAGGTAAGCAAAATCCAGTTTCTGGCCTTGATAAAGTTACTGCATACACAATACACCAAGTTTTATTGTCTTTGATCCAACATGAATTCTCTCAATTGTCATGGTGAGATGCTTTTCTATCTATATTGGTAATAAAAGTTTGAATCTCATCTCAGTGTTAAATGATACTTATTTTAGTGCTGTTAATCAATTAAATGTTTTTATCAGATTAATCACACTTTAGTGCTGTGATTAATCACAATTAATCACTGTGTTTAACTTTGTAAGCTTAAAATTTAATTATAAATGTATTCAAAAATGCTTAAAGTGTTTTAGTATCTCAAACCAAACATGTCAGAAGAGTGTCAATTTTCCAGGTTTTCATACCATATCCAAATCTTCATATCCAGGAAGATTTAAAAGAATTAATTTTGTTTCCAAAGTTAATTTAGACATTAACTGGTTGTGCTTCGGTGGAAGAATAAATTATAAATGTAATATGTACATACTAGCTTAGTTTTATCCAAACTTCCATCGGTGTGCTTCTTAAAGCAAAATTTGCAACTGAGTGCACCAAAAAAAAGTCTAGTGTTTTATTCATCTCTCCTTTTTTTTTCTTAATTTTGAGACAAAGACAGCAGGTAAAGGTGACAAGGTCAAATACTCAACATGATATATTTTATTTATATCATGTTTATATCGGATATGTCCCAAAGATTTAAAACAAAAAAACAAAAATATCACTGAATTTAAGTTAACCTGTAAGAGCTCAAGTGATACAACAAATAAAATAATCATAATAAAAAATACATATTAGAATCATTTTATTGTCTTTCTTATTTTGTCCTGTAAAAATGGTAAGATCCCCACAGCATGTAAAAAAAAAAGTCAATAACTATAAGTAGAAGTAATAAGAAATATAGGAGATATAGTAAGTGAAAAGTGAAGTTTGTTTCAATATGTATGGCAGAGTGCAGTGGGATTGATGGAGGTCATGGCTCTGAGGAAGAATTTGTGAGTGTGGATGTTTGATTTCTTATACATCTAAATCTCTGCCATGAATGCAGGGGGACCAACTGTCTGTTCCATGAGTGGGAGCGCTGCTGGGCTTCTTCAGACATTGATCAACACACACTGAGTCAAGTTCTGGGAGTTGTCTTCCAAAGTCTTTCGGGCTGTTTTTCAGCACCTGAGCCAAGTTCTTCCCGCCTCATGCTGCGGCTGCTGGTATACCACAAAATCATTCACAGACATGGAAACTTTCAATGATGCCTCGATGGAATTTTTGCCCTCCTGAACATCCTCAGGAAGAAGAGGCTCAACCTTTCTCATAAAGTGTGAGGTCTTCAGGTCCTGGGTTAATGCAGTTAATGCAGAGCACATCTGTCTAGGTTTAGACATCTGTCTTGTCTTACCAAGACAGTTGTGCCCTGCTGGTAATTACAGCAGGACACACATTACTGTGTGAAGTTTTCACACAGTAATGTGAGCAACCTCAGGTACTGAAGCTCAAATACCTGTTTATGTAGAAGCTAATGCTACAAATGTCATCTGCAACATGTATTGATATTTTCCAGGTTAACAGAATTCATCATTAATTGCCCCCCCTTTTGCAAAACTAATTATAATCCAAATGAAAGAGGGTAATGTCCTTTTTGTCAGTCTGTTGGGGCATTACAAAATGATAGGGGGTGGGGCAAACAGGGCTGTTGTCGCAGGTAACAGCTGGCTTTTTCTCTTCATACATAATAGAGACATGAGAGGCTCTGCAACCTGTAATGAGAGGTTAACAATAAAAATATTCCTTTGAATTGGTTAGCACAAGACTTCATTGTTCATCCTGGTGTAACCCACACAAAGTGGGGATAGCCTTTTGGGAAATAGAGATTGGGTAGGCGGGGTAGTCTGCCTGGCCAATGGGAAGTTTGATTCCCATGAATGTTTAGACCAATCAGAGAGCGGAATGCCACAGAGGCTCCACCTTCTTTCCCGTGTTGGCAGCGTTGATTGTGAGCGGGACAGCTGAGCCAGAGTGAGAGTCTTTTGGTTTCTTTCTAATATCATTTATTGACTTTGAAGGAATTTTTTTTTGTAAATAGTTATTGTTTAAATCCAACTTATAAGTTAGAAAGAGTGATAAGTTTCAGAAAACTGAACTTCAGTTTTTCTGCTGTTAGAACCACTAAGATCAGTTGGAAACTGTTGCACTTTCTGGCAGTTAATTGGCAGTTGTTTTCAGTTCGACTGAAGGTAAAGCCTATATAATAATGTATTTTTATTTTACTTAATTCATTTTCTTTAAGTTAAAACTTAAAAAATATGCATTTTACACTGTCTAGTGCCCTCCGTGTCTGGAATGAGAGTCCCTGTCTAGTTGTTTTGAACGTGCCGCACTGAGATCGGTGAGCATATTTGTACCTTTCATTTGGTTTTTGTTCTTTTATCTTGTTGTCAAATAATGATCTTTATTTGACCTACTTAGTATTAAAACGTGAACCTTTGCTGAGTTTGTGTAAAATGTAATGTTTTATTATTGTTCTTGGAAAAGGATTTTTCGAACAGTTATGAAACATAATAAGCTAGAATGGTTTAATAATAATTCTATGTTTCTGCTGGTCTTGTCTGTTGACAGATCAGGTTTTTTTTTTTTTTTTGTTGTGTTGTTTTTGTTTTTTTGCTTTTTCTTCTCTTCTCCTGGATTGTTCCTGGAGTGGATTCCCCTACTGACTTTGATGGCGAGCCTTCCCACCTGGACTTAGAAAGATCTGGATTTCCTCCCATGTTGAGTGAGACCTGAACCAGGATTTAATTTGATTCAATTGTCATCTAAAAGAGATTAGAGCGCAAACTACCAGGGTGCACCCAATAGATTTAAATTTGATATTTAGCACTTGGCCAAGTATTGTTGTTTTATTTCATGTATTTTATTGTGTGTAATTTTATTTTCTTAATTGTATGTCTTGTCCACTTGTGAGTTTATGATTCATGTTACTAAAGCTAATTGTTTTTTAAATTCACTCAACTGTGTATGTGTGTCATTTAAACACCCATCGTGCTCCGACAGCCGAACCTATTGGCCCATCTACCTAAAACATATTGTACCCTTCTCAACTGTGTTACACTAACAACTCATCTGGGCACGTGGCCTTGATAGTGTTGCTATTCCTCACTAGAGATGTCACTAGACCATGGTGCTGAGTGAAAGTCTGCTGAGCTGGAGCTGCAGGTCCAGCTCTTCACTGTCTTCCACTTGTCTGTCAAAGTGTGAAAACAACTGTGTCAGGGTGTTAGCTTGTACTTTTCACAGCTGATCTACTGTGTGTTGTGCATGAACCCTAATGCTTATCCACACGTTCTGAAAGCATTTTTCCAAGTGACGTTCTGTGTGTCACAATATCTTGCATTTTGCCGCTCACTGGTCCACTTTCTACCAAATTCTTTTAGAAACAATCATGCCTCCTCACATATTTCTTCTGGCAATGTATTTTTTTTCCATATGTACACTGGAAAAACAGCAAAAACAGAAGGAATCTTTTCATGTTTCTGAAAACAAACGCCATTTTTGGTTTTGATTAGAGAACGCCAGCAAACAGTTTTGATCCACTTTAGCTATTAGGATAGAGTCAGTGGGGAAGAGGAGACTGTGTTGATGCAGAACTGACACTCCCTTCATCAGCCTTTACTTTATGATGAATCAAATTTCTTTCTTTCAAAGGAGTCTTTGTCTCTACATAAGAAAGTTGAGGAAGGTTTTAATTTTGAGACAGTGCAGCTTAGTATTACGACATCTGTAAAATGACAATTAATACATGCTTCCCCAAAAGCTGTGGAAATATCCTCACATACTCTCGGTCCAGAGTGCCTACTTTCCATACAAAGTGCTGCATGATGATTGTTGTTATATTACGACACATTTTTAGTCAGAATTCAGACAGCAGTAGGAGGAGGTAGTGCTGTCTCACAAGTTACCTTTTTTCTCAGTGGGATGCTGGCTCTAGCCAATTAAGGTAGCACCAAATAGGAGAAGAATATATTTATAAAAAGACTGTGGCATTAAATTTCTTGGAACAAGTTCACTGTGCTTTTTAATGGGCAGCAAGGCTATTCAACTATGAAAATGGTAAGCTCTAATGTTTTATCTTTGTTTAATTTTAATCAAATTATACTAGAACTTTGAGTGTTTACTATCAATTCCCATGTATTAAACAGTGGACAGGAACCTTTTCCTGTCAATACCAGAGGATTCGCCCAGGCAGAACCAAACGTTCTCCACATCACTGAGGAGATCTTTGCACAGGATATCATTAAAAGGGGGATACTGAGCAGAAAATGCAACTGTTTTCTCAGCATTCTGCCTTCAAAAGGACAAATAAAAGCAGTGACAAAAAATATGCATCTGCTCTTTAAAGTTATTGTTTGAGGTCTGGACAGGCTTCCAGCCAGCATAAGTGAGCACCAATTTTTCTCTTGGTTTCAGCAAAATCATTTTAAAATCCGAAAATGTCTGTATTGCTTTATACGATTGTTTGCTAGTGATTTTCTAACCTCTGTCGAGCAACAACGTTGTGAGATAGGTTCTAGTTTGTGTCCATCAGATATATTAATTTGACATAATTATGTTTCTGAAACTATAATTTGATGGCAATACATATGTGAATAAAGATATTAATAAATAAACATATCAAAAAGGTAGTTGATTCCCTCCCATAAAATCCATGGTTTTGGATGGAAATGGGGCAAATCTTCAGTGATATAAAAACTTATTAGATGGCTTGGTATTTAGGAATAGCTCCCTGGGAAACAGCTGAGGAGCACTCACATAGTGGTGTGCTTGAAGGTGGAAGCTGGTAAACAGAACCATTAGCCCAACTTAAAAAACAATGACAATAACACCACCCTCTAATGTTTGTACCAGGCTGTGTTTCTGACCAGCTGCATAACAACACTTTGAATCCAGCTGGATTCAAAAATGTCTCAGTATAACTAGAGGTGGACCACCACATGGTAAGCAAGGAGACACACTTTTTCAGCCAGTCATCCTAGAAATGTGGCTGGTGCTGCTCACACCAGATATTACTTAATACATACATATTTTGCTTCAGTATTATATTCTAATATGTGAAATGACAACTGCATCTCTTGTTACTTACTACTGGGCAACAGGACCAAGCAAGACAGGGGATTTTTCTTTGTGTGTGTAAAGAAACCAAACATTTAAGCACATCAGTTGACAGAATGCATGAAAAAAGGGACAAGATCGAAATCTTCTGAATAATATCTAAGAGTGTTATTGCAGATAAAAATTGATATGATTTCACCCTCCAAATATTAGAGAAGAAAATGTTTTCTTTGCAGAAACAGTTGTGTTATTCAACTAAATTGCCATGAAGCTTAAGGTATAAGTGTGTCAAGCATGGATGTCCATGACTGTTATTTTATTGTATTTTTTCAAGAGTAGCTAGTCACTTGTCCTTCTTTAGTGAAAAAAACAAGAAAAGAAAATGTGACAGGAGGACGATGTTGATTTGAACATTTGAGATTATCACCTGACCAGCATGCTTCACAATATTCACAAAACTTGAAATTGGAAAAATAACATGAACAATATATACAATACCCTTAAGAGACAAGCAAGTGAAAAGCAAAATGCAAACACACACAAATCATGATTATGTAGTTTTGAATCCAAATAGTTAATACAAATCTTGTTTACGTACACATGCTTAATTTTATTAAATGTTGGAATTATGTTTTGCCATAGGTGTATCAAACATAAAGAAATAATTCATACAACGTCTTACTTTCAATCCATATTGAAATTGCTTTTTCAGAAGGCACAGTATCTGATATGGTTCAAAATGGAATTGTAATTGCTAAGCCTAGACCGTTGATTTGGGCTTCCCTATTTGCCATTTTCCCGACATCTGTCTTTCTGAACCTCTTGCTTCCCATGTATTCTACATTGTGTGGTAATGGAGTTCTTGAAAATTGGTCCACTGTGCCTCCTTCAACTCCAGTCTTTGTCAAGCCACCTTTGTCTGATTGCCCATATTGAACAGCATTTGTGAATGTCTTGTAATAGATATTCATCACATACGAGCATGCCCGTCCACAGGTGCTGAAGCCCTCTAACTGCAGGAAACAGGAAAGAACTTTGTTCAGAAACTACTTGCAGCTGTGGCAGTGTGTGCTTCTATGAAACACAGCCATTATTAAATTGGAAATAAAATAGCTTGACTCTATTCTAGCCAAATAATTTGAAAGCAAAGCATAATTAACCAAATTCAGCTAATATGGGCTCCGAGCCTACAGAGCACTGAGATTTCTGTCAATTTTGAATAAAAAAAAGTAATGAGTGTAGCCTCTGCTGCATATTCCTCCGACCCAATAAGATTTCTTTATTATTTATTATAGATTCATCAGTTTTATATCCTTCAGCATCTTTTCTGCAGTGCCAAAAACGAGTACCGGTGATCTGCAGCACAGTGTTAAAAAAAATCAAAAGGCTAAAAGAATTTTGCACAGGGACATAGAAAGTAAAAAAGTCCAAGAATGAAAAAAAGTTTTTCTGTCCACACCTTAAGCTTCAAACTCTCCGTAAAGAAGAAAAGAGAAGTTTTGTGAGAAAACTGCCACCTAAAAATTTCTCTTTAACCAAGCAAGGAGAACTGTGGCTGTGTTTTTTTTTTTTTTTTCTTTTGAGCATTGATTTTCCTGAGTGATAGAAGACACTATCCCATCACAGTCCACAGGCTTTGGCACCAATTAGGGTTCACAGAAATTACTCACTCTGCCACTTAATTGACTGAAGTTCTGAAACTTGCTCATCAGTTGTTGATGGATTATTAGCACTTGATGCCATTCAGTTTGAAAGTTTAATGTCTTTCTGGGCTGGTTGAAGAGGTCAACAGCTCTTCTTGGTGCTAATGGACTCCCGAGAGATCTGGTTGCCTGTGATTGTAAAAGTAATAACCTGTGTGGTAGATGTCAAAGGAGCTCTCTATCCCAAGATGTGAAGATGAACTTTGCAGAGGAAAAGGAAAGGAGAGACTATGGTTTAAAAAAAAACAGAAAGGGGAACATTTTTATTAAATCCTGTTAGTTTCTTTTGCCTCTGAGACTCACTGTAATGGATCTGGTGGCAGAGCTTTAGTCCCCATGTGATCCAATTATCAAACCCCTTTAGCTTTTATGTCCAAGTGAGGCATGTCTCATGAGAATTTGCTGTCACCGAACTGCAGGGGAACCAGAAGAAAGAACTACAAGTACAGAAAAATACCCATGCAGTTGTCGGCTTCTGTCTCACAGATGTCTCACAGTTTACCTATTACTAGAAGCATGAGAAGTTACGGCTTGTATGACTAACATAATTAAAAGCTTTAAGAGACCAGAAATAATTTTAATGTCTTTTAGCGCGCTGGCTTTTTGTTCCACTCAGTTCTTTTACAGTCTCTCTTATCTTTTGGTCAAGAGGGGTTACAGCACAGTAAAAGCTATTATAAACCCACTGAGTGTTACCTGTCCCATTAGACGCAAAGTGGTTAAAGGAGCAGAGCATTTCTTGGCTAAAGAGCCGTCAAACATTTTCTTCAGGAGTAGCTTGAGACTGAAAAGACTGTTAAAAGGTTCTGAAAAATTAGCCTGGCAACCATCAGATGTAAAGATACCCTTGATGAACTTTGGTGTTTGTTTCTTGTTCTCTGACTGACAGAAGTTCCTAAATTAGACCAGGTTATTTTTGTCATTTTTAATTTTGATGTCAAGATAATTCTTAATTCTACTTCTGCTGTTTACACGAAAATAGTGTAGATTTAAAATCAGATTATATTCCCTGATTTTCTTAATTTAAAAATGAATAAAAGAACACTCATTGTATACTCCAGTATTATAGAACAGCATCCCTGACATTTTTATCATTTTTTTTATTAGTTGCTGAATGTTGTCTATTTATTTAATTACTTTTACATAAACTAATATTTGAAAAATTAGCTGACTGACAAATCAATAAAATGTTGGACAGTTTGGTCTTAATAATGCATTAATTATCCATCACAATGACAGAGGGCTGGCATAATGTCAATACATGACACCACCTGTCAATCATTCTATGTGTTTGACAGGAACCAACCGATCGGTGGCAACAATTTGTTTCCATTCTACTTTTGAATCCGGCCTTATGTCAATTAGCAGCTCAGGTTAAGGTTATCATATTGTGAGAGCTTTATGCTGGCTCATGGTTATCAATAACTAGCCTAATGCATCTTTACATGTCTGTGTTTACAGATTACTTGTTTAAGATAAGTAATTTTAACCAAAGCAGAAATAAATAAGTTTCACACCAAATGCTAACAATAAATGTTTGCACAATGACTCAAACTGACCACAGCTTGAGAGATTGTATAATCATTCTTTTGCCACTTACATTGATATCGCATTGTTGGATCAGTACATTGATTTAAATTCACATTCTTTAGACAGCTCGATATACAGCAGGCAAAAGGTATATACGCAAAAAAAAGTTTTTTTCTGCCAGTAAGTCATTTTTTAAATCTATAACTGGCAAACCTTCAACTCATACATATTCTCATTTCATTGGTTTGTCAGCTGTGTCGCTTCAGTTTACTCTGCAAGTTTCTCACTGATTTGAATATTTTAATTGTAATGACAATATCTGATGTTACGTAACAAGCCACTGATACGTCTGATAATACAATATGCTCATTTTCAAGTGGAGGATAAGCCTCCCCTAACAGCCCCTTTCATAACATTGTGGGTTAAGAGCCAGACGATTAGGAAGTGCTGTTTATGATGACTATAGAAACATTGTTTCCGGGGATAATCAGATTTAAGATTCTTTGGCTCTCCTTATCACTTCATTTCTTAATTTCTCCTCTGCTTGCACACATACAAACCCACATGTTGTCTTGGTGGCTTCTCTCTCCCTCCACCCACCTTTCGTACTGTCCTATTCCCCCTTCCAGTTACTTGCCTGCTGTCTCAGTCGCTCTGACCTCTCAATATCACAAGCTGTCACTGCCAAACTATCGATGTCCCCTGACACTTAAACGACTCAGACACCCCACAGCATTGCCATTTGCACAGAGATAATTTTAATCTTTTATAGTGGGGCCGAGTGGAAGCAGTGGAGCTGTGTGCAGTCCAACCAGGTCAAAGCTGAAGACACTGGAGCCCTAAACACAACTATTGCATTGCATTTTTAAATGGGTGGTTTATTTAACAAGGAGGCAATCTGAAGACCTCTGTTACAATTTGCTGGGTAGCAAGTTGGCTGATTAAAAATTCCAACACAATCACTAACTTGCAAAAGTTTTTATCTTTGATTGTCAGATCGTCATGGTGAGACGAATTTTACACATTTTAGGATTTATTTGTTTTTTTGGGAGTAAATGATGAAGTTTAGTTCATATGACCCAGAAACTTACTGATGGAAAATAATTTCTTGTTACGCCTGTCTGTGCTCAAAAATCAAATGATTTCTTTCAAAAATTTCACAGATGCCATGTCCCATATTTTCAGTTGTGTTCTTATCAATAAACCTAAACAATTTATTATTCTAAACTATGGTGGTACATTTAGAAACATACATTATTTCACATTTCTCTCAGTTTTTTCTTTCATCACTGAATTAATTGAATGAGTAATAAAATGATCTTTAGCTGCATAAAGCCCTTGAAGTGCTACAGTGCAATTTTTGCCTCTGCTTTTGCAGCTTTCAGCTCTTTTGGTTTTTGTGTATGTAGGTGTTGGTTTTCCCTTCTGAGTGTGTGTGTGCACACACTCCCATTGGGTAGCCTGAAGGATGCTTGCAGGCAGTGAGTTTGGGGACTAAATGGGTGAGTGCATACATTCAGTCCAGGAAAATGAATCTTCAGACAGAAGAATCATTCTATTTGTCCAGAAAGAAAATTCAAGATAAAACTTGGATTTATGGTATTGCTCATATCTTTTTTGGCTCCAGGTTTTTCTTGTGCAGGAATTTGTGGCATTTGTTGCTCGTGCTTTGATGAGGATGTACTTTAGGGTTGCATTTGAAAGAGAAATGCTACGGCTGCAAAAAATGAAGTTTCGATTTAAAGTGAAAGTATTTTGTATTTTCCAGACAGTGCCGCTGAGCACAACAGAGTTACTATGTTACCTTGAGTAGTTATAAAAACGCTGTATTTATCAAATATTCCTTAATTCTCCTGCCATCCTAAGAGGGTTTGAGTGAACCCTGTGTGTGTTTTGCAAGATTTTTTTATTCTTTTTAAATTACTTTTAGTTGTTTTGGGCACTAACAGCTGATAGGATATCTCTATTACTTCCCCGTTGTCTGACCGTGACCTCTACCTCAATCATCCAGAGTCAAGTTAGGACGCTCTGAAAGGCTCAGAGGATTTCTCAAACATACATGAAAAAAATCAAGGCGATATTCCTGTTATTGCAGATGAGGAAATGACATTATATAGTGATGTAAGTCAATTTTACCCCTGTTAGTAAGTCAGTTGGCCATAATGCGAGTGAGGAACTTTTTATGTTGCCATAACTAGATAGTTGTTTCTAGTTATCTCTAGTTGTTTCTGACAAAGCCAACTTAAATTCTTATTCACATTCTATTGTTTAATGAACAAAAGACTTATATTTGCAGAAGCTCTGAAAATTGTTTCAAAAACAACAATACTGCTAATCTGTATCATTAGAAGGAAGAAAAGACAAAATGAAAGAAACTTAGAAAAATAAAACAATTCTTGATGAAGTCAGATGTCTGTATTTATTTTTGCTTAATTCATAGGGAGAACCTTTTACATTCACTATTCATTTTAAAATTGAGCTACAAAGGACACTGACATTTTCCTGTCCTTCCCTGTCCCAACAGGACGAAGGAGCAGAATACTAGAGACTTGACAGGTCTGGGTCGTTTTCCTTCATTGTCCAATATTTAGCTCCATCCAGTTCCTCAACTCTTTTGGTCCTCTCTGACCAGAACACAGTGTCTCTTATTACCAGTTTGTTGTGTCAACGACTGAGCTTGTGTCAAACTCCATGCAACATATATCTTTCATTGAACAGTTGAGAAACTTTCACTTTTCAGGATGTATGGGACTAAAGGGTATGGATTTGACTTTCATCAATTGAAAAGTTGTTTTTTTTCTATTAAATCGTTGTAAATATTAAATCGAATATGCATTGAGATGAAGATTTTCTTTCTCTCTTATCTCAGAAAGATTTTAAAGAGAAAAACAAATGGAATAAAGTTCATAGTTTGCATTTAGCTGTTTATGTAAACATTATTAACCTTGGCACATAGTCTGCAGCTATTTGAAAAGCAATATCATGAATATTAATACACATATCAGTTGCTTGTTAGAAAACTAAATTAGACGAATGGTAGAAGTTATTAACACATTCTTCCCCCTTCATGTTTGTTTCTCCACTCTACTTATTAGTTGATAAAACTTTGCTTGCAGGTATATATGTTTAATTGTACATTATCCGTCAAGGTTCAAAATACAATACACATTATGCATAAACATCTGGTTACATATGGGAATTTGATCATAAAAAAAAAAGGATTAGATATGTATTTGCTTCTCTGTGGAGTGTTAACCTCCACCTAGAAACTCATTTACTATGTATCTGAAGAAATAAAGGTGAGACAGAGAGTTTGGAGTTGTAGAATGGGTCTGAGTGTGTTCTTAGGCAGCTTTTTGCTGTAAAGCTTTTCCTTTCCACTCTGGGTGAGTGACGACAAAGCCGAGGTAAACGATTTCACCTGGTCTGGCCTAAGAACTGAACTAATATGTTTTTTGAAATATTTATGTGAGAAAAAAATAATACTAAGGAAATAGTAAAGCAAATATGCAACCTATACACAATAAACAAGACACCTTGCTTTTTTGGACAAAAGTAGACACTAATCCTGCTGCTGCTCTTGAACAGAAGCGATACTCTCAACAAGCCTATGGTCTTGAATAATACATGGGAATTGAAGCACATTAATTCAATGAAGATGCAGTTTAAACCTCCAAATGCTTGTAAGCGAGGCTGTTTGTTAAGATTCTCGCTGTTCCCAATGGACAGGAAGGAGCGTTCATTACAAATTATTCATGTTTTATTTGGAACAGTTTTTAACACCTCGCAACAGTTTTCTCTAACGGTTTGACACAGAGGCAGCCTTCTTTCAAATTCTCTGTCAAAGTTTAGGCTTGTTTTTCTTCTTTCTTTTGATTATATCGATGATATGTGGAAAGGCTGTTTCACCGGTTTGTAGTGAAAACCCAGTTGCTTTTACAATCGTAGTTATGCCTATTTGTTCATCTGTTCACAACAATTGCAACTGTACACTGTGTCATGACTCTTGGTGGCAATTTAATTTCCATGAATTGGATGGCTGTGACGCTCTGTCCTTGTGTTAAATTGCATTGTCCTCCCTGTGTCTCTTTTTATTTATCCTTCTAAATGGATGCAGGTGAGTTAATCGGATGAAATAAACCCCCATTTTGGGATTAGTGGTTATTTAACTATCAGAGGGATTCTCTAAAAATTGCATTGGTGTTTCCAACAGCTTTGAGAACAAGACCTCCATCTGTTTCTCTTATGTAGGAACTGTTCTATTAAATTGGACTATTTTGCAATCATTAGTGAGACTTAATTAGCACCGCAGCTAATTACACCATATTGATGTAGAGTTTTCGCTTCCTCAAAACCCTCACCTCCCACCCTGACGGTGGTTAAGCTGCAGGGAATAAAGGCCTAGGCTTTGTTGTTAAGTGACAGGTGAATTATAGCAAACTGCCTCCAGTGGTATTATATCTAAGCTCCGCTCCAGCTGGTGCTGGCAGGCTCGACTAATGGATTTAACTCTGAAATAATTGACAGCTGTCGGTGAAACGCTCTTATTCATGACCCTCAGAAATTCCTTCGCAGTTGGGGGGGAGGGGCGCTGGGAAAGTTGCGAATTTCGACGGTCAGGAGCGGATTTCGATGACTTTTCTGTCATCACACTGAGACGCTCGACGAGACATTCTGTCGAATCGTAATCTTTCTCTCCACGAGGTGGGCTGAAACATATCAGGCGGATAGGCTGGAAGGAGGGGCAGCGGAGCTTTAACCGGGCTCACCTTTCCTGACCGCTGTAATAAGATTACCTGACGCGCACGTCATGACAACAGAGACGCGCAGACACAGGGAGCGGGGTTACTCCATGCGTGCCATTAGAGTCCGTCTCCATCAGCCTGGTGGATTGTTACTGAGTCTCCGCGTGTTGGACTGAGGACGCCGGTGGCTGATGAGCTCCTGTGAGGAGGCTGTGGCTGTATCGCCAGCGGTTACTTGTGCCTCCTTTGCCAGTTTTTGTTGAGCATACTTCTGAAGTTAAACATGGTAAGACGCCTATTTTTTATTTGTTTTCTCCCCCTCTTTTCGAGTAGCCGCCGCGGTCTGCAGCGAGCGGTTCACGACACTATTGATACGGGCTTTTTAGCCACTGAATAGGTGCTTGTTGTTTTTCCCCATCATTGCCAGCGCTCACAGTGTTTCTCCGTCTGTGTAGTGATGAACCCCATTTGTCAGGCTACCCATAAGTCTCTCCGTGGTATATGCCGTTCATTTCTGGAGGCAGAAGTATCCAAACACTAACTAAAAGCATCAGCACTCTCTGGATTATCTAAAGATGATGCAGGCTATTATAGTACCGAGAGGAAAGTGTTTGGATCCACACACTGCATATGATTTTAAATATTTGTGTATGAATACAAATTGTTTTTGTTTTTGCCTTTTTTGGCAGTTTAAAGAAAAAAAAGTGTTTGATGAAGAATCATGCAAAATAACTTATTCTGGAAGCAGTGCAATGACTGAGAGAAATGCAGGTAATTATTCTGTGAAGCACATCTATAAAGTTTTCTAAGGGCTGGCCAGATGGTGTCCGCTGATGTTGTTGGAGTGGCACACCAATGGCATAAGCCAGAGAAAAAAAAATAGTAACTTTGGCAAGTTGGCAACACTGCATATCCAGTCATGTTGGTGAATATCACAATAATGATATGACGAGAATAAAAACAATAAATACTTAACTGAGCAGTGTTAAAATATTTCAGATCAAAACTACGCATGACTCAAGATTGTGTGTAATCTATGCAGCTAGTGGAATAACATTGAATATTTCTGTCTCAATAACATGGTTTCATCGGGAAAGTTAGCTGAAAAAACACATCATGATATAAAGCACTTAGGCTACACTGTAAATAGTAGAAAAATATAGCTAAATATAGTTAAAGCTTCATGCAAATTTAAAGGCTGTTTCATGAGGTTAAAATAATTTTGACACCTCACTTTCTTCATTAAAATCGATGCTGTGGAGCCAGATGAATCTAATTCCCTTCTATGATGCCATCTACGGCTTAATTTTGAAATGATTAGTGATCTAACAAAGACTTTTAGAGGCTTATTTTGAGATAAATTTTCTCCTCGATTGATGGAAGGGAAACGTAGAGTAGCTAACAAACTCAACACACCCAGAGAAAACTGGTCACAAGTTTTGACAATAAGTAAAATAACTTTGGTCAGTATGATGTAAAATGTATGTAGCTTTGAAGCTGTGATTATTAACTGTATTTTGCCTCATTGACAGTTAATTATAATATTAAAACTGTAAATGGCTGACAGTGAGACCTCATGGATATCATTTAGTCTAACACTATTCTTACAATGGAATGATGAAATGTTTTCTGTAAAGATGATGTTCAGTGAATAGCTTTTAGACCTTAAAAGGTATAAAAGCAAGAGGAAAGACTATCAAGTGAACCTTGAGCTATTGTTACCTTAGTGTTTCTTTTCAGAAGTGTCTAAGGTTAAGCAGTAAACACATGTTCATAAAAATAATTGAAGTAAGATCTTCTATGAATACGACTTACTTAAACGTGAAAATTCATGTTTAATTAAGACTGAACTGAGCCGACAGCTTAAATAGCTGAAATATTTGTAAAAGTACAGTGAAATATACAATATCTATGTTTTTCATTAACATTTCAGTTCAAAAGGATTTGCATGTTTCAATTACCTATAAAGTGTTTCTATATATCCTCAAGGCAGAGAGTTCTGTATTCTGAGTTTCAATGTAAATTATTTAAATTTCAAGTAAGTGCTAGTTTTTAAAATTTGGCAGTATTGTAAATGGACTTGTGCTTTTGTTGGCTTATAATGTTGCTTAAATTTACCTTAACCATAGTAAAACTGCTGTTACAGAAGTTGTTTTAGGTTGTGCGTAGTTTTGAATTACATTTTCCCCAAACAATTATCAAACCACCACTGCAGCCAAAGGTTTCTACTTGTGTTTGTGTTTCTAATGCTGTAATGTGTGTGAGATGCTGTGTGAGCTGGATGATCAATTCAGTTCTGGCGTACAGTCTCAACAAAACCCATCGCATGCAGAAATTATGACAAGATTTAAGTCAGGATCTTAAATTTTGCTTTTCTTCTGCATTGCAGTGTTTATTTATTAGAATATTTTTCAACAAGATTCTGAATCTTCACCTTTAGTCATTCCTGCAAACAAACTTACTTACTTAAGTGCTGATAAGTACTTTGGGAAAGCTAACACTAATATACGATCCTTATTGCTATGATGAACTGCAGGCAACTCAAATGGCTTCTGTTTAAGTATTAATAGAGTTCACTGAAGGGATTGTGAAATACTCACATAAGTCAAGTGAACCTGAGCGGAATAGATGTTAAATTATCTTTCAGTGCTTTCAGTGCTTTGTTATACTCATCAATGAAAGATGAGCAAAGACTGTGATGTGTTTGACAATATGGATGATTGTGGAAAAAAAGACAAATCATCTTATGGCACTTGCTGGCTAAATCTGATGTACAGTTGTACATCATTTTCAAATATGAGCCATATTTTTAAAGTGTAACCCTGCTGCTCGATATAATACATTTGCAAGCTGTAGCAGTCATCAGTTTTAGGGAGTTTACTTGCATTCAGGTTCTACCATTCTGAAATGTATGCTTAAAAGTGGTGGATGCAAGTGTGTGTATGTGCGATCATGAGATTCAAGTGATCCACTCTTTTTTTTTTTTTATTGCTTGAGGGATAGAACTGGAATGTGAACAATGAAGTTGGGAGTTGCACATTCCTTCTACCTAACTTTTATACCAATTGTCCCCAGGTATCACTAGATAAATAATTTCAGAATAAACATAGTGACTGTAAATTGTACACACCTTTGCATCATGAAGAATACGTTTCACTCTGAAGAGGTACTGATCAGATCTTCTTAGCTGGAATGTTTGTCAAATTTGATTTGCGCATACTAAATTTAGCAGAAGACTGAATTCAGAATTTCGTTTTCCCTCCTTTTCTGCTATGAGAGCCTCTTAGTTATTCATGTTAGGAGTAGAAGTGATTTCATGCCACATGTGTAAGAGAACAGTTACCATAATACTAGGTTTTAACAATTATATTAAAACAACAGCCACACTTTTTGGAGCTGATGTCTTCAAACTATCTTTAATGCAGTTCACGTGACTGAAACAGTCTGTGTGAATTCCAAGGAACTCTTATCTTAAGTAGCACTGGTGTCCTTGAGCATCATTTAATTATACTCTTTGATACAAGATGTTTTGCTATTGACTATTAATAGAAACATATAATGCAAATGAATTATCATAAATTAAACTCTGTTGTGAAGCGATATTAATTTTTGCTTCAGTCTAAGTCTATTTAAAAAAGAGGTGTTGTGCGAAGCATTTAAAGAATCCCCAGTAGAAAGTTAAGTGGATGACAACAGAACAAGTGCTGGTGGATACTTGCACTGCATTCTGTTTCCTTCCAAAGTTGCAATTTGGATCTGGAAATGACATCTGTCAGTTGTTCTCACTGACCAGACAAATTGCCAAAAGTAATAAATGGGGAAAAACTGCATTTTTTTTTATCATAGCAACTTTTATTTAAACAGAAGTTGTACAGTTCTATGGGAAGTAACATTTTCATATTTTTAATTTAAAGCCTGGAAAATGTGACTTTTGGAACAATATGAAATGCATAATTAAAACCCATCCTTTAGTCAAACATGTAATGAATATCAACTATTCTTTTATTTTTTTACTTTATGAAACTTTAATGATTAAAAAAATAACTTTGGATGAAATGCATCAAGCTGGAAAAAAAAAGGTTTTATTTTCTTGTTATCTCTTCACTTGTTTTTCTGTGAAGAACATTAATTACTATATAAATGGTTCCAGTACTGCAGGGTTTCAGTTGTTATCTTATGTTGGCTTGCAGCAAGAAAATGGTGGGTTTGAATCACAACTGGACTTCTTCTGCATGGATTTTGAATCTTTTGCTGCATGCATGGGGTCTTTATAGGTACTGTGGTTTTTCCCACAATCTAAGTATGTTTTGAAATGCATGCCTGTATGATTTTTCTTTTCTTTTTTTTTCCCCATCATACATGTCTCTTTATCTCCTCCTATGATAGACTAGTAACCTGTCCAAGGTGTGTACTTCCTCTTGCCCTATGACCGGCACCCTAATCATCGCAACCCCCAGCATACTTTGGCATGTCTTAGGAAATATAATTTCCATTTAGATTGCTCTTGCGTTCCTGTGCTTTGCTTGACTTCATTTTCAACGTTTCATACATTCTAGAAACAACTAATTTTGAGTCTTCCCCAATCTGTACTAGCATTCACACTAAAGCATGCCATTTGTAAGTGCAACATGGTAGCACTTATGTATAGTGTGTCTGCTGATTTTTTTGCTGTATCTCAAGCTCACCCTTGAAAACTAGGAATATTTTCCACCTTTGAAAGAAGTAAAGAACCTAGATGAATTATTAAAATGGGATTTCATCAAAAAGAATTTTTATTTATTCATTTTTTTTTCCGGACATCCCTGTTATAACTTAATAATCACTCTGAAAACATGATTTCATTCACATGCACAACGGAAACTTTTGGACAGCTTCTCAGTATTATTTGATAAGAGACTCGTGGGTAGTGATGCCTGAAATGATTTGGACCCAAGTGCATAGTGAGAAGCTGAGGAGACAGGCACAACTGCAGTGTGCTTTCTTTCTCTCTTTTTTTTTATCTCCTTCTACCTCATTCGTGGTGTTTCAGTTTCCACTGATGGTATTTCACACATTAAGAAGAGATGCTGTGGGTTGTAAGCTTGTGTTATGATTTACTGCCAACCTCTCTGTTTTCCCATGTGGGGAAGGGCAGATACTGCACAGCAAGACCACCATTATCAGATCAGCAGCTGCAGTGTCAGATATCAGAGGTAGTAAACTCTCCATTTCATCTCCACCACCTGTAGAGGAGTGAAATGGATGAAATCCAAAAATGGTAACTATTTGCAGGGAACTAGTATATTATGCTACTGTGATTATGAAAATGACAATGTGGTCATAACACCAGAAAGTGACAAGAATGTTTGAAAACTTCTATTGTAATTGAATGCAGCAACTTCTTAGTTAGGATAATTTTTCCCTTGTTGGTTTAAGTTTTGTTTGCTTCTATTGTTCTTCTATTAATGCGGGTCACTTCCATACTACAGTTGACCTCATAGTAATAGTTTTCATTCTTTGTGCCAGTACAAATTTAGTATAATAACTAATCAAATAATGAAGTTAATTTTCTCCTTGATCATGAGATTTCATTAATTAAATGTAAACCAGATTGAATTTAATGGCCTTGTCACTTTAATTTCTATGTGGGACTTGGTATTAAAGGGGTCAATCCCAAATAGGCATGGGCCGGTTACTGATCTCAATATACACCATGATATGAAAAAGTCACAGTTTCAAGACCACTAAAATATTCCACCGTACAATTTCTGCTGTATAAGCTGTTTTCGTGTGTGTGCGTGTGTGTGTGACTGGTCAAATATAAGGTGTAGGTCAAGTCCCATCGGTCGGATGTAGCTGGACATTGCATTAATAAAAAGATGACTGAGGTCGTGCAGTATAACCTGATTTGTCCTAGCTATCATAGCAGTGGAAATGCAGTTAGATGTAAACTTTATCAGTATATCTTGATTGTGTTATGTGCCACAAATCAAGCAATCAAGTGTGAACATGCACACAGGAGAAGAAAGAAATTTCAACATCACACTCCTGATCTATAAACAGCTTCCAAAGATGGTAAAAGTTGGCAAAGACTATGGAGATTTTGGTGATCAATGACTATGAAGTACCAGTTAAATTTAAAAAAAAACATTTTTTTAGAAGAGCAATGGCTTTGACATTGCTCTTCAAAATGCTTTCTTTATGATCAAAGCATGGTAAAGAAAATGCACATAACACATTTTACAGCTGTAAAAATGTCAAAACCATGAAATTTTTACCGAAGGTTATCATGCCGTCATAATTTCTTACCAGTCCATGCCTAATCCATTTCTTTTTTGTATTTGATTTAAGCTGGTATCAGTGTTTGATCTCTTTGATTAACCTTTAGGAAGTATTGATCTAGAATAAAAGCCAAGTTCTGGAAACAAAGAATTTCTGGGGAAATGCATCAAATGTCACAAGACTGGGTTGAAGAACAAATAGTATTGACTTTGACTGTGGCCAATTATTAGTTTACTCAATATTGAGTGTATTTCTTTACACCAAAAGGAGCTGAGCAATACAAACTGTAATTGAAAGTTGAGCTGAGGCCATTTGCATTATTTATTTGTTTGTTGTGACTTTATTCAAACTGAGTGTGTTCCAGCTGTGTTGACTGGAGGCTTGCTGGCATTACATCTGTGGTTTCTGTCACCACTGCAGAAATTATTTTTGATCAAATACTTCAAATTGTGTAGCGTACATCAGCATCAGCCAAGCTTTTTCGAAGATGTGTGTCACCATTATATGTGGCACAGCAATCAACACCATTCAATTACACATGCTTGTACAACCCAGATGTTATTAAATACTTATTAATGCAATTAATTACATGAATGCAGCTCCAGCCATACTTAAGTCAAGTTGACTGGACATATTTCAAGATGGACACAATAGAAGGCCACCTTGGAATAAAGAGCAAAACTCAACTCAAAGACGTCAGTCAATAAAGCTTTCTAGACAGGTTTGAAATCTTTTAATCATTTCTATGTTGGGTTTCTAAAACAAAAAAATCTCATAACCAGAGTAAGTAAATTACTTATAAGACATTGATACTATAAGCTCATGTTCCCCAATGATAGCATTACAAGATGTGCCGATGATTAATTGCAAAATTGTTTAGGCTATCACTATGATAATCTCAACTGATTGTTGCAAACTGTTTGTTTGAATGGACATTCAACTCATTTAAAAGCCTTGCCTAGTGAGAATTACAGGCCTTAACGTCTGTCAACTTAAATTCCTTTCTTTTTAGTGTTTCAACTAAAAAACATAAAGCATGCCCCCATGATTCATTTTGCGTTGGTGCCCAAAGGCATGTCAAATAAAATAATAGATAAAAATAAGTACATTTGAAATATAAGTAAATGCATCAATAGATTGTAAAATATGACTGCTCCCCATTATTAGGCTAATAATGGGGAGCTTATTTTTAATAGTAGCATTTATGTTACTGCATACACACTCCGAGTGTATGCAGTGCCATATTCATTTAGCTGCCTTTTGTTGTCACCTTCATACTAATCGTGACGAAAACCACAAAATATTGCAATGAAATTTTAAGTCCACATCAGACATCCCTGGAATAGACCGACAACATAGCTGGGTTTTGTCAGAAACTCTGCATATCAATCAGTTAGAAATGTTGTATTCACAAACCTTGGAAAGTCATTCAAACAGAAGATTACATTTCTAAATCTCAATTGAAATAAAGATGAGCGTACATATAAGCTGTTTGTCATGATTAACATGGTATGATTTTCAAATTGCAACATCTGGATACATTTTAGTATGTTTTTTTTATGTTACAGGAAAGTGTGGACTGCACTGCATTGTGTCTGACTTGCCTTTTGAACATGGTTTTAATTCCTCACAGGTTCTCAGAATTGAAAAGGCTTTACACTAAAATAAATTGAGTTCTGTGAACATTCAGGCTATCCTACAAATCTATATGGCACATTGCAGGTGCCAGATAAAGATTTTTATTTGAAAAAGATTGCTTGTGTACTGTTGTGCTGACCTTGGAAAGCAGTGTATTTTATTTTTTTTTTTCATTTCTTTGTAATTGTGATTTTTCTGAAGCATTTTTTTGGGGGTTTTGTTTTTTTTGACAAAACATTTTATTGCTCCCATGTCTGTCTTCCTGTGCTTTTGGAATTACCATACCTTTATGTGCTAAACCCCCAAGACAGAACCTTGTGACAGTCACGGCTGTGCTTATTGGAGCGACAGATTACTAAAAGTCAAAAGAAATCCTTTGTATTGTAACAGCTGCATGTGTTTAAGACCATGTGGTTAAGTGGTTTCTATTGTGCAGGGCGGCGCGCCTTGTGACATGGATAGGTCATTGTTGATGCTAAGCAGATGCAGATCGGTCATGGGCTTGGCTCAGTGAGGGTTTAGGGAATTATGGTGTAGTCATGAGATGACTAAGGCTGCAGGATTAGATTCTTTTAGATCTGAGTCTGATTTTCCCGTCTGAGAAAGTGGGAGATTTAGAGCACTACCAAGTTCTGTTGACATTATGCAGTAGCTGAACAAATTGACTTATTAAATGTTTGTTTAAACATGCCTCTGTCCTCGGTATCATATGTATGTATTTTTATCTTATGTGTACAGTGTATAATCTATGCGTTATCCAGATGTTCAACCTAATCTAGCTGCTTTGTTTAACTAATGTCACAATTGTCTTGTCAGTCTTAGCTAGTGATTTTTTTTCTGTTCCTTTTCTCTGACTCCCTTAAGTTTAATATGCTGTGCTTGATTTGTGGTGATTGCCATGGCTCTAATTCCATCCCTGTTTTAGCTAATCAACTTCATTCATTCTTTATCATGTAGTATGATCAACTGCTTTAAAGTAAACCATCAAATGAAACACACTTCCATTTCCTGTAATTGAGAACATAGTTGACATCTTAGCAAAAACTGTGATTCTACTTTAATTTGACTTTTCTCTATTCAGTTTTTACACAAACTGCTTTTATACAAGAGATTAAGAAGATACTTTTCAAACAAATTCATCGCTACAAGTTAGGATATATTACAGGTTAAAATATGTGCTGGGACAATAGGCTCTAATTTAAGCTACAAAATGGTAAAACTAAGTCATATGGATTTGGATAAACATGTTATGGGAAAATACAGCCGCTAGTAATTAGATTAGACAGTCTTACCTAACAGACCATCAAATTTAGGTAATTTCATTTAGTGTCATTATGAAGATGTGGGCATGCCATTTTGTTATAGTTTAAATTTGTCTATAATTTTAAGAAATGGAAACCTTAATTAACAGAAGTACTTCAATTCATCATATAAATAGTTCAGATTTAAGCAGTTAGGCAAATTTTAATCTGTAGATTTTGGCTGGTTGATTGAGTTGATAAAATAAAAAAAACAACAACAAAAAAAAAAACAACAACAAAAAAAAACATGATTGACTAATTGATCTTATGAGCTTGAATTAACAGGTTCTAATTAAGAAAAAAAATTTCCAGTGTCACAATTTTTTATATAGCATGCTTCTCAGACAGTGCTTTATTTACAAAGACAGAGCATAAAAATGAAATATCAAGTACTAATGAATAACAACTCCCTAGTTATGACTACAAACTTGATTTGTTTTGAGGCATTGCTTTATAGATTCATAGAGAAGTTTTAATGTTCTGCGGGAACAAGGGCTGTGATGACACATCCAGCTCATAAGATGAGACGATGCACAATTTTAGGATGAGCCAAGAATGTCGTAATCCTTTTCTGAAAGCATAGAATCCCTTTTTTAAGTAAATGGGTTAAATATTTTATGGATTACAAATTCTTTTAAACAATGTGTACTCAATAATTTAATTTATGACCCTTGTTTTATTCTATGTAATTTTGTGGTGCTAATACACATACTGTTATTCTATGTATAATTACAGTATGTATCCATACAGTATGTACACAGACTGGTACTCCTTATGTGTCGGGTCTTATCATTTCCTTTGGTCATAACTTTCATAGTCAGTATTGACAGATGTCTTTTAAAAACTGTTTTTGTTCACCATAATTTTTATATATTTGTCGCACAGCAAAGAACATCCTAAAATACGTTTCTCTTTTTGCTATTGGATTTCTCTGTGAAACAGCAACCCATAAAGGAATGCTCAAGATTTGTCATATTTACACTATTCCGGCCTATGACATGACGGCACTCAGAGCTCTCTCTTATTTTTTTGTTACTGCAGGCAAAAATAAAAATTGCATAATGGTGTACTTCCATTTCCCATGGTTTTTGCAGCTAAAGTAACCAATCTTAACTTCCTAGCCTTTTTGCTTGCATTTGCATCCTAGAGAACCTGGTAAAGCACACTTTAACACAGGTTGAAAAGTAATAAAAATGTTGTGTAATCAAGCAAACGGTGAACATGGCATGCATAATGGCTTTTCATTTTTATGTCAAGTGAACTGAGATCACTGTTTGCGCTCAAGGCCACTCTCTCCCATTGCCACAACAGTGTGGTGAACCTTCACTCAGGCCTCACTCATCTCATAATAGAAATTATATCATCCTGCAGCAGGGAACACCTGTGGTGTTAGTGACTGAAGACAAACAAGTTGAATTACATTTTTATGTCACGTAATTAGGATTTATTAAAGCCAATTACCAAATCTGATGTCTAATGGCATATGCATCAGACATATGCCAACTTGATTGCACCTGGCATTTTAGCATAACTTTCATGTTAATATGTACTTAAATAGAAACATTTTCTCCGAAACATAATTTAATCAAACTAAGGGCAGCAAAACATGCCACCGTTGTGCTTTGAGCATTTTAAGCTTAATTGGTTGTGATACTTTTGTTGTTTATGCAGTTAAATAAGCATATTGGATAAAATCCTGCAGATTATGTATCAGTGTTTTTAATTATTTTATCACAACAGAAAATTAAAACCATTTATAACAAGGCTGCTTAAAGTGTTTTTATTAATGCTACAGGTTTTTTTTTTTTTTTTTTTTTTTTTTTTTTACTTTTATGTTGGTACCTATTTTATGCTAAGAAAGAAATAAGAAAAATGTAATTTTTGTCAGCATTTACTCAAGAAGTGAAATTCATATATTTTATAGATTTAACAGATAATGTGTGATGTATTATTTTGGTATTTTGATAAATTGTGAGTTTAACCATTGAAAAAGAAAATATGTCGTATGTATTTAGTTCTACTCTGCTTGATTAGCAAGCAAACTAGCCTGGTCTAAAACCCAAATAGAATCTGTGGAGTATTTCCAAGAGGAGGAGACACCAAAGTCAATAATGCAGACAAGTTGAAAGCTATTAAAGGAACCTGAGATTCGCTCGCATATCAGCACTACCACAAGCTGATCACCTTTATGCCACCTGCATTGACTCAGTATTTAATTCAAAAGCATCCGTGACCAAGTGCTAAGTATTTCAACTGTACATCACAATAGCCTGCACATATTTTTCAGTTAGTTAACGTTCCTGTTTGAAAAATCTTTAGCTTTTTTTTTTTTTTTTTGGAAGACATTCCACATATCCAAGCTTGCATTTGAGTAGCTTGAAGTTGATGATTTGCTGTTTAAGCACAGGGAGGTCCATCCTCCTTGGCGCATTCCCAGTAACGCGTAAATTGTTTGGAGTGGGCTGTGCTTTTGGTCACATGAAACATGATGGGACTGCTTGTAGGATTTGGGATTGGGTACTAAACAGCGTTATGTATTCTCGAAAATTGAAACTCCATCCCTCCCCATCGGTTCAGTGTTGGTTTTTCGATTTCGACAAAGATGGCTTTCTTCTATAGCAACATGTCTGTAGGTTTTACTGGTTTACTCTTCAGAGGAACTTGCCATTGTTAAAGATCACATGCTTTTCTGTGTCACTTTGTGATTGTCGAAAACTGAATATATGTTCCGCCCCTTTACAGTTTATACCATTAAGCATAAACTGAGATGGGTCAAAGCAGTCATTAAAAATATTCAGTTTAGGGAAAAGTTGTATCATTGAATATAAAATGGGGAACAAAAAATCTAATGTGCAATATCTTTGTAAACTTTAAGAAGAAAAAACAAACAAAGTTCATTTTCAATAGGCAAAGTGTTAAAAAAAAACAACAACAAAAAAAAAACACTGGTTGCAACACCATTAACTTGCTGCTTGATTTGGGAAATTTGCCTCCATCAATCCAGTCTTTAAAATTATGCTTTCAAAAGACCTGGGCCGGAGGTACAGCACACACGTTACAGTGTCCTCTCAACCGTCTCTTTGTCTCTGTGACCAAATTGTCTCAGTTAATAGATTGTCTCTCTATCTTTAAACTACAGGTGGGCTGTGGAGATACACACTGAGGCAGAGAGAGATAAGGCTGTATCAGCAGCGGCTTGTCAGGGAGTTTAGCCTGATCTCTTCTGTTTTTATATTTGAATGCTATCTCCCACTGAATGAAAGTCTTCTGAACCCTCACCCAGCACTACTCAATTCCATCATTAGAGTACTGATGTTACTAATTACTTTTATGAGTTGATATGGCTCTTCTGTCGCACACATAATGATGAAAAATGTCTGCCTCTGTAATGTGTATTGTAATTATGTTATTTGCGTTTTATGGATTTTCTAAACATGAATGCATTTGTTCTGAATGTGACTGAAGAAGTATCACCTCTTTTGTTTAATAGAATAGAATAGAATAGCATTTATTGTCATTGAACAGGATTCAACGAAATTTCTATTGCAACTCCCGTGCAAAAAGTCAAAAAATATAATAAATAAACAAATACACAATAATAATAATATATACAACTAAAATTAACTAAAGGCACTCAACCACACCAAAGAAGAAGCAGCAGGTCCAATTATGGTAAAGTGCAGATGATGTGACAGTGCAAGTGCAGAACAATATGGCTGTGTGGGGGTTGGGGTGTGGGGGGGGGTGTATGTGAGGTTATGATATGTGTGGGAGGGGGCGGCAGGGAGTAATGGCTCTGACGGCTGTGGGGAAGAAACTGTTTCTCAGTCTGTTTTGTTGTAGTCCGTATATTCCTGTACCGCTTGCCTGATGGCAGCGGCACAAACAGTCTGTGGCCCGGGTGGCTTGAATCCATGGCTATGGATCCAGCTCTCTTCTTGACCCGGCCTATGTAAATAGAGTCCAGGTCCGGGAGGGGGCATCCCACAATGCCTTGTGCTGTTCTCACCACCCGTGTCAGTTGTTTCCTCTCCAGTGCTGTGCAGCTACCATACCACACAGTCACGTTGAGGCAGAGGACGCTCTCGATCGTTGCCCTGTAAAAGTTCACGAGCAGCCGTGAGGAAAGTCCAGCCCGTCTCAGTTTCCTGAGGAAGAAGAGCCTTTGTTGTGCTTTCTTCACCAGGTGGGAGGTGTTGGTATTCCAGGAGAGGTCAGACGTGATGTGGAGGCCCAGGAACTTGATGTTGTCCACACGCTCCACCTCTTCTCCATCTATGAGAAGGGGAGTGTGACCCGTCCTCCTGGACCTTCTGTAGTCCACAATGACCTCCTTGGTCTTCCCTGTGTTCAGCACCAAGTTATTGGCTGAACACCACTGAGTGAGCTGCTGAATCTCCTCTCTGTAGGGTCTCGTTGTTGTCTGAAATGAGACCCACTACTGTTGTGTCGTCCGCGAACTTGACGACTGTGTTGGTGGGGTGGATGGCAACGCAGTCGTGTGTAAACAGGGTGAAGAGAGCTGGGCTGAGCACACAGCCCTGGGTGTGCCTGTGTTGAGGACCAGTGGGGACGATGTTGAGCCACCTATTCTCACCACCTGAGGCCTGTTGGTGAGGAAGTCTCTGATCCAGTGGCACAGTGAAGCAGGCAGCCCCACCTTGAGTAGCTTCAGCACCAGCTTGTCTGGGATGACGGTGTTAAATGCTGAGCTGAAGTCTACAAATAGCATCCTGACGTAGGTGTTGGGATGCTGCAGATGGGTCAGGGCTGTGTGCAGAGTGATGGAGACAGCATCCTCTGTTGACCGGTTCGCTCTGTAGGCGAACTGAAGGCTGTCCAGGTCTGCAGGGATGAAGTGTCTGATGTACCTCAGAAGAATCCTCTCAAAGCACTTCATGATCACCGGGGTCAGAGCGACGGGCCGGTAATCGTTCAGGCTGGTGATGGTCGTCTTCTTCGGTACAGGGATGATGGTGGAAGACTTGAGACACTCAGGAACCATGGTGAACTGCAGGGACAGATTGAAAATGTCCAGAAACACTCCTGCCAGCTGGTCGGCGCACGTTTTCAGCGTCTGGCCTGACACCTTGTCCGGTCCTGTAGCTTTGTGGGTGTTGATCCTCCTCAGGGTGGACGTCACCTGGTGCTGCTGCAGGACGAGAGGCTGGTACTGCTCTTCCAGTCGGGGTAGATGTACAGCTTCTCTGCTGCCCACTGTGTCAAAGCGGGCAAAGAAGCTGTTTAAGGTGTCAGGCAGGGTGGGGTCGCGGCTGGTCAGCTGAGTGCTGTGTTTGTAGTCCGTCATGGTCCTGATGCCTCTCCACATGCTTCGGGGGTTGTTGTTGATGAAGTGTTCCTCAATCCGCTGTTTGTACTGGAGCTTGGCCTGCTTAATTCCTTTTTTCAGTTCCGACCGGGCCCTGCTATAAGCCAACCTGTCTCCAGATCTGTAGGCAGCATCCCGGGCTTTCAGCAGGGCCCGTACTGTGCTGTCCAGCCATGGTTTCTGGTTTGGAAACACTTTTATGGTCTTAACAGGGAGGACAGCATCGTGCAGAACTGAATATAGGACAGAACGGACGATGAGTATTCCTCCAAGTCTGCTCCGTCCCTGAACACACTCCAGTCTGTGTGCTCAAAGCAGTCCTGAAGTGCAGAGGAGGCCTCCTCAGTCCAGACCTGAACTATTCTGGTGGTCGGCTTAGTTCTGCAGGCCAGAGGCTTGTAGACAGGAATCAGCTCCACTGAGATATGGTCAGACATGCCCAGATGTGGACCTGCTACAGCCTTGTAGGCTCCGGGGGTATTGCAGTAAACCTGATCCAAAATGTTATTGTCTCTGGTGGGAAAGTTTATGAACTTGTGGAATTTGGGAAACACAGCCTTCAGTTCCACGTGGTTAAAGTCCCCCGCCACAATCATGGCCGCCTCCGGGTGTAGTTACTGTACACCAGAACTAAGAAGACTGAATCATGTTCCTGTTACGTATTTGATTGTAAGACTGCTGCCAACCCGAGATTGTCTTGCGGTTTGAGGAGTTGAGTTAAGCTGATTTGTTTCTCTCTTCTACTACCCCACAATAACATCCTACAGTAACTATACTTTTTTGATTGCCTGCTTTATGTATAGCTCAAGCTCTTGATAATGGATGGCTGTTGTGCAGAGGGCAAAGCATGGCTGTCCACATGCTGAAGTGTTTTAGAGCAGTGAACCTTGAAAATTAGGGCCAGTGCTGTTTAATATGCTGCTGTTGCTGCATGAGTAAGAGGGTGAGGATGATGCAAATGGAAAGCTACATAAATGCACTTATGTACTATTTCCATTCTCAAGTTGGGCTAAAACTTGTAAGTTGTGGTTGGATAGAATTTTTGTGTTTTTATAAATGGGAAAAAATTTACTCTGGCCCTACTTAGTAAAATACAAATCCAATATGGTACTTGTGGAATACTCTTCATATGACTACTTTAGATTTTAATGGTTACTTCTTTGAGTATTGATGGATTTTTACCTACTGTTGATATACTGTAACTAAGTGAGAAGCTCACAAATATATGATCTGGAGTTAAAAGTCTTATGCTGATTAAAATAATAGAGGCTGATTTTAAATTAATTCAACTACATCATGTGTTGAGAAATACCACTTACTATTTCGGAACTATTTTCTTCCTCAAGAAGTAACTTGTTTTACGTTTTGTAAAAGCAGCGTCCCTAAACATCCTGTTCTGTAAACACACTTTAGGTGAGAACATCGAAGGACTTGACATTAGAAAACCAATTACAACAAAAGTGTGTAGCAGCAGGAGAAACATGATAAAAGCTTGTTTCTTAAATGTTTGGGTGCATATTTTCTGCAGACATACACAGAGATAAATTGCTAAAACATTAACAATGGATGTGTCTTGTTTGTATTTTAGCATTTCATCTCAAGAAAGACTTTCCCTTTACTAACCAGAGGACATATTCAAAATTTCTTTAATGCTTATTCACATAACATATGAGATTTTTCTTTCATGCCATAAATTTAGTTTTCTTCCTTTTCTATCAGTAACCTTTACATCAACCCTTTAATCAACAAAGAAAGTGATGTCCTGAATGCATGAATATAATGTACAGTTTTCTTAATTAATTCTTAAGAGTTTAATTAATAGATTTTTAAAGATTTTTTAAATTAATGTTGATCCTTGAAATTTACATGACTAACTGGTAATTTTTAATAAAGAGATAAGTTAAATACACAAGTTAAAGAATCAGCTTTGTAATGTATATATATACTCAAAATAAAAGGAAGTTGAACTCTACGTTGTTGACCTGGCTCTTGCAGACTTTTAGCTTTTACTAGGCCATTCAGCTTTGAAGATGTTGTAAAGCTGTGGGCAAGTCAAACATACATTTCCCCTGAAGGAAACACTCCTACACTATTTCTCTGCTTCCCACATCACTTTTTTTCACTATAATGAAACAGATGGCTGATTTCAGGTTTTAAAAACCTGAACTTGTCTGTCTTCCCTTTTGCTCCTGTACTCTTTCTCAGACAACTGCCTTTGAAATGAAAGAGCACTGCAGAATGCTCACCTTTTTATATTTATTATTAGAAATAGATATGTTGTACTTGTAATCCAAGGGATTTGCAACCAAGTAGGACGACTTTCTTGAAATGTACAGAATGTGTATTGAACTTAAAAACACAACAGGCTATTTACAACATAGAATACCTGTGCAGAAAAACGAATAAATAAAAAGCAGAAATATCATTAGCAATGAGTAAAAAAGAGTGCAATGATTATGCAAATGCCAGCAGGGTTGTAAACACTTTATCTGGAATGTAGGTTTCATAGTCTCTGCCACAGTTGGCCTCATCACAACTGAGGATGACTTGGAGCAGACCATAAACAGACCATAAACAGATAATGTGAAAAACTTTTTTTTTCTTCATTATTATTGCACTTATATTCAAAAACAACTGATAGAAAGAGATTAACACATTTTCATGTTAAATTTCTAAACATTATTGGGTCAAAGTGATCTTAACATCATCTTTGTGGTGATTTATTTAATCCCTGTTATACTTTATGTTGATATTGTAAACTTGTTAAATGTTCAGTATGATATATATATATATATAAATAAAGTGGATTTCTTTTCCTCACAATGATTCAGAAAACTGTTTTTATAAAGACAAGATGTCTAAAGCTACATGTAACAAAAAAAAATGTTATTCAGTCGAAGCAGCAAGCATGTTCCAAGGTATGCTATAAACTACAACATAATTATAGAGGCTCAATGTGGTAAGTAATTTAAAGGGAATGTCTGAATAAACAGAACATGAACTTGTTTATTGTGATAAGCCAGAAGTGCTCTTATAATGATGACTTACAGCAAGAGAATATGATGTTGGCGCAAAGTTAATTATTTCTTTTTTGTTCTGAAAAGACACACGGTTACTTAATACAGTGTTTACTCTTTAGTCATTATTATGATCCTACAGCTAACATGACCAGATTGTTTTGAGCCCTTAATAGTCCACGGTTGACAAATATTACTAGCTAATAATTGAAGTGCACCCTTGCACAGAAAAATGTGTACATGAGGTGCCATCCCTCTCAGAACTGTTGCTTCTTTCAGAAGGGTTTTTAACCATCAATTTGTTTGATTGGTGTAACAAATTTTATGTTAATTTGGTCTCATAATTTCTCAGACCTCAATCCATTTGAGCGTCTTTACTTGATTTGTCACTTTCACTATGCTGTTAATATTTCATGAAATGACTACAGAGGAAACTTTTCAATTAAGCTTTTATTCAGGAGAAGCTACGTTCAGTGTGGAAAGGTTTTTTTCTACATCTATTTTGGGATGTTATGCATTAAGATAGAGTAGAGTGGCACAACTTAACTGTTTAGAGATTTAAAGTGAGTGTTGCTTGTTTTCAGATGTTGAAAATTGATTTCCATCCATTATGTGACTCACAAAAGGACTCTTGAAAACCTCAGCCATTTTTTTTTTTTTTTTTTTTTTTTTTTTTGGTTATGTACCTCTTTGAGCACTCTTGAGTTGTCCACTTCATAAAGTTTGCAGGAGGATTCCTGCTGGCCAATGTAAATCACATACAGTGTTCCCATGTCAAACAGGAGAAGATTTGCAGTAAGCTGCTGGAGGAAATGTCTTCTCTCTTCAGGGTGGCTGGTTGTTCAGGACTGACTTTTCTAGTGAAAGGGATCAAAGCAATCATGGTTGGCCCTCTTAAGAAAGATAGATGTACAAATGTGAAGAATCAAATCTGCTTCAAAAGAGAACACCACTGGGAGACTGAGAGATGAGAGGGCAGTGAGTGAATGGGAAACCGGTGTGAAATCGCTCTTGTTGCCACACCACGAGAGAAGAGAACATAGCAGTCTCCTGCTGTTCAGAGTTCTCACAGAGTACATCAGTTCATAATGTGCTTGGGTGTATGTCAGGCAAGACTTCAAATCAAATAAGCACTTATTGTGACAAAAACAATTATCAAATTGTTTTTTGTTTACAGTAAAAGCATCTATTGTTACGATAAAGACACAAGGACTGTAGAATATTAACAGTGAGAATGTTCCTACTTTCAGACAGATGTCTGGTTTCTATTTAAGATTTAAAAACAACTAAATATTAACTTAATCCAGACTTTTTGACATTTTCTTATCTTGTTTTAGTTATTGTAAGAATAAGTGCACAAACGAACATCCGTCTGGTCTGTCTGTCTGACAGAAATCAAATATGTCGTCTGAGTTTGTATATTGACCTTTTTTTTTGCTGCACTAAGGTCTGTGTGTGACCAAAACTGTCTCCAGCATTTGCTTCGGTTTACTCTCACTGGTCTTAGGATGTGTAACTTGATCTGAAGGTTTACAGCTTCAGTAGATGTGACTAGGAAATGTTTAATCAACTAAAGATAATGCAGAGGCTGCTTCTAATTTTCATTTGCATTGACTTTCAATACACACTTAATATGTTTCCAAGTTTCTTATTTGAAGGTCTCTTCAGCTTTTTTCTGAATATTTAATTTTGCTTAAAAAAATCACTACCTCCTAAAATAAAAAAAAGCAATCACAACAATAGCTTTGACAGTTTAAAAAACAAATGTTTCTGGTTCTGCTAGTGTCAATGGGGCATAATGAGAACAGTTGTAATAATGCTATTTATAAGTCCTTTTGTGGTTTTTGATTTTGACACCCTGACTTTAGCTAAAATCCTAAATATTGTAAAAGTGTTTGTTGTGTTTACACTTTTTTTCTGTTCTGCTTTTTTCATAGACTATTACGAGTATAGCAAGTGTAGACAGTGCAAGTTAGTTTGTTTATCTGGGCACTTTGATGTAAATTTATTGAAAGGCTGTGGCGGTTTCTCACAATATCAAAATATAACGAGCTCCATGCTAATTTTCAACTTTACTCTTTGAGCGACACTGAAAGTTCCAATAAGATCAATACATGCATCTTGCTAGTCTTTGGAATAATGCCAACCTGAAACACTTGCAGTAAAGCAATTTTTTTTGTCTGTTACATAAAGTTGGATATGTGACCTCTACTTAATTTTTAGTATATTAGGCTATATTGATTTTTAATAGCAAAAAAAAAGAAGCCAACAGCAGACATGTCTCATCCTGTTTGTGTTTCTGTATCAGCCAAGAACTCTATTTTCAGAAGTAGAAGCACATTTCCCTCAGATAATCTTCCATAAAGCTTTCTCACTTGATTCCTGAGTGTCCAGATGGGATTTTCCAGACATTGTTCAGTGTTTGTATAACAAAAATGGCTGAAGTGAAACAAAAAGGTAGATTTCCATTTGAAATGAAGAGCTGATGGCCTGCAAAGCATCTTTGATTTTTTCAAGTCTGCTTTGATATGAAGGCAGTGATGCTTGTGAGTGGCCTGTGGTTCTCATCCAATCAGAATGTGGCGTGAAAGCTGATTTCTTAGCTTACCGCCTGCTTACAAAAGGAACCTTGTGAGGAAGGTGTGACATCAAACACTATAGATAGATGGAAATGCCTTCATTCCTCATAAAGTGGCCTTCCTCCATAGCTTAAATTGGCAGCACGGATCAGAGTCTCTATGCTATTAGACATTATGTTTTTGTTTTTTTTTCCTTGATCCTCTGCAGGTTACTTTCAATCTAATATTGCAGTGTGGTTCATCACAATCTGCAGAAAAAAAAAAACAAACAAAAAAAAGCCATCAGTGCTGCATGCCCTTCTTTCAAATACAGACTTGATGCCTCGCATTTGCAGTTTTTGCTTGGAATTTTGAGCAGGAGTAACAATATTATCCTTCAAATTTATTCTCCTGATCAATGAAGAATAGTTTTACTTTTTTGACTTACAAGAAAGATGGGTAGATTTTTATTTATTTATTTTTTTATGTGGAATTACTTCTTCTACAGATAATTACCAGTTGCACACAATCTTCTAAAATGGTGTTTTTAATGTTGGTGTATTCTTTGTGTATTTTTACATATTTCTACAAAATTATTTTGCCACTCCCTCTCCTTCCTTTATGTTTGTCCAAATTGGTTTAATTATTAATACTCTGAGTGCTTTCAGAAGTCTGAGCTTAGAGGTGGTATTTTCTTCAAACTCTGGTTGAGTCTGTTCTACGTTAAACAGAAAAAAAGGTCAGATTTACTAAATTTTCTGCTACTTGGAAATTCTTTGCTAATTGGACCAGACAATGCCAGGCTTGTAGCAAACCTATCGCTCCCGTTAAGCATCAGCTAACTGTGGCCATCACTAGCAAACTGATATATAATATTAATAATGAACATTTTATTTTGGTGTCCTTCAAGACATCTAATTACACATTACAAGAAAAACACACAAAACAAGAATACAAGTTCATCTAAAAATTAGACTTAGTATGCACTCGATTAAGTTTGACTTGGAACCACAGTATTTATGCAAAACATGGTTGAATTTTTAGCTGAATTTATTTCTCTTGAAAGCATCCCAAAATGACTGTTTTGTGATTTTTCTGCTTGTATAAAAACAATTTGAAATTAACTGATGTGAAGTAAATTTAAGTAAAGTAAAAGGTTGTGATGAATGCGCTACGTGAGATAAATCATGTTTTATGTTTGTCTAAGACGTGAAAAAATTGTCCATTTGCTCACCGAAGGGGAAATAATTTTTCATAATGGAAAAAGCAAGATGATTAAAATACCAACAAAATGTTCAAGATGGTGACCTTTAAATAAACTTCTCTACTTGTGGAACAGTAATGAAGAAATGACTGCAATTTTTTTAAGTGGATATTTTGAAAACTAAATCATTGGGTTTATACTTTTAGTGAGTATTTTAGACACAAGTTCTTTCTCAGAAAAAAAAAAGATCAATGTATTGTATAAGTACATTGAACATTGGCAAAGGAGATTAATCTCTTCTCGAAAAAATATTGACCCAATGAAAATGCTTTTTTGGTTAGATCTGCACAAGGGTTCTATCTCGTGTATTAGTCACATCTGTGCAAGCAAAAACCCTTCAGGGTGTGCTGATACATGAATGGCGTAAAATGTTTATTTTTTTTTATTTTCATTTTTTTCCCTCTTTGCTCTATCCAGGTGGGCAGGCAATAAGGCTTGACAGAAGATGCGACGGGGGCGGTGGCTTGTCAGATGGCTGGGGACCGGAATGGCAATCCTCGCTTTGCTTACCCACAGCTGGGGCCAGAATACAGAAGGTATGAGCGGCCTGTACCTAGTCGATCATTCTTTGGCATCTCATTTTTCCACACTGCAAAGAGGAAACATACAGGATGTGTAAAGTAATTCTTATTTTCTCTGTAATATAACCTGCTTTATCTCCCATTGGCACAATTTGTTGTTTTTGGAAAATGATTCGCCAGAAACTGGTGCTGTTCTTTGTTGGATACGCTTGGAAAATCGTTCAAAAATTTTGGGACGTAAAAGTCACCACTTAAAAGATTCTTCATTCATAATGAGGTCTGCAAAATAAATACAGCATGAGTTATGCCAATAATATCCAATAAACTGCAAATAAAGCTAGTTATTTTATTTCACTTGTTGAAGTTAAGGAGGTTCACAAAATTTGAAGTAGACTGTAGAGACCACTGAGAAGTCACATGATCACCCAACGCTGTACAAAGTTCTGCTATGAAAAGAACATCAGTCTATCCAAAACTTGAAAAAGTATTTATTTAAGGGATGAGTTTGAATTCAGCTTTTTTTTTTTTTGCTACACAGTTCACTGATCACAGAGGATTCTCTGAATATTTTAGGTTTTCACGCTGAGACTGCGGTTTTTAATCTTCCAGTCTCAGCTCAGAGAGTTTGTGGCAATTGCCATTTAAAAGCAAACTCAAACTGTATGAGACTGACATTTTTGATTAAACACAGGTGCAGCGCAAAGCTGCACACACAGTGAGATATGCCACAGTCTCTTAAGTGAATAGCAATGTCACTTATCTACTCTCTCAAAACCTTATGCTCTTTTGTTTTAAAACGGTTTCATTTAGTCTTTCCTTGGCTTCTTTGATTGTTTCACAGGTTGAAAACACTTTGATTAGAGCTACACTTGCTGAATAGTTTATTATAAGTTAAAAGTTTCTTTATTGCTTCCAATAAAAATCTCTTAACAGTTTACAGAGTAATATTAGTGTCTATTTATCATAGTTGAAACACTTGCCTATTCTGGTCATCAGTTTAACAATTTCTAATTTTGGATTAAATCTTGAATTGAGGTCAAGTCTGCATTTCTCTGTCAATTATCATAACAAGATATCCGAAACCAAACATTATGGAAAAGCAATATAATAAATTTTAAATGTCTCCTATGGTATTTAGGGATACTGATTTGGGAATCAATATTTTCTCTGTTTTTCAGAATGTCTAATGTAGTCAGAAATGCTTGGTAATAGTTATGTTGTGTATCTTTTTTATCTTTAAGGTGAATATATAACAGTTCAGTTGTCTGGTCAGCACATAATATACACATTACACTATTTTGCCTCAGTCTTGCTGTCTCTCAGTATTGTGACTTTGACACAATTTTCCTTTGGTAGGAAAAGTGTGTAATTTTCCCATGTCTTGTTATTTTTTCAAATAGCATAATTTTTCATGTGTCTATTTTTTAAATACAGATGACAAGTTATAAACCTCCCTCCTACAGATTTTTGTGGACATTAAAAAATATTGTAAAGAACAGCTTCAAATGCGAGTTTAAATGATGAAGCAATGACCTAATATCTTTCTATGCAATGCAGAGGCTCTTAATGATAAAGTTATACTTCAACATACTAAATGCTTGACGCAGCTGAGAAGTGTCTGATCTACAACCTAAGTGGTTCAGCTCATAAATATTTGATAACTTAGGGGTGCTCGCTGACCGTGTAAGAAATATTGAACTTTGACCACCTGTAACAGATCATTGAATATGGAAAAAGAATAAAGGATATGGTGACTGCATTAAGTAAATGACTTTGTCCTTATGTTACTTACAAAATGTGAAACATCACCTTAATGTATGATGTGTGTTCAGATATACCATTATTTATAGAAAGGCACTAGTGTGACCATGACTTGATAATCATTTACAGTGATTTACCATTTCTAAATACTGGTTTAAGTTTCTGAGTATATGACTTAAACAGGAGGACATAAGAGGATCAAAAGGTGTGTGGAAGAAAAAAAAAACCTGTTCAAGCACTGCTGTATTTTATTTTATTTTAATTTTGTTTCATTTTTCAGGGCATTTATTGGTTGAGAGTTAGTGTCCTCACACATTTTTATCTTTAATCTGGAAACCTGCTCTTGTGCAAGTTTGACTTTCAGCATCACCTACCATCTTGATAAACCAGTGCAAGAGGTGAAACAAAATTATGTATAATGTATACAGTTTTATTCAATTGCTATTTTTAAGACATTTTTTTTTATTGGCTTGGTATGACATTTTTTTTCCAATATAGGCAATGCATTGAGTATCTTGAAGATTGGCTTGTGACATTCCAAAATGCTAAAGATCAGAGTGACAAGAGTCACAATAGGTTTTTCATTTAACTGAGTGTTGCTGTTGTTGTAGACAGAAATGACTTGGACAGAAATTTTCTCATATTGGATCAGTGGGTGCGTGTATGTGTGCGCGCGTGCCTGTGTGTGGGCAAATTTCCCACAATGCCATAGTCTGACGATGAAGTGTGTGAATCTCTGATGGTGAATTTTCCACTCAACATCAGCTGGGGTTGATGTTACATTTGTTGTCATGATTTTCACTCCTCCCACCATTGCATTATTATTTCTGTTAGAAACCAATTCTGCCCTGTGCAAGGTCTCCTTTGGCTTCTGGGGACATAAAGACTAAGTCTGTAGCTATAACCAAATCTTAAATATTATGTTTTCACTCACTTTAAGTAGGACTGACCCAATATATCGCAATATAACAAGTGATAAATGTCTGCAATATTTATACTGCAACAGACTGCTTGGATTACAAGCTGCTTGGATTGGCTGCTGTATTCCAAGTGTTAAGAACCTTTTACATATCGGTGTAATATTTAGCTGGTTGAAAAGTGTTGCACGGCAACAGATCCTCACACAGGGCACAAGTGATGCTGTCCAAAATGCTTAAGAGTGATGAAAGTACAGATAAGAAAGAGTAAAAAAGGCAAATATCGCAACTGATGTCATCACCAGTGAAGGAAAAATTATACTTGCTCTTTTGGAAAAGAGAAAAACAAACAAAAAACACAAACCTGTGATATTTGTGTTGATTTCCCTCCGGTCTGATACATTTAAATAAAACATAACCACCCATCTTCATTAGTAATCAAACAAGTAAACAGAGTTCACCTGTGTTTAATTTAACCTCAGAATAAACGCATCTGATCTGTGAAGCTCTAACAGGTGCAGAGCTGTTGTGAAGGTGGTCGGCATTAAAATACAGCACAATACTGGAAGAATACCTCTTAGATGATGACTTGAAACAGGCGTAAAGGAGGACAGTGACGTCAAACGGTCAGCTCTGCAGAGTAATGATTTGAATTATATTCATGTGTCCAAATGATCCAGTCAATCTTTAGAACATAAATCAGATCAAGTATCTTTGTTACGACTTAGAAATTAGTATCTACTCATACCATCCATTCAGTCTGACTGAGCTGGAGATATTTTGCTAAAAGAACAGGGGCATCTTTTAGCCTGACCAGTGTAAAAGTAGTTGAGACACACTCCACCAGCAACAGCTCTAATTTCGGCAAACGGTAGCTCTTCAAAGTGTTTAATTCTTTGTGATAGTGTGTTACATTACACCACGCATAAGCCTTTGATTGTAACACAATACAATTTGAACAAATTAAAAATATATTTTTATAAAAAACTATATTTAGACCAGTGTTTCTCAATCCTGGTCCTCAGGGACCACTGCTCTGTTTGGAGTTTCCCTTCCGCGAAACACCTGGCCTGAATAAGTGGGTGATTAACAGGCTTCTGCAACACTTAATGGAATGCAGCAGCTAATGCTATCATTTGAGTCAGATGTGCAGGAGCAGAGACACATCTAAAATATGCAGGGCACTGATCCCAGAGGACCACTGCTCTGACTTGGTCTCTCATAGATCTAATCGGTGTGAATAATCAGAGGTAATTTATTCATGCTTATTAGAATATAACAGTGGGAATCTGATTGTCCAGGACAATTTGGACAAGTCACTTTTGCAGAATTACCTTCCGATTGCCAACACTTTATTAGTTTGCAAAAGTTGCAAATGTTTAATTTAAAATGAATCACCTTTTTTGATGAATAACATTTTGATTATGCATCAATATCTAAATATTTCCCAATACGGGATGGAATAGAAAAAGCCTAATATTTTTCTTTTGTTATTGTAAGTCCAGTGTTTTATCGCACTTTAACAGTGACGAATGAAATATTTAAATCCATCCCAATGCTTGGCAGAGGGCCACATTGTGTCTATACATGCAAATCTCCCACTCCACAAATCCAGATGTCACCCAAATCCACGTACACTCACAGGTGCTTAACTCCTCTCAGCAGTATCTGGGATTGTGCATCAGTTAATGTAGCTGTGGACACTTCTGCCATCAGCCTTCCCTTTCAGTCTTCCTCCATCTCGATTCAATCCTTCTCAGCCTTTCGCATCTGCACTTCTATTCTGACCCACAATAGTTTGTCTATTTTTGGGATTGTCTGATAAGGAGCCAGATGTGCAGACTGTGTCTGACAGCAGCCTTTGCGGTCCGTGGGGTGGGGGATGCTGTGGAGAAATGAGGGGAGGAGGAGGAGTTTTTAATCTGTTCGCCACCAGGCTGTAATCAGGCCCTGGGCTTTACAAAAAAGGAGGGGGAGAGGGAAGGCACTGTTGTGAAGTGTGAGCCGCCTGTGGTGTGTTCCAACAGGCCCATCCTGGAGCACAGTGTGTGCGTGCTGATCTGTGCACTTAAACTGTGATTGCAATATTTGCCCTGCTCTCTGTGTGGTTTCCCTATGGGGGAATAAAGGGAGTGGGGCAATGAGGGGGTAATCTTAACTAGGAAAGTGGAATCTGCCCAGGAGAAAAGTAAAGTATACCCTGTGTCCTTCATTATCAGCCACCAATAATTTACATCATATCAGTTTCTCATGTCCACCTTTGTCTCTGAACCAATATCAATTTAACAGTTAAATTACAACGAAACATAGTTGGAGTCAGAGGAGTAATGAATCTTCTTTTTTCTCTAAGTAAAGACCCAGTTTAAAAATCATGAGTGACCCAGGCTGTCTCCGTAGCCTCATTATTAAAATTTAAACTATTTAGAGAGGTTATTTGAACTTTGAGAAGAACAATGCATAAATACTTCAAAGAAACTCACATTTTGCAAAAACTGGATAGGTTTTACCATTAGTTGCATTATGTAGGATTTAAGCAAGCTGGATGATGATTACATCCTGTATTCTCTTGAATAAATCCCTGAACTCTGTCACCAGAGCCGCATGACTGCATTCACACAACTGTCATTTATGCTACAGTACTGCCGCGATACAACAGATGACTAATGAACACTGTCTAAACTATGCATGTTGATTGTTTGTTCAGAAAATAGAAATATTAATATTCTTAATTTAATTGATACAGGACAAGTCTGATGCAATGTCAAAACATAAGGACAAAAAGTTGTCTGTTCATGCAGCAGAAGAGTGTTTGGCTTAAGAACAGTCTCCAGTCGTACATATCTTAAGTTTAAAGTTTTTCTTTAAATGGACCTCAGAGAACGGTCCATTCTGTGAGGTGTTATTTAGTTCATACCACTGCCTAAAAAGGGTATTACATGCTGCAAGAAATGGAGTATTGTGATTATTGACGTATTTTCACTGCAAAAATCATCCTAGTCATAGTAAAACAATTTTTATTTATTTATTTTTTTTACAATAGCTATCAAGTTTTCTAAGTTTGAAATTTTTGCTGATTTGTTTGAGCTTAAAACATGGAGAAATCTATAGGTATTTGCTAATGTAAACATGTTCACTGGCCCAGAAATTTAGGATAAATTAAACTCTTAATTGCTTTAGCACTTAAAGTTCTTCACTTCATAGAGGAGTGAATGACAAGTTACATCTTGGTCTAATTAATGCAAATTAAATATGCCCTTCTACTATTGCACTTTGCATCTCACAGTAACAAAACAAACATACAAAAAAAAAATACTTTAGGCTGTTGCTTGACCACCATTGTTAATCCCTCATTATCATACATGGGAGTTTATGGTAATCAAGTGAGTGCTAACAGCTAGTCGCATTAGTCTGGCCCAGGAGAGCATTTGCATCATTCTCTATGCTCTGAATGGTAATGCACAGCTTTTGGAGCTATATCTTGTGCTTTGCCAGCCTGCTGCTTTTATTTTAAATAAATGGTCCAAATACATGTCACTAAGCCATTTTTATGGATGCTATGAACCATCTTTAAGCTTTTTTTGTGGTATCAGGTCAAACCAAAGGGGCAGACCTAAATACCAAGCGTAACACTGCTGCAGTGCCTGAAACTGTTCATCAAATGCAATATTAGATTTCTATTTTTTGTGTCGGTAGTGTAAGGATTTTATAAATTGTGCTTTGACACATTGTGCATTTGTCCAGTATAGTTGTTTTTAAATTTGCTAAAGAAAAATTCCACTTGCAGTTTAAGATTTGTCCTTCATTTACAAAGTTACCATGTCAATTTCTGTCTGGTGACATGTTATTTTAGTTTCCTGTTGCTTGTTTGGCTTTGTTTTTAAAGGTCGGGTAGTTTGATTCCATCAAAAAAACAAATAAAATAAATAAAAATTTCAAACGCAATCTCCAACCTCAGAGCCAGTGCAAAACTCACTCTGATGTTGGAGAGCAAAAGACATATATTTTAGGGAGAGTGTGAAGTCTATTAGGCTCTGTGTCAAAAAAGCCATTGGGCTAAATTAAATGTGACAGGTACAGCTATCACAATGGAATTAGAGTATATAAGACAAACACAACATCTTACTTTGACTATAATAGGAATTTATTAAATATTCTATAATCAACTCATGCAAATATCATATTTAAAGCATTATCTTAAGGATGGTTAGACTGGAAATCTCATTCACATTAATTCTAATTTGAATTCAAATTAATTATAATTTGAATCTCATCAAGCATTGTTCTACTTCCCTTTTAACAGTGCATAAAACATGGCATGGCACTGACATACCTAAATCAAAATATCTAGAGTCTGACTTTAAAGCATTGTTCAACCTAACCTCAGTAGGATAGGCATGGAGGTGCATTTGAATAAATTATAATTTGATCAAGACCTATTTTACTGATTTTATTCAGAAGATGCAACTCATATACACTTATTACAGATAGTGATATAATTAACCGTATATTTAAATAATTTTATTGATTTATCTGATGACAACCTACAATGAAATTTCTCAGAAAGCATAAACATTACATAAGATACATTTAAATGCAGCTTTTCATACAGAAATAGTGTAGAAAAAGTGTCTATGTCCTGAACATGATATGCACTCTAGAAATTGTCAGGGCTCAGTTTGCTCCTTTAACGTCAGTGTGATGCAACATTGAGGAAGTTAGAATGTGGCTAAGCTGAGGTATAAGACATGTTTGGTTCCAGTAATAGTGGTATTGATACTTATTTCTTCAGGTGCCTGCTGGGAAATGAGATCAGTGATACCATAAAACTTGTCTGTCTGCAGAGAAAAGCATGAGGTGCTCAAAACGTTCCTGGTAGATGACTGGAAAATTGAGACTAGATGTTAAGCAATTGTGTGTCTCTTCCTGCAGACTCTATAACTTTATTATTCCACATAAAGATACTTCTGGTGCTGTATGTTGATCAAAAGTGGATTAACACAATAAACGCTACACTACTGTATCCCAAGTTCACCTCCATTTTCTGGAATAACCCTTACTTCATAGTTCTAACCAACCTTTTCTTTTTTTGTTTTATCTTTTGTTAAAAGCATATATTTTCAAACTTGTGACTAGCCAGCCAGTTTAGTAAGGCAATGACCTTTTGATGCTTTTCCTCATTGCTGATGGTGTCTGTAGCCATTTCATGAACAGCTTTCATCAATAGGCATAGTAAACAAACTTTTCAGTGACTTCTAAATTGTCTGTGATGAACCTGTGACAAAGACAAGTACACTCCACTTTGCTCTGTTGAGTTGGAAATGTCTTTGCCTTTTCTAAAATAACTTTTTCTCATTGCTAGATTAAACTAACATATTATTTGACAGTCAAGCCTTTGGTCTTTTTGTCAAACATGTGCAATTGTATCAGTGAATTACATGGCACATCTTTATTTAACATCTTAGAAAATTGTTTGTCAGTTACAAAATTGTCAAACTTTGTTTAGATAAAATAGAGAAATAGTGACTAGATCCAGAAAAATAATGATTTTCATCCAAATAGACAGGTAGAAATTATTAAGTATGAATAATTATTGAAAATATTTCTGACTGTTGAACTTTCCATAAACAATATTATATGCCTAAAGCATTTCTGCATATCTAAAGTAGTCAAAGGTGTTTATTAAAGCAGCAAAACACCTGAATCTGCCTCTTTATTCATGGGACCATGAAGTCCAGTGAATGGTGGACTCAAGAATGCAATGTTTACAAAGAAATCTAGCTACCTTCCACAATGTAAGCCTGGCTAATAAGTAACCTTTTTGAAAATTTATGTACCTCAGAGAGTGATGATGTAGTACTGCTAGAGTTTTGCTGCCTGGCCCAAATATTCAGATTTTTAAAATGTTTTTCCAATTTATTACACCAATACTGATACATTTTTGAAGAATGCATTTTTTCTAAGAGCAAATGTCATGCTCATTTTGTGATAATTGCTTTTGTGTGTAACTTTAATATTTTGTTGAGTTTTGCATGATTATAAATATATTGCTTGAGTCTTTCAGACACTATACACTGATTTATTTTTTTTATTTTTTCATAATGTTTAGCAATCCCCAGCAGTGGTGAGGTTTGCAGTAAAAGATTTTTCCAAGATTGACTGTTTGCCTTCCCATAGAGTATATATTGCACACTTGGTTTCCCTTGCATAGAAGGCAACCAGCTTGTATGTCATCTCTCACTAAGACATACACAGACAGGCTTGATTGATATGAACTCAATGGTGTTGTAAGGCCTGAAATAGGAGAGCTGTAGTCCCATCATGCTTCACACAAGTTGGATGCTTCTCACCTTTCGCACCATCGACTGTTAATGCGCAGCACAAGTGTATTTGTACAGCACCAGTGGGATAAAGAGCACAGTGAGGTTGGTCCTTGTTAGCGCTTGGTGGCTGCTTTCAGATGTGCTGGGGATTAAAAGGTGCAAGTGAGGCTAGATGAGGTCAAGTTGTCTCCAGTTGCTGCGGCACTGAATGAGACATGAGACGGCTTCTGTTTTATTTGCAGTTCAGAAAAACCTTCAAGTTAAAAAGTAGTATGCAGTCTAAGCTCGGAACATAATCAAGGTGAGCTTTTGTAGTTAGTCACAGACGTTACCTGTATTGAAACCTCAAATGTCAGCTTTTTCATATTACTACTTTTATCACCCAAAGGCAGATGGGTACTATGTACTTCCATAATTCTAAATTTTTTACTCCCATTTTACCATTCATCCATTCGTTTGTTTCCTTCATTCATTCATCTTATCCTATCAAACAATAAGTGGTTTCATCAGTCAGTGTATGATGGGCAGGGTGCATCTTGGTCAGATGACCACAAAATCTCCATGCAGAAAGTTGTAGCATCTTAACATAATGAGGAATTGAGGACTGAAGGACAAAAGGAAATGTGGAGAGGTAAATTTGTAGGTACACATATTGTTCTATACTCCTGATGTTTTTTTTTCTTTCTTTTTCACAATTATCCAACAGAAATCCAACTCCATTCCAGTCTCTATGCAAACCTTATTATAAACGATACAATGAAGAACGGAGAGGTGAAAAGATGAGAAAACATAAATTATAATGTTCCATTATGCCGAAAAGCATCTTAAATAGATAACATCACTTGTTGTTAACAGCTTTAAATATGTCAACCAGTGGGAATGTGAGCATCAGTTTTTGCTTTGTGTATGTATTCACATGCAGTGCTCTGATCATAGTATACGCCTGTTGTCACTGAAAATGGAGGTGCTATTCTTTATCTCTGCTTGGTTCTTCCTCTTTTCTTGGAACCTGATTCCTTAGATGTCTCTCCCCTACTGCCACGACTATCACTTAAAACCTACACACACTTTTGCACACATCCCAAACAGATCATATGATCCTCTAAAAAGATGTGAGTGCAAGAAACTTTTATGCCCTGTACACGCACATGCACATGCATGCTCTTTGGGTTCGCAAAGATTTTCTTCATATCAGACTTGCAGAGTTTTCTTTTTTCTTTTTTTTTTGCTTGTTTGTGACTCAGATTTCAAGGTGTGACCCACTTCCTCAATTCATCATGTTGCTATTATGGGAGGCTCCATTTCCTTAGCAAAGAGATGGATTTTCTAATTGCTCCAAAATTGTTGACTGAAAATTAACAGTGCACATGTCTTAAGGAGCTTTTGAAAATGGATATATACATATGGATAATAACTGCATGTCTCAAGTCATAGCAAATCTTTAGCACAACATCCTAACATAGAGTCATATGAAATTAAAATGTTTTCATAAATTTGTTTTAAATCTACAAATACAAATATTTCTTAAGGCTGTCGCATCCAAGACATTTCCTCTGAGCATTATATGCTTCTAAAACATGGCTCATGGGTATCCATATTTAATGAGAAAACTATCCTGTTATGCACCTACTAACAGGTGCACAGTTGCACAACTAAGGCCCGCAACAGAAGGTGGGTGTGAAATACTAGAGCGGTGGTTGTTGATGTGTTGTCCTGCCCATCTCTGATTACATGTAATCTAAGATGACCCAACTTGGTAACAAGCCTCACAAAGTTCAAAATGTTTGAAGGAGAAAGAGCATTTTAGGAAAAGAGAGACAATTTGCGGATAGTAACCATTACTTTATGAACAAAATGTGTGTTTCTTGATTGAATGTGTTAATGAATGTCTGCTGTAGAATCGATTTCAAACATAAGGAGATATTACTCCTTGCAATATCAAGATACCTGTTGACCAAATCTTTGAACTACTATCACACAGTTTCTTATCATGCCACATATGTTTGTGTATCTAAACATGTATTTGATTTTTGTCTGCTTCAACCTTGTTAATTATAATGAATATATGCATATTGTAAAAAAATGGTGTAATATGTACACTGGAATGCTAAACAGGTCATGATCCCTTTGGCATAATCCTAATTCTATTATCCGATAATTTTGAATTGGAAATTCTTCATACATAGTCTGAGGGCCCACAAAGGATCAAATAATTATTAGTAGAAATAATCTTAAAATAGGCTTCCCCACTGTACATATATATAAAAAAATAAATAAAAAAAAATTCCCTTCTCACCCACCGCGGGTGGTTCTTATCCTCTGAGCTCGGGTCCTCTACCAGAGGCCTGGGAGCTTGAGGGTCTGCAGTATCTTGGCTGTGCCAAGGACTGCACATTTCTGGACTGAGATGTCTGATGTTGTTCCTGGGCTCTGTTGTAGCCACTGCTCCAGTTTGGGGGTTACTGCCCCGAGGGCCCGATGACCACAGGCACCACTGTGGTCTTCACCTTCCAGGCCCTCTATATATATATATATATATATATATATATATATATATATATATATATATATATATATATATATATATATATATATATATATATATATATATATATATATATATATATATATATAGTTTTTACATTTTTGTTATATCTGTCAGTATATTTTGACAGATAATCTGTGAGAATATTAAGCTCATCTGCCTCGTCCCAGTCAATCATCCTTGGGTATGCACTCCTCACACCCTCCTCCTAAGCTACCTAAGGGTAAGTTGTTTTTTAGCCATTAGCACAGTGATGGCTTGAGCCACAGTATGCACTTGAGCGGGACTGACAGACTTAAGACCTTCCTCGTGGCCCTGAATGGTTGTTTCTGACCAGTTGTGATGGATTTTTGCAGATGGGCAGAGGAGGAGATGCATGTTTTCACAGATTGTTGGTCTCATATTATGAAGCTATGACATTGTAACGAATTAAACACGTTTTTTATTTTTTTTTAATCAAAGTTCCACACCAGAGTCTTAAGCATTTGACTTGCCAATGTGAGTTTTCATCAGTGCAGTGGGTGTTTGCACAGTGTAAGATTAAGTATTATTAATATTGGGTTTTTGCTGTAACATTTAGCTCCTGCATAAGTGTATCTATTTGTATGAAAATGTGTCATTAAGTAGGAGATGCTTAATACTAGGACTGGTTTTCTGTGCCTTTAACCTTATATCATAGGCTACACCAATATACCACAAATTCTTTGGACATGAGCATTGCAAGTTATCGAAGACATATTCCGCTCTACCACTTTATTCTGTTTTTTGTCTTTTGTCCCACATGTAGAAAACATCACATTTGGACACTCTCTCCAGTAAAGATTCAATCAACTCTTTATGCTGAATGGTGAAAGTGGCTTGTCCACCAGGACAGTCGGTCCTAATGTAGAGTAAATTAAACCAGTAATCACTGATGCATCTTGGGGGCCCTTATAGATTTAGCTTTCAAGCTATCATTTGGTATGAAAAATTAACAAACAAATAAGCAAGATAAAATATAGCACATTTTATCTTGATATTGCAGCACAGTGTGAAGGTAACCACCTTCTTCCAATATATGTGGCTTCTACCACAGTGGGGTGTTTTAAGAGAGACATCATTCATATATGTGACAGGACTTTATCGTTCACAAACTACTAAGATAAGTGCTGTGACAGCATCTTAAAAGCTACCATTGTTGGATTGCTTAGTATTTTTCTTCTAAAATCTCAATCCCTGTTTAACATTTTCTCCCCTTATAACATGTCTTCTTCTCTTTTCTTTAATATTGCTGTATTCTTGCAAGGACTATTTCTCTTTTTTTCCTAACTTCAGAGCTGTTTCTTAAATGTTTTATGTTTTTTTTTTATTATTATTTTATTTTCCTTTTTTCCTTCCTGCTCTCCTTCCCTCTGGCTAAACTGTGCTCTGACTCCTTCAGACTGGCAGTATGAGGGTAAGAGGGCAAGATTCTTTTGTCTGTTTTCCCTTTGTTTTATTAACTTCAGTATTTTGCTGTTTTCTTCTTGCATTCCCCCTGTTTATATATAATGACATGTCCCACCCCCTTCACTGCCCCATCTGGTGCCGTTTGTCAAGCTGCCAATACCTGTGTCCCGTGTACTCATACCATCTCGCTGTTGTGACCTCCATCTGCAAAGCTTTTCTCCCTCTTGTTCTGTTCACAATGTTGTCTTGTGCTTTTCACCGGCCTTTGTCTAGTAGTCCGAGTTGTACAGTCAGTTACTCTTGATGATACAGCCACAGGACTTATTGATTGCACTTGCTCTGTGTAACAGGAAGATGCTCAAACAGTTCTTCGAGGTGTGCAGTGTGAATCATGAGCTGTTATGCATGTTATATGACACTTTAAAATGACTTGATAACAATACTACATCACTTTAACATATAACAAATATATTTTTACTTGAATTTGGAAGTTATCTCGCTCTTAATACTCAAATGCTAATTCAGTACAATTTTTATGGACGACAGTTGTATTTGTTTAACCCTTATGAAATAGAAATCTGACCACTACATGTGGAGAAAACAAAAACAGATGCCCATTTACAATCTAAGTTATAAAATCTCCCTTGTTAATGATCAGATTATTGTTTTGTGGGAAACTGTGTATAAACACCTATTAAATTGCCTTCACTGTCTGTAGTATCCTAAAATAAACAAACTGCTTACAATTCTTATAACTCTGTGAATCTCCAAATGCTGTTACATTCCTTAGAAATACATCTGTCTGTGTTCTTGTTATATGTTTAATATTAACAAGATGATTCTTGTTTGTACAAGTGGTGCTTATTGCAAATCTCAAAATGGGCAGACGGAAAATATATACATTTGAAAATTACCCAGTGCCGAGTTCCAGGCTGGTGCTCCACATGATTTATTAAAATCCATGCCGTTTACATTCTTTAACACACTGTGACCTTTCATTGCAGCATACACTACATGCTGACAGTTTGAGATGCTTCAGTTTCTTCACTCTCACAGATATTTTAACCCTGTGTGGAGCTTCTGTGAGATAGCTGTAATATGCTTCTCCGAAACAGGTTTAGCTCAGTTTAAAAAGCTACCGTGGTGTTCTGGCAGCATGTCACCTAAAGTAGGCCTACTTATAGATTTATCCTTTGATTATAAAGATTCTGTATATTTGTTTTGACACACACTCAGCTAGCTCCCGCTGATAGTGTTTACAACCACAGCTTGTAAACACTATCAGTTTTGATACTAATCTTTCACAATGTTGTTTTTATTACCTTATAGGGTGATTCTAGGTAATTATTTGCAAATAGGACTTAAAAAACCCCTCTATTTTTAGATTGATAAAGTTTGATATGTTGATTTTAAGATTCAGTAAGCAGAGCTCTCTCTGGTGCACATTTGGCATCAGTAAATAATACAGTGGGCACAGCTGGTCACATGATACAGACAGGGAATCTTGGAGTGTCTCGGTTACTGTTGTCAGTGACTTTTAAAAAATTGAAAAGGCCATAGAGCGACTTCTGAGCAGGAAACCAAGGTGTAATCATTAATATCATGCCCAAGAACAATAATTCAGATATAAAAGTCCCTTATAAAATAGGCCATGATTTTTAAAACAAATCTTACCAGCTGTACCTTTTGCAGGTATCACAGGAGTTGAGTTTGTCAGGGACTACCAGTACAGCTGGTTTAAAAATCATAGGGATTAGTTTGGGGCAGCGCTAAAAGTACATCAGTGCATTTTCCGATTATCTGAACTGATCTAAACTGTGGGTTGATCATCACAACTCCACTATATTTGATAACATTTTGTTACCAAACTTTTGATAAAATATCTTCAAAAATATATATTTTTGTAATCCAGAAAGGTGTATTTGTTTCATAGCTAGACAAAATACACCTAATTGGTAGTACTGTTGCCTTGCAGCAATGAGGTCCTAGGTTCCAATCCATGCCTGTGATCTTTCTGTGTGACATTTGCATGTACTCACTATGCATGTGTGGGCTCTCTTGGTACACTGGCTTCCTCCCACAGTTCAAGCACATGACTGTTAGATTAATTTCTCTCTCTAAATTGTCCTTAGGTGTGAGTATGAGTGTGTTCGTGCTTGTTTGTCCTGTATCTCTCTGTCTTGCCCCATGATGGACTTGTACCCCATCCAAGGTTTGCCCCACCTCTCCCCCAGGCATCCCTGCAACTCTGCAAGGATAAGCAGGTGTAGAGAATGTGTGGATAGATGTCGCATTGATAAATTTATTATAACATATAAACTGAAAGGGCACTTCATTACTCAGCTGTACATCAAATATTCTCAATATATGTTCTAGTATATTGTATGTTCTTATATTTGAAAATGAGCTATCTTATCAAAGTGCACAATAACTGTGCTCCTAGTAAAGCTGTGGGCAAAAGTCTTAAAATATATAGTTCTTATAGACACTTGGCAACTCCAAAATGTCTCTCTCTGCTGCTCTCTTTCACTGACTGTCTCCTTACTGTGTGAGGTGGCATAATAAACCTAACGGTTCATTCACCCTTAGTTTATTCCAGTTTGAAGAATACCTAGGAACAATTTGAATCAGTCTTTTTAGCAAAAAAACTTCCCTAACTTATAGCTAATTAAGGTACTAAACACTCTGATCAACTTAAAAAGAATAATTGTGGCAATTGTGCCGTCATCACACATCATATTAAAATTTAGATTTTACTGGAATGTTTCTTGTGCAAAAAAAAAGAGGGTTGAGTTTTATGTGTGTCTTCTGATATTTCTATTTCTTCTTCTGTATTCAGAGTGTAAGCTCTCTCGGCCGGGCCCTCCTGCAACCATAGTGACCATTGATGAGGAGAGTCCCAATGGTATGTATTTATCCACTGATAATTCACACATATTTCTTTTTATTCATAGTTTATCAGATTATAGTAACTGCTGCACTCAAGTGGAGTGTGGTGCACTCTGTGAAATTGTTTCTGCGCTACATGGAATGTTGTTCGCCTAATGTAATGCATATTTATACATGTTGTAACCAATCAACTCTGCAGGATGAATGACTGCACTGGCTTATAGGTGAGGGCCCTTCTTTGAGGGATGTTTATTCAGACACTGACATGTACCTGTGCTCTCCTTTTAGGCTGAAAATACATAGGTTCTAATTCCACTAGATTCACTTACCAGGGAAACTGAGTTTGTATTTATATCCAAAGACATACAGATGGTGTTTGGCACATCGCAATGTTTTAGGGCTCCAGTAATGAGTTGTCTGCTCCCTCTGCAGATTGTACTTACTGTGGTGTACCTGTGCTACTTCAGTACAGGAGGCAATGAAGCGCACTTCAGACATGCAGCACTTGAGTGGGTCAGATGAAACTCGTCCTTTTTAGTTTTTTTTTTCCCTTCCCTTCCTTCATCTTCTTTCAGGTATTTCCATCACCTGCACCTACTTTTTGCCTGCTTCTGATTCTTCTCATCTTTATTTTCCTCACTCAGAGTTGTTTCTCCCTTTTTCTCTTTGGGCTTCAAGTGTTTACCATCAACAATTTAGGGAGCAGTAGGTGTGCACTTGCAGACATGTCCTGTGGAGAGGAAGGGGAATGAGGACTTCTACTTGGGGAGGAGTTATATGTTCGCTGGGGGGATAAGAAATGATTTCCCTCTAAATGGAGCAGGTGTGTGTTTGTGCCACTCAATTCTCCCTGCAGATACTAGTACAGCAGGTTAACAGAGCTTAATGATCAGCTCTTAGTAAAGATGGCAACCGCAGCTTACAGGCAGAATAGTTTCTGCAGATGTTCAGCTTACCTGCTGTACTGTTGTTGTGAGAGCCTCTCTGTCTGGAGACAAAATTACACACATATGCTTTATCTATTTTATTTTTTATTATTATTATTATTATCATTACAAGAATTCATATCAATCCACCCAATAGTTATTGCAGTAACTCAGTGCTCTTTGAGGCGCAGCTCCTCCTTCCCCCTCTGTGACTACAGCTGTGATTTTTGTATTTTGATCGATCACTAAGGGAATTCACTGGATGGAGGTAGCCAAGTCTGAATCTGACTGCCTCTCACCCCACATGTTCTAGTGCTTTCTGAGAGGGATTTGCACTAATCTTTTTCATAAAGCTCTCATTTACCTGGGATGTGGGTCTCCTCTGGCTCCACCATGGTTTGTTTATCTCTTTGTAATGAAACGTACCTCCGCTTGCCCTCCCAGTACGGGAATGTATAAAGAGGCAACCTCCCTTTATTGACCAAAGCAATAATGCTATGTAATGCGTTGTGCCTTTGTTTTGTTCTGTCATATACCTTAAGTTCTTATGTTACATTATGACTTTGAGTTGTAAAGCTCATAAATATGGTTGACTTAATTCTCCAAGATAGAAGAGAAAGACTTACTGTTAAGCATGTGCAGGTGCATCTCAAGAAATTGGAGTACATTGAATTTATTTTATCAAGTGAATTTATAACTTCAAACAAGATGATCCTCTACAGCCTTTGGCACCTATGCTAATCAATAGAATATAATCTTGAAAACATGAGGATGAAGTACAACAATTAGCAATTAGCAAAAAGGTTTGTGATCTTGGTGGACAAACCAAGGTATTTTTTTTTCTACATTTCCAACCAGGTTGTAAGTGGCCAAAAGGAAATGTCATATTTGAAAAAAGAAAAATGGTTAATAGAAAATTAAACATATTACATAAGATGAATAAAATAAATAATTTTATTTATTTTATTACACTGTTTGCCAACAGAAATAATGTATATGTGCTTGTGCTTCAGACTTGTTTGGGTTCATTTTGCTTTAACTTCCACGTCGATACAGAACTGTTGAATGGGGTTTACTTTACATTTACCTGTAGGTTGTGGTTATTTCTGCTGCTTGTTAACCTTTTTTTTTTAGCACATTTTTGCTTCCAGTTAGTTTCCTATTGACACCTTCATGAGAACTCTTATCAATAGACATGTCCTTTTTACTTTTTGTCTGACCCTTTTGTGATCATGGCTGGATGCTGGACAATGTCAAGGATTTGGTTGATTTTTGCACTTATGTTGTATATTAACTAAATGTTATGTTTTCATTACCCGAGTCATTAAAACTAACAAAAAAACAAATCATATCTCTGTTATTAATGAATCTATATTAATTGAACTTTTTTTTATTTATAGACACAAATTCAGTTGCAATTTACTGAAATACATCTGTACAGGGATAATCTTGTAGTAGCCAGGAGAATTGGCATGTACTCATAACTTATCTATTTTGCAGACACAAATATGTATTTTATACCATAATAACAGCTTTGACACAGACAAAATAATAAGGAACAAATGAGCAAAGCTGATGATTACCAACTTACAGGCACTGCTTTTTCTTGTAGCACCAACATGACCCATCTCAGCATAAGTGATTATGCTGTGTTCAGGTATTTATGATCAGCTGTGGCTTGCAACCAAAAACACATTTTACAATGTTACAACATTTCATTTTAACAACAGTCAAAAGTGTTTCTTTTTTTATTGTGCAATATTGGATAGCCTAAAAAAGCAAGGTAAAGCCATTAAGCTAAAAAAACAACAACAAAAACAGAAATATTTGGCATATCTAACAGCAGCCTTCAGTCAACCCATCGGAATATGTACGTGGTTCTTATGACAGTATGTTGATTAGTAATGGACACTCAATGCATCCTTGTGGTTTGGTAACACTGTGTGATCTGAGCTCAGTGACAGCAGAGGCCAGGGCTTAGCAATCCTTACAATTCCAAGAACCATTTTTTCTCTCAGTAAGATACATTTATTTGAAGTTACACGAAGCTTACTTTTACAGCTTCGTGTGGCTTCCAACATGAAGCTGTTATAAAAATGTTGCTTATCAAACTTCCTGCTATTTAAAAAGAATAAGATTACCCCTCAACTTTTTGTGACTGTGTCATTTTATGGTTAATGAAATGTTTTTGTTTACAGCTGTGTATATTAATATTTTTTTTTACCCTGAACTAAATACATGAAAAAAAAAAGGATAAAAGGTTCCAAATGTGAAGTTTTCTGGATAACATGACAACAGTTTTGACATAGACAAAATAAAAAAATTCTTCTTTATTTTAGGGGTTAACATATTGTAAGTCATAAGACTTTGTTGATTGAAAGTAGCGCAATTGTGCTTCTTTTACAAAAATGCTATCAAGATTAAGTAGATTGCCACCAAGAGAGTCATTTGTATTGTTTGCATAAATTATATTTGCATGTTCCATCAAAATGCCTTGGAAATACTGCTGAAGCGAGCATTATATTTTAAAATATTGTCATTATTTTTGACCAAAGTTATGAAGTCGTATATCTTCTGAATAAATATTCACATTTTTACTCTAAACATCAAAACATACATTTGGGTTTAAAGCAAAAAAAGTCAACAAAGTGTTGGGTTTGGTGTTCATGAAAATTCAGTACTTGTGTCACTAATCTTTATTAGCAGCTATGTATTTGTTAATTGTCTGGACAGAGATATGTTTGACCATGTTAAGGGAATGGCTCTACCTTTAGAGATCGAAAACAAATACATTATTTTTTTTTATTTCAACTTGCTTTTTTTTTTTTTTCATTCTGGAAAGTTTTCACTTTAGAAAAAGCAAAACCATAACGGCACCTCAAGTCGGTTGCTCAAATCAACCGTAACATGTTTAATTTATCTTAACGGTACATCTGCAGACTCACTGACAGGTGCCATACACCTCATATGAAGTCTCACTCCCTTCAGGAGTTGGGATAAAAAGAATAGCATTTGTATATTCTCCTTTGGTGTCTTAAAGCATTTAATTGGATTCAGAAGGTTTTTTTTTTATCTCATTGTGCTGTAGGAGTTGCATATATATGGAGTGAGAGGGGAAAAATAAAGAGGGTGGGTGTATATCATTTTATTGACAGAGAGCTTGTTAGGGGAGCAAAGGGAAATCATTGTGACCATAAATTAGAATGCTGAGTTCTTGGTTTTATCTTGTCAGGGTAAATTTAAGATTTATACCAAGTGTTGTGTAAAGCATACACACATCCTCCTAGTCCTTTTCAAATTGTCCAGCACCAGTTAACATAAAATCAGAACTATGCCTACGCAATGGGCTTCAGTAAAAAGAAGGTTGATATTTGTATTGAGTATGCTTCCAAGGTAGAACCTCTTTTAAAAAATACTAATATTCAAGTTAGTCTGATGAGAAAAGAATATTCAGTGTCAATAATTGATGGAGTTGTTGTTGTTTATTTATTTATTTATTTATTTTTTTATCGCTGTTGAAAAGTCCATGTAACAGATTCACGTTTACTAATGCAATGACTTGCATCATCTGCCATCCATCCACCCATCAATCTGTCCATCCATGTCCTGGATCTCCTTCTGGATCTCCTCCTGGTGCAACTGCATTTACAACGTAATGGTAGCATTTTGAATTTCACTTCGAAGCAAGTGACATCCTTCATCAATACTTAGTTATTCATCAGCTTTAAAAGCTGCAGTAAATAACTTTCATAAAAAATATTGTTTTTACATATTTGTTGAAACTGTCAACATGTTGTGAATGAATGAATGAATGGTAGATGGACAATCTGAAAAAACTGAGCTCCTCTGCCGTCTCCCATTCTAACTAGAAATAACCAATCAGAGCCAGGAGGAGAGTCTCGACACTGCCAATCACCCTCTGTGTGGCAGTGATGATTATGAACCTTGATTAGCAAAGTTAGAGCTAAGGTTGTGAAAAAATCTTGATACATTGTTAGCATGGTGTCATTAAATGAGCTCTTTTATAATGAACCAACCAAAACTGCCAGCATACGTTTGTAGATGCACTTTAAAAAGATTTACGTGAGTTACTATCTCAAGGTTCTCTACAACAAGAGGGTAAACTGCATATAAACCTGTGGTAGTTGATGAGATTGGCAAGACGCAGGGTTTATATATGCGCTTTGTTCATTATTATCCGATTAACCCATAAAGACTTACAATGCCCTCTAAACATATGTTGCATTCTGTAGCGGGGATAATATGTCTAAAACTCACTCCGAGAATATCAAATGCTCTTTCTTCTTGTGAGTCTAGTAGAACGCTATAAACTATTATTATTGTCAAAACGTGCCAATGTCATTCAAGTAAGAGAGATATGTTCTGATCTTTATTTGTCTCGAAATGGCTTAAAGTAAATAGCTACTCAAAGGAAAACCTCAAAATATCTACAATCAGAACAAAAACTAAAACTTAAACAAATGGACGACAAGCCTGTTCAAGGACATAGATTTATGTTGCCACCACACATAGTGCGTAATACATGCAGGGGATAAATACAGCACTAAGTTATCTGAACTAATTTATGTTGCTTTGCAGTGAAGGACTTCAAATTGTTTGGAAGTGACCACATAACTCTTTCCAAGGCTGATATCCAGCAAAAAGTTGCTTTGCAGCTGATGGCATTTTTATTAAGTTCTTATGCATAAAACTGTCGACTTAGCAGGCGGTCAACTTTATTTTTCCATGACTGTAGATGCACCTGTACTGAGATGAGTCTGGGTCCTATTCAGAGAGAGAATATCCCACAGATAAATCATTGATCATTAAAATGTATATTTCTGATACCTATACAGTAAGTCATACTGCCTGGACTGCAGGCCTGTCTGATTTAGCTTGTTTATATTCAACTGTGGATTCATTGAGTTAAAGACTGATGTGTCACTAGGAGTTTGCTCTAATATATGGATTTTACATTTCAAAATACTGTTCTGCAGATGTTTGATTGAAATTGAAACAATTTCTTAGTGGTCTTTGGTCTGTTTTAAACAAAGCTCTTATGAATCTAGATTTTGCCGGCTTATTGGGTGCAAGTTGGATTGGTGTATCCCTGCTTCTTGTGAATTGGAGACAAAAGCCAAAAGATTGGTTTATTGCTCAGTTTGATATAACGAGAGAGTACATACCTACAACAATACATTTTTTAATCTAAAAAACACAGAACTTACCATAATCACTATAACTTATATCTCTGCATGTTTTAAATAGGATTCCATGAAGTGTTGGGGCTGTTTCTTTCTCTGGATGTAAACAGCATGTTTTACATCTTAATGTGCATTTACAGGCAGCAATTACAATATATTGTGGAGATCAACTGAGAACATAATTACCTCTGTTCATGTTGTAAATCACTTATTGTTTATCCTCATTATCCCTTTAAAACAGGCCGTTCATGTGTTACAATGCACTGCATTATTATCTGCATGAGAATACTTGGATTATTTGGGTGTATAAATAATGCAAAAAAAAAGCGGCCTTTGAGATGTAAATCTTATCTGTCTCAAAATGCTTAATCTGATTTAATATGTTTATGTGTGATCAAGGAATCAGAAAATCACAATATGCTACAAAAATGGTCTGTGCGATGCTCACTGGGCAATATTGTTGTTCTCTTAGCATATTTCTCTTGTATCACTGGCAGGAGACGGCAATGGATTTTTTATGAGTGCTGTCAGTGTGAGCTCACCACCCTCACTATCCTATTCAGCTGGTTTTTCCCAGAATATAGTAGGACTGTCATGTTAGATTAATAGTGTCATAATAGCATATGCTTTTTTTTTATTCACGTCTCTCTTAGGGAATCCTGGTTTTGTTTTACTGCAGTCTCCCTTTCCTTGTACGTGAAGAGACTGCAGAGCAGAAAGATGGCTCAGACTTTCTTTACGCTGCAGTGTCACAGACCGACTGAAAAACTGAAATCCTTTCTCACTCAGCTTTTAACCTTGAAAGAAGAATGGGAAAAACAAGCTAATATCCTCTAAACATACAGTTTTTTGGATTTTTGATTTACTGCTGATTTGTTGTAGAAATGCTAAATTCTCAATGAATTCCTGTATTGTGTGTGAAATTCAGAAATCGTTTGTATTTCAAAATAATTTTTTTTTAGTTTACTGGCATTCCAATGCTAATCAAAACACATTTAATTGTATTAGTTTATAGAAATCTCAACTTGCTTAGTTCTGGTTCTCTCAAGTTCTGAGGCCCGTTTTGTACTTAACATGCAACTCAGAAATGTAATTTGGTCCTACACTGTTTAATGTTTTATAGACCAATTACAATATTTTTAAATGTATTATCCGATACACATGGATCCACTATAGTTATTTAGGGACTGGCGTGATATCATCCATTTTTATGGTGTTTGTTTGGAATCTAAAGAGTCTGGCTGAAATTTATATAATTCTTTTCGACACAGGTTGCATGACTTGATTCAGGGTCAACTGGACCAGTCCTGATTAATCTGTCAGTCGTTGTCAAATGCTTCCTTCACAAAAATCTATACATTGCCTAAATACCTAATGCTGTTCAAGGGCTAATGATGCTTATCTCCAGTGGAGAGTAGGGTTTGGTAGGGATATGTCTTTCAAACCAGATAACATACAAACCAAATATATATATTTGCTCTCAATTTAATTGTCATTGTGGTGAGATATTTCTGAAGGTTTTAGGTGTATTGTAAAAATACTTAAAAGTTTGTGGCATTACACAAAGCTCAAAGAAGTTGATTTTACATGACAACCTCTTTAAAACATGAGTGATGTAATTTTACTTTGACCTTTGTCTGCATGTACAGAACAAACATGTACAGTGGTCTTAAAAGTTGTGCCGCTGAGAGTGAGAGTGAAAACTCTTTCCCATATCAGTGGTATTGAAGATGTACTGTAGTAGTTCTAGTGTACATTAGCTTTCAACTATGCTGTGTCAAAAATGTCATGAAACTTGATTAAGTAAATCAGTATGTGCGACAATTGGAAATCAAGCATGTAGTCTTGTCAAATTTACCAACAGATGGTATAACCACCATCTTATAGTGATTCAATTGCAGGTACAAATGGCGGTGATTCATAAATAGGAATCATTCATAGAATGCTGGTTGGTGGTTCACTGGTGTGGGTCTTATTGTTGTGTGCATCCATGTTTCTTCATCTCTGTGTTCTCCCTTTTTTTAATCTAGTTACAAATGAGGGTGGAATGAATATAAAAGGCACAGGCAGGTGATCCTTCTGTTCGTGAGTGAGGGTTTTCCACAAAGCAGATTACACTTGTTGTGGTTAAGGTCGTAAATTAGATTCTGCATGCACAGCAGTAACCCCGTTGCCACAAAATCAGTGTTTTATAACCGATTCACTCCCCACCCTCCCATGGTATCTATTGCCATATATCCGGATTAAGTCTGAAATACTCATAAGTACATCATGACACTGTGTCACCTAAGCTCAAAGAGAGTGATCGTTTGGATATTTGAGCACAAGCAGCAGTGCTATTTCTTACGTCTTCATAAAGCTTGCTTTGTTCAACAAGTTTCCATTAGTGTCTTAGCAATATTAAGGATATTTTAAATTAAGCTGTGCCGTTTTTCCTCTATGAGCAAGCTGTGTTTTTGAATTCCTTGTATTATTACTCTTATTTTATAACTGAAAATATACTGCCACTCTATTGGAAAAAAAAAAATCATTTTGTCCACACTGAACCGTTAATCTTTTGTCAGATACTTTATAGGAGTTACAGACTGGAAATTAATTGAGCCAGATCTTTGAAAGCCAATTCTTTTTTTTTTTGCAATAAAAATGAAATGGCATTTCTTTGCTGTGTTGTAGTTTTGCTATTCACTATTATTTTGTCACATTACAACCACAAACCTGCACATATTCCATTGGAATGTAATGTGAAAGACAAGTGGTATTGTGGAGTGGAAAGAAAATGATTCACAACATTTCATACAATTAAAAAAAACTGAAAAGTGTGGTGTGCAAAAGTATACAGTCCCTCTGAGGCTATCCTTTGTGTAATCACATTTTGCTGCAATTACAGTTGCAAGTCCTTTGATGTGTGTCTCTTCAGCAATGACGTTTTGTAACTTACACTCCTTGAATGATGTCTGCTATTCAAATTAGGCCACAACATGCCTTTCTGTATTAAAATTAGTGATGATACATGCTTAAAGAAATGCCAAATTAATAAGTGTTATTAATTAATCATGACTATTCATATTTATTTTCATCAAACATCAATTTGACACAATAAGTACATGTTTAATCCCAATAAATGTAGAATAATTATGAAATAAACATCCATAAGAAGACACCACTTGAATGAAACATCAATTTCTGCCTTGATTTTGTTAAATTTGGATTGGTATGTTTTTTTTTTTTCTCCACATGCTATGGTTCACTGAACTACAGTTTCAGATGAGGTTATATGCAATGCTTCTGAAGGCTCATAAACCAGCAGCTTTACACTTTGCACTCTCCTAAATCAGCACCTATGTCTGGAAAAACTGAAAAAAGGGAAAGTTATTTGACAGAATAGGATTTTCATCATTTAGTTCTATATTGAGAAGTATTCAGGCTCTCTTTGTATCACAGCGTTTTAGTCATTTTACACCATCTACACTTGGTGTATTTTATGGAGCGCTATCAGTTAGTCTCAATCAAAGCCAGTAACAAAAAGGGGAAGAACCAGTAGAGTAACATTTTGAGATGACCTTCACCTTTGAGGTTCTAAGAGGTAGGCCTCTATTTTAACAATCAGAGGGGACTTTTATTCACCAAAGCAGACTTCAATGTACTTCCACCCTTGTTACCAGCATTGTTTAATCACATAACCCATTTATTTAATGCTCCTCGCTTGCTCCTCTCCATTGTCAAACTATGTGAGCACTACTAGTCTGCAGATCATTATGTACTTCATTTACTTGCAATTGGACATTTAATATTTACTAATTAAAATACACAAATGCACGTAGATTTGCATTCCACAGTGTGTTTAAATGCATATTTTTTTAACATGTCATTTTGTCTGTGATTAAATAATCAATATCAGCATTTTAAAAAACCCAATTTAAAAAATAAAATAAGTAAATACTTGGAAAGTATGACTGTATGTGCAATGAATATAAATTGTGTCCAAAAAGTAAAGAGATTTTTGCTTGGTCAGTTTCACTTTTTTTCTATCTAAGCTTTTTAGCATTATATGTGGTGCTGTTGGGAGACCTGTTTATTTCCCCTTACACTAAAAACACATCCCTGAGATGAGCAGCAGAGTTGAATCTGTGACTTGCCTAATCCTCTCTGCCAATGCCTTACAGCTTTTGGTGAAAGTAGTTTGCTGGTGTGTGATAGATTCTCCCTCACAGAAAAGCAAGACCTGTTAATGTTGAAGGCAGACTATATGCAGTAAGATATCGAGATCAAATTCTCCATCTAGTTCCAATCTTTTATTTTCACAGTCTGACTAAATTTAACCGGATTTCCAACAGTAAAAGACTTGATGGCGAGGAGCATTTTTGTCTAAAAACAATAAATAACTAAACACTTTTTATCTTGAGATTTTACCATAACTTTGGCAGTTTATATTCATATTTTTATAGATACATATTTTATTTTTGATTTAAAATATTCATAAACACTGTTTTGACATATTTCTGATTATCTACGTCATACATACAGTTGCTATATCTTCAAATATTGCTGACTGACAGCTTCATGATCAGTACTGGAAAACTGAAATAGGTATGCAATTACATGTGATAAGATGGCAAATGGTAAGATGGCAAAAATATTCCATTTTTCCTCATTTGGTTAAACAGAATTCAAATTTCCTATTTTAATATTGCTTCCAAGTCCCTTGACAGCTGGTGCAAGTTTGTATTGTTAGTGTTTGTTTGAGTGCATGCCTGAGGAACAGCAGTCAAACATGACTTAGAGAAAGGGAACTTAATTAAATATGTCTTAAGTGAAATTAAATAATTAAACACAAACTTTTCTGAGTCATTTGCCCTCTCGACTGACAAACTTACATTTCCACCTGCGGGTCGAACACATATTTTCCAAGTATGTCATGTGTACTCCTTTAATTTATTCTTTCTCTTATTCATTTTAGTTTTATTGGATTCTTTATATAGTGAAGCAAGACTTTCATTGACATTACCTTATATTGTTTAATGTACAGGTATTTGATTTTCTTTCCTGTTTTTTCTTTTCTTTTTCTCTTCTTTCATATTTTTTATAACTGTTTAATTTTAGAGTTATTGAACAATATTCCTAATGATATGTGTCTGATTACTGGCAAACTGAGAAAAAAACACATTTGGTGTTCTTCCTTGTGACACAGTGACCCCTTTATGTATTTGATTTAAACCTCTTTTAAACAAACCTCTATCTTATATATTTTTTTTCTTACAATAATTTTTTCATTACTCTGAGACTGAAAGTGCTTCTCCATTTTTTTTCTGGTGCATGTAATGGGTGGATGCTGCAAATAATAATATTTGGATAGATGAAGGCCATCTGTGTTGTCTTTGTGGGTTGCAGTCTCTGTGAAATCCAAATCAGAGAATTTCTCTAACTATTAAAGGAACTGCCTGGGTCTCAGGCAACTAATAGACTTTTACTTATTTACAAGTAAAAACAAAGAGGCAGGTAGGACAGAGCCATGTTTGTCCAAGTCTTTGTCCGGGAAGGACTTGGACGAGGACAACAGAGATGGGATGTAGCCAAAATTGCGGTAGTATTGCTTGTCAAAGCAGGTAAACTGTTGTTCCATTAACTTGAGAAATAAGAGTTTATCTCCCTTCCTTTGTAATAGCAGCCTTCTAATTTACAACCTAAGACTTTGGGAGAAAAAAAATTAGTTTTCCTCTTAAGCTACTGAGGTAGTCTTATTTATGTAAAGCTGCATTTTAGATTAATGAACTTGCAACATGGGGTGCTTTTGACTTTTAAATTAAATTTTCAGAAGAACCATTTTTCAGATACAGTTGAGTCCAAGTGATAAAGATAATTACTGGTTCTTGCAATCACAACATGCAGAGATGCATCAAATCTTGACAACTTGAAACAAGGAGCTCTGTCATTAATAAAAGCATAAAAATGCAGTCGTGGGATTTTAAATTATAATGCGGGAGAGTCCATCACACCACCATCTGTGCTCCTTCTTGAAGTTCTGAGTCAGAGTGACTAATGACTTGATGCTTTATGAAATTATGAAGCACAAGATGTGAAAGTCTGCAATTATAAAAACACATTGAAAACAACAGCATCCTCTGTTTTACAGGCGGTAGATTAATTCAGCCTGTGGGGACTTCATTTGTGTTTTTTATATTTTTTTTTTTAAGGTTCAGATTGTAAGTTTAGATATCATTTTAGATCTTAGTGCATATATTCAAGTGTTTGTTTTTACAAATAGCAAATCAGCCAATCATATGGTAGTAACTCACTATATTTAAGCATTTTAGTATGGGGGATGTGACTTGATGATGATCAAACTGAGCTAGAGCATGTTCAAAATAATTACTAAACTGATTTTGAATGTGGTGTCATTGCTGGCGTTAGCTGGGTGGGCTAAATATTCCAAGAACTGCTGATCTACTGTGATTCTCATGCACAACCATCTCTGGGAATGTTTGTAAAAGTATGCAGAATATTATCATTGAGCTCACAAAAACTTGAACTGTAAAAGATTACCACAAATTGAATTTTTACAGTGTTATCTTGTCCCGTAGGTCAATTTTATTTATTTTCAGATGATAGTGTCAGAATTTGGGATAGAAGCATTAACATGCTCTGAATTGAATTTTCATTTTATGCTGTTTTAGCCTTTTCCCTGGCACATCTTGTGCCATTTAGTACCACTTTTTTAAACACCGTAGCCTGAGTGTTACTGCAGAATATGTGCATCCTTTTGACGACAGTAGATCCATCATCTAATGTCGACTTCCAGCAAGATAATATATTACGAAATAGGGCTTTCACGATTCCTTAAAGGATTTTAATTTGAATTTGAAAATTAAAATTTCTCAGGTCAAATTCTCTGCCACAAAGCTTCGTTGAATAATGTTTCACTACTTGACGCACTGTGTTCCACCTGGGTGATAATTCATGTTGTGCAATGTTTTCACTTCCACCTGAGTTGTTGAAGAATGCTACGTGCTAATAGCATTGCGTCCAACTTTTGAGTTTGGTCTGGTTTGATCTCATTAATTGATGATAATGTCTGGGATTTAATTGTTTTCAGTGGACAAACAGGCATTCTTAAAATGCCTGGATGCATGAAATATGTTTTCAGTGCATGTTGAGGACCCAAACCGCGACAGGACAAATAATAGTTTTTATTTAGCACGACTAAAATGACTCAACATAAGGAGAATTGATAGATGCACGATGGACTGTAGAACAATAGTTTTAATAACAAAAAAGTTAGAGACAGCATTGAGGGAAAGAAACCAAGTTAATTTAAATACTGTGGGATTGTGATGAGTAACATAAAAATCAGTTAAGGCAGTAGTGAACTCAAGAAAGGATGAAGAGTGAATGCAGGAGAAACTTAATAGAAGGTTTTAGGGTCTTACTAACAAAAAGCTATAAGGACAAATAGAAGCAGAAGAATCTAAACCACAATATGGAAAACGGGAAATAAAAAAGAACTAAGAAACCGGGAGATAATCAAAACACAAACAGCTGTGGATAGGTTTTCTATATTTAAGTTATACTGACAGAAGACTTTCACTATACCATCCCTCTGTTTACACATGCCATTAAATTTTCATTGACACACTGCTGGAAGTCAGTTTGAATATAACTTCTAAATTTGGTATTTTCAGTAGCACTTTATTAAATTGAATTCAGTGTGTAAATAAAAGAAGTCATGACTTGAATGAAAAGAGCCAGGGAAAATTTACTGTCGGTCTTGTTTCAGAGAACCAATCCTTATTTCCTATTGGTCTACCCGAAATTCAAGAAATTCACACATTTCTATGGTGTTGGCACTGTTGGGTTCTGAATACTGATGTGAAAAAAAAAATTTCACATCAGTATACTAAGACAAATCCATGAACATTTATCATAATCATAACTTCTGAATTAATCTTGAGGAGGTCTTGAGACCCAACTACTATTGTTAGCTATGTGTCCTAAAATAAGTTTGTTGAAAGGCACCACTTATTAATCCCATGGATGCTTTAGGGAGACATGATTGCTCTATGGAGATTGACTGTACTTCTCATAGATGTTAAGTGTGGAAGTCAGAATGACTCACTGTGTTAATGTTTAAGCAATGTTTACAAGACACAATTTTGTCCTGAATAAGGGAGGGTTCTATGTTGAAAGACCTATGTATGTGTTATATGCATACATAACAATTATGATTTATTTTATTACAAAACTAATATATTCATTATTTCAAATAATAATTTGAATTGCTATTTTCTTAAAATAAATGGCAATAAAAACAAGATGCATATTTTTAAATGGGGCATCACATTACAACGTAAAATAATCAGTGTCTTTGCTTTTTAGTAAGTTAAGGGTTTATTAATCTGTTAACATACATCCTCCTCTGGTGGACAGGTAATTTAAAGCCTAGGATTCTGAGGTAGGCTGATAAAGTTTTGAGCTTTTCCTATGTCAACAAAAAAAAAAAAAAAACTACAAACATTGATAATTCATTCTTGGTATATAATGTAAACACAAAATGGAACATCTTAAAGTTCCTGGGAGACATATGATCTTCATATGATTGGTTAATCGCTGAACGATCACATTAGATAAATCTTAATATTCATCCTCAAGGTTTTCTTTGCACAGTTTACCAAAAGGTTGTACAATTAATTGTTTGTTTTTTGGAAATGTTGGTAATAAAATACTATACATAAAATGCTGCCACTTTTGTAGTTTAAAAACGATTGCAGATGCATACTTAAAAGCACCCGACAAAAGTGTTTAAATTTTCCACTGTTGCCACGTACTAGTCTTTAAGGAGTGTTTGCTCCAAAGAGTGTAACTATTTTATTATGTTATAATAATTATGGTTGAATTCTATTTTTGTTGTATTTGTTTGATTATATGAATTTGGCTTGTTTGTGTTGTAAAGTGCGTTGAAATATTTGTTGTGACTTTGGGCTATTTAAATAAACTGAAATTAACTGCATTGTCATTAGTGTCCTGCCAGTCCTCAAATAAAATGGCAAAAGTAAAGTGTCTTGTATTAAATGGATACTTATTCTGTGTGAACAGGTACGGTTTTGGTGGAGAACATGCAAATCAATGGCAGGGCTAAGGGCCCAGGCAGAACCATATCTCTGACTCTACTTGACAACTATGATTACTGGGTTATACTGGAACCATCGCAGCAGAGACTTTATCTCAACAGCACCGGACGTATTCTGGACAGAGATGTGAGTACAGGAGAGATGAAAAATTGGCACTTTCAAGCATAAACATTTCATTTGTGAGATGTATATGTTTTCATTTACCTTTTTACTCTGCTTAAAACAGTAATAGTCATTTTCAGTTCTTAAAATTGGACAGTTTATTTTTTATTATTGGTATTTATGGCATTTCCCTGCTGTTTGTTTTTGCAGTAACAGAATTAGGGATAATGAGAGTATTTTCTGCCTAGAATTAGATGACTTCATGCAGACCAATATGCATACCTGCATCTTGGATAATATGCTAATTGCCGTGAGGTGGATTTTATGTTATGTTATTGATGGGAGCACTCAGAAATATCAATAGGAGAAATTACAACACAGGAGATGTTAGGTTGAGACATATTTTGATGCTTTAATTATAGGGCACATTAACCTCTGTTGCTAAGTTTACGCTTTGACTGACAAATACTGTTAATATAACAGGATAGTGCTTTCTACTCACATCCTAACAGAACATAATTTTTACCAGAAATATTTGAAAAATAATTTGTGACTCTCAGTTGTCTCTTCTGGATTCTACAGATGTGGTTTGTGTTTACAGTTAACAATTTAAGTATTTAACATTATTTTAGTATGAAATATTTTTTCTTGCCAAGTACAACAAATCAAATCAGTGCAACAACTAAAAATGTTTTTTTCTTTCTTTCTTTCTTGTCTTGCAGCCACCTAATTCCATCACAACAATTGTGGTTCAGGTCCAATGCACCAATGAGCTGGTTGGTACGGTTATTTTACACGAAGTTCGAATTGTTGTGAGGGACAAGAATGACAACAGCCCCCGGTTTCAGCAGCCACGCTACTACGTTTCAATAAATGAGGTAACAGATATACTACTGTCATTTATATTGCTGTTGGCCAGAAGTGTCTTTTTAATTTTTTGGAGTTTGTCAAAGAATTTTAAATTCCAACATATACTGGATGCTTCTTACCATAACCCGCTGGTGTCAATTGATTATTGAATAAAGAGATGTCAACTCTGAAGAAACGTAATCTTTCATAATAATCCAACAACAGACTCAAATCCATATGGTTTCCCAATGAACTGGGCGGCCATTCAAAAGTCGATTTATCTCTATATTCACTTCAAAATGTAAACTGTTTATACTGTATGGACCAATAAGATAATCATAGTACACATCTCATCAAAAATACAAAATACAGTTTCTCAGAAATTGTCAGTGTTATGCAAGACAAACAAAAACAAGTATTTGTATGTGCAGAAATGTCACGTTGTGGCCATGTTATGTCTTACATCATTATGGGGAAGACTGCTGGCTCAACAATTGTCCAACAAACTGTCATTGAAACCCTCCAAGAAAAGCAAGGAAGAAAAGGTGGTTGCTAAAATGTTCAGAGTTTTATGTAAAGAGAAAGTTGGATGGAAGAAAGCAACTGGTATTAGGAAAAAAGAAGAGTTTTTGTCTTAAGAGGATTGTGACTAACAAAAGCACCTTCAAAGTATGAAGGTTTACTTTGCTTGATTGACCTGTCTGTTAAGCATTAGGTAGAACATGTAAAGCATTGTCAAATAAATATATGAATAAATTAGTCCAACCAAATTTGGAGTTTGTAACACTTGTAACAGCACGTCCGACATTATGAATGTTCACGACATTATGAATGTTAAATTCATAACTTCAGTAGTTATGAATTTAACTTTATTAAATTTTGTTTCCTTTGAACATCGAGTATTTCTTTTTTTTACTTAAAATGGGGTTTTATTAGAAATAAAAACAATGATTATTGGAAATAATCATTAAAAATAAGCATGTCATTCTGGACTTAGTAAAACTGAGTAAATAATAAATAATAATAAATTAAGTTAATAATAATATTTATTATTATCAGAAGTTAATAATAAATTAACTTCTGATAATATTCTAATTCATGGAGATGCACCTGTGCTCATATGATTTGTATTTTTTTTTGTTTATTTCCTTTCATGCAAATAATCTTTAAAAATTGTTTCTAGTTTTGGTTATGGACAAGTTATTAGCAAAAAATTTTGCGATGTGCACTACAGGAGCTTCTTCTCATATTGTAAATATGTATGCTCTACTAGCAGTACTTTTTCAGTACATTTTGACCTGCTGATATAACTAGTAGTTAGAAAGTGAATCTTTAGTCTTTGAAGTCATGTTTTTGAGATCAAATATAGCTCCCTGCAGAGCTCTGCAGTTGTTACTGCTCACAGTGCTTTTATGCATTGCAAGTTCAAAATTTCTGTCACACTTTGTTAATGTTGCCATCTGCAGCTACCCCAACAGTATAGTGAGTCATTCTACATTGCTGTCAACTTCCCTGAACAACATTTCTTGCCTGCTGCCTGGTCCTGTGGACTTTGCTCAGGGCTCTGGGGAACAGCAGTGGTTCTCATACTTAGGTTTTGTTATTCTGTCAGTGGCGCACGAAAGCCTTCAGACTGCTGCTGACTGCTACATTTCCCTTTTTTATTTTTATTTTTCTGTATTAATGGGATAGAGTGGCAATAGTGCCAGTTGAATAAGATGGCTCTCTCCTGTAAGCTCTTGTTCTTACCAGAGAAAACTTCATGAGCTGATTTTTTTTTTCTTTTCCTTTTCTCCCACTATTTTTTTTTCAGCTCACCCCAGTTGGAACTACCATTTTCACCGGCTTTTCAGGAAATAATGGTGCAACAGACATTGATGATGGGCCCAATGGACAAATAGAATACAGCATCCTTTACAATCCCAATGATCCGGTATATGGACAAGTTAGAGCAGATTAAGGACCTTTTAAGCTGCTGTAATTTCATCAAAATTTCTGATTTATCACCCTACTTTGCTTTCTTTTTTCATTTTAAGGTATCTAACAACACAGTAAGGGTTGGGAACACTCTTTCAGGAATTATTCTCCTGGCTGAGAGGCTAAACTACGAGGACAAAACTCGCTACCTGGTATTGGTCCGAGCCAGTGTAAGTGAACTAACTTTTATGCCTACAGGTACTTTTGAATACAGTTGTTTTGTGATGTTCAAGATGTCTTCCTCAGTTGTGGCTGACTGGTGCATCTCAATAAATTAGAATATATTCAAAATGTGCATTTCAATTGTTCAGGTCAAGTTTTTGAGCAGTGATCGACACTCTCCACAAGGAGGGTGAGCTGCAAAAGACCGTAGCTAATGAAGCTGGTTATTGGTATAGCAGAGATATTAATTGGTGGAAGAAAAAAGTGTGATCATGATGTTTTCTCTTTATGCACTGTTTGACTTCAAGCAAAGAAATGTGGAAATGTTTGCAGCTGCAAAACCAAGGTGCATACTGAACAGTTATTTTTGTATCATGTTACCCCCATATTGATAATATTCAACAGCTATTTTCAGTTTTCACCTCTAACTCACTCAAAAACAAGCAATGAAGAGGATGATATTCCATTCATGAAAACATTATGCAGTAGTTGTGTTATGAGCAATCAATACAGCTATTGTGCAACATTGTCATATTATATTTTCATAGTAATAGGAGTAAGCCCCATCATATAGTTCAGCACCAAACTGAACACATTGGTTTTCTGTCTTACAGCTGGGACAATATCTATCGGGATGGGACATTACTCCCATTTCTGATTCCTGAGGGAGACAGAAAGCGTCATTATACTTTCCTTATGCTTTACGCGCATCGATATATTCAGATGAATCAACACCTACTCAGCCCCACTGATGTTAATTTAGCATTCAGCCACTTTTACCTATCTCTCTTCTTAGCTGGTCATGGTTACCCTACTAAACTGTTGAATCTGACATGTACTTGTCAGACTACAAAATGCAAGAAAGTAATATGACCAATCTCTACTCCACTTGTGTCAAGGGTTAATTTACAGTGAAAAGGTAAATCTTTGAAAAGCTGCGCTGATTAGTCTGTTTTTTTAACTCCTGCTGCGCAGCGGATTTATTTCAACAGGGAAGCTTTCTTGAGAACAGCTCTGTTCCTGGTTGTTTTCTCTGAGTTGTTTTCCTCAACAAAATGTTTGACAAGACTATGAGCAATGACATCATTGTTGAAATGTAAGTTTTACATCATAACATCAGTCAACCGAGCCAACCTTGGCCTCACATTACTTCACAAACAATGCCCATAGAGCAAAGCAGAACACAACATCAGCTTGAAGTGGATTGGGCAGAAGATGATAGAGAATGGATTTTTTTTTTTGTATGTTAAATGAATTTTTGGATCAATGTTGACGAGTTGATTTCTATTTTGTCCCACCAGGACCGTGCTCCTTTCCCACCAAACAGACTAACCGCTACCACAACTCTGACTGTGGATGTCTTAGATGGAGACGACCTGGGTCCCATGTTTCTGCCTTGTATTTTGGTGAACAACACCCGTGACTGCAACCCACTCACCTATCGTGCTGCTATTCCTGAATTCACTGAACCGGTAAGAGGCAGACAGAGACACAACTGTCAGCATCTTCAAATTTAGTCTACTTCTGTATCTCTCATGATGCACCTTTCAGGTTCCCTAATTGTCAACGCACATCCTTTTGTGTCACCGCAGTTGGAGTGGAGGATTGTTTTTTTTGGTTCTGGCCACAGAATTTTCATTTCAGGGAGAGATTAAAGAAGTTATTTTCAAGTGAGAACAAAGGGAAGGAATAGATGTTAAATAAAATCACCCCTAAAATTAAGGAATATTGATCAGTGAACCCCTGCTCCACTTTTTTTTTTATTGTCTATTTTAAGAATGTTGAGATATCCTCCCATGTAATCTTATTTTTACTTCAAATCTATATAGTAGTTGTAGATTCATGCTGAAAGATGTTAAAGACACTGGTATCTTTGACATATTTACAGTATTAATAAGCCCAGTTCACTTCCTCGCAAACTGGGCCATCAGTGTATCGAAGCCCATCATCTTTGTTAAGCATCCAGAACAGGTTCTTGAGTTCTTTGGAGCATGTAAGATGAGTAATCAACGCAAGCTTTGCAGTTCTCATACAAAATTTTATTTCAGTCTCCTCTCCATTCTGTTGCATAATCGTTATACTAACATGTCTGTCCAGTGGGGGATTTGTCTTCTCGTAATTGATGAGTGAATACAATTAATCACAATGGGGAGACAGGCAATATTAAGTTGATCCGTATTTATTTTTTGTCCTGGGGGAGACAGTGTGGGCTGTGGAGTCCCCTGGATAATGACTGCTGGAGGAGGGTATTATAGCTAATCATCATTGTGCAGAGCTAGGGGGATTTGATTTAGTACACCTCCATACATTGTAAAAGCGAGAGGGCTGATTGCTGAGGGGTGTAAGGATTACTCCAGAGCTGAAAGATATAAATATACCCCCTCAGGGAGGAGGTCTTTTACCAGAGAACTCTTTGCCTTGTGTCTGTCTGCTAAGGATGTTCGTCACAGGCCTTTTTTTTTTATTTTTGCACATACTGTAGCAGCAACATGGAGGCATTTCACATGAGGAGAGAAATTCTTTAATGCAAAGTACTCAACATATTTTCTCTCAACCATATGTTAGTGCAATAGCGCGGAGGTGGAACTGGAGTAAATGTGTGCTTAGCTGAATGCAGGAGCAAGGGAAGTAGCCAAAATCATTGTAACATAATATCCTTGATGTACATTACTGTTTGGTACAGTGACAAATGTGGTGATGAGAAACTTCTCCAAAAGTGTTGTATGACATTGCAGATAATCAATTATCTGGTTGATTATTACTCCCAAAAATAAAACCAACATTGACTTATTCTTGATATTATCAGAATTTCCTCGCCAATTTCTTTTCTTTTATTTTATTTTTAATTAATCTCATCTTTTAGATTGATTAATCTAAAAGAGTAATCAAGAGTAATACATTCAGCAATTTCAGTTCTATGCTGGGGCAAAAGTCAGATTGAAAGTGAAACTTTTCTCAGTCATACCGACGTGTCCATACTGAAGAGTGCCATTGTCAAGGTTACCTGGTTGTGCTTATGATGTGCCCAATGACCTGGAAAGATTTTTTTTTTTATTGATTGATTTACATTCAGCATTTTAGGAAATAGTGTGGTACTGCAGAGAAAATATTTTAAGGGCTCAATGATGACAAACTACTTGCAGAGGTAATGTATATTTATTTTTTTAATTATCTTTATTTATTTAATGTTTAATTAAGTAGTGGACAAATGTAAATGAAACTGCCCATTCAACCAAAAATTTATTATTTTTTAAATAAAAAATGAAAAGGTATCTCAATTTAAAAAAACAAAACAAACAACAAAATTAATAGATTCTTTTAAATCTGTATTTGCCAGCAGTATGAAGGATTCTGTTCCCAATTGTATTTTATTACATGTATTTTTCATCTTTATTCTGACTCCCATCTGCTCTTTTAACGCAGACTAAACTGAACCCATTGAATGTGACCCCACCTATCCGTGCTGTGGACATGGACAGAAACATCCAGCCCCCGTCGGACAGACCTGGCATTCTTTATTACATCTTGGTTGGTAGGTTCCTTAGAAACCTATATTGAAAAAAAGGATCCTTCTGGGTCACCTATGTCATGACTTGTACTGTGAATATTTACTCTGATTTTGCTGGTGTTGCCGTTTTGCTTTTTGCAGGTCAACCAAACACATATTCAGAGTATTTCTCCCTGAACCGGACCACCGCAGAGTTGCGCGTTCTGAAACCGGTCAGCAGAGACTTGTATCAGCGGTTCACTCTTGTCATAAAGGTAACAGCTGAGATTCAATTTCACTTGTTCAGCTTGTCAGTGTTGCATTTTTTAAGATAGTAATAACTTTTAATTTATTTTAAAAATGTGTTCGAAACCAGCATTTCTTTGGTTGAAATGTGTTCAGGCCTTCAAAGTTTGTAAATACTAAATTTGAAAAAAAAATAAATAAATAAATTATATCATATAATTTAATATTCTTGATCTAGTCAAAGCTAACACATCTGTTGACTCCACAACTCTACACCTTAAATATTTTTTTTACATTATCAATGTATTGCTATCAGAGCAAGTGAAACAGTTTATTTTACACTTTGGTGTTCATGTTCACCTTTTCTGCCTAGATAACCTGAGTCCCGAAGGTCAGTGAGCTTATCTTTGCCTGCTTAGAAAACATGAGGGCGAAAGATGCTATGATTTATTGACTTAACAGGAGGAAAGGCAGTTTCGACGCCCTGAATCGTAATTTTGAGCAGCGAGCGTTCAGTGTTGCTCCGACTGAGCAGCAGTGCAGATGAACTTTCTATTGCTAACCTCCAGGCACCTTCAAGCACTTTACTACCTTCTATTTAACCAGGATGGCCTGCAATCAAAGAGATGAGCGAACGATTTTATTTCAAGATGAGACATAAAGGCAGGTTGATCACATATGAACATTTGCATGTGTGGAGGATATGGTGTGGATCAGGAAAGAAAGAGAGACAGTTCAAAGAGGAGGCAGGGGGAAACTATGATAGATGGAGGTGGATGTGTATTTAGAATGTAGGAGGCCGTATCTATCTAAGTCATTTAGAGGAGATGGAGAACTCAGAAGATCAGGAAAATGAGAAGTGAGGGTTTACTGATGCATCACATTTGGTGTATGTGGCATACATGCCTAATGCTTCCTGTAAATGCATATTACACTTCGAGTCCAGGTTGCAGAATAACACATCTGTTATTCTTTAATGGTCATCACCGATCTTGATAAAGGTACATCCACCAATATGACTTGTAGGAGACGAAGACAGGTGTGCAAGCCGCCTGGAGACGGAGAAACACTGTTTAGAAAATTAGGGAGGTAAGAAGGAGAGGAAGAGGAGCCGCATGACACTTAAAGGATGATGGAATCAGGACAGGAAAATCAAGATTGATTGATGAGGGGGGCCTTTTGTTAGCGTTGAATTTTAAATCTGGACTGTGTGTTGCTGCTGTAAAGTCTGGCTCATTGAACAGCGTTTCTGTAAAATAAGGACACCGTTAAAGAGTAAAATCACAAGGGAAATGTGTAATAATATGCTCTGTCTTAGCCCTTATAGACAGAAATGTATACATGTCTTTGTGCAAGTGAGTGTGTGTAGACAGAATAATGTAGAATCAATAAGAGCGCTTCCTCCTCTGGTGTTTTTGTGCACAGATTGGATCGCTGGTTCGACATGCTGAGGGTTTTGTTTTATCACTGGAAAAAAAGGAAAAATGGTTGAAGATTGAGAGGCATGGTCTGAAATAACTTTGTGACAGACAATAACAGATGTGATGTTCACTTAAGAAGAGGTTAAAATTGGATGGGCCAAATGTTTTTGAGGTGCAGGATTCCTTCATGCAGTGCTTTGGTTTTTGCTTTTCTGTCACATGTAAATGTTTCAGATTGTCAAATAAGGTTTCATACTACACAATATAACCCAAATAAATCTGAATTTATTGAATCTTTCAAGGAGAAAAATGATCAAAATTACCTCCAAAATTATTGTCAGGGATCAAGACTGAATGGGAGTGCCTGTACGAACAAAAAATTACTTTTCTATATCCCGTTGCAAAAAGATAACAAAAATAGACACATTTTCCACTGATCTAAAGAAATTTCATGTTAGATGAAGAACAGTCATTGGCCTCTATCAGATTGGATTGGGTGGCTTTGGAACACCAGCGAAGCCTAGTAAGAGAAATTGTTCACAAATAGAGAAAAAGCTGAACAGCAGTGAATCGCCAATCTTCGTACGTGTAACGAAAAAGTAAAATTTGTAAGTGAACAAAACTGAATTTACAGACAACTGGGAGAACGCTCAACTCACTTCTGGAATTCAGATGCACATGTATATTATTGTGCTGCAATCCACATTCTGAAACACAAAGCCATCAAAATCAAGCTAATTCACAAAAGTAGTTCCAGGTCATGACCTAAACTAATGTTTAGGTCATGACTCTCTCTCCATCTGGATTTTCTGAGCCTCACCATTTGTGTGAAGCTTCCCCGGTGTGGGAGGCAGATGTGACATCTGTGCTTACAGTGGGGGGAAAGACTTCAGCACCAGCGTAACTGGATCACATTCATTTGCTTTAGTTTCTATGTTAGTGTCAGGTGTAATTTGCAGCTTTTAAACATTTTGTAAAGCTGAGAGGGTGCTGCTTCTGATTTGTGCTAATTCATTGCTGCTGAAGCAGCTGTTAGCGGCCAGCTGTGCAGGAAGAAGAGACAACAATGTTTTTAAATGTTGGTAATTATTCCGCATCGAAACAGTTTTAGCATTTTCATTACTGGTTTTTGGAAAGTAATGAGAGTATAAAGAAACACTTGTTTTCATAATATACAAAATATATTTAAGTCAAATACAATTACTATATACAGTAGAGCAGAGGAAATTCACATAAACATCTTTTGTAAATTAAACTTATTTTGTAGATTTTGTGGAACAGTTTTATTCAGCTGCCTGTAATTTATTTGAGTTTTATAAAAACTCAAATAAATAAAAATCTAACACACTTGGATAGTAATTTCAGACACGCATTCATAAATTGTATGTGACAGAGCCGCACCTTGTAGTGCATATGTGGAAAAAAAAAAAAGTTAACGTTTTTTGCTTGTTTTAGCAATTCTTAAAGGAACAGTATGATGTAGGAAGATGGTGCCATTTTATACCAGAGTCAAGCAAGTTTGTTAAATTCAGTGACAAAAATGCTGTCGATATCAAGCATAACTTAAAAAGAAATTAACTTCACAATAGCCATCTTGAAATTGGTCTCCGTCTCTTTAAGACGCTCCTTCTCCTTCCAACCCTCTGCCTTCAGCACATCATTACAACAATGTTCCTCCGACATGCCTTTTATAATCAAGCATTAAAATGAGAAGAAGATCAGGTGAAGCACACTTCCACCAGGTGTTTGCTGTTTTGCCACTAGTCTGAGTGGGGAAGGGACAGGGGCCAGGGGCCGGGTGTTTTGTGTGGCAGGAAACTTGTCTGGAGACTGCAGCTCCAAGAAGGAGCTTTGTGGAAAAGGTGGTGCTTTGTGAGAGCAATTGATTAGGCACCCCCAAATGGTTGACAGGGGAGATTCAAGGAGTTGTCAAACATGCAAATCAAGAAAACATTAAATAATATAAAGCTAAAAATGTCAATTTTACATAATACCACCTTTGAAGCACAGGATACGTTCATATTCATCCTGCTTGCTCTGATACCCCTAAAAAATCCTGCAAAACCAGTTGCCTTCACAGTATCCTCTACAGAGCCCAGCTAGGTCTAATTTTAGCTAAGTACAAATAGAGCTGTTCTGTAATGGTCTCAGAGGTTTGTCGCAGAACATTAGTGAAATTGCTCTATGAAGACAGAAGAAACCACCAGACAGCCAAAGAGAAAAAGCAATACAAGTGTTTAAAACAAATTTAGGTTATAAAACAGCAATATAAGTTTTGAATTTTTAAGTCAACCTCTAAAATGGAAAGAGTATGGCAGTCGTGTAAACGTACATCAAGTAGCGAAAAGGCTAATGGTATGTCTGCATGAGCAGTAATTCACCACATCTGAGGGGATTTCTTGACAAAGCAACTATTTGACATGCAAACTGCAAATCTATTTTTTATGTAGCTATAGTTCTTACATAAAAGAGTTGCTTTGGAAAACTTTGAATATTTTTTTTACACAAAATATTTGCATATAATGAAGCGGTTATAAAATATAAAACTAATTGAGACATGAAATTTACAGACACAATCCATCCAAACTTATTGAGCTACATTGTGTTGCAAAGAAGAATGATTAAAAATGTATTCCGTAGCTGTGCAAAGCTGGTAAGGTACACCTTGAAAGATTTTGAGCTTGTTTGTAAGTCTTTTAGGCAAAGGAGTTACATATATTCGCATGCATTTTGCACATTTTTATATTATATTTGAATAAATAAAAATAAAAAATCTTGTATTTTTTTTTTATTTCAAGTTTGTTCACCACAAACATCCAATAGTAGGTTAGGAATATTATCTTGTCAAATGACTCTCTTCCTCTGAAACAGAAAACATCTGTGTTGTTACACATGCTTTCACGTATTGTTGCATTCAGAGCTGCCCCATATGACCACAGAGTTGGAATCTGATCCACTCCACTGGAGTGGGTGAGGATAAAAGCCTTGGCTGTCAGCTTTACCTTTGACTGCTCAACAAATAGCTTCTTAAGTTTTATATGAAATGCTGAAATATCGGTCTGTGTTGTGGACTCACCAAAAAAATATTAATTGGGTCCCTGAACAATTTAGTAGGTTTTTATTAAAACCTTTTCAGGTATGTATTAGAAAGAAAAATGCACAAAAGGAGATATTAACATTAAGTTTTGTTCCTATTATCTATACTTGTTCAGTGTGTTTTATTGCTTTATGTTTGTGAAAAGGATGCAAAGCTGCAGAGTCCGAAAACCTTGGCTAAACCAAACAAAACAAAAAAAAGTCTACTTTCTGGTCAGCATCACCATAAAACACATTTGCAAAATGTTTGGCACATGTTTAACATTTGGCAGCTTGCTTGCTTCTTCTCTCTGCTCAACTAAACAACCAGTAAAAGGTAAAGAAAGTTGTCAGTTGCTAAATATTCATTTTCAGAAGACGAGAAAAGCAAATCTGAATTTGTAGAAGCTTTATAATTTTTTTTCTTTTACTTTAACAGCTTTTTATTCAAAAACATAAAAATATCTGATTAGATATTATTTGTTTTCCTCAACTTTATTGTGGGGTAAAATATTAGAACAACATTGCCAGACAGATGCAGCTATCTAGTTTTTTGGAGAAAGTTAATCAACGTGGTAAGGCGATTAGTGGGGATTTTGTTTTATCAGATTGTTGCATGGTTAATCAATCAGGTTTCAGGCAGAACAGAAACACAGCACAGAAACTAAGACTGGAGACGCATAATTGACTTCAAACACACACGCGTGCACACAAGAGAGACAGAGTTTGATGCAGTAGAAATACATTAAATAGTTAAGAGGTTAATTTTAGCTTCGACTCTGCTAGAATTCTCCTTCCATCGGTGATCATTCATTTGACAAAGTGGAAGAGCCAGTAATTATGTGCTCTCTACCTCAAACAATGGTATTTACATTAAGTGCCCTGGCAATTAGTATGTACCAGTCCTTAGTGGAGCACCTGATAAAATTTGTCAATATAGATTCATTTCTAATTGAAATTAAACTAGCTAACTTTATCCTATCTTTTATCCTGTACTTACCTACAATAAAAGGTGGAACATAATATCTTTCATTTGGAAGTTTCTCAGAATGACATTTTCCTCTTGTACTTCTTTTTTGATCCTTTTTTTTTTCTATGCAGGCAGAACAGGACAATGGACATCCCCTACCGGCTTACGCTGACCTCATTATTGAAATCCTGGACGAGAACAATCAGGCGCCATATTTTCAGTTTGCCACCTATCAGGGATACGTGAGCGAGGCCTCCCCAGTGGGCACGACCATCTCTGCCAGTGCCAACCTCACAGCCCCGCTAGGAATCATCGCTTTGGATAATGACATTGAAGAGGTAGAAACAGAGAAAAGCCTTTAGCGCGTTAAACACTCTACAATCTTCAATACTTTATATATGTATTTAGTCGTTAATTTAATTAATGCATTTATTCATTCATTCATTAGTTCTTAAATTAGATGTACTGTATTTCTCAGTAATATTTATATACATTATGTTCATTTTTTTGCTTGTTTTATTCATTCATTCTCTTTAGTCATTGCTTCTTTTTAATTATTTACTTATTTGTTCATTAATTTTTTTATTCATTTATTTCTTTTTCATTTATTAATCCTTTTGATTTTCACATATTTAGCAATTTATTTATTTATTTTTGTGCTTATTCACACATAGCTGGCTCCTGGTGATACACCTGTGGGTAAAAGCGGGTGACGTTCCACGAAATGACACACTGTGTAATGGAAGGATGTCCTGACCCAATTTCTGTTGCTCCAAATTTCCCAATTTGAATCATTTTAAAACGTTTTTAGTACTTTCTGATTAGTTTTATCCAGTATTTATGGTCTAAAAAGTGATACACATCTGCACAGTGGCGATGTGCACATAGGAGCTTAAAATATGCCAGTAAAGTATATTAAATAGTACAATGCAGTATGTTATATTAGTAAGTAAAGTAAACTAAATCAAATTCAAGGAATTTGGTAGCATTAATAATGCTGCATTAAGCCAGTGTCACAAACATAAACTTAGTTTGATAAACAGTGTTCAACAGATTGTACATAATATCTTTGAAGAGATGTTTTTAACATATTTTGAGTGAAATGTGTGAAGGTTAATATATTGATTTAATACCAGGTAAAAAAAAGAAGAAAAAAAAAACATGTTTGCATTGCTCAATAGAACAACTTCATTGTTCACAACATCTGGACACGTGTTAGTTTTTAAAAAAATAAACAAAAAAAGAACAAAAAAAACGATTTTCATGTTCCATACATGAAGCAGAAGTTACAATAAAAACAAGAACCGATGGGTAAAAGCTTTACTCAGGCAGCCCCAGTCCAATTATATTTCTGAACCAGATATTTTTCTACGCTCCAACAAATTGACTCAGGACATCCCTGCTGTTAATGCATGCATCACTCTGCGGAAGCTGCAAACAAATTAAAGCCATTTCTCATTGCTGGAGATCTTTAACACACATGGAAAATTAAGGCTTTTATTAAAAAGGGGAAAGAGAACCCTAACAAGTGATGATATGTCAAGCAGGTCTCCAGTTGTGATGGATGTTTCTTTATCATAATATTTGTAGTTTTGGAGAAGTGTATTCTTATATTGTATATCAATGACCCTGCATGTGTTTGAAGTCATAAATATATCTATATTTACTGCTCTTTTTATTCATATTTATATTTCTGTGCAAACATATCCAACTATTCTCTTGGAATGTTGTCTTTTCTCTGGCATGGTTGTGTGATTTGATCTTTGGGTGTGTAATTTGTAAAAAATACATGCATATTCATCATATTTGTTTTTACAAAGTTGACAAATTTAGCAGTTTGGTGTGTTTACATAAAACTGAGAAGAACTATCAAAATATCCCTTTTCTCTGCCCCTTACTTGGAGATAATGAACAAATCAAAGTGGAGTCACAGATAAAATCAATAATCTACCCAGGCTTAATGTTTACCAACCTTTCTAAGGACGAGTCTTTGTTGGCATGAATCAAAGCTGACCAGCAGCAATGGAGCATAATAAACTCCAGCTTTTTTTTCTGAAAATTGACAAAAAGATGTCGTCAGTAAAATAGACATTCTTAAAATGTTTGAAAGGATTTTGCCTTCATTTTCATACGGATGCTAAGCAAGTGCAGTATCACATTTTCTTTTGATTCACAGCTTAACTGCTCGCTTTCTTTTTCCAGAAACAGAAGCACCATCTTTTATGGACATAATATTTCTGAATTTAAAGCCAGTTAACAATTCATAGTCTGTACTATTCATAGAAATAAATTTTGGTATTCCAATGATGATGATCTTACTTCAAATGTGTGTCCATCTTCATATATTTACATCTTTATTTTACAGAATTGTAAAACTAAGACATGAGACAAGAGAAATAGCATTTTCTATTACTTTAAAGGAAATGTATTGATGGTGTAACTAATATCATTATTGACCCTTAAAAATGAGTCAAGGGCATTTTTAAAAGCACAAAATTAAAAACTACAACTACCTGGATGTGGTACGTTTATATTTTCGCTGCAACTTTATTTCAACTGACGTAGTTTAATGGTTTTGTCATCTGCTCATGCTTTCTTTTTGTGGAGACACCTGCCAGCAAATGACTTTTCCAAAACTTCAGCACATCAAAATATATTTTTGATAGGTTTCTGAGTGCCACAGCTGCGACTTTAGGGGAGAAAAAAAAGTGTCACAGCACCAGTGTCACCGTGGTTACATGTCTCTTGTGGTGTCTCTTTCCGTCGGAAAGACCAAAGACCCTATGGTGAAGATTACCCTGGCTGACTACAGCACAATTTTCAGCCTGACCCCAACTGGTATAATCCGCTACCTGAGGATTCTGAAACCTGTGGACCGGGAGAAGCAGATGACCTATACTTTCACGGTGAGTCTCAAGCTCAGTGCAGGCATCCTCAAAACAGCCCTGAGGTCTAACCTCTCTCATTCTGTGTGTGCTATCCTGTTACTGTTAAAGAGGCACTTGGAGATGGGTACAAATGGACAAAATTTGAATGTAGTTCATCATGACATTGTAAGCGTCATGAATTTCTATACTTTGCGTTTAATTTGGTATTGATTTAACAAATAAAAGCATGTCTTGAAGCCTTTAAAATGTGATCAGGAACCTATTTTACCAGGTACCATTTAAAGGACATATTGCTTTCCTTAAAAATAAATAGAAAAGATTGACTAAAAATTAAAGTCACACTACCTGTGACAATCAAGAAAATACATCTTAACTTATTATAAAAATGTAATGCATATCAACCGTGACTTGAAAAAAATTATACTTTTCAAATTAACACCTTGATTTTGTCACTTTAAGAAGCTCCTACTCTTTCTGACACTCTGCCTTCATCACATCATTACATTCATTTCTCCTTTAAGTCATCTACTATGTTCTTAGCAGCATTTCACTGAGAAATAATTCCTAACATGACCTCAGTAGATGTGCAGTTCCACCAGGTGCTTGTTAATGGCTGCTGTCAGTGGTCTGAACGAGCCGAGTGGAAGAGGGGTTGCTCTGTGATGCGGAGGCTCAACTGGAGATTGCAGATCCGAGAAGGAATTCTGTGGAAAAGGTGGCACTTGATTAGAGAAAATGTTTATGTACTCAGATTAGCTGCAAAGGGAGATTAAATTATTGCTCAAACATGCATTAAAGAATCATACCATCATAACATAATATGTAGCTCAAAAATGCACACATAACACCCTCATTCCATATTCCAGAATTAGGTTACTGTGTTATGGTTTTCTCATGTTAAGCACTTTGAACTGCTTTGTTGCTGAAATGCGTCTCTGACAGTAAATGAGCTGCATCCTTTCCTTGGACTAGTAAGCTCAAATTTTGTATAGAAACTGAAGGAGTTTGTGTTGTGTGTGTGCAAGGTTGACCTTTTTCTCACTGTGCTGTGGTCAGGTTTGTATTTTCAATAGACTGCTATATGTGGTTTATTGTATTCGAAGCCCGAGTGACTAATAAGTGACTGGCAAGTGCTCAGGCCCTGTCTGCCAGTGATAATTATTGACATTGTAAGTTGACTGCTGAACTTTGCAATTAAAACTTGCATTTTTAGAAGGACAATGTTATATGTGAAGAGCAACATAAAATGCGTTTGTGTTCGATAAATGTTCCTCAAAGGCATTCATGTCTTTTGCTGACACACAAACTGGAAAATGAAAGCAGCTTATTTGAAGAGCTGACAGATGTTGATATATTCAAATAAATTCCATTAAAAGTCAAAAACTACCAAATGTAAGAGTTATGGGCTAGGCAGCTAACTGCGGCTACATAAGCAGCATCAGAACATTGGCTTTTTTTTTGAATGAAAAAAAACAAAAACAGTACTTTTGGTTTTGGTGCATATATATTAAGCGATTTGTATACAGATAGACAATTACAACAGTACAGTGAGAAAAGATAATTGACTCAGAATAAATTAATATCCAAAATCATAAAGTTCACAGTCATTTTTGTTTCAAGCTCGCCATCTTCAGATCCAGATGAGGAATATATATATATATATATATATATATATATATATATATATATATATATATATATATATATATATATATATATATATATATATATATTGCGCAATATCAAACTTAAGTGTAGCTACATTCTGATCAATTTCATTTTAACTTCACTGCCTCAAAATCCTTGTAAACGTGTCAAAACATGCACAAAATTCAGCAACGAGTTACCTTCTCAGAGAGAGAAGGGCATACTTAGCCACAATCAGCTGTACCAAAATCCAGGTGATTGTCCAGTTAAACCGTGCCAATAATTCTAATAAAACAATGCTCCAATGAGCAATCGAGCAAAGGTTTCACATATAAAAGCAATAGTGCTATCAAATAAACTCACCAGGCAATCAAATCAATGAATTCAAAGATTTTGGTGCGTTTGTGAAGAAGACGCCAACAGCAAGCCACAATCACAGGGGAACAGCTGAGAATGTTTAAACTGCAGCTTTAAATAAGCTGGCAGAGTTTGGGACAACACTGGAAGTGGGCCCGCACAAATAAAAGTCTTTGACTAATTGCGGGTTACACGAAGATATGGAATTACTGTGAACATTTTCACTATGGTGTATTCATGACACTTGGTTGTCATAAATAGGTCACAGTTCAAACAAAGGCTGTTCTTGTGTGAAAGATTTAAATGTTTTGACACTCAAGACATTGGGAATATCACATGGCAAAACTTGTTTTTATTAAAATATTTCAGGTAGAATAGGCAGGCATAACTAGTGCAAGAAGTTTGTTTACATACTGTTTGGTGTCGCAAGTGTAGTTTGTCTTTGCATTCTTAACAAGCCGTATTGGTATATTGTACTTTCACATTTCTGAAACAATTCCCAGAATCAATACGCTTCTATTGTAATCCATGCTCCTATCTGTCTAGGCTCTGTAATACTGTAACGAGCAGGTATAGCATTCAGTGTGTGTTGTTCTGCTTTCACACAAGTACTTCTCAAAGCTATATTAATCAACGTAGCAGAGACACATACTGAATGGGTTGTTGAAAATCTGAGTTTTTTAATTATAATTTTTGGGGCAAAATGTATCTATTATGGCATTTTTTTTCAATGCAAATAATTAGATATCTTATTAAGAACAATATCTTCACTTGAAGCAAAATTGTCAAAGTAGAAAAAAAAAGCTTAAGTGGTTGTGCTCTCAAACGCTGAATAGAAGGTTTATGAAGGTCTTGTTACAAAGTCTGTTCAATAAAAAGAAGCTTTGCCATTTAAGAATATGAAGTTGTTACAGTAAAGATATTGATGTTAAGATGAAAAAATTAAGCCATAATTGACTTATCTGATGCCATTATGATTCAAGAGCGATTTTAAAATTTCTATTGTAAAGGTTAAATCGAGCTTCTACATCCACCCTGCTGAAAACGTGCGCAATGATTTTTACATAAACAGTACAGAGTTATGCAAATCTCAGTAGGCTTTATTTAAGACCAAACAAGGCTATCAAAAGTGAAAAGGATAGTTGTATGATGAACAGAAGTATATCTTTACTACACACATTTTCCCCCTGCAACAAAAAGCTATTAATATACTGTACATTTTAAGCTTACCTTGTCAGTTTGGGAAGAGATTGTCTGCATTGAGATATTTGTTGTTAGTGTTCCTGACACAGCTATAGGTTCAATCCTCTCTGTTTTCTGCTCTTGATGTGTTGTTCTGCTTAGTCTGTTTCCTTGCTCCTTTCAGAAAAGCTGGAGATCAGACCTGCCACAAACAAGTAAACATAGATTTCTCGGTTTGAAAAACATCCTTCAGGCAAACTTACTGGCAGCAATCGCCTTTGAAGATATTTCTTTTACTCTCACAAAGTGAAAAATAAACATATACAGAGGAGTTTCTTAAATACAGTGACATGCCAGAACCATACATCTTTGAAGCTTGAATAAAAAAAAAAAAGAAAATCTGATTCCTTTGCAAAAGTGTTCTTTGTGTATAGGTCTTCAGTTTTCTAAGTGTTTCTCTTTTTTGTGTTTTCAGATGGTGGCATCAGATGGTGTCCAACAAAGTAGTCCAGTAACCGTCAACATCCTGGTTATTGATGCCAATGACAATACGCCCACGTTTGCTCAGGTCTCCTACAATGTTGAAGTCTTTACAGACATGCAGCCAGGGGAGACGGTGCTACAGGTAATCAATCCAGAGCGATCATTCTCTTCCATTTTGCCTTCTGTTTCTTTTTTTTTTTTCCATTTACCACTGAGACATTGGACTTTGTCCCCATCACACAGAATCTCTCTTTCAAATGCTTTTTCATGCTCAGTAAGAATAACCACAACAGTCTTAGCCATTGTGTTGACAGGCAAAGCCCAGGAGCATATCCCTTTGTCTTATCTGCCGTCATAACAGACATGGAAGAGAAAATGTTTTTTTTCTCTGGCATCAGTAAGTCATAGCAGAACGATTTTGTGATAGCAATTTATCAACCCCTCTTACAGCATACAACAGGATTTGGAAATAAAGCAGGATTGCTTTTCCATTACTTAAATCATTTTTGGATTGCTCAATGGATTTGGGTCATTGTTTTGATTTAATTACTACACTGACTTTAAAGGTTTTCATGTCTTTATTTTTATTTCTGTCAAACATATACAAAGACAATCAAACATGGATAGATAGTATCCATGCCACTTGAACTTTTCTCAGACTTTTTCAAACATCAGTGTATTTTAACATGAAGTATGTGATCGATCAACAGAAAGTAGTTCATATGAGGGAAGCAGAGCACAAATAAAAGTGCAATAGAGTGCCCTATCTTGAGTTTCAAGATGCTGTTTGTTCAATAACCTTTTCCAGTAACATTAGAGGCCTTTGCAGAACATCTGTATTTATTTATACAGATGGAGTCTATTTACCAGCTCTGACTGGTTTGATCAATTTAAGGGAACTGGTTACAAATGCAACCCAAAGTTTTCAGATTTTTATTTGTAAAAAATAGAAGACCATGTGTCATTTTACTTTTACCTTATAAATATGCACTGCTTAATCTTGGTCTATCTCATAAGGTTGCAATTATATAAAAAGAGGTTTTAGTGTTTTAGCGTAGAAACTTGTGAAAAGATTCCAAAATTATGGTGGCTTTTGCAAGTCAGAGTACACAAATACAAGTGTGTGTACGCTTTTATAAACCATCTATACAAAGTGCATTTTGCTTGAGCATATTTTTTTCTTTTTCTTCTTCTTTAGTTGATCTGTTCATACAGCACAGCCTCTCCAAAACAAAATAAAAGAATAAGACACAGAAAAGGTCAAGTTTAATCTTTATTTTTTTAAGCAGCCAGTTCACCCTGCCTGAAATGAGGCCAGAGGTTACAGAGTGTCTGCTCTGACCGCTTAACCGATTTTATAAGCTGTTTATGTGAGCTGAAGTCCCCACTGAGCGTACTGAAGCTTATTTGATGCTACAACTTTTACTCCAGTGTCAGTGTCATGGAAAAAGGAGGTCGTGAAAGCTTAGATTAAAGTTTCAAAGCTTTAAAGATACGAGGTCAGCTGCAGCATGAAGGCTAATAATTACAAACAGCAGAATGTCCTTAATGCATTTGGAGTTTGAAGGTTGGAGAAATGTTTGAATTCACTTATTACCTTGAAAAAAATAATATTTAATCTATTTCTTTACAAATCGTGAAGTGGAATGTAAACATTAATTTGTAGTTTTTACCAGTAGAATACACAGCTCTTAACTTTTACATATATGTTGCATGTCCATGAAAAAGAATTATGTTGCACAGAAACAAGCATCACAAACCTCTGTGAAAAAAATAGATTTGCTGTTTGACTGTTTCATAAGTAATGTTAGCTGTAATCCCCTCCGGTTAAAAATACAAACTGCAGAACAGAAAGCAGACAGATTGTGCTGATAATGTGTTATCATACTATTTTTTCTTGTTCTGTTTTCTCAGTTAACTGCAGTGGATGCTGATGAGGGGCTGAATGGCCTGGTAACGTATGAGATTCTGGTTGGAGCCCAGGGAGATTTTGTTATTAATAATCGCTCTGGACGCATCACTGTGGCGCCTGGTGTCGTCTTATCTGTAGGACGATCTTATGCACTGACGGTCAGAGCCTCTGATAATGCACCTGATACCCAGAAAAGGTACATGCATACAATATCTTTGTCATATAACAATGATGAAATATGAACTTTATTTTGTTATTAATCATATGGGTCATTAACACATTAAAAATGGGCAATTTTTCTTTCAATTTTTTTGTTTGTTGGTTTCAGTTTGTTTTACACTGTGATAGAGTAGTCATCTATGATTACTGTTTACTAAGTTGTTTTTAACATGCAATATGCTATTCAACGTTTACTCTTGAAGTTTTGGTTATCACATTGAAATACTTTTCTGAGTAGAGGTTTTGGCAGAATGTAAGAGCTGCTTTGGAGATGATTCAGCAATATGAGCATCCATCAATCCTGCTTGTCAGAAATTGTTACTTTTGCCAGCATTGTTTTTGGGATTAAGCAGTATTACCAGACCAGAAAGGAGACATATAGTTGTATCAGAGTGATAATACGATTAATAATGATAAAAGAACAGATTTTAAGTTGTTCTTCTCATGAAACTTACTCTTAATTTTAGCTCATATTTCATTTGCCTGTTTAATTGAGTGGTATTTCTTAATTACTTGTTTTGCTTTTGCACAGACTACATAGTATTAGCTAGTGACCATATAGTATTAACTTGTGATGTGAATTACATTTTTTTTTGTTTTGTCTGGCATGTATTTAATCAGTTGTAGTGTTCACTGTTTCAAGAAGTGTTTGTGATCTCGCTAGAAGATGAACTGTAAGTGAAAGCTTCGAGGGAAAAGGTCTGTCTGATAAGAGCTCTGCCTTTGAGTGAACTAACTTTCAAATTTTCTCTGAGATGTGGGGAAGTGTTGGAAATTAACTTAATCAGTTAGGGAAAAAAATGTTCAAACAGAAACTGATACCATCGTTGGGCACTTCTGTCATCCAGGAGCTCAATCACTACAGTCTATGTTGAGGTTTTACCACCCAACAACCAGAGTCCTCCCCGCTTCCCCCTTCTCACCTATAACCTGGAGATTAGCGAGGCCATGAGGATTGGAGCTATTCTTCTCAATCTGCAAGTAAGTCGCAAATTAAAATCCCCAGTCTATGATGCACATTCCTGCAACATAAGATGAAGAAGTGTCCAAATTTTGCTACAGTTTGTTCAGTAGACTTCATGTTTTGCTTTCATATGATAGTATAATATCAATATTTATGTTATGTTCATGCATCCTATCTTTCTCCCTGCCATGATCTTCTGTAGGTTGATAGCATTATCTGGTTCTGGTGTCATTTTATTCTTCTTCCAGGCAACAGACAGAGAAAATGATCCAATCACATATCAAATTGTGAGCGGAGATTCCCAAAATGTCTTCAACCTCTCCCGAACGTGAGTGTAAAAATTTTTCCCTCGGCTTTCTCAACTTGTTCGCAAGTTAAGTTATAGCTTAATCTAGTCTTTAAAAAATGTTATATATGCTTTTCTGAAAAAAGTGTGGATGCATATATGGTGAATGATGAAAGAATCCTATTCACAATCAAAGATGAAATATTCCACGGCATTTTAACATATTGTTTCTTTTCATTTTGTTTCTTTGAAAAACAACATGCAACATACAAAGACGACTTGTGGTTCCTGTGGTTTTAAAAAAGCCTAATTTCATGATGCATGCCTTGTTGATGCTTTCAAGTACAAAGATCTGAGAACAAAATAGAAATATGATTCAGAGAAATATTTTCTTTTTTGCTTCTGATAAAAGACAGTATCACAGGAAATAAAGTCAGGTAAATTTAGTCAGTTTTAGAATCTAGTTAATGATACCACAAGCCAATACAGAAGATCTTGTTTTTGGGGAAGAAATTCATTTAGTCAGATTTAAAATATGCTTAAGTATAGTATATCTACTAAAAGATAAATATATGTTTATTGCAGAAAAAGTTTTGTCACAGATTTATTATTCTAAGACACTGAAGATGAAACTATGCCTTTCAACTTAGGAATCTCATAAAATGCTGAAGTGTAATTTTACTACATACCTTTCCTTAATACATAGCCATTCCTCTGACCTTACACCAACCTCACACTCAGTGTATTAAGGGGGAAAAATTGTTTTATTTATTTCTGTTCTCACAAGGTTTGTGACACGCTCAGTGGAAGCAGCTGTCCACGGCTCTAAGGCAAAATGTGTCATTGGACCTTCGTAGACCATTCCAGATAAAGACAGAGAGGGTGCTTACGAACAGGTCACAGCTGTGCCTCGATATCTCACCTCCTGTAGAAGATCTTCCCCTGCAGCTAATCTGAAAACACACATCACTACATGGATGAATGTACACTTTCTGACAACACATCTTGCTGCTGTTTTAACTGCCCTGTGTACATTTGTACACAATTTCAATTTTTATCTAATTTCTTTTATAGGAACACAAAAACTTAAACAGGAATATATGACATGATCTCATTGCTATTATTTACAACAGAAAAAGACTATTATTCTGTTCGAGTACTTAATTGCTGCAGTTAAAATTTTATATCTAATGTTTTTATTGGTATTTAGATTTTAATGCCTAGACAAACAGAGTACAAGAACAAAGCTAAAGCTACATTTACACAAGGCCCTCTGTCAGGAAACTCCTGGTATTTTTGGATGACCAACAAGACACCTTGATTCTGCTGTAGTAGTCATGCCTGGGCACTGTATGACGTTCTTTTAGCAGATGTCAAAATGTGCTTTTGACTCTTAGCTTCCACCTAATTTAAAACAACCTTCCTCCATCTCCACTTATCGACATTGTATTCAACTGAACAGGTTATGTCGCACAGAAACCACAATGCTATTCGCCACTGATTTTGACATATGTCTATGCATGCTTCTGGTAATAGATAATGAGACTAAATACAGCAATACACACTTCTAAAATTCAATCACAATTTTATGATTTATGAAAATTTGCTTGTTGTTCTCTTAAATATATGACATTGTCTTCTGCTGAATGTGAAAACTGAGACTTAGTCAGTCTGAAATTGAGTTTCAGTTTTGTAACTTGCTTGTCTTGTCTCAAGTAAAGCATTTTTGCCACTGGGAATTCGCACCTTCTGCATCAAGTTCAATGTAGCATAGAGAGACATAATCTGAGCAGAATGAAAGATCAACTTTTAGTGTGACTGAGGAGGATAGCCTCCGGACCACACTGCCGATGCCCCAGACAATGCTGTTAATAGTGTCCCATACATCTGACAACATCTTTTCATTTATGGCGGCTGGGCAGAGAAGGCGGGATGTTATCACACATGATTAGTGAACCTCTCAGACTCATTCCATTGAGTGTAGTGCAACTATCCAGCTTCAGTCAGGAATAAACTCCCCAGGTTGGCTTTTCTGCATTAATCATTTTGCCTGCTGCCATTATCACCCATCAAGATAATCGTTATCAAGATAATTTATAGGATATTTCCACTGAGCTCAAAGGAAGCGCAAGGGTCTACCCTTCTTTTCGTATATTAATGCTAGTCTGTAAAATTAATGTACCAGTTTCATTGTGTTTTTGCAAAGCTCTTTTTGCCCTCTTAAGTCAAGGATCATTGAGTGTGGGGAATTTAAAACAGTTCTCTCCTTCTAACCTTGTGGCATCTGTTTAGAGGAATAGATAACATTGACAGAATTTCAGTAATTTCCCTGTCAGAGTTTAAAATGAGGCACTGCAGTATAATGGTCAGGGTCTGCAGAGGAATGGAGTGGTCAGGTTTTGGTTGGACTGCCTCGCCACAGGAGCTTTAAATCAGAAATGGGAAGGAGCGGGGGACAGTGGGGAATTGCTACAGGCATTAATTTAGCACCGAGTTCAGATGCATTCATCTTTCTTTCCGCTTTTCCTTCTGGCAGAGGCTCTCTTGAGTGCAGGAACAAAATTGTTGTCTCTGAGTTTGTGTGTGGCATGATTTGCCCTTGTGTGTTTTGTGTGCAAAGAGAGATAATTCAACCTCATTCATAGGACTCCATCTACACATTTAACTTGGAATGCCAGGGCCAAACTTTGTGGCACGAACGAGCAGGAGGGTCCACTTTGTCTGCGAAAGTCCTTAGAAAGAAAATGGACATCTTTCTATCTGTTGTCCATTTGCTTTGGCCCTGAAGCATTGCTACCCGAAGGGAAAGACTAAGAGGTCCTTCTTGTTCTTTACCCACCACCAATCAAAGACCATGCTTTATAAATCTTGATTTAAATACAATGTTTTGAATTCTCCTCTTCTTGACTCTTTGATAATGTATCAAAGGTAAAATATGTAATGAAGTTCTGAAAATGAATAAGCTTCTCATGTTTTACAATAAAGCAATTGAATGAAAAAGTAGATTCTTAACGTGCTGTTCTGTAATATCTGCTCTGTCCTCTATCAACAGGATTGGCCTTTTACTTCTGGGCAAGCCTCTGGACAGAGAGATCACAGACCAGTACCGTCTGATTGTCATTGCTTCAGACGGTAACCCTGGAGGGGTGAGGCGCAATTCTTTTCACTTATCAACTGGATTGCTTTAGAGAGCTGCTCTCTTAGGAGACACAAAGATTAATAAAAGTGCTTGGGTCGGGATTTTTGTCCAAGAGATTAAAGTTTGTGATTTTTGTTAAAATGCATTTTGTTGCATGAACTGTCAGAAGAAACCAAATTAGAGTGGAGGTTAAATAACAACAGTCTGCTTATTTACCCTATTTTGTTTAATTTATGGAAACCCTAGTCCTCGACTTGGAGGTAACATGTTCGAGTCCCGACCTGATGACTTTTGGTGCATGTCCTCCCGGTCTTTCACAACCCACATTCCTATGTGGGTTGCATATATGTATATAAAACTATTAGAATTTGTACTATCTTAAATGTAATGGACAGAGAAATGGAAAAGAAAGAAGAAAACAACGGTAGAAAGTTGGGGTAAAAATTTCGAGGGAAAAGGAACTAGAAGAGAAATAAGCATAAAGAGAATACAAGTTAAGACCCTAGTAGTCTGCCTCTACACCTGCAGAGAGAAGGGAAAAGAAACAAGATTGAAAAACCATGGCAACAACCAACACATTAACGCTACTGAAATGTACACCATACAATTTAATACAAGATATACTCGGTGGCAACCGCTGCTCAACTTGTGAATGTATCTGGAAAAACACCTGAATTTAAACACCTGTAGGTGTGTGAGGTTGTGCGTGTGTTTGTGTATAGAGGGTTCAACGGTGGCTGTATGGGTCCACACAGAATCGCAGGGCTGACATTAGGAAGAGAAGAGCCACAGACATGCCTCCAGAGCCTTGGTGCCCATTCACCACGGTCCACTTTTCTTGCATTAACGTTTTAAATTCCCAGTTACACATAATTGTTACTATGACTAGATGCAGGTGTGTGTCACCAGTGGTACTTGTACCACCATTTGAGTTCAAAAGGTCTGCTTTTGAAGTGAAAAGTCTGATTTTGTCACTGCAATACAATTGTGCTAGATTTCTATTTTCCATGCTGTATTCATTCAGAGTATAAGATGAGTCTAGTCAATGTATTCAAATTAGAGACACATGACCCACCAAGTTTCTTGACTTTACATCAGTAGATTTCCTGTTAATTGTTAGAGCTTAATACTGGCAGGCAGATGACGACAGACATTAAACCACTGAGAATGATAGAGCTAAAAAGTTTTTTTTTTTTTTTTTTATTTCTCAGGGTACACTTTGTAACATTTTCTTCATTATTTAACATTTTTGTATGTGTTAGATTGTTTTTTATGCCTATCTGCGTACCAGACTTCAGATTTTGTTTTTCACTAGTTCATACCTTTTGTCATGCATGGATTAGTTCATTTTATTTGAATTCCCTATTTCTTTTAAATTATCCTAGTCAATGTCGTACGTCGTATTATTTTTTCATAATGTTATCATGAATCATTTTTAAAAAAGAAACATAATAAAAAATTGAATATTCACTTAACCATAGCCATAATGTATAAATTACAGCATACAATTTGCACAAAGTTGAGGCCTGCTCATTTAATAATAATAACAAGTAGGCTCTTAACAGGACACCTCAGCCTTGAGAAAGAAAAGACATCAACAAACATTGATGCTGGCTGTGGTTTGTCCCTCTGAGAGCTGATAATAACGTAAACTTTCTTAATTTAATTAGACTTCACCTCAATTGGCTCACTTTTGAGCAGCTGTCTTCATTCCAGGCAAAGGTGAAAGGCACTTTCCCTTTTAAGATGCAGTGTATGATGGGCAATGAACATTAGCTGATGAGCTGTCACAAGAGTGATGTTGATTGCTGCCCCCTCACCTGCAAACTCGTAACTTATTGGCAGGCACAGTGCATCAAACTCCATGTTCCTGCGTTTATGTGATACGTCACAGAGTGAGAGCGGCACAGTAGGACAGCGCCTTGGTAAGAGTGAAAATAGGAGGTAATTGAGGTCCATGTAGGTTGAGGCGTCAATTCCCAGTGTGAATTTACAGTCTAAATGTTGTGTGTACAGCTATATAAAGAATATTTTTTTTCTGTTGCACGAAATTTTTCTCAGAGTGTATTAACGTTTGATTTGTGTAGGTTCTATGTCACAGCTAGAGAGTAATCCTGTTACAACAGCAAGAAAATTAAATGAGAGAGGAGAAAAGGCTTGTGGGAGTGTGGAGGTGAGGAACTCATTCAGTGCTGCCATTTTGGCCAGAAACACAAAAAGGATCAGAAGTGCAATGTTATATTTTTTTAGACTTTAAGGACCTATGTTTTGATTTATATACTTTTTTGTGCAAATAGACTTTGCTATGTTTAGGTGCCATGAGGAGGTCAAAAGAGAATTATATTTCTTAACATCTCAGAACTTAATTTTTATGCAAGCACCATTGCTTCTTCAAAGTAAAGGGTGATGGATCTGAATTCTGATATTTGGTAGCCATTACAGGAGTTTTCGCCTCATATCAAAAATCAGCAGCTGTAATCTTCACTAAGCTGTTTCCTTGCTCTCTGAAAGTTTAAATAATTGATGCCCCTGATGCAGGTGGTGCGCAGAAGGCAACGATCAAAAGTTCATTGAATACTTTCATGCAGTTTGCCTTATTTGTGTTGTAAATATAAAGTGTAGATCAATGACGAGAATTTTTTTTATCAGATATAGAAAAAACTGCAATACACTGATAAGAGATCATATTCTGCAAATGTTCTTTTTATTCTGACCATTTATTAGCTGTTCCAATACTTACTCCTACCTCAATCTATAAACGCATCAACACGTGATGTAGTTTCATGTGCTTTTCTGAGTATATTTTTTGATGCATAAATTCTTATTCTCTTATGTTAAGTTAGATTTAAAACTATGGATTCTATCAAAAGGCTCACTGCACATTTGTTTGTGTTATAGTTCTCACAAATTGGAATGTTAGACCACAAAGAAAAAAACAGAAGGAGAAGCGTGAGATGAGTGCATCTCTAGTAAAAGATTTTGATAACCCACCCTGTCGCCTTTTGCTCTGCACATTATTGATTTGTTAAAAAAGAAAACTTTCCCGTGACTGGGGATGCGACAAAACTCTTAACTCAGATTATATTTGTTTTCATATGAGAATTTCCTTTACAAAGGAAAACAACTACCCAAACTGAACTGGTTCCATATAAAAGTACTTCAAACCAGACTTAAATATTGAGTTTCACAAAACTACACCAATATCTTTTTTGAGGAATTGTATATACTCACTAACAAATATATTTAAATGATTTTCTGACCACTCCTGTGTCAATAAAATTAAGAGAACTCATGCTTTGGAACAAACAAAACAACCAAAACTATAAACCTTTATGCGGGTGCAGAAATGAAAGAAGAAAGCAAGCGTTTGTTTGTGATATTTTTCTTTTCTATCAGCTAGTTTTGAACAAAACAAATTGTCCTCCTCTTTCAACAGATTTCAAAATTTGTATTCTCCTCAGACTTTAGTGAAAACTACCAAGCTCACTTAGATCCCAAAAATTCACCTTGGCAAGTTGGATCGCTCCTGGCGAGAGTGAGTACTAGACTTCTAATAGTCTGATCGTATCAGTCGTTGCTAAACTTTTCTGGTCAAGATTATCTCTTAAAAGCGAATATATCAGCAACCACCTAACTGTCAGACAGCTGTTTTAGAAGATTAGACATCCAAGAGCCTCATATATCTAAAGTTAAATCAAAAGTTTCATCTCATTAACCAGATTCAAGTCCAATGGGTTGTGATGATTTTGCTCTGTCATAGGAAAGTCAAACCACAGTTGGGAGTTGACCTTAATTTGCCAAATGCTCTCTTTGAAATGAAAAAATGATTTGATCTTATTACAACAACAGTGTCCTGCATTCATTCACATTGTCTTTTCCTTTGGAAATGAAGACACTCTTGTAAACAACCTCAACATTCCCTTGGTGTGTCTTTTATAGATGTTACAGTGCCAATGATAATTAACAACAAAGAAAAACAATAACAAAGGATTCCCCAACGATAGTGTGGGAATCCTATGTGACAATTGTCCCGTTTTGCAGGAAAGCTTCAAACGGCTCCCTTCTCGCAGGTATTTTCACCCCCCTGGGGCCACACCACAATCACGTATCTTTCCATTCCCAAAGAAATGCAGTCCATACCCTTATTTGCAGGCATATTTGCCCTGCAACAATGCAAAATTACGGCTTTTGCACATTGTGCCATTTTCTGTGTTGATTTATTGAAGCACCACAGGGGTTTGAACTTTGTCCCTATATGAAGGTCATAAGCTATACACTTGTCCTCAGAGGCTCTGCTAATGAGTGGTGCAGTGGGGAAATGGTCTAGCCACGGGATCAGAAAACCCACAGAAATGCGAAATGAAAACAAATGTCAAGATACAAATGTAATTTGATTCACTGTAATCAATGTGGTGAGAAAAACACAGATTGTTGTTATGCGATCATATAATGTACTAATAGCACAGTTAATAATTTAATCAATATTCCAAAATGGTACTTTATTCTCAGACTGACTGCAGTCGGAGAATAAATATAAAAGCACCTTCCTCTTTTAATCAAAACCCAAAGGTAATTAAATTCTTTCTTTGACACAAGCTAAAATACATCATTAATTTCAATGTTAAGAATGTGCAGTCACATAAATGGTTGTTTTTATCAACAAACATCAGTATTTTGGATGTCTTTCTGAAAATAATGTTGCTTTAACACTCCAGTTCAAACCATGTATTTACATGGACTGTATAAAAACTTTTTTTATTTTTCTCTCTGACTAATATCATACTAAATATTTAGATTTTTATTTCATTTGAACTATCTAAATTATTTGTTCTGGCTTCAAACATTTTTGAATTGCACAGTTGATGAAAGAATAATATATATAATTTGAGTTAAATCTAGGCACACCTAAAACATTTTTTTTTTCTTTTTGTGTGACTGTAGAAAAAAACAACAGAAATCAGCCAAGCCATCACATTGTCTGTCTTTTTTATCCTCAGATCAAATGGAGTTTTTGGAAGGAGGAAGAATAGAATAACGAACCTGCTATAGCTGACGTAACTTTACAATATATTCAGAATGAATAATTATTTCTTTAGAACCTGAAACCAAGCAGCAATGATTCCAAGATTTATTTTTTCCACTAAGAAGCAATTTATGTAGGCAGTTGAAATTAATTGATCTTTTTCACCCAGCATTAAAAAAATATCCTAAATGAAACAAAGATGTCATACAGCTCGACTAATCTCTGTTTAAAACAATTGGTTAGATTTTTTTTTTTCTTGCTCTTAATGCAGAAAGGCAGAAAACACAAGAGCAATTCTAATTTTAAACCTTTACAGAGATGCTTTAAGCAACCTTTTGGTGTGAATATTTTTACAAAATATAACCAAGTGTTCCACAGAACAGTTGGGCTCTTTTAATAGGAAGTCCTTATTGTGTGATAAAATGTGGATCTGTCTGACTTTGTGTGTTGATATGTTGTGTTATTGTATCTCACAGTTCTCAATCATCCATCGAGCCATCATCTATTCAAACTTATCTTTGCAGGGTTGTGAGACAAAGGGTAAAGGTGGAGCTGGTGTTTATCTTTAGCAGTGATTGGGCGAGAAGCAGGTTACACCCTGGACAATTTACCAGTTCGTCACAAGGCAACACATAGACTCTGTCTGTCCTTACTTTGAATGAACAATCACATTAACAGTTTGCAGTGCTATCTTTAAATGTATTTCCTACTTTAAAAAAACGTCATCAGCTGACAAAAAAAAAATAAACATGAAATCATAGAATGTATGAAAGGTTGTTTTTTGATTTGCTCACACCTTGCATGTTGTCACACATGCAAAGTGTGAAAACGTGCATGTCACAGTTTGTATAGTCTGTATATAAAGGGATGAAGGGCGTACAATTTACACTTTATTATTGTTCTACTGCTTTGGAATGGGGTAGGTTGCTTTTCTAGAAGAAGTAATCCTCTCATTTTAATTTTTATTCTATACCTTTTTTGAGTGTTTTTCATACCTAATCCAGTGCCCAAAAGACAGCCCATAGTCCAGTGTCCAAACTGTTGCTAGCAACACTAATCCAAAAGTAGTTTGGAATTATTTAGATGGAACCTGAGAGCATTCAGTGTCAGAAAGTAAGTCAAGCTTTTTCAGTGTATACTGTTTGTGTAGAGCATATGAGGTTAAGGTATTGTTTCATTGCTGCAACATCTCAAAGAACTTTTTCAATAACTGTGGTACAAATGGGCTCATCTATCTACACCACCAAATTGTTTAACATATCCATAACAAAACAACATAAAAATGCACCTAATATTTGTGACTGCTTGATTTCATTGTTGCTTCACCTGATGTCAAATGCAGAAGGTGATGCTGCAAAATGTTACACCACTAGAATGGAAAGCAGGCACTCAGAAGTGTGATAGGGTCATTAGTTTCTTTCATTGTGTTTACATTTTTCTTTTAAATCAAAATGTGAGAAACTCTTTTTAATCCTAGTGTTTCTTTTCCTTTCTGTTTTAGACGTCCACTGCTACCGTGAGCATAGTGGTGACCGATGTCAATGACAACGACCCAAAATTTAACATCACCCTCGGCACCAATTTTACTGTTCAAGAAGAACAAGCCGATATATTTGTCGGACAAGTCAGGGTAAGTGAAATGTTACGTAAATATAATGATTGTGCATTTTAAAGTAGTGATATATTTTTCATTTTAACCACTATACAGTTACATTTCTGATACAGATTGCAAAGTAAGCTTTGACTGAGTTATTGTTGTCCATTGAAAATTACCTAATTTTATTCAACACATTTGCCTCCCTGATGGCTGACTTGGCTGAGCTGCCATGTGTGGTCAGATTTTCTTATTACTCATGTAGATTAAAGGGCCTGAATTCTGTCAGTGGATTAATCAGGGTATTGAGATAGTTGACATTGTCTGCCAGTATATGCAATATTATCCAGAAGAAGAATATAAACCAGCCTGTTATCAGCCTGTTATTCTTGTTTTTGTAACCATTGTTAAATAATCTACTTTTACTCTACAAAATACACAAACATTCCTGTGTTTATTAAAGTCCAGAACAATTTCGCAAAGATATTGAGGTTACTATAACATTTGACATTGGTTATTTTGTTAACTGTTCTCTTTTATTGCATTTTATTACATACAAGTGTAAACAGATGTTCATGACTATAAGTTTATAGTGTCTTCAGTTTAGCTGTACACACTGTTATATAAGTAAGCATTATGAGTTTATGAAGTGTGAAAGAGAACAAAAGGACACATGAAAGAAACTTGGTGTTTGTAAGCAGTAAAGCTTTCTTGAGTCTCCCTTGCAAGTGTTTCCTCACAAATACAGTGAGCAGCTACAAAGAGGTTTAGTCCAGTGCACAAACTCCCTACGTCTTGCCCTGGTTTGAAAGCCTTTCTGAGCTGGCAACTCACCATCTTGAGCTGAGATTGTCACCAACTAGAAAAGTACATTATAGTGCTTAACTCAGCGCTAACCTACTCTATGTTGCATTGGGAGGCTAGATTGTACCTTCCTGAAGCTGATTGTGATATTTGAAAGGTTTGATTTTACTTTTCATACAATATGTTTTCACTCATACAATCACAACCAAATGTAAGAACAATCAGTGTAGACAGCATGGATTTGGTTAACATGTAAAAAAATATACAATTCTTCAGAAATATTAAATTATGGCACATTTATTTTAAGACCAGATTGACATGTTTATTTTCTTGTGGACAATCGTTCCTTATATTTAGTTCATCAACAGATGGGCTGTTGATGAACTATAATAAACTAAATTAAGCAATTTAAATTGATTAGTCTCATGTGTTGAAACAGATTCATTCGTCTCTTAATTTTGGCTTTGATTTGCACCTAAATGAAGTAGGGATTTTTAGATTTTCTCAAGAATGACTAATTATTAAAGAGAAAAAAATACAATATTGTAAAACTGCATATTGCGAAAGAAATGGAGGCTTCAACTGTGATGACTAAAGCTGCTAAAGAATCCAATTATTAGAGTCAAGGTATCTTTACTTTTGTCTTTTTCTATCAGAAGTATCTTAGTCTCTCATAAGCCTAAGGAAAAATTATTTTATGGAAGAACTTTTTTTCATGGTTTCAACCACACTGTAACTTGAGAGGGAAAATGGCAACGTGTTTGAGAAAAAAACAGGTAAAGCCAAAAGTTTGAGGGCCACACTATTTACGATGACCCAGGATAGTAATATTCACTTTTCTTTTCTGAAATGAGTTGATCTCTTCAATACCTTTTTACACCCACGGAACTATTTTATCCTTCTTAAGCCAGGGGGTCTCCTTTAGGATGGAATAGCGGTACTTGTTTATTTTCGGTACCTTATGATGAATGTCCTGAAGGTTTCGCACCTTGGCTCATGTCAGATTCAGATCAACTAAAAAAAGAAAGTGTTTGAAAAAATATTTCCTGAAGTATCAGAGATATATTAAATAAAAAGAGCTCTCCTCAAAAATGAACAACTTACCATATTGTATAATGCAAATCATGTGGTGATCTGTCTTGGTTTTGATTTGATTGGACAAAGTTTCTTGCTGAGTCTCTTTAAAATCAGTAGTTTCTTGGCAACCAGAGGATTTGTGGAGAGAAGTTGTCAAGAGAGACCCAATAGCCAATACAACATGGATTGTGGCGTAGCTGCAGGAACAGATTGATGGAAGAAGACATATTATCAAATACAGATGTCTTTTACTGCATCTGATTGATGGAGATTATTAAAAGTAGCACCACAGTAATGGTAGTTTTGATGTAAGCAAAAAAATATAGATTTGTTTTGAGAAGCCAGCTTGTAGAGAACTGCTTTAACGGCTGAACTCTAGGTTGATTTTGGAAAAATGATATAATCCAGAAAAGCTAGCTGAAGTGGGAATGTCGAATGTCTTTCTGAAATAAAAGATCAAAATTAAGTGCTGTTATTTTAATTTTAAATAATTTATACTACAGTGACAAACATTCCATCACTGATTTATAGTGCACAAATAGGAACATTCTCTGTGTCAGTGTTTTAAGACGGGAAAGAAAAGACAAAAAGTGATTTCTGTTACAAGGTCCCACTTCCTTCACTAATCCAACTTAACTGTGATCATGCAAGGCATGGTACATACCCTGTGTATGGTTTCCCTCTGCTGAACTTTATTAACGAAAAGTTCAACTGGCTCATACTTAAGTACTGAAAATAGAGAAAATCTTATTTTGCATGTCAATCTGTGCTTCAGACAGATAAGAATACATTTTGTAATTCTACAGAGCCTTTCCTGAACTTCTTTGAACCTCACAACGGGTTCATTGCCTCATCTCAACCCATCTACAGCAGCATAGACCCTTTCATTTAAAAAAAAAAAAAGTTAAATTGACTTTCTTTAAAGTCCAATATAAATATGTTCATATAAATAAGAAGCACTCAAAATATCTTTACATGTGAGCACTTTTGCAGTACAACATAAACCAAAACCTGCCTTTAAATTTGTGTTAACTATTATTTCTGTGTCTGCCTTGAGTATATTTTAGTTTCCTTCTGGTTTATCTATCTTGAGGTAATCCTTTCATGGTGGAGAGACATATCTGTTCAGAGAGAGAGATGCTGTTTTTCATGCAGGGAGCACAGATTTGCATTTTAAGACATCATGCTCATTGCACAGCATTCGAAGAGACCGTTCCCCTCGGGATGCAGCTTCTAAATAATCTTGACTTGTAGAGTTCATTTGCGAAGTGTGTCATTATGTTGCTAAGTGATCGCATTTTGCCCTGAGATAACATTAGAGCATAAAGATGTTCTGCCCAGATCCCAGGACATACCATTCATGACGTTGAACACACCTGAACTGGCCAACATTTGCTAAAAGCTGTGAAACCTGATAGATTTTTTTGTTAACTGACAGTGTTCCATGAATACAAAGCATTTCTCTCAGTTTCATCATTCCTTTCTGATAAGCTGAGAAGTGATCAGTAATTGCTAAGTGCCTTTTCCCAAGCCTGAGTAACTTCTTGAGATGAACATCTTGTGCCTTGCTGAACACATTTTACTCATTTCAAAACAGGAGCCTCCAGCTCCCTATTGCATGATATGTTAACTAGCCGTCCGAGTGACAGAAGACCAAGTGGATGAGAAGCAAGAGTGTTGAAAATAAGCTACTATTTGTGTCCATTTAAGCATTTTCTTTTAAAACATGTTATGGTAAAATCATCTGCCTTGAATTCACCTGCAGGGTTGGAGACATGATGAAGGCAGCCATGAGGCTCCAGGCAGCTGCCATGGGTTTGGATGACTGGAGTCTAAATACATAATGCTATTAAGTAGCTTAATGCTAGCCTTAAAGTGCTTTGGATTATCGTGACAGTAATTGGAACCAGTTCCCACCTGTTCTTTTTTTACACACACTTGAATAGATTAGCAAAAATTTGGCTACCACTGCTGACAGTCGTTGTTCTGGAACCAATAACTCATGCAACATTTAAACCCATTCTCCCTGCTCTCAGCAGGGGAGCCATAGATTCAGCAGTGCTGACAACTGGTGGACAAATTTATAAAAGCTTGTGTCAAGATCATCATAAAGGCATCGTGTAAAATTTTGCAGTAGTTTGACTTGCTTTTTTTTTTTTTGGGGAGGGATTAATTCTGTTTGTGATTGAAACCGTGTCTAACAACCATCACATGTTTGTGCATATGAGGTGAACTTGACAAACTCTCCCAAAAACAAACAAACAAATAAAGGAATCTTCATAAAGCTGAGAAACAAGTGGCTTTTTTTCTATATCAGAACAATATCTCCCAGGTGTAGACTCACCATGAACACTTCGAACGGGAAATGTTACGTTGGCCTCAGACAGTAAATAAGAAGCTGGTACATGGCTAAATCGAGTCCGCACCTGGGCTGTACCACTTTCATTTTTCCACATGAACAACACCTAAATATGTCACTTATACCTTAAAGGACTTATGGCACATTATTTCGCACATCTTCTCCTTTTGTGGCTCCCATATATATAATATATATATATATATATATATATATATATATATAAAAAGAAAAAAGTTCGCTTGTCACCCACCGCGGGTGGTTCTTATCCTCTGAGCTCGGGTCCTCTACCAGAGGCCTGGGAGCTTGAGGGTTCTGCGCAGTATCTTGGCTGTGCCAAGGACTGCACATTTCTGGACTGAGATGTCTGATGTTGTTCCTGGGATCTGTTGTAGCCACTGCTCCAGTTTGGGGTTACTGCCCGAGGGCCCCGATGACCACAGGCACCACTGTGGTCTTCACCTTCCAGGCCCTCTCCAGTTCTTCCCTGAGGCCCTGGTATTTCTCCAGTTTCTCGTGCTCCTTTTTCCTGATGTTGCAGGTATTGCTACATCTACCACAACGGCTTTCCTCTGTTGTTTATCCACTACGACTATGTCTGGTTGGTTCGCCATTACCATTTGTCTGTCTGGATCTGGAAGTCCCACAGGATCTTAGCTCTGGCGTTCTCCACCACCTTTGGGGGTGTTTCCCACTTTGATCTCAGGGTTTCCAGTCCATATTCTGCACAGATGTTTCTGTACACTATGCCTGCCACTTGGTTATGTCGTTCCATGTATGCTTTCCCTGCCAGTATCTTGCACCCTGCTGTGATGTGCTGCACTGTATATATATATATATATATATATATATATATATATATATATATATATATATATATATATATATATATATATATATATATCATCTACGATGCCCCTAACGTTCTGTTACAGGAAAGTGCTAAACATGCAGAATAGCCACATTTTGTTTTTTTCCTCTGTGGTCATGTTTCACTTTTTCTTTATCAAATGCTGTATTCAGAAATAGATTATTAAAGATTTATTATTTTATTGCAAGGTTTACAAATCTCACATTTGCTTGAGTTTCCATATAGAGAGGAGAAATGAGACTTACATGTTGTTGTTTTGGCTCAGCTGCATCACTGAAGCTTAAGGGGCTTTGTTGTTGAAAGCTTTGTAAATATGCAAGGCATCGAGATAAAGCCAAGCTCTAACAAATCATGTAATGGATCCAACTCAATCTGAGTTGCTGTTTGCATGAGGTGAAATATGTGTTCAGTTCTGTTTTAAAGCCCATTAAACATCTGCTAAATTTAGTGAATATTAATATGTTTTATTATTACTAGTGAATTTAAAAAGATTCAGTGTTTTTCCAATGTTTATTAGAAATATTTATTTTCATGATGTTCAGTTTTATAGAAGTTGCTATTCTGTTTAAGCTTCCCTCTGATTATTTCACATCTGTTTTCTACCGTTTCGCTTCATTTAATTGCTGAGTTGCTAGTGCAATGAATGAAGCTAATTATGGTCACCTTATTTCAAAAGTTTGTGTGCCCTTAAATGTCTGTTTGAAAAAAACAGCAATTGCAACTGGTTGGCAAGAGGCGAAACAAACGCCGCATGCCAACCAGTCACTGACTTATTTTATTTTTTCTTCTAGACGTCTGCTCATTTAAACACTTTGTTTGGTGTTTTTTTTTCTCCTCAGGCCACTGACCCTGATGCAGGAGCCAACGGTCAGGTTTACTACCGGATTGTCAATCATCCTGACTTATTTGTAATCAGTGCCAACGGAAGCATCTACACAAAACGACCTCTGGACAGAGAGTTAAGAGATCAATACAGCCTCATAGTCGAGGCCTCAGATGGGGCGGTAGACCCTAGAAGAACCACCTTGACGCTCTTAGTCCAGATTCTGGATGTAGATGACAACAGCCCGGTCTTCTCACAGCGAGATTATGTGGTGAATGTACCTGAGAACACCCCAGTGGGGACTGTGATTCTGAACCTAAGTGTAAGTTCCTACCATCAAAGTCACCATTTTCCCCTTCCTGTATCCAGAAGTAGCATTTAGGCTGGTTATTCAGTGAGAAAATTGTCAAAATGGTGAAATCTGTGGCAACCAAATACAGTCTTCTTGGAGGGACACACTTTCTCACTTACCACAGGCAGTTTTTGACAGAACAAGACATGAAGCGTTTTTTTTTTTTTTTTTTTTTTTTTTTTTTCTTGAGTCATATCCAAACTTCGGTAGATCCATCCTAACTGGCAAACATCAACACACTCCACAAAATAAAATAAATAATAAAAAACTGAAGGTATTTGCATCTGGCCCTAACAACACTGTCAAATATCAACATAAATATGTGCAGTGAGGTGAGGTATAGAGAAACTATGAGCACAAACACTAGCAGGGGGTCGAATAATTGCTGGCATATCATGGATGACATCTCCCAGACAAGGATATAGCAGGATGTGGGGAGAGTGAGAAGAAGAGGGAAGTAAAGAAGGCTAGGGACTTGAGTGACAGTGGCAGTGTGACACCTTCATAAACTATACAACAACACCTCATCCCTGAACTGACACTGGTGGCAGGTTGGATACCCTGCCACATGTGGGCAAAGGGAAAACCAACCAGAGTCAAATATGTACTAGATTTACATTAGCATTGGCATATAAGGATGCCTTCTGGTATATACAAACTTCCGTAACGCACAGAACTCTGTCCATCTGTCTATCCATTATTTTCTGCCTAACTGGGATCGGGTCTCAGGGGCAGCAACCTAAGCAGAGAAAGCCGGACTTCCTTTTCCCCAGCCACTTGGGCCACTACCTCCAGGGGATTCCCAAGGTGGTCCCAGATCAGCCAAGAAACATAATCCCTCCTGCGTGTTCTGGGGTTTCCTCTGGGTATCCACCCAATGGGATGTGCCTGTAACGCCTCATCAGGGAGTAATCCAGGAGGCGTCCTAATCAGATGCCTGAGCCACTTCAACGGGCAGCGACTTTACACTGAGCCCTTTCTGGATGACCAGGTTTCTCACCCTAACATGGGGCATGTTAGATCTTTGACAGAAAAGGCAGACGCTTACATTTTTACAGGTTTCTATTAATAAACAATGTCAAAAGCCATGTATCGTGTTCCTTTTACTTCAGAATTGCCCACTGGGTGCTGATTTTTCACATAAAACCCCAATGAATTACATAAGAAAATGGAAAAAAGGTTAAGGGATGTGAATATTTTTGCAAGAAGTTGTACATATTATTGAATCATCAAATCTAAATTTAAGGTTTGGTTTCTTTAAAATGTCTTTGTTATCCATTTAGGATCTCTTCTAACTAACTGGATTCTTATGGCTTTCCTGGTGTCAATATAATATGCTTGGAGATTATTTATTTATTTTTCTTGAACCCTTGGGAATTTACATAAGTCAAAATATGTAATTTAAGAAGTTTCACACCGTACTATTTTGAACTTTTTTGTTTTGCTGCCTGAATAAACTTATATTCTGAGTAAACATTTCCAATAAATTGAATTTGGCCTGGGTTTGAATAATTCCAATTTTATAATATATTGCATTAGCCTTTGGAAATTATATCTGCTTTGTGAGTTGGGATTTCACTCTTATGAACTTTAGCTTTCCTCAGCGGCTTAATTTAATGAAAACCTGATTAATGAATGATTGGGGTAATCCCTAGAGCTGTGTCTTCTAGAATCCTCAAATCTCTGCTTCTCTTCATTCTTCTCGCAGGCTGTGGACGCAGACCTCTTCTCCAACATTACATACCGCATCAAGACTGAGTCAGCCAGGCAGCTGTTCTCTCTTAAACCTATCACTGGGGAGCTTGCTGTGCTGCAGACCCTGGACTTCGAGGGTCTGGCAGCTATGGGAATGGGGGATACTTATACTTTCCAGGTAGAAGCTGTCGACCAAGGAGGCCGAATGCCGCCGGGACAAGCTACCGTCACAGTTCGCATCACAGTAAGAGCCCAACGACTGCCTGTGCAGTGCGTCCTCTCAGTTCTCTGTTCTCTGTACCCCCTACTCTCTCTCTCTGCCTTCATTGTTGCTCTGGAGATGTGGCCTTGATAAGCAACTATGCAGTGAGTCATTAACAAGGTTTCGCAGTCATAATATCTTCCAAAGGGCACAACACAGAGACCATAACGCCAAAGTGAATTGAAAACATTAAAGTATTGCAGCTGTGCTGTGATTGTGCTATGTCTCTCACAGCAGTGGATGATTGAATTACCTTTGTAAAACACATTTTAGCCTGCTGACCTACTCACCCACACTGCAACACCACAAAAAAGAGCTTTGATGGATTGGTGTTTCTGCCTCGCATGCACTGCTATTCACCATCTGAATGACTCATTAGCTTTGTGACAGCAATTATGGTAGGCTTTGCAGAAGCTTGTCTTTTCTTTGCAGCCATTTATAAGCTGAGTGAACAAAAGGATTGTGTTGTGAGACCGTGCATCTCTATTTAACAATGTGTTGTTTTTTTTTCTGCTCCGATTAGATTTTCAAAATGTGTGCACATTTACTGTATCTCTGCTTGTGAATCTGGCCTATCTCCTTAAGGTTTGCAGAATTAAGCTATGAGAAGGTCTTCTAATACGTCCTGATAAAAATACACTTGGTCGCATTATGTGCGTCATCACCAAGGGAAAAGGAATGGCACTGGCATTGATACCAAACCAGTCTCTGCCATTTGAAACGACTGTGAATGAGTCTAATGGATTCAATCTAGCCTCAAGGGGCCTAAAGATTGAGTTGATTCCACTGATCTCATTCTTTCTTTTACGTAACACCTCAAGAGTTATTTGAAGTAATTTCCGTACCTTTCCCTTTATGCTGTTGATGCTATCTCTTTACATTGTATTACTAGCTGTGGTGAATTTTCTGTTGCACTTGTCTTACAGCTCTCAATGTTCCTTTTACTATTCTGTGCATCTCAGAAATGTTTGAAATCATACATTTTCACATGTTTATTACATTAAAGAATTTTCAGTGTAGTACAGGTAAGACAAAGTCAATGTTCCACTGTAAAATTTGTTGCTAAAAAGTCAAGCTTTTTTGTTCAAAGCATAAATTTGAAAATCCCAAAACAAAAGAATCTACAAAAAAGATCAAAGCGAGAGACTACTGCTCATGGCTTTCACTTTTCAGAAGAGAAAAAATTAAGACAAAGAAAAGTTTATTTATTGGATAGATTTTATACGAACAAATGTTTGATTTGGCTCCTGTCATTTTTCCTATTTTCACATGGCAAATTATCTAGCAAGATGTTTATTTTCTAAGTTTTAATGCAGTGTTTTGCACTGTTTTGTTTTACTAAATCTAAGAAAGCTGACAAAGTGTTATATGTGTTAAAATAATTTAACAAGACCTGGATACCACCTACACTCTCTTGTCATTTAAATTTAGCTGATTTCAACTGAAATCCATAGCTTTTCCTATAAAAAGTGAGAAGAAAAGAATATTTTTTTTTTATTTTTTATTTTAGTTTTCCATTTCCAAATGTGAAATTATCTGGGTCCCTAAAATATCTCTCTAAACAATAAATACATTGATATAAAAGTCCTAGTTGCCTCATAAATGTACCTTTCTTGTTATAACTATCTTTTCGAAGAGCAAGGGGTTTGAGCGGATGCACTGCACACAGGTCTGAAACTTCACTTTTTAGGATAGAAAATAAAAACTAAAATTAATATTTAAACAGGCTTCCTAATCTAGTTGGACAGCTGCTAATTTTTCTGGGCTGCATGTCTTAGTGCAATTCGTGGAACAGTATAAACTATATCTGTAAAATTTTCCCATCTCATCTTTGTTGCTACTGATTTTAACCCTTGATCTTGTTTAAATTGTCTTATTTTTTATGGCTTGACTTTGAGCAAGAAAATATATTTTCTTGCTTGAAAAGCTCCAATCTGCCATTTTAATAACAAGATCAGCTCCTTAGGGTTTTTTTCATAAAACTAAGCCGGGAGATTTTGAGTCTCTTAAACATTGCATCTTTTGAACAAGCTGGTATGAATGAAATCTTGATCTTCCTTCCATAATATTTAAACACTGAGAAACTGAGAACACACTGTGTATATTCCTTTAAAGGAATTCAGTGGATAACTATCAAATTTTAATGCCACAATATGCTTCATTACCCACCTGCTGTTAAACATAAATGTTTATAAAAATTTGCATTAATTCTCAATTTAAAAGTTTTAAAATTTGTATCAAATATGCGGAAGAAATTAACTCATTTTGGTTTAATTTAAATTGTAAAATATTTTTTGGAAAAAAAAATTCTTATAAGGATATGTGGGGATAGGGTTAGTTATGTTTGGTGTTTGGTTCAAAGTTCTTGTCTGTAGTTTACATCTTATTGATGATTGTACAAGAAACTGATTTAGAGTTTTATGCTGAAAAAAGAAATCTTGCAATTCCAGGACATGAATGACTTCTCACCAGTCTTCAGGCAAGCTCTGTACAAGGGCTTGGTGGCCCCCAATGCAGAGAAGGGAACAGTCATCACCACTGTTTTTGCTGAGGACCAAGATCCACCGGTGAGTGCAGATTAAAAAATGAGCCACACAACAAACTCACACTTTACACCTCCTCCACAGACATCCATCCATTTTCTTAAACCCTTATCCCATTGTGGTTAGAAGGGGTGCTGGTGCCTAACTCCAGCTGTCAATAGGCAAGCGTACACCCTGGACATGTCTCCAGTCCATTGTAGTCTCTGTGTACAGTTTAGCTGAAATAAATAAGAAGCAAAATCTTCCCTAGTGACTGCATACTCCTGTCAGAAAATTAATCACTTTCAGGTGCAGGATATTACACAAACTATTTTCACGGTGTGTTCAAGACTGCAATCCTCTCATTAGTGATACAGAGCTGTGTGTGTATTCACTTTGCACTTATATGTGTAACATTATCTTTGCGTGCATCTCCTTGTATGAGTCATCTACTATTTCTGAGATTGCTCAGTGACAAGCCTTTCATCTAAAACTTTTCTTTTTTTAATGTGGCTGTACTACTTCTGATATTTAAGTTTTTAATTTATTAGCTTTTTTTAGGCATCCTATGTTAAAAAGCGGAATGGAAAATGTCTTCAGCTCTGAGTGGGTTTTTCTGTGAAGTTGTGGATGACTGGACTCCTATGCTATTACTGCCCCTCCTGTTAGTGGGATCTCACCCAGGCTGAATAGCTTGTATTCTCTCTACTGCACATGCACACTGAGGGAAGTGGATGGCTGTCAATTCTAGCTGTGGGTGGTAGAACATCTTCACAATGTCACCCTCGCTGTTGTACGTCTCACTTTATCTGGGAAGGAGGCTCTCCCTCCTGTTGCTCACCCTCGCCCAGTTGCTCTAATTCTAAAACTTTTCCTTTTTAAGTTGAACTTTGACATTGTTTGCTGTTATCATTCTGAACCTCACAAGGGCTGTTTTTCACCACAGTAAATATCCAATAGTGCTAAAGCCTGAAAAACAAAGCCAGGAACACAGTGACAGTAATAGAGATGAGAGAAAATGATTTGACAACCCAGGTCCCCAAACCAGCGCAGATTTTTACTGGCCTGGATTTGATATTTAACTGACTGCATGACACACACAGACACCCTTGCTTTTGTTAAACACCAAATGAGACTGGCTCACACATTTGCACAAGGTCATAAGCAAACTGCACTTACAAAGAAAAAGACTCTCATAGTAATATGGTGTATAAAAAGCAATAAATACTGAAGATTACCTCCTTTCTCATTACCTGTACCTTGGAAGAGGTGGCACAAGAGGTTTCCATGGAGATAAATATTAGCTTTTCTTCAGAACAAGATGGAAGGAATCTATTTTGTAGCTGAAAATTAAAATCCCTTTTTCTGTCTGTTGCAGAAGTGCAAATTTACTATAATTGATTCTGGCAAAGCTTATATTCCCTGTATTTTTTTTAGTCACAGATCTGATTAGTCAATAATCCATTTACAAATAAAATGACTAAATGAAGATATTCCACTCGCTCAGCTCTGGCCCCTCAGTTGCTTCAAATAAAAACTTTTTTAAAATTTATTAAATTTGCAAGATCAACCTATATTTTCTTCTGGTTATTTGTGATCAGGATGGAGTTGTACTACATCTAGGAGGAAACCTACACATCCTTCTAGAGCACGGGTCCCCAAAGTCGGTCCTCAAGGGCCGGCATCCAGCATGCGTTAGTTCTCTCCCTGATTTAACGCACCTGGATCAGATGATGGTTCACTAGAGGCCTAAGAAGAACATTGACATTCTGAAAAGGTTGTCACTATCAGCAAGGAGAGAACTAAAACATGCAGGATGCCGGCCCTTGAGGACGGACTTTGGCGACCCCTACTCTACAGTGTGACATGCCTTGAATATGTCACATTGTGACAAAAATAATGTTATGATTCAAGCCACAAAACTACCAAAACAGTAACTTCAGTATATCGCACTGTGACCATCATCCTTATAGCTGCCTGTCCCTTACCAAGTCTTTCTCAAGCTGCTTAATGTCTGGTTCGGTCCAACCCAGTTTGCAGTGTTTACATTATGGACCGTTCCTGACTACTGTGGGCGTGAATGCTTCCTTCTAACTCTGAATGGATATGTCTTGAATAAGATTAGCTATGAAATGATTGTTAATCAGGATCCATGAGTAATCATAATCAAGAGTCATAGTAAAGTCCATATCGTTACTGATGAATTGAATTGTGCTATGCTGGACAAAGGGATAAATTTTAAAGATTCTTTTTTCTCTCTTTTATGTCCTTGATGAATAGCACAGTTAAGTGAATCAAAGTGAGTCTTTATACAGATGTTTGGTGAGGGGCAGGCTAATGGTGGATATAATAGGCTAAGATTTAAAAAAAAAAAGACAAGAATGTGGTGATGCATGATGACAGCTCCACACAAGGGATGCAAAGAGCAGACCTGCTTCTTTTCTTCAGAATCCGTTTCAGCTCAAGGAAAGTCAATTAAATAGATTCATGAATTGTACGCTCAGAAAAACAATGTTTCTACATTTCTGTGGCTTGAATCATAACATTGTTTTTATGCTGCCTTTTTTCATGTTTTTTAAGTCTGTGAAGGTTATTTTCGATATTGTTAGAATGATCCATTATGAGCTATGTTAACTCTTTTCCTAATTTTACAGGGCACTCCGGCCAGCTTTGTGCGCTACAGAGTTGACCAGGAAAGGTCTCCTTACAGCGGAAGCATCTTTGATGTAGAGCAGGAAACTGGGAGAATCCTCACCAAGGTCAACCTCAATGAAGAGCCTAGTGTTACCTTTAAAGTAAGTTTCTACATATGTAATATGCATGATAGATATGTGTATGTTCGTCATTTCATATACTTATATTGTCCTTGTCATGTTAACTGGAGTCTTCCCAGACATTGACACATATATCAGAAGGAGGTGCAGTGATGTATTAAGGAGTGGGGGAAAGATTGCGCTACTTGAAAGGGCTCCCGTGGAATCCAAGTTGAGTCGTAGTAGCTATATATAGCACGGAAAGAGAAGGCTGGGTTGGTTGTGTTGCAGGAACCCACATTGTCTTGATTTTCACAGTGTGATAGTGAAAAGTTAAAGCTTAAAATAAATTGCTTTTCATCATTCAATTGTTGAAAAATCTTGACTAAAATTTATGGAATTGTCCTTGTATATTATAAATGGGTAACATCTGCTAATATTAAAAAGAAAACTGGGTTTGTTTTCACACCACAGTCCCATGTATTCACATAAATCAATATCACTGCCAGGGGGTGACCTTGCCTGAACTGTCTGCCTTTATCATTCCTGATCAGTATTTAGTCACTAGTGGAAACTTGTTTTCTGATCTACCATGCTCAAAAGTATAAAATTCAGTCACTTGAATAAAATTAAGTATTTTGTTTATTATTTTGACGTTAGTTCTTTTAACCATGTGATTTTGTCCCTTTAAAATGATATCATATGCACTTGGACGAATTCCTCAATCTTATATTTTGCAGAAAGTTTTGTATGTCAATCCAGTTTGGTTGAGTTAATTCAAAACAACTTCCATGGACCGGCAAAAAAATGGATAAATCACATTTGAAGCACAGTACTATCTAGTTCAGCTCAATTGCTTCTAATTTACTATAGTGCAAATCATTCCAATTATAATCAGTACACTCAATTTCAATAATTTAGCAACCATAAAAGTGCCAATTTGTGAAAATGTTTCTCTAAAATGGCCAAATGAAAGGAACTGACAAACCCCTTTAATTACGTCTACTGGTCCAAACATGTGCAAGATGGGTGATGACATTGAAAAGAATTTTAATTGGAACAAAGCTCTGGTAGAAATAGTTGATGAGGGCAGTCAAATTCTTCAACCGACAGAGTAGTAATGTGACACAAAGTAAATGCTACTTTCTATTTTACGTTTGAAAATCCATACACACATTGGATGATTTCATATCAGATTTAAAATATAGTTGTTATTTTAAGTAGGACATTATGAAAGTAATCAGGATAAGCACAAAAACTGATTCTCCAATTAGCAACTCTTTTTTTGTTGTTTAGATAGAACTATTTGAAACATTAGTTTGTGTCAGTTAACTGTAGGGTTGCAAATTGCTTTTCATTATTAATGTGTCTGTCTTTCAGTTTATTTCATCTCTTGTTCTTCATATATTTTTCCAAAAGTTCTATGTCTATTCTTTCTACTTATCTCTCTCACTCCGTTGGATCACTCTCTCACCCCCTTTGCAGTTTGCAGTCTATGAATGTAGATCAGAACAATCACACTTTCCCTGTATTAGTTTTGCAAGGTTTTGCTGCCATGTATTTATTAAGATGCTGAGCATGTCTACCAAAAACACCTGGCAAGAACTTCAAAAGAGGAGTTAGGGAGACACAGTATGGTTTGGAGTTGTGATAATTGTGCATTTGCGCTTTCATGAGTATATCGTTCTGATGTGTCTCTGTAGCTGTTTGTGATTGCCTTTGATAACGGGGAGCCGGTGAAGTCAAACAGTACTTTGGTGGAGATCACTGTTCTTCAGCCCTCTCTCATCCCGATCTTCACTGAGGAAGAGTATACGTGAGTATCACTGACATGCCGTTGATGCAGCTGACTGCTCCTGTACACTCTCACACTTTGGAGCAGCTTTGGATGTGCTGCTAGACAAAGGGGGGTAGCTGACAACGATTAGAAAGTGTGGACAAGAACAGCTTATTTGATGTTACATCATCTATTCCACATTTTTGACAATCTGAACCATAATGACCTCATAAATTATATATTTTGTTTTGCGCTACCATGATGGCACTTCTCATGCATTTATTATGTTTAAGAAAATTTTAACTCTCTGTGTAACTCTCTCAAGCTCAGCTTTTACATGGCTCTCTTTTTAGCATGACTGATCAAATTTTATATGTGTTTATATACCGGAGCAGGCCTCACATTTCAGCACCACTTTAATCCTCATTTGTTTCCATTATTGCAGATAATTGGGATACACTCTGTCTATTAAGAGACACTTTTAAAAAAGATAAACTATTTAAATGGTTAAAATGGCAGAGAGAGAATCAGATGAGGAAAATGTTCTCCCCACTGCTCTGAAATGCAACACTCAGCTTTTCTAGGCCGTGGTTGGGTGGAGTTTTTCACTAATGATGGTACTGAAGCTTGAGAGGATGCCAAAAAGAAATGTTTTATTAAATATAAACACATTATTGACATGCCGGTTTAAGCTGCTTGGAAAAAAAATATTGTGTGAAGCAATAGAGCTGATTCTTGTTGGGTATTATGTCATGCTGCCGTAGGTACTCTTCTGCAGAGATTTAAAGGATCCTTGCCAGACTTTTAAGCTTCCAAGGTCTCGTGGCAAAGTCATCTGGCGTGTAGTTAGTCATTAGGAGCTTAAAGTACAGCTTACTTTAAGTGGATTGATTTAGTATCTTGTATGTTTAGAGTCCTGGCAGACTCTCTTTTGTATGCAAATTTAACGAGTCTATCTATGCATTGAAGGGGTAATGTAAGTGCAGCTTAACCTGTCAACATGTCACTTGAAATGTTGCACCTTTTGTCACGGCTTTTGTTTTTTTGTCCATGTTGCAGGTATTAGTTAAACTATGGCTTGTTCAGAGTTTATTTATGTCTGAAGTTTGTGTGCTTTCATTGGGGTTTAAAATTTCCATTATTAATGCCATTTGAGCTTCTTTACATTTTGTGACATCAGAACCACTTTAATGTATTTTAATGTGATTTGATGTGAGATACCTTTATTGAAAGTGGAAAGAAAATGATTCATGGTTCTCAAGAATTGCATAGATAAAACCCCCTTTTCTCTTTCATCCTTAATTAAAATTTAGTGCAGCCAGTTGCCTTAAGACATGACTTTCTATGTAGTTCATCTGTGTTTAATTTGGTCTCAGTTTAAATGCAGCTGTTCTTTGTAGGTATCTGAAGTTTGTCTTACAAGATAAGTGAACTCTCTGCAGTGTTTGGAGCAGGCAAAGACTGTTCTAAGCATGGAGGCTGCAGACTCGACGCAGCCATTCCGACTTCAACTTAGATTTTTTGCCGCATATCTTTCTCCCCTTCTCAATCTGTGCCCTTAATGTCTGAATACTGTTCCATAAAGAATCTGTGCTCAGTACAATAGGTCGGCACACACTCCTCAGACGTGACCTTAATGACGAGCTAGCTTTCTTTCCAGCTACTACTGAAAAGAAGTCTAAGGAATTATGTTTACATGTTTCCACAAGCAATGTCGGGGCAAACATGTGGAAGAAAGTTCCACATTTGTATTTCTTTTTCAAAATGTAGTAAGCTGGTTGAAATAAAACATAATTAAAACTTTAACATTATTCGTTCAACTTTACAGGTAGTGTACAGCTTTGTGGTGGTCCCAGAAAGAAAACGTTGACAAAGTTTTGAAAAAAGTGTTAAGGACATATTTATAAGGCAGTGTGCACCCCCATGCAGTTTTAGTCAATGATTAATTCAACGGGACAGCAATGTAGCCATTGAAACGCCATTGATTGAATGAGTGGCGAGCCTGGGAACGCTTTGCAAACTGGTTGGGATCTTTGGTCACACTGCCAAAGTTACCACACAGTGGCAAGCCTGCTGTAAATTATGAGCATGAAAGCATTAGCCAGGTGCTCAATCCTCTCCTGCAGAACAAGCCTCTCTCCAGTGGAGAGCATACAATCTGCTTCCTTTGCGATTAACCATCTACTCGTTCCTCTCCTCTCAATCTCTAATGATTGTCTTCTCCCTAAAGAAACCTTTCCAACACAAATCACTTTTTAAATGTCCACAGAAGTTCTTGTCTGCCCCAGTTAGTTATAGCAGCAATCAGGTAAGCTATGCCTATTGCTCTGTGGTACACAAACATCTCAGCAGGCCTTGGCTGACTTAATGATTTCTTCTCCTGCTTTATGGTTGCTCTTCCCCATCTGTTAGTGGGAAATTAGGTGCTCTAGTCATTGTTGGCTAAAACAAATTATGTGTACTGTTGTTTTTTAGCATTGTGTTTCTACTTGTTTTTTTTTTTTGTTTTGTTTTTTAATTATGGAAATATACTTTTTGTATATATTTTTCATAGCATCACAAATGCATTAGATGTTTGGCTAACCATCACAACGCTGTCTTTTATAGCTTACACAAATCAAACATTATCAACAAAATTAGGCTTTATTGACAAAAAAAATATCCTTTTGACATCAAAGTGAAAACTAATGTATACAAAATAAAATAAAAACTACATAAAGATATGTAAAATGGAATAAGCTATTGGCTGATTTTAGTACCAATTGGCTGGTGATTAGCTAGTACAATCACAATGAGTTGGATAGAGATCACCTTAGTGTAGTGAGCACGCCTGAAGTGATTGCATCATAAACTCACCTGTGTCTGGGCGGGCCATTCACTGGTTAATCAGAGTTCCCAGCTGACATTACAGCATGAAGACAAAAGAACTCTTCAAACAAATCAGAGAATGTTATTGAAAAGTTTTAGCCAGGAGATGGATACAAAGAATATCTGAAGTACTTAACTTCCTCTGGAGTTCATTTAAATTTCTTCATACTTCTTTCATGATGAAATGAAGATGCATAAATCTGCTTGGATCAGGCCGTCCTCCCAAACTGAGTGACTGTGCAAGAAGGAGACTAGTGAGACAGGCCAAACAGCGTTTGCCTTGGTTCTTCATCAGTCAAAGCTTTATGGAAAATGAGAAAGTCACTGTTAAAGAACATCCATGTCAAACCTTGAAGAAAACGACTCAACGCATCCAGCAAAAGCTACACGGAAGTGGTGTGAAGACAACAAACAGAACTTTGGAATACTCTTTATAAGCTATGCAAAATGGTGGTCTTTTTCTGACCAATAAGTATTTACATATGGACACAGTCATGCATTTAACAGTACCACATTTCTAAATACATATTCTTTGATAATAGAATATGATAATGCATGCATATCACAGAAATTCATGTCTGTGATAGCAGATATGAATTTCATTGCCTACATCATGTTCAGGGAGTAAATAGTGGAATCCCTAGAAAAGTATCTGCCTACAGCAGTACACACTTCTATAAAATGTATTGTAGCTAGGAGAAAGTGAGTTGGTGGTTTCCTCAGCTCGTATTTTTGCTAATCTCTTCCTTTTTCCCTGAGACTGCCTGAAATTAGTGTTCACCTTTCCTACTCCTAGAGAAGTTGTCAGGCCAAAGACCGTGACACTCAGACCTACGGGAGGATTGAGGGAGCTTTGGTGGAGTCATTGACATTTCAGTCCAAATGCTGGCCCATATCCACTTACCCAGTAGTTGTTTGGCAGCCATTAATTTTAACTACCCTCATTGATCAAGTATAATGTTGGACATGGAGAATGTATATAATACCTGTCCTACAAGAAAAAAAATATGATTCGGTGAATATTGGAGTAGAAGCATTTCTTCCTCCACCGTATTACTGGTGAAAATTTTCCTGGAGCCCCAGAGGGCATCCTGGTGAACTTTACTGAAGCCTTTTGCTTTTTTTCCAAGTCAGGAGCACAATCCATAAGGGAAGTCTTAAACTTTGGTCTGAAAGCAAGCAAATGGACACGTATTTCTCCTTCTGTGTAACTGGAGACGGGGGGTTAGTTTGCCGTATAACATAGACCTGATATGCGAGTCCCTCCCTACCTTCAGTTGCTCTAAGGCTATGTTTTCTGGCCCAGTATTTCAAACCTGCTATCTGAGCAGTTTTTTGTGCTGCTTATCTCCCGTCAGCACTTCCCTTTCTAAATCTACTCTAAATCGCTTGAGACTTTTGCCTGAGTGATTCCGAGTATGTCATTTTATGTTCCCCTTTCCTCGTCCCCTCTGTTCACTCACAGCCAAGCTTCCACGTCCCCTGAGTTTTTCTTCTCAGCCTTTTACTATTTTGCTTTTTCTTCCCTTTGTGTTACTCCCCACTTGACAGTCAGAGGACCATCACTTTTCTAAAGGGTGTAAATAAACAGAGATTTTATATATATATATATATATATATATATATATATATATATATATATATATATATATATATATATATATATATATATATATATATATATATATATAAATTGTCCTCATCTTTGAAGTTAGCTTTGCTCAATCTACTTAAATACAAATCAGTGTCAATATTTATTTCTGTAGTCATGACAGGGACAGGTTCAGTGAGTAATAAAAACATTGTTACTATAATCCTGATAGTTAAATGTTCTTTTAATTATCTGCCCCTCTGCCATTTCCCAATTCTGCATTTGAAAAAAAAACACATACACAAAAAAAAAAAAAAACAGATACAGGTGCATCTTAATCAATTAGAATATAATCAAAATTATAACGAATAAAAAAAAATCAGTTTTGAAAGGAAAAGTAAATCATATACTTCAATACACAGAGTGGTGTAATTCAAGTAAGTATATTAGAGATTTTATGAGTTTGGCTTACAGCTTATATAAACTGACAAGTTCCTTCCTCAGAAATTACAGTACAGAAACAAAAGTTATTTTTAAGACATAAATACAATCTTATGGCCATGTTATGATGTATGTAACCATGTTGAAGGCTACTTATTTGACAGTAGTTGAGCAGAAGTTATTAGGATAAGCCACAAAAGGATAAGAACAAATAATTGAAATGCTTATGCTTATATATTTCCAAATATAAGCATATTTTTGGAAAAGTGAATTTATGAAAAATGTGCAAGACAAAAAGTTAAGAGGAGTAACTTTTATCAGAAAAAGGTCCATTCATGAGTTTGCCGGCAATACACAAGGCAAGAACTCTATGGACTACAACTATTGGATTCTTGTGTTAAGCAATATTTATTTATTTATTTATTTATTTTTCTTCATTTTCTTATTCAGCAAGTTCCTAAGCTTGTTATTAAGATGCTTTTTGAATAAAATACATCTAATAGTATCAATCCAGGACATTATATTGAAAATTTCCCTCAGAAATATCCATATAACATGAGGAATAGCCCAAATTTTAGCTAGACCAAAACGTTTTGTACTACTTGATATATTACTCAGTATAAATATATTCTTAAAAAGCATTCCTGGATACTTTGGTAAGTAAACTGTAGCTAAGAATCACCTCCCAAATTTCAACATGGCTACGGTTCTTCCATAAATCAGCAGATGACATGCTTCTATGCTATTCATCTCTTTTAGAGGCATTTTTAGCGATTTGCCAGCTGTTTATAAAAGTTATAGAGGTTCCCTGAGCCCACGTATTTATGCTCACTGCCATGCATTTCAAGGCTGAGCTGTGAAAATCACACTGCATTCTCCCACACATTGGCTTTATGCCTCACTGAAAATCTCCATTTAAATAAATCAACTTCTCTGTAATCTGTTTGTCTGTGAACATTTATCCTTTAAGTTCCTTCCTTTCTTTCTTGACTTGTAGTTTTAGGGCATGGGGCTTCTTAATGTAACTAAAGGGCATGATTGATTTTCAGCTGCAGGTTTAAATCTGCAGCATTGAGCCTTAAACATGTGAACTCCAGAGGCTTGCTGACCTTTTGCTCAAATCTGCTCAATAGACAGGCATCATGCAGCTGTCCAGCTGACACAAAGTCATCATTGTACACATCCAAATATCAGATAAAGGTCAATGCAGAAAGACAGAGGAGACAAGAAGCATAACCTATCATTAAGGGCTCACCCTGGCTTTTTTTTAGATAAGTGTTTCTAAATGTAGTGTATGCCCAATGCTTACAAGATCAGCTTTGTCTTATTATGGATGTTTATATGAAATGAGCAAGAAAATGCATGGTGGTGCAGTTGGTATCACTGTCTTAGCTCTCCAATAGTCTACAAGCATGTCTGTTCGGTCAATTGGTTACTCTAAGATTCTCTTAGGTTGCCTGTTCTGTGTGTCTCTGTGTTGCCCTATGATCCTTTTGCACCCTGTCCAGGGAATACAGAAGAGGTCCTAGCCTACCAACAGAACTGCAAAGAGCATTTAAATTTTGCCTTATTTTTAAAGTTATAGCACACCTTTAATCCACTGGGAAAGCTGAAGTAGGTTGACTTGGAGTTTGCTGTTAAATTTGGTATTGACTGAAAAACTAAGCTCTCAAAGAATTTTGTTTTCTATCAGCTGTTTTAGAAACAGAAGCTGAAATGTCTTTTTCAGATTTGTAATTATCATTCATCATTTGAATATTTGCTTGCAGGCAGAGACACACCAGGGTGGCACATCAGCTTACTAACAAAACTTACAAAACAAGACTTCAATTCATCCATCTCACTCACTAAAGTGAACTGATAAATGCTGAACAACTGGGGTAGCATAATAAACAAGAATTTATGATTTACCCTATGTGTTATGGTGAACTTTTTGTGCCATCTTGGAAGTACACTTCATTCACATGATGCACGTCTGAATTTACTGTATTAAAAAAACTCATCAAGCACAGAAAGGTCACATCTGACACTGATGTTATGCTCATTGCTTGTTTTTCAGTCTGTTGTGCATTGCAACAAAGGAACCAAGGTATAAAGTGGAGTATGGTAGACGCGACAACAGCTGCCCCTGTGGTGTGTAACAAGGTTTATCCGCCTCTGCCTTGTCTCGTAAGCATCACTCTGCCATTGGCCCTGGGGCAGAGTGCTTGCTGACACATGTGAGCCGCCCGCACCTCTCAGCGGCATGTCATTCACTCTCTCATGTTGACACCGGGACCCTCTGCTGTCTATAGACATGTCAGGTTGCTCTTCTGTCTATGCCACTCTTCTTGCTCTAGATTAGTTTTTTGTTGTTTTTTTTCCATCTCAATTGAAAAGTAACTTTGCCCCTACTTAGAAAAAACTAAAATAACAGGTTGGATTTAATAGAATTCCTCACCAATTGACTTTTGTTAAAAAAAAAAAAATCAAATTTCATTGTTTAAGCCAACTTTTATGCAAATATCTGAATACTAGTAGAGCAACAATTTATCAAAGCAAGAGTATTCCACCTGTCAGTCTAAATTACCCAATTTATCTGCCAAGGTCCTGTTTACATGTAGTTCCACTTTTATAATAATTGGCATACTTTAGTCATAATAATGTCCACCTGGGCATTCCTCAGCAGTTTTCAACCCTCAGGCAGAGACACTTTGTAAGAAGGTGATAACAGTGTTGCCTCCTCCTGGAATTCACATTGTGTCTGCTCCAGACTGCCTTCATTTTCTTCTTAAATTGAAAGATAACCCTAAGAAAAATCAGCATATCTCACTTAGCAATGCTACGGTTTCAACAAACCAAACTCATTCTTTTATCTGAGAAGACTGGAAACATTCAATCTTAAAGTTCTATTCCCTCATTTTGCTATGTGAGAAGCCTCTTTCAGGCAGACATTTTTCAGTAGTCTCACTCCAGGGGTCATTGCACCTCATTATTTAGTGTGGAAAGTGCAGAGACAGACATTTGTTGCACCTCCAAAGCAGCAAAAGTAGTAACTGTGATGAATCAATGTCTTTGATTTGGAACAAGCCACACTGGACACCGCTGCTAACATCGAACTGCTGACGCTGCGGTATCTGTGTTTGGTCAATCAAAAAAGTATGGAAGGTAAAAAGTACCTCACTTTAGCCATCTGCATTTACAGTTGCTGTATTCTAGGATTTGTCTTTTTCTCATATTGTGTTCTTGTCCTTTGGTCTGTACTTTGTCATTTGATGGGGGTTTTTTTTGGTTGTTTTTTCCAAACTTTTCAAATATTTTTTTTCTATTCAATAAATTGTAGCATTTGTGGTTATATTCACTTAAAGTTAGATATAATCTTAGAAGCTGGGAAAGGTCAGATCATTTACTTATTAACCACATTGCCAAAACAGGTGTCTACTGTCAGTAATGGTTTGGGGATTCATGTCATTGTTTGTATACTGTGTAGCCATCTATTCTGACATTTTAGAGACATTCAAACTTTATGGAGATGGTAATTTCATTTTCCAACAGGACTATTCTAGTGTATGAATATAAGTAATTTCTAAAATAAATGTTTTTCCAATATTCTAATCTCTTAAGGTGCACCCACATAGAATCAGGAAGTTTAGACATTGGTAGGAGTTTATCCTGTAAAAGTTTGAGTATCTGCACTTCACACTTCACATGCCTTGCCTGCTGGTAGTGGACAGAGGGCACACTGATGCTGGCACATGGCAGTCTCGCCTCTGTTAGACTGCCCTAGGGCAGCTGTGGCTACAGTTTAGTAGTTTACCATCATCAGCATGTCCAAATGTGCATGAGTGGATGAATGACTGAATGTTATGTAAATTGCTTTGGGGTCCTCAGGACTTGATAAAGTGCTATATAAGTACAAGAAAATGTCATTATGATTTTGTGACACATCTCCTGCAGTTACTGTGAATTATAGTCAACTTTGGAATTGAATTTGAAATACATAATACTATGTAACATAAACACTGAATCATACTTTACATGCAACAATGAGAGAATAAGCGAAAAGATCTCACAATAGCATAACCCGTTTTCCCAGTGAGATTATGTCATATCATTCCTCAACCCTTACAGCCGTTCTTCTCTCTATGGGAGAAGAAGAACAGGGGAAGGCATTTCAGCTTGAAGTCAATACATAACTTTTTAGACTGGCATGTATTGTATTAGACAGGTATGTAAAGTGGATGTTTTCGACAAGAAGATATTTGAGTATCTGCTTTTAACCAACTCTACAAATGTTACATTTAAAGAATTTCTTGACTGAACTGGTAAATAGATATTTTCAGTCTCAGCAATTTTCAGAATGAATGGTTGAATACATAAGTTTGTTCATTCATGAATAATCACATAAGGTCAATTAATACCAAAGAACAAATTAATAGACTGAATCCCAACAAACCTTATCCCTCTGCAATTTATTTATTTATTTATTTGCATCATTAAGTGAAAAACGTCAAGATTTCTGATGGACTTACAGTTAAAATCTTCCATAATATGAAGACTTTATCACAGTGCCACAGCCCCAAATTTGTAACGTTATCTTCCCCAAAGTATTTCACCATAAATAAGAGACAGAAAAAAATTACAAAAGGAGTGTTGCTTTGCTGCTCAGCTCTTTTTCAATCTGCTGCTCCTTACACTGTCCTACTCTGAGAGAGAATGCTTTGCTTTATTATGCAGCCACTGTGTGGTATTCACAGAGATGTGGCACCACTTTGATTTATTTTTTTACTTTTTTTTTTTTTTTTACCTTAATCACATTTTGCTCAAAGAAGAAAGTACTTTAACCGATTTTGCACCTGTGAGATAAACTGTGTTGACTAGCTTGATCTGCAGGTTAAACAATGTCACATGACAAAAGCCTAATAAAATAAATGGAAAGTATTGGAACAGAAAGTGAACGTGTTACTCTTTTAAATGTTTTCTTTCATCTTGCAAAATTTTCCGTTGATACTGGGAGTTATGTCTGTCAGTCTTGTTTTTCATGTTTCTATCTATGGCATTTTAATTGTGCATCTAAATTTAATTCTGTAACCTTTGCTGTGTCTTACTCAGGACTTCTTTCTAATGCAACTTACCTGCATAAATTAAATTATTTTATGATTGCAGTCATGTCTTTTTATTCGCCTAAATTTATCAGTTGTTTATTTGATGCAGTTATGTATGATGTCATGTTAGAGCTGTATTCTTTCTCCATGTTAATAATCCCTTTTTTATTAAATGTGCAATTCCATTTTCTGTTTTGCTTTCCACTGAGACACAGAAACGAACAAACGTTTTTGGTTAGAGTAGAATAACAGTCTACAAATTAGTTACAATGCAAACTAACAGGGGAATCTGGCTTATACATTTACAATAAATGTTTCTGTATTTTTGAAGAAACAACCTGTGTATTGGTTGAATCTTTGCAAACATGTTAGCAAGTCAAGAGCTCCACACTCCAAATGTTTAAGGGAAACATTATGTACTCTCTGAGAAGTTTAGGCACTGTTTCCAAATATGAGTCAGCTTTAAATAAACTGACATTATCTTACTATATTTGTTTGTTTTGTTTTATTTGAGAAAATATAAGACACTGACACATAGAACATAATTTTTTTTGTTGGACACAACAACTGACCATCCAGTTATACTTTCTTCTTCTTTCTTTGTACTGATTTGACCAAAGTGCTGGACAGCAATGGCTGCCTCATCATTTCTTTGATATCTTTCCAGGTTTCTGCCAGTGAAAGAGCTGTCTCCAGTTGGCACCGCAGTGGGGACTATTTTAGCTGCTGCTATGAATCAAACCATCTTCTACTCCATTGTTGGAGGAAATGAACTAGGTATGGCCTACAGATCAAATATGGTGCAGGAAATGAAGACTAATTGAATTTTCTCTGGGTACAAGATACAAATAGTCTTTTCCACACACTTCCTACCTAGGATTGTCTGGGACACAAACTATGGCTTTGAAAAAAACTGCTTTTTATTTATTTCATTAGAGAGAAACTTCTGTTTTAGGTACAACATTGTTTGTACTGCCATATATTGTATGAGTTTTGTTTTTTGTTGTAAAGTGTCCCTGAGGAAAACAAAAACAGAATTTTTCTTAATATTGAAGGCGACAGAGTTTATATTAAGTCCATCTTTGCATAGATATTGAAAATCAAATTTCTGTTGCACCCAAACTTTAAATGGGTTGCTAAACTTGTTGGCAAAGAGAAACAGAAATTATTTTACATTTGAAAAGTGACAAAAAAATCTAATTCAATCAAAAGCAGAAAACAGGCATGTGAACTAGAATAATAAAAAGGAGGAAAACAACCATTTTTGTAATAGTCACTACATTTTCTTGTTTTCAGGTCATTTTAAGGTGGCCAACAGCACAGGTGTCATCTCCATTGCCAAACCTCTGGACTATGAGAATATAACCAGATACGTTCTCAGGGTGCAAGCAGATTCTTTGGGAGTTGTCATGTCCAACCTGCGTGTGCCTTCTAAAAGTAAGAACTAACTTTAAAATATAGGTGTCTTACAATGGTTTTGTGACTAGAACTGTGAAATTATTTTTGAATAAATGTTCACTGCATTTATCCATCATGAGCTGCTTTGTGTGGTTTGTTTTATTGATGTTTTAAAACATGTCAAATACTTTGACATGTTTTTTTTTTTCCATTTTACACAGAAAAGCAACATCTTCACATAACCAGATAGATAATTTAATGTATGTGCGTTTGTATATTACTATTTTTTTTTTACCTTTTGTTTAAGATTAACAAAAAATATCCAGTGTGATTTAAGATGGGCAGCAGTAGCAGAAACTACTGGAAATTGTTAGTTTAATGCATAATTATTATGACACCAGTCCCTGCTTTAACTGTATTTTAATGATATATATATCATCATTTGTTTTAATTTATGCTTTTTTTCTCTATATGGGGCATTTATGAGATTATTCACAGAAAAAGAATATTTAATTAATTCAGCTTATGCTTTCTTTTCTTTTTAAGTTAAATATGTTTATTGCTCTAAGGTTTGTGCTTTCCATATTTCTGTTAAAATATAATTGCTTAGTTTGGGTTGGTCCAAATATATGATTTTAGAAATGGCCTTAATAACCTAATCTATTAGCATTTTTATATTATCATTATTTAAGGCTATCATTTAAAGAAAACTCATGTAATTCCCTTGCATAGAAAGGAGCACATTTCAAATGATTAATGTTGGTAAGTTTTTTGATTATGGCTTGGAGCTGCTGAAAACCCAGTTTCTAAGATAATTTAAATGCATCATAAGACCATTAAAAAAAGAAGAGATTTTTAATGCATACATAAAATATCCTACATTGTTCACCACAAAATCAGGAGGATAAAAAACTGAAAAATGTCACTATGCTTATAAGAAATGTATAAAATGTAAGAGTTTCTCTATTTAAATTGCTGAGATTAATTGTTTTTATTTTCAGTATACTCTTTTGTATTGAACTACACCTGCAAGCTGATGACATAATTTCTTATTTTAGAGTTCTAAATCTTTTCAGCGTCCATGTGAGTTAAATTGTAGGTTTTACAGATTTCTCTATATATTTTGCTGTGTGCCCTCTTCCACAAATGCAAGTTTTAAATGCTGTTTGTGGATTTATTTTGTTTTGACTTTAGAGAACACTTTCTCAGATATCAATACTACATCTAGGTTTTTATTAGGCTTGTTAATGGCCAGTTTACTGACATAGAAGTTCCCTGCGATGACAAATAATTTTCTGCCTCCAAACCTGGTCAAGGAGTAATCAATGGCCTGCTCTTCACGCCTCTCATCTTCTCACTCTGTGTGGCCCTCACATTGTAATGACAGTAATTACAAGTAAACACTAGTCAGGCACACAAACCATACGAGGGCTCTTGTCTCACACATAAGGGAGAGTTTTTGAGTGGGTAGATGCATTTTTCTTTCCTCACTTGTAACCAATTATGGAGGCTTTACAATGAATAACAGCTTTTATCTCAGGATTATGATAATTGAGTTAGGTTGTACACCATCAGGGCACTGAAACTATCTCACTTACCCAGAAGGGTGAGTATTCTGGGTATGTGATTGATAGACTTAGGACTAGTGGAGAGTTAATGTATCTAATACATTCTGTGTACACACATTAATTTATCATAAGGTCAAAATGGAAGACGGTCATGCTTTGTATATGGGAACACACCCCTTACTGCTCTCCAGCTTGTTTTGAAGTGATCCTTTCTTTTAATGGGCCTGTTTTTTTTTCCATGCATTTACGTTATGAGTGTGTGAAAGAAAACTTGGCACTTGCTGTATTTATGTTTTAAAAGTCTGGGAGGAATATGATAGGAGAGACGAACTCATTCCCTTGAGCCATGTTCATATGTGATTCACACTGTAGCCAGTGTCTATGTAATTCAATGTGATGTGTTGGGGTTTCTTTCCAATTCCCTTGATGCATCCTTAGTTTCACTGCAGCATGACTTTACATTATTGTGAAGAAAAAGAGATCCTGGATATTATATTTGTCCAACAGGCAGACCTGGAGGGATCGTATGAGTGCTGACGATTGCTTAAGAAAAATGCAAGCAATGAAATATGTGAAGCTTCACTAAAAGGCCATTGTTAAATTTTTAATTCTGTGTAGAATATAATTGTTCTAATTAAGATTATCTAAAGCTTCAAATAAGGGATTGATTTAGGGAGTCATTCCCACATTAGCCCTCCTCCTGAGACCGGAGGAGGGCTAATAAATGAATTGAGCTGCAGTGTCTTTAGATCACAGAATTTCAATGCACTAGAACGGCCCAGTCAAAGTTCAGGCCTAAAACCATTGGACAATCTGTATGAATTCTCCATCCAATCAGACTGAGTTTGAACTATTTTGAGAAGAACGTATACAAAATCACTTCAGATAGCTATCATAGCCAATTAGAAATAACCAAATAAAAAGTTTGCTATTCATGTTTTTTACATTTTTACAATTTAAAAGCTGATAGAAATTGTTTCAGAAGTATCCCATACTTTGAAAGTATGAGATAAACAAAAACGTAATGTGATGATGTGGTTTTCTTCAAAGAAAAATACTTCTGGGTTATTTTCCATGAAGTAATACATTTCAGAGTAGTCTTGGGAACAGAAGAACTAACTCTGATCTGACAGTTTCAAGGCCAGAATATGCATCATCTGATACCACGTGACAGAATAAGCTTCTGGCTGCTAAAGATGAAAGTTTCCAAACTGATCTTTTTTTTTTTTTTTTAATTTATAAATGTATGAGGAATCAGCAAACCTGGCTTATTAGACTCTTGAAATACATTGACTCACTCAAATTGGTGTTTCTCACAGTACATGCCAAAGTTTTTTGGTTTCACATTGCCTAAGAGAAATGGAAATTAGACCTGCATTTTTAGCTTAAGTAAAAGTTTGTCCAGAACTTTATTTGTTCATTTACATTTATACTGTTTTTTTTTTTTTGCTTTTTGCAGCCAACACTGCCAAGGTATTTATTTTTGTAGAGGATGAAAACGACCACCCGCCCGTCTTCTCCAGAAAGCTCTACATAGGTGGCGTGACTGAAGACACCAAGATTTTCAGCTCTGTTCTCAAAATAGTGGTAAGAAAATAGAAAACATAGAAAATAACTTTTTTAAATTTTTGTTTATGCAGTACATGTAGAGGGAATTGGCCTAACCTGCAGTGCCTGATTCCCTTCTCTGGCAGCCTTGGTGTGACAATTCATCCGATCAGCTTTACTCCGCACAGTTTGATCTGTTCCGCTATCTCTGGTTACATCTTTGTCAGTTTTGATCATTTTGTTGTCTGCTTTCATTCACAAGCAGGTAAAACCTGCACATTGGCTTCAGTATACAACGATAGAAATATGTTCCAATCTGTTTGTCATGTTTTTGTTACCGAGTTCCTCTGCGATATTTAACTTGTGAAACATTCTCTAACATAATGTTGCTAATGTTCCTAAGTTCTGCTTTATATACAGTTGAGGTAATGATTTGACCAGATTCTCCAGGTCTCTAGGCCGAGTCATAGAAAGTCCACCTTCAATAAATTAATTATTGAAGCCAGACTCTTAATATTACTTTTTTATCACAGTTTTCCTGAGTAAAAAAAAGAAGTTGACAATGTAAGATAGAGCAAACTGATAAAACCAATTTTTAGTTGATGCTTTCCAACTTTTCTCAAAATGGTATTTCTATTTATTATACAGATAAAATAAAATCTTTCTTGATAGTTACCATTTTAACTGAATATTTGTATTTTTCTCACTTATATTACTCCAGGGGCTAACACTAGCCTTCCTTTCACAGAAGATGAAATAAATAAGAAGTATGTTTCATTGACGGTTTTGATGCATTTGGGCTCCACTGACAGAAGTGAAATCTTTGCCTCTGTCTTTACTCTGACAGGTTGTGACATTGTTTTTATTGATCCACACATCAATAAGATATTTGCTTGGTAACTTCCCCAACAGTAAAACAAGCAGAAAAGTAAAATAAAAGTTCTTTTTTTAAACCTCTTCACTTATCAGGAATTGTTTGTAATTAGGCAACAGTAAAGCCCCAGACAACTATTCTGTAAAGTAATCATGTATAAACACAAACAGAAGACATCGTTATTTAAACTTTTATATAAGAGTGCTTATTGCAGAACCTTTCAAAGTATTTTGTTGAATGTTTGCATGGAGTACTGGAATGAAACACAAAGGCAACTTCTTTTTGTCTCATTTAACTTGGAATGCACCAAAGTGTTTATTACTTAGTGTAGCAATTTGTTATATACCATAGTTACCAAACTGAGAGCTATTTTCTGCTCCACTAGATGATATTTGAAGATGAAGATTATAAAAAGTAAAGTTTATGTCTCACTTTGCTCCACAGAAACACACAAGTATTGCAAGTGTTTTATATATACATTTAATTATATTTTAAAGGTTTAATTTTGGTATAGTAGTGTGTACATAAGATGATGAATGTTCAGTTAATCAGATAAATATGTTCTTTAATTAAAAAAATATGTTTTCTTGGGAAACGTAATTTTATTTAAGGACTAACTAGACTCATGGCAATGCAAATTACTCTTTTGGGGTTCCCTTGTGACTACCTGTTCCCATGCCTTTTAAAATTGTGAATAGTTGTATTTAAGCATGAGAAACTACCAGGCATATTTCATAAAAATTTATTCTTTGATGCCTTTAAAGAAGAACAAATTGTATGCTAACCAAGAAGCACAGACTTCTGGTGCCCTACTTTAAACACCTGTCTGTGTGTCCATAACAATTTAAGGGATTTCTCTCTCGTAATGTTGGCAAATGTAATTCATAAAATCTATACAGGTGAGAATATCTGACTATATTGACTTATGTACTTCAAGACTGCATCCAATGTATGTATCTCCTCTGTTTCAATTGCAAGACAAAAAAAATAATAAAAAATTGCTGCAATTTATCAGTGTCACCACATACACAAAGAAAACACATTTGTATCTGAACTCGGTGGCTGATCAGATTTGCTCAGTTCTTGATGGTGAAAATTGGTATAAAATGTACATTTTAAAGAACATGTACATATACTCCCTGCTTTTTGGTGTTTTTTTTAAGCTGAAAATGAGCTCATTGTTAGGCTGCCTGACCAAACATTTTGTTCAGTCCCCACACTCCCATTATCAAGCACACCAGGCTGCTGTTTTCTCTGAAAATATCACTCTGCTCTACCTCATCAAAACCAAGTGTCAGGCACATAGCAATAATTGGATCCACATAATGTCACTGGAGACAAATTTGGATTTGTTGCTTATGAATACCAGGACAACACTTTTCCACCATGTCAATTGGACTTTTTCACAGTACACATTAAATGCATTCGAGTAGGTAATGGGTAGGTATATTACTCATGGCTCAAGGCCACCTTGGCACATGCTTGGTATTTATTAAAAGAGAATTAGAGCACTTAAAGCAACATTGCCATTTGAACTCTTTTCTAAATATTATGTTGATCATTTTTAATTTCTTTTCCACTTTGTTACTGCATGCTGCTTTTCTATTACAGGCCACTGATAAGGACACAGGGAACTTCAGCGCCATGGCATACCGCCTAATTATACCTCCCACAGCAGAGGGTCAGAACAGCTTTGTCATCGAGGCCTACACCGGAATCATTAAGTCAGCCATCATGTTTCGAAATATGCGAAGATCTTACTTCAAGTTTGAAGTCATTGCCACTGATAACTATGGGAAAGGTTTCAGCAGCAGTGCTGAAGTGGTGGTGAGTATTCTGTTTTTAGGTTAAAGCAGTCCACACTGCGAGTGTGTACACATTACTAAGCACTATTTCCAAGGTGATTATGTACTCCTAGTTGTTGACTAACATGTCACCAGTATAGTAGCAGCCTATTGATTTATTCTAAGAGCAGCTTACAGAGCAAACTGATGCATAAGTTGTCAGATTTTTCCCCCCTCACAATTCCTGTAGAATATATAACATTTGCTTTAGACAGCTGATTTGCTTGCCTGATATTTTAATTTCCCTATGTATATATATATATATATATATATATATATATATATATATATATATATATATATATAAAACTTGAGTCAAACTCAGACCAAAACCCCTTTATAACTTTATAGGTAGAATTTCAGAAAATGTTGTTTTAGCCATCATTGATGCTGTTTTCAGAAATCACAGAACTTTCAGTCATAAAAGATGCAGAACATGAACATTTTATATCGAATATCAATCCTATTAAGTTTGTGTTGAGCAATCTTATGGACTTGTTCTTCTTGAGGCATCAAAAAATGTGTAGTTGAAAACATTAGAAGGGATCTCAGATTTTGTCAGGTAAAAGGATGTTTGTTTCTCAGTCGTGAGATCTGAAAACTCCCTGTAAGGCTTATTTTCAAAAGGCATATCAATATGCCTGAGAAAGTCCACAACCCGTTGCAAAAACAGATGCACACAAACTGTTTTATACAAAAAGAAAACATATCTACACATACCTTTATTTTTACAAGAACACAAACACACAATCCCATGCACTCACAATGTGTCGCTCAAAACTTTCATCATTAGTTTGAAGACTTTGACTTTGAGTTATGAACTTTAAAAAAAAAATAGTTATTGTGCTTAATTTTGGAATTGCAAAATATGATTACATTGACATTTACAGTTTATTTTGGTTTGGTATATAGGATAAAGATTTACTAGTGCTTCTAAGAAGTAGTGGCTAAATGTTATTCACAACAATCATTAAAAAGATTCTTGAAACCAGGTGCTGGTTATGTCTAAAGGTAAAATTGGTTTACCTTCGTTCAAGCTGCTCTGTTAGTATTACTGCTAACATGTTAAAAGACTTTTATCGTTTGCCTTAAAATGCTTAGACAGTGTGTTATAGTTTACTCAACTGGATCATTCACAGAGGGCAAAAGTTCTCAATGTGAGGCGTTGGCCACGAGCTGATAATCCAATTCAAGTTCTTTGTTTCAGAACAGAAATTAACTCAAAATTATATGTGCATCTACGTTTTCCTTTTATTAAAATAATCTGCCCAAGCACCCACTGTTTCTTTTCTGCTGTTTCTTTTTTTTGCCCTTTCTCTGGGGAGCATGGCGAGTGAAATATGTCTGGCTAACAGGTCTCTAATAAGACAGAAGGAGGGTCTGGGACATCGCCTGAATATGAGAGAGCGGCGAGTGCATAAGCATGGCACTCGTTAATTTTCAAGGGGAAACCTAATTTTCCAAGAGCCACATGGGAGATTTGGCTTCAGAGCACAGAGACCATTGCCTATGCACTTAACTGTGGCATCAGAATTATAGACCTGCTAGGTTTGCCGCATGGCACCAATACAAGCAGGCAATTACAGGGTCTGACTTGCTGCATCAAAAGAATCATTTAAATGTGTCGGCCAAACTCACAGTAGGGCATATGAATAACTCGGCTAATCACAATTTATCTTCATTTCCTGTGGTCGTTTTAACTCATGGTCCCATTTTTTTTCTGTCCTTCCTCCTCTGTGCTTCACTCACTTTCTCAGGTTTCAGTAGTCAACGCATTAGACATGCAGGTTGTTGTCTCTTCTGTCCCTCCCCACTTAGTAGAAGAGAAGAAGGAGGAGCTCATTAGGTAAGACATGAGTCAATCTTCAAATTTGAATGTAAATATGTCAATTTTATGAATAAAAAAACATGGTTGAGAGTATGCAGAACTATAAATTATGTCTGTGCTCATTTTCATGTTGTTTGAAGTACAAATACTTCAGAAAACATGTTATTTAAATATGTTAAATAACTACCCTATGCAATATTATACATATAAATGTACTTCTCTGAATACTGTCAGGTGAAGTGTAATTGAGCTGCAAAATAGTACATTTTCTTGACATGTATTATTTTTCACTCACTCCATGTTTCCTTAATTTGTGAACAAGAGTCTTCAGTTGCTCAATTCAGAATTTGAAACCCATAAATTTATGACACGAAGTAACATATTTTCAGCCTGTATTTCTGTTTTCTTTATTATTGTGATTTATAAGCTAATGAAAACCCCAAATTCCTCTAAAACATTACCACACCAATATATAAACAAATATCTTTTGAAAACTCACTTGTCCACCTTATAGTTAGTGATGCTCTGTAGTTGCTTTTCAATGCTTTTAAGAGCCTTAAACAGCATTATTATGATGGAAGTGTCTTGACTGGAAAGGTTATAAAAAATAAGTTGATGAAACCCAACAGTGCAAATTCGACTAGATTTATTTTTTCCAATGTTATGTTTGTCTAAAAGAACTGTTGTTTTTAATAGGTAGGCTTTATTTCCCCTCTGTTCATTGAATTGAAATTAATTTTTGTTTTTAGCATTCTGGAGCGTCATGTGCAGGACCAGATTCCCGGTGCCAAGGTGATCGTTGAGTCTATCGGGCCACGTCGTCATGGCGATGGCTATGAGCTGGAGGACTACTCTAAGTCAGATTTGATGGTGTATGCCATCGATCCACTAACAAACAGAGCCATTTCACGGCAGGAGCTCTTCAAGTAAGTGGGTGAAATTTCTCACAAGATTTTGAGTAAACCATTTTGTGTGTACTGAAGTCCAAATGTTCTTTGTGTAAATGAATCCTCAGGAATGTTGGGTTTTTGGCTTAAACATAAATGTGTTCTGCTAGTAGCCTCTATTGACCTTTGTCTTTTTTGAACACCAAAAATTTCTTTCTCAGGTTCCTCTAGGCATTTCTTTCCAGGGATTTTTCTTCTTCACCTCGTTCTTGTTTCTTCACAGCATTGATTATCCTGCAAGTGTACAATGTCTGTCAATATTAGAAGTCATAGTATGCTGGTGAAGAGGATCGAGTGAGGTCAAAGTAATATTAACGGAGAGTCTAGGGAAGAGTCATTCCCGATCTGTTGAACAACCCATCATTCCAGTACCTAAAACGTCCTTAAAGGATCTCAGATCTAGGAAGACATACCAGCATTGAGCACTGTGTTGCTAAGAGAGAGTCCTAAAATGCACAAAAAACAATCATTTTAGCCAATATATTTTGCACAACAAGAACATAAAAAGGTAAATCTCAATACTATCCTTGCACACACAGTTACCATGTTCTGTATACTGCCTGTCGAAGTGATCACATAATAATCTTTCATTTTAGTTTCATAGACAGAATTCCCCACTTATGAAAATGTCTCTTCACTTTTCCGAAGGAACAGTACATTAATACTGAACTCTGCTGGGTTTCCTTAGGCAGTAAACGTTTTAAACTAATTGATGAGCCTAGTGTACTGTTTAATAACCAAGATTAATTGTAGTGCATATGGAATTGAATAGAAATTACCTTTTTGGAAAATATCTTGAGATTAAATTTGTTGTTAAATGGTGCTGTAAATAAATTGAGTAGATTTGAATTTGTGCTATTTTATCCATTCTGCACTAACACCTGTGAGCTCCTTCTACATATTTGTGCACAAATATTCCAAAAGCAGGAAGAAAATATTTGCTTGGTAAAGATGGTTTCCTGGGCACTCCTCCTTAGAGATACCTTGGAGAAAAATCTTTGAGGCTATAATCAGCTTTCAGGTACATGAAACAAGTTTCAGTGCCAGAATCAATGTCACTCACAGTACCAACGAGGAGCAGACACAAGACAGTGAAAAAAAGCCTGAAAACAGACTTTCAGAATAAAAAATAACATGGGACAGGAATGCTTGAAGGCTTTGACTTGGATGAGGACATGCAATACTGCACTGAGTGACTGAGGAGCAGGTGTTTAAATAGGCATCTGCTCCTCAGAAGGAGCAATGAATTAATCAACAGGAGTGGGACAGGCAGTGAAGGAATACAAAACATGGCAAAGAACAGAAAAATCATGACAGATACAAGGCTGTGTTGACTGTGGACTTCAGAAAACACCAGCAGATGATGTGGCATCCCAAAACATCACTGATAGTTGAAGTTTCAACCTGGACTCCATAGAATGTGGATTCTGTTCCTTTCCCAAATTCCTCCAGAACCTGGGATCTCAATTTTTTTAACAAATACAAACTTTATTTTAATCTGAATAGAGTATTGTGGACCACTGAGAAACAGCCCATTTCTTTTTCCACTCAGCCCACACCTCTGATGTTGTCTCTGGTTCTGGAAAGGATTTGTTTTCGTGTATTGGCTGCTGATCTGCTAACTCCTACCTCATTCTCCCTTTATGAAGCTCCCTCAAATTCTTGAATGGATTTTGCTTGACAGATTATCCTCGCTGTGTTTTTCCCACCCCGCTCAGCTTTCTAAAATGCTTGGATATAGCATTCTGTGAATGAAATCATTCTTTTGCAATCTTGTGACCTTCCTTCCCTGCCAAGGGTACCAACATCTGTTTTCTGGACATGTCACATCAGCAGTCTTCCCCATGAATGTACAATCAATGCACCCAAACTAAAAGACCATTTAGAGGTTCAGAAAATCTTTGCAGGTGCTTCAAGCTAATTAGGTGATCAGGATTGTGACAACTTGAGTTCCAATAATTAACTTTTTCAGTGACTTAATAAAACCTTAGTCAGGTTTGTCAGAAGCTTTGTAACTAAGTGTTTCAGTGACTAATATTTCATTCTAACGTTTAAAGCATTTTGGAATTTTACTGTATAATGTATTCATCTTGTGGTAGTCACACAATATTTACACAAGAAACAGTTTTTTTACCTTCTTCCATAACTCATATTAATCAATCCAATACTATCCATGTATATTTCTATGAATCCTTGTTGTTTGTCATTCCTTTTTTCATGCTGAAGGAAGTCACCCATCTTTCACCTTTGAGACAAAAAAATAAGTTCATTTAAACACTTTATAGCCATGTACTATTTACAGATCTTTGATCTGAAAGATTTGTGTACTTTTCACAATCTAATGAGCATTAGAGACAAGTCAGGACTTTGAGCCCAGTGAAGGGTATTCCTTGTGTTTTGTAAGCTGCTTTTTAGCATTTACCAAACTATCGGTTGCAGTGGTGGCAAAGCCAATAAAACTAGATTGTAGCTAGTTTTAATACATTAGTGCTACTTTATAAGCATCTCCTTCCTTTAAATACAGCCAGAAACCCATATAGATTCAAAATGAAAAGCTATTTATGCATGCAACACATGTCTGACAGTGCTGAGGGGTAATTGCATGTTATATGGCTGTGACTTTGTCACAGAAGGAGAAAGACGATGTTGTTAGCGAGTGTTGTATTACAGCCTGTCCCTTTTCCACCTTGAATGCAGCACTCACAACCACTCAGCTCTCTAGAGGACCAGTTAATGACCTTCATCTAGACTTATTTATCCACCTATGTAAAAAGAGAAATGACAGTAATTGGACGTGACACAATGTCTGCTTCTTTGTGATGGAGGATGTTTGAAAAATGTTATATTTTTGCTTCTTTAACATGATATTTCTACTACAATATAGATGCTAATTTGGCTACATATGTGTTAATAAAACTGAAGTGGTGATTATAATCATGGATGTTAAATTCTGCTCATGTAAATATTTTGATCATATTCACAGTTAACTTTTATATTGTCATAATATTAAATGTCAGCTTTACTAACATTAAAATTTGAAGACATATATAGATTTTTTTTTCTCAAAATCTGGGGATTTTGAGTGTTAATTTCTAGAAGTGCATCAGTCATAATCATTTGCTCAGTTTACAATTTCAAGTTATTTAGAAAACTTTTGACGCCTCTCTTGTTCTCTGTAACAACTATATGTAGTTGTTACATATAGTTTCTTCTTGAGAGTTTCTTCTTGAATCCAAAAAGTCTGGGAAGGAAACAACCAGAAATGCCAAATTAAAACATGGTGAATGAGTGAAATGTCCAGCACCTGCTGGTCTTGCTCTGTACAGTAGCAGTCTAATTTAACACCTAGCATGTCTCTGTAACAAACACAGCTTATTTTACAATAGCTTCTCTTCTCCTTCCTTTGAGTTATTGCATATCACCAATATTGACCGTAACGACCTCCTCACTTTGAAGGCTTCTGTCAATAAAGCTTGGTAGTGCTTAGCTATAGTGTTCATTGATCGGAAGAAGATTTCACTTTTAAGTTTCTTAAAACTACTTTTAAGTTAAACTTAAAATATTTTACCTCATCCAGCAGATTTCTATGGTTATATCTGACATTCTCCAAGTTTGCTCTTCTTTCAATCAGGATTTATGAGTCTTTTTTTATTTTTTTCATATTTGCTTCACTATTAATATTGCGCATAATTTGGTTGCACTCCCTGTGATGGACTGACCATCTGTCAGGGGTGCAACCCACCTCTCGCTCACTATCACTCTCAGATAGGCACCTGCCCACCTGAGAGTCCTCCAGGATAATCTTGTATAGACAATTAATAGATGGATACTTGTATTTCTTTTACAAAATGTGGTTGTAAAGAAAGCAAAGCACTATCTGTTAAGATTTTGTGTGGAAACCTTGTGCAGAGCCCGAGTAAAAAAAAAATTAACACTTTCTTCAAAGACCTAGCCTTTCATTTAACTTGATTCTTGACCATTAATGAAAACAATTATTGCGTGGTTAGACCAACTAGACATTTTAAAAGTGGGTATAAAACCAAATATGTAAGTCTTTTATGTTAATAACTGTGAAATCAAAGAAATAAACAACATTTTTTTGTGTGTATAAACTTGAATACACAAAAGAAAATGCTGAATATTTGGTTGAGTTCAATACATAATCTTGTTTTCCCTGTCATAATTTCTGTTTCCAGGTTTCTTGACGGCAATGTCTTGGAGATCAATAAAGAGGTCCAGCCACATGTGGGCGAGGGTGGCCGCATCCTTGAGATCCGCTCACCAGACATTGTGGCCAGTGTGAAGAAGGCTGCTCAAGCTGTGGGCTACACAGAGGGAGCGCTTCTGGCCCTGGCCATCATCATCATCCTCTGCTGCATTCCTGCCATCCTCATCGTCATGGTCACCTACAAACAGTTAGTGCCTAAATTTGTCAGCCGCATTTCTTGATTTTGTGAAATTAATAGACAAACTTTTAGCAGTCTTTTTGAAGGAATTTCACAAGGAAATTTGTAACTGTTAAGGCTGTTAACTATCTTGGGAGATGCGATTTTGCAGTTTTCGCCAAAGGGTTTGCCTTGTGTAGACAAGTCAGATATTTATAATTGATGTTTCAATGTGTTTTTATCATCCTACACCCTGTAGGCTGTTGAGGGAAATCCAGGAAAAAACACAAATTCGCTGAAAAGAGTACTTGTGAAATGTTGATGATAAAGGGGAAGCACTTCTTGCTTCAATGCCACCTCTAGCTCTCTTGCTTTCTCTCTCTGATTATGTATCTTTCATCAGACATGCTGACTGCGCACTCTGCTGGGCTAATCTCCTGCTCATGCTCTGTGAAAGCTGATTAATTAGCACTCATTTGCGACAAACATCTACAGCCAATTGTTATTGTCACAGCGCGTCTTTGCTCTACTTAATCAACTCTACCCGACTCACACATACAATGGGCATTGCACCCCTTATTTTCCAGGCTGTGCTGCAATATGCGTGAGTTTGCTGCATTTTTTTTTTTTTTAAATGGCATCCATATTGGTGAAGTAGGCGTGCTGTAATTTTTGCAAGAGTGACATTCCTTCTCTTTGTAAAAGTTGATATGCTTCGAAAGGTTATGTGTGGCAAATGTTTATTCACGGCAGATGGGTGGGTTGGTTGTCCACATCCAAATGAATGCACCAAACACATCCGAAAGCTGTTGATAGCGACATTAAAGATGAAATGCAAACTGTCATGGCAGATGGCACTTTGTAGGTGATGACATTACAATGTAATTTTCTCATTGATGTTTGTCAACATAATTTGATGCTGCATAAATCTGGAAATCACTATAATACTTACAACATCAATTTGCTTACTCGTGCAGAATAATTGAATTTTGTTTTTAATAAGCAATATGAAGCACACAAGATTCACTTCACAAATGAGCTTTAGCTGGGAGCCCTGCAGTCATCCATGCAGGGCTAATGGCTTACATCAATTTGGGTCTTTTTTTTTTTTCTTTAATTGTTGGTCTTTATTGCTTTTTTTTTTTAAGCAATAAACTACTTAACATATTAACAATACCTTTGAAAACATTACCCACATAGGTTCAACATGATTTTATTTGTGATTCAAAAGTATATAACTCTATCTAACTTGTCTTTTTGTCTAACTCCTCTCCTTTTCTCTGCTTCTTGGAAACTTTCATCAGATTCAAAGAGTAAGTAATATTTTTAATTTCACTGTTCAGTATGTTATGGGAATTTAGGTTTTTTCTTTCACCATTCTTCAATTTTTTAAAGCTAGACCAAATGCTGCAACTGTGTCACGTTAGAAAAAAAAATGTTTGCCCATTAATGCCACCTTTCTGTAATGTTGCTGACATGATGACATGAAGCAACACTGACTCAACTTGTGGATCACAGGCTCGATGGGTAATTTGGCGGAACAGTTCTTCTCATGCAGAAAATCCGATAAAATTCAAATGAAAAATGAACCCAAAGCCAACACACGTGATCGTTCTGTTGGAAATAGTTGATCTGACATATCATTTATGCTTAACTGCGTGTACCGTAACGTTTTTTCTCTTTCGTTCTTTTAAAATAAAATAAAAAATGCTGCTAAATGGCACACACAGCAGTCATGAATATGGAGGAGATTTTTCACCCAAAAGGTCTGGGAAGAGGTTTATCATCACTGCTTCTTTATGATTTAAAGCATTCTAACATTGTGTCTATTGTTGTGTTGTCAGACGGAAAGTTCCACTTAGCAATATTTTTCTTGTGACTAAATAAATGCCCTGGCAAATAGCGAAAGGGCTGTCAAGCTTATTTAGGTTCAACAAATAAACTTATCTGAAAGTGTGAGAAACGAACTGGACACCAATGGGTATATTAAGGTTTCTGTAACATCACTGATTCACCAAAACCGTATTTGATTTATAAAAGAGTTTTTGTGTTTTAATTTTTCGAGGGTGTGTCTTTCTACTCTGCAATGCAATGTGAACTGCTTATCATTTTTTGTGTGGATATAAACACTTTCTGTAGGCGGCAAGCAGAGTGTGCCAAAACTGCCAGGATCCAGATGGCTTTGCCACCGGGAGGGAAAACAGCTCCAGCCGCTGCCCCTACTGCTAACCTCTACGAGGAGCTGGGCGACAGCAGCATGTGAGTTATGTCCCTTTGGTGTCTGTCACTTGTCCCACACATCCCACTAACTACAGTGAAGTGCAGGTACTTTATCTGGTTGAGCAGATTTTCTTCCATTGAGGTTTGGCTCAGAGATGTTGCTCTGAAATGAATGCTTCTGCTGTTCTTTTGGCTTTTTCCTTCCTGCTTTATGCAACTACAGTTTCAGATTCTAAGCATTAGTGCATTCTTCTAAATAATGTTGCTGGTAATTCTAGATGTGAACCTGAGAATTATCGCTGCTGCCCATGACATAATAGTAGATGCCTCTTTGCATCACTGGACCCCTGTGCCATTTGTCTTCTTATCCAAGTTCTATACTTGACATAGAACATATCCCGCATGCACATCCATACACCGTATGCCACAGAACATCTGGCAATAAAACAAAATAGCTTATGTATGTATTTCTAATATGACTGTGTATGCATTTTTGCAAAACCCTCTCTCAAGGTAAGAGTATCTGAGTTCATAAATTACTATAAACCTTCCTTTGATTAATACACACAGTACTTCAACTGCTTACTTGGCTTCCATGTCTGTCCAGAGATGCCATCAGCAAAATTGAATTTTCCATAATAAAACTCGGCCGTGAGGGTATAATGCAGTGTTAATACTTGCTGTTCCAGTTTACATGCGTGGTGAATGTAGCTGTTTGTATGTACACTAGAATGAAATATTTCTGGTAGTAATACTACTATTTGTCTTTAAAAAACATAAAGTTTACTTACAGTAAACAAGGAAAGGCTTTTGAGATATCGCTATTCATTTCTGGAGTTTTTTCCTAATATGTTTCAGAAATAAAAGAAAAAACAAAGTCTATATGTCGTTTATGTCTAAGTCAAACAAACGATACTAATGAGGCTCTTTGCAGAGATGTGCTATATTCCCACACCTTTTCTTGAGTACCTTCATTTCATCATCAACACCTCTCACATTTGTGTATTAGTCTTCTTACCATCTGTCTGTTTTTGTATTCCCATCATTTCTTGTCTCTCTGGATTCAGACTGCAGTAAGTAATCCTCCCTTGTGAGCTTTATGAATATTGTGAGTAATTACCACTTAACAGCTGTTCCCGCATCTCCACTGTCACCTATAGCTTTAGCTAAAAATGTATTGAAAAATGTATGAATATGTTTTGGTGCAGAGGTTATCTTAATACCAGGATTCTTCTTAACATTGAATGCTTTCTGTGTCAGTGTTAAATGAGCTTTGTGAAGGAGTGGTAGATTCGAGGAGTACAACAGTTTTGTGTTGGTATTTTTTAGACTTATTTTTTGTGTATGTCAAGAGAATCAGAATGTGCTTTATTAGATGTAGTAGTGCCCTTCAAAAGATATCCATCCTCTCTCCCATCCAATTAGACCACTCTTGTTTTTTGTCATTTCTTATATTCACATTTCTCCATATATCCTTGTGTTGTGACTGATTTTGAAAATGCAAATGTTTGGACTTGTGCTTCATTAGCTATTTCTAGCAAAACCCAGTGTGTTTGAGTCTTAATGTCTTTTTTTTTTAAACGATTCAAAGGATGTTGCTCTATTTTTAATGCACAGTCAGACTAAAACTAAATCACAGGGCAAAAGCATACATGATTTTTCACATTTTGTCACATCACAGCCACAAACTCCATCATACTTCAATGGGATGGCAAAAGTGTGCCATGCATTTGTATTACATGGTCTTTACTCTGAAATCCCTATTAAATTTAAACATGGACTTCAGTTAGTTACTAAATTGAACTCACCTGAGTGTCTCTTAATTCCAGTCAAACCAACTACTTTATAAAAACCCCAGAGGTTTGTTTAAGAACATTTGCCAACTAAACCATCACGAAGAACAGATTTCAGGGTTAAAACAACATTCAAAATGAAAATTGATTCATTCTTCTCACATAGCAATGGTGGCGATGGCGGTAGAAGTTCACCCTGCAATCAGTGTATGAATGATTTTGACTCTTGTTGTTTGTGTCCCTGGGCAGGAGACTTTGCCCGTCTTTCCTTTATGCAACTACAGATTCATAAACTGTTGGTGTGGGTCAAAAGGGCAAGGTGGATCTACTATGCGCACCTACTATTTTATATTTCCAGTTTTCTAGACAGTCCTGATGTCTAGAAAATGAGCCAATTGTTAAATCACAAAAACGAAGCCCTGCTCTGTTAACTTGGTAAACCAAGCGGATCTTCAGTATGTTAGCTAGTTTTTAATGTCTGCTGGAACAAGAGGTCCTAAAACAGCTCATTAAGTAAGGAGTTCAAACAAGGCAGAACTGACCAGACTGAACTCTTATTATCTAAGAATATTTTTTTGCAAAGATTCTAATATAGATGTTTTTTGATAGCCCAGACACTGACACTGTTCAAGGAAGCATAAGAGGTTCTCTTTACGCAGAAAATCTGCCAACCTTGGTTATTATAGGTAGACAAGTTGCCTGGTAACTTTGAAGAAAGTGCAGATGGCAATAGCCCAGGTGTGTATTTGTGAACTTGGACTTTTATAGCAAAATGATTTGCTTTTAAAATCTGTCACAATACTAATGAGTTTAGTTTGAATAGCACTGCTGCTTTATTCTTCTCAAACTTTCTCTGCATTCTCACTCCTCTACCACTGTTTTTCACCTATTTTAAGTTTTTTTTATTTTCTTTTCACCTTCACCTTCTCCTGGGATAGGGCTAAAAAGTCTGCCACTGAGGAAACCAACCATCAGAGGATTTTTAGCGCCCTCACCTGTCGCACCATTGCAACCCACAGCAACGGAGCACTCCTTGTCAACTTGCCCAAATCGGAGAGCAATGTGACTTATCTCCCTGATGGGAAGCCACTCATCACCCACAACCCTGTGTATGATGACAGCAGCCCACTTAGCAGTCCTGTTCTTTTTGCAAGGGAGGAGAATCCAAATCAAAACTGGTTTGCCTTTTCTCCCTCCCATTCAGCCGGGTCAGGGTGTGCCTGGTCAATGCCTGCTCGCATTCACAGAGAGCTGCAGGGCAACGATGTGTCAAGAAGGCAAGGTCTTATGGACCAAAATGAATGGGCGCTGCAGCTTCTCCAAGCAGACATTAGAGCCAAGCAGAATCTCAAGAGTATGGATAGACCATACCTGAGTGAAAGCATGGAGTCTAAGTTATCAGTTCGTGAGCAGGCCAGGCAGTTTGAGCAGCAAGCTTTTCAAGAACATAAGCAAAACAGAGACTCGATTGGCTCCCTTTCTTCCATCCTTATCAGAGATATGGACAGCGATGATGTGCTGGAGGTGACCTCAGAAACTCTGCTCTCCATCATGGATAACCCTCACAGCCCCGTGAGTGTCGGCAAAGATGTGCCCCCAAGCATTATCATTACGCAGAAAAATGCTTCCTGGTCCCCATCACACCAGAGACCAACGCCGCCTGTTCTGAGAAAGTTCAGCTCAAGCATCTCCAGCTACATGACAGTGCAGCCCTGTCAGATCACTGTTGAAATCATACCGGATCCACCAGAAAATCCACCGCCCCCTCCTCCTCAGCATTCGCGACCACCATCCCCACTCACATCTCCGCCACCCTCTCCACCCTCTTCTCCTCCACCATCTCTTTGCTCCAATCCACCTTCCTTTCCCTGCTTTGATGAACCACAGAATACCAATCCCTTGTCGTCTCCTGTTTTTAGAAAGCCAGTCGCTCCCCCACCACCCCCACCGCTTCCTCCTCCCTCACCTACCAGCAACCAGCCACGACCAGTGATCCAGTTTGTCCCGACTTCTCTACCACCTATATCCTCTCTCCGTCCAGTGTCGGAGCGAAAATACCCTCCTCCTCTAACCTCATCAGAAAAGGATATTGGGAAAAAGGAGCTGAAAGGAATCCTGAAGAACATCCAGAATCTGGCTGACATCGAGCGATCTGTTGCCAACCTTTATAGCCAAGTAGACAAAACCTGCAAGGTGCCCAAGTTTAACAAGAAGCCACAAGCGACTGAGGAATCAGACGGTGCTAACAAATGGCAAAGCTCTGATTCAGGTGATGAGCAGAGCTCGCCAAAACAAATCGACACCAGCTGTGAAATTCAAAGTGATTCAACAAGTTTGAACTGTGCTGAAAATGGACCAAGTAAATCAGACAGTGCAAAAGAGTTTCAGCCAACCAGCCAACTGAACACAAACAGCCCCGATCCTGCAGAACTCAGCGAACTCAATTCTTCTCAGTCCACAGTATTCTAGATTTTTTATTGTTGTTATTATTTTCATATCTTCTTTCACGTCTGCGTCTCTATGCCTGTCATTTTTATATTGTTTGTATGGATTATTATGTGCAGTATCTGACTCATGTCTAATATTTTAAACAATTGACATTTTTTAGAAAAAAAAGGTTGTTTTTTTACTTATTTTTGAGTGCTTAACAAATTTTAGCAAATTGCCAAGAACATGTTAACAAACTTTCTGTACTACCTGCGTCATATGCTTGAAAACTAGCAAGAGACATGCGCAAGAAAAATGAAAATGTTTTTGGAAGTTTTTGATATTAGTGTTAAAATAAACTGGCATTAACATATTATCTAGGTTGTGGTCATAGAAAGGTGTTTTTTTTTGTTTTGTTTTGTTTTTTCATTTAACCATCTTAGTATTAATATTTCACAGCTACATTTTGTTACTTTATATTATATAAGCTCTAGGCTAGGCCCTGGCAATCTGCTCAGAGCTCCCAGTCCTCATGTATGTTTCGTGACACTGGAATTTTATGTTAGAAATTTAAAAATGCCTTTTATAGAAATTTATAACTAATTTTGTGCTTTACGCTATTCCATCTGTTTTTTTTTTCTTAATTACCCTAAGGGTATGCAAAGTTGTAATATAGGTCATAGATTCAGTAAGGTTCGTTACATATTTTATACTTAACCACATTCAGAAAGATGCGATGGTGTCCCTGAAGACACTTGGAGTATGTAATTATCTACAGCTGCTTCAAAATACATACAGGAATGAATTATTTTAAACTGCAGAGATATGGGAATCTGTGAAATAAATAGTGTCTCATGGGGAACAACACTGGATAATATGCACAAACAATGTGGAAATATGTCTACTTGTGTGGATTAAAAAAATTCATTTCACATTCCCTTGGAGAGCTCAGCATCTCAGCTTGAAAAAGTAGTAACTATTATGTGAGCTCAATGAAAAAAAATGCTAATTGGAGACCTAATCAATTGTTATTCAAGGCCGTTGCCTCTGGGACTGTCAACAAGTGCTTTCCTCCTTTTTTCCTCTCCTATTCTTGTGACCCTTTGACTGTGTTTTTCTCCCTTACTTACCCTCGACTCTCTTTGCAGTTAGCTCTCTAATGTTCTTGAATCCTTGGCTTCTTTTAGGTAATCTTTGTTTTTGGTTTCCAGCAGTCCCTACCAGATTTTTAGAATATATTTTTATGCATTTGAGTTGTTCTAAATTTCATCCTTTTTGCAGTTGGCCTCTTTACTTTCTCCACTTTTTATTTTATCCCACTTACTTTTTGTTGTGTTTGTTTCATCTGTGATACCCCAAGGCAAATGGACTTAGCATACCCCACATCCAGACCAGTGTAATGTTTGATTCATCACATGTTACCCCTGATGGGCAGATCAAAGCCTGGCTAATTCTGTATTCCATGTTCACTACATGGGGTAATCTCTTTTTTAAAAGAGCCTATCAGCTCACATGCTGTTTCTGTCAACCTGAAAGTGGAGCGAATCACAATGGATAGTATGTTTTACCATTCTGTCATCATTTTTTAATTCCTCTTGGTCATAATTGATTATTTCTAACCGATCTAGAAAAGTATAGTTTTTAAAATCCATTCAAAACATTTTTTTTTTCAGAATTATAAATTGCAAAGAATCAATTGAAGTTGTGTTTTGTGTGACAACAAAACCAATATCAGTGTGCTTTGATAAGTTGTGTTTTGGAGAACAGCTGAATCTCCCTCATACATCTCCACCAGATTTGGAAATTTTTGGTGCATCGTTAGTTACATTGCACCACACATTAGTGTGGTAGATTGAAGCCATTGTCTTGGGACCACCCCACGGAGCAAAGTTATATTTCTTTGGGAACTCCTCCAGCTTTTTCGCTTTGTATGATATAAACTTGAAACGATGTCCTCTAACAATTTATAACCACACATGACATGTTCCAAAGCTTACAGGAAATCATCACCAATCCTTCCCGATTGAACAGCTAGTGACCATAGCTCCTGTTTGGAAGGTTGGATTTCAGCAACACTTAAGACTTGCTGCTGTATCTGTAGTGAAAAGGTTTGCTTTATATGCCACCTAGTGGACACCTACAGAAATGGCATGTGAGCGTCTGCGATGAGATGGTGATGACGGTGTTCTAGTTTTCTCTACACGACTCTTCTAGTCTGCTTGCAGAAGTTATGCACGTTAGGTTTCATTCTTGGCAAAACAAAGAAATCTAATGACCTCAATCTATTTCAGGATAACATTTCTTTGAAAGAACTGGAAGCTCTACTTTTCCAACCAAAGACTGTCCTTGTCCACATGTGAAAGAATCCTTTCAGTTCGGCATGTGACTTGAGCTGTCACCATGAAGTTAATAATAATAATAATGATACTTTTTATTTCTGTGCGTCTTTCTTGGCACTCAAGGACACCTTACATCATTTTACACAAAAACAGTCATAATATTGTGATATACCTCAACCACAGGGAAGCTGTGAATGCAACCATTAATTTTTCACTTTGCCTAGGGTGTAGGCCAGGCAGCTTTCATGTGAACATTTTGACTCTGCCACCTTTTCTCTCTTCCATTCAGCCGGGAGGGAGAAAAGCCTGCTGGATGTTCAGCAGGCCCAACAACCGTCCACACAGTCCCATCCCTTATTTCCCACTGCCACCAATAGGCTGATCTCCCTGTTGGCACCATGCATTTGTTCTTATCAGACTAGATATATTCTATTTCCATTCAAATTGACAATTTTTAGAAAAATTCAGGAACCACCAGGTGATTTTCTTTTTTCTGTTGTTGTCGTTTTGTTTTAATTTTTTTCACTTTGCCACTGATGTCATTGTGCAAAACAGTCAAAATGACACCATGCCCATTTCAGTGTTTAAGAGGGCATTTGGTTTTCTCTGAGGGAGCCAGTGGAGCAGCCAGCAATTTTTTAAGGGTGGCCACACACCACAGCAATATTGCATGGAATATTGCCATGGTTTGATAGCTTCAGTTTATTATAGCTTTATTCTATTAAAAATTCTGTTGGTCTTTTGAACCAAACTGGTTCAAAAGACATGGGGAGAAGACCAACACATTCTCCCCATGTTTGTGGTTTTCTAATCTTTGAAAAAGATTAGGTGGTTTATTATCTGAAACTTGTCTAATAAACTCATATAGCCGGAGATAAGTCAGCTGTGCCTGGGAGGTATAACCACAGGCAGCTCCATTGCCAGCTAATTTGGCACTTTACTTAATTTTGCTAAATTATTTACTTTCATAAAGAAACTAACTTAACAAGACTTATTAACTTTCTCACTTGTGAACTCTACATTAGAATATAATCTAATAATTTCAAATTTTATGTGGTTCTTGAATCAGTATTCTTAACTATTTGTGCTTCTTTATTATCTTCCACCAAGTCTCTTTGTCTGCACACCTCCTAAGGCTGTTCACTGGGTTATTTTTCTTCATGTAGCATGAAGCAGCAACGGGTAGCAGCCAAGCGAACAGGTCATCAATCAGATCCCATTCCCATCATCAGCTGTGCCTGGGAGGTGTGGCATATGGCTGTGCCCTATCCCTGCCCCATGGTCTCTGCCCATAACAACAGATTACAGCTCTCCAGAGGAATCTCACATCATTGCTTAGCCGTATATCCAAGAGCATGAAAGTGATCATTACTTATTTGCCCTGACAAGCTGGAGGTTTGAATGGAGCGACTTGTTTACTCGCTATTTTTCAGTGACTTTTTTATTTAATGCCACTGCAGATGCCCATTGTTCTCAAAAGTAGCATTGAAATGTTTATTGTTTTATGTCTGATAGATTATTGAAGATCGACTCACTTCAAGCTAACATGAAAAATTAACAGGTGATGTTTGTGATAAAAAAAATAGATAAAAAAGTGTCCAACAGAGGCATTGTTGTTGCTTTTGGTAGTATCATGATATAAAAACGAATAACCCTGACCACAAACAGTCTTATTGTATTGTCTTTGTTATGTCTGCCAGCAGCGTCCCCCTCTTGACCATTTACACACTGAGTCTCCCTTTACAATCCTCCTTTCTGTTCTGATGTTTGCATTCACTGCATCTTTCTTTCTCTCTTTTTAATTGAGATAGTGATGTTGAAAAAAAAACAGCTTTTATCAGCATCACAACTTTGCAACCTCTTGAAAACAATATCTGCAACTCTCATTAAACAGATGAAAATGCACAGTAAGTAAAGCTGCAACTTCCTTACTGGTGTGCAGAAAATAAATACACTAGTGATGTAGAGTTAGAATTTCATATTTAAAAGCACTTTAAATCTTGCTGTTACCCAATACTCAGATATCTTTTTTTTTCCTTTCGGTGCTGCCCAGGAGGCGTGGCCCTGGCAGAAAGGTAAGCAGTTTTGTTCTAATGGTGTCTGGTGGTGAATTATATCCCAATCGTCTTGCATGCAATTTATTTGACATGAATAAAACATTAATTTAAAGTACCTGATTTCAGTTGTGTTAAACAATTGTTTTTTTGTTTTTTTTGGTTTTTTTTTTACTTCTTCTACAGAGACAGGAAAGTATATTTGATTGTAAAAAAGCTAATATATCAAGATTCAAAATGTGTATTGATTTTTATTGTTTCAGGGATTTAATGTATCTAATGTCAAGCTGTTGATTTCTATCCAATTCCCTATCACATTGCTTAGTGACAATATTTCTTTTCATTCCTTTCTATTTTATTAGTGTTTTAACCTTTATCCACAATGGTTTATAAAATAAGCCTATGTGTAAACAAAGATGAAAAGAGCTTTTTGACTTGTCATTACAAATTGGAAATTCATCAAGCGTTTGTCTCTTTCCTGGCTATGCTTCACTTTCATTGCCTTACCCTTTCTCTGCACTAACCTTTAGCAGCAACAACAACTGCTGAGGCCATCTCTTCTGAGACCAGAGGTAGAAACTACCTGCTTTCCCTAATTCATAGGAACTGCATTCCTTCTATTGTATACTCACTCTTTACTGAGCTCCTCCTGTCTCCCAGCTCTCTCGCTAAAGAATGCTGAGTAATTTCTGTGTCTGCCTCTCTGAAACCCAGGAACTCTCCATGGAGTCGGGCATTGACCCAGGCCAAGACTATTACGCACAGGACTATTACAATTATGACCAAGGGTGAGCATTGACTGTACTGTATTAGTTCATATAACAATGTTCTCAAAGTCTCTTCATGGTAAGGTGTTTCTTGGAGACATGGGGATGATTTTCACACATTTGGTTCATTTCATCCCTCTTTAACATTCCATACCCCCAGGACTCTATCAAACTCTTCTCCAACCAAACAAGATCATTTAACTGGATGCTGTCATCGTCCCTCTGAAAGCATCTTTGATTTTATTGTATTCAGGTTGTTTTGGTTTGTGTCTTACTTGACCCATAGGGCTTGAAGAGGAAAAGCAATTGGAGGCAAAGCTGCTGCAGAGAAATTGTTATTCATTAGGAACTCTTGCTCCTGTCGCAGCTGACTTGCACCACTTTGGGATTTATGTTACAGTTTTATCAGAACAGGGAGGAACTTTAGCACATTACAAGCTTAGATCAAAGAGAGGAGATCTAACTTTTGCTTATGGTAATTCACAATATTATTACGGTTCTCTCTAGCTTATTTTATGAGTCACCTTTAGTAATCCTAATTATTGTATCTAAATCACACTGACATCCATTTACAAGGAATTGTCACTGCATGTATCCAGTAATATGACCTCATGTTTATTGTAAAAACTACAAATGACAGTGAATGAAAGTGGACCCTTTGATGTTTTTATTTTTGCAATGCAGGGCACACTTACCTACTGGATAAGCTTTTAATCCAGCAATCAGCAGTTTGAGCTTCACAGGGAACATGAAATGTTCAGAGGGTTGTGCAAACACAGCCAGCCAGTGGCCTGTTTTTCACGAGTCCTTTCCTTAATTTTGGATATTAACTATCTTGAATATTAACTAAAAATGGGAAATTACAGCCATGCATATGTTTATCTGCTGAAAATCCACTAGACTAAATGTAATGTGATGCAGAATGTTCCTGAAGTTAAGCAGAACATATACAATATACTCATATTTTATTTTTTATTCAAAGTATTTATATGTAGATTTGTTAGAGTTAGATTTGTAGTCGTTTCTACCCTTTAGGTTCTGCTGATAAAATTCATTAGTTGGGTTCTTTAGGAGTGTGGATTTAAAGTCATTATATTTTTAATAATTCTAAAAATGTAAACAGAATTTATTGCAGTGCCACTGAAGAAAGCAGTATTTCAACTTTCAGGGCTTGGGTAGAGGCTGACTGTGGAGCTATGTCATAAAATTTTATGGTTTCTTGGATCATGGTTTTTGCAGAGAGAATCCAACTGAAAATAATTTATATCAAGAATCTTTGCAGATGCAATTCTAACAATATATTTAATCTTCCTTTGCTCTTTTTTTTACATTGCCCTGCATTACAACATTGAGAATAACATGTGGATAAGTCAATCATTTATTGCAGTGCAATGCAGATTGTGAATATATATGTATACCCCAGTCAGTAATTTAATGATGTACTTTAATATTGCTGTTTAATCATGCATTTCTAGATATTATAAAAATGTTATGTAAGACGGGGCATCTATAGAAACACTGTGACCTACCTGCAGTTATTTTGTGTTTTTGTGTCAAATTAGCTAAACCACTCAGTGCATTGGCTTTATATCATTCTCTCCCTCTGGTGGCTTATTAATATCCTACACCCACACTGAGTATGAAGGCTGAATATATATATGCATACTAGACTCTTCCGAGTTTTATTTGGAAAATTGTTAAAACTATTTATTGCTTTCTTTCCTCATCACAGGTGTGTGTGCTTTAGGGTATATTGTGTTTTTTCTGTGACATAAAAAATTAATTACATTGAAATTTGAGGTTAGTATTTTTGCAAAAACTGCATATACTTGTTTAGGGCAATTCCATTTTCAAGTACTGATATTTTCAAGTATGTACTGATATTTCTGCATATGGTTTGTTCAAGGAATGGTAAAATAAGCATAGGTTTAACCCTCTCAGGTTCAAATTACTTGAAAAGACTGGCTAAGTTGTTGCAAATCTGCAACACCTGCCTGGAGAGGGTTAATACATATATTCATGTATGTTGTCTGTTTTTCTCAGATATGACTTTCCTCAGTATGGGAGTCGGAGGAGGCTGATATCACCCATGTATGATGAATATGGTGAGGTGATCATGGAGGATGATGGGTATTACTACGGTCCACATGGCCCAGAGGTATTACTGATCCTTGAATTGTATATTTTATATTTTAAATACTAATGGTATTGGCAAAAACGACCACTAACATGCAATGAATACCCTATCATTTAAATTCTGTTCAGTGTGTGACACAACAATACCCTGGTTATATCATTAAAAAGATTCCTAAATAAAATATGATTGTCTTAGGGCCGTGGCAGAGGCCGGGGTGGCATGAGAGGTAGAGGTCCACCGAAGAGAGTTGCCTTTAGGGACTTACCAGCAGAGGATGAAACAGTGCAACCTCAGGCAGGAGAGGAAGGTGAACCTTCTAAGGCTGCCAAGAGACTGAAGTCTGTCATGAAACTCAGCAAATTCCTGGCAGCCGGCAAGGGAGGAGAGCAACCATCTGATGCCGGCCCTCCTGGCCCATCTCCATGGAAGAAAGCCAAGATGCTCAAGATGTTTGGCGCTGGAAAGAAGGACCAGGATTATGCCAAACTGATGTCAGCCCGCCGTATTGACAGCCAGGAAAGTCTTACAGACAGACCGGCAGTTATTGGGCCAATAGATAGCAAGTCGGATGCTCGCAGTCGGCTTAGCAAAGTTTTAAAGAGAATTACCATTGGCAACAAGTTGCAGGTCAGGAGGAAGTCACAGAGTAGCGTGAGTCATGGCTCAGCCACAGGCAGTGAGAAAGATGAGGAGGCTTCGCAGGCAGCCAGCGAGGATGAAAGGAAGTCTAAAGTGTCTATTAGTGTGACCGAAAGTGAGCCAGAAGGAGGTGCAAGTGGAAGCAGTAAGGAGAAAGACTCTGATGAAGAATCCTCTGAGAAAAGTAGTGTTGACAGAGATTATCTTAAAGTTGACTTGGACAGAGATGACACAAATGAAAGCACCGTGGACTCAGAGGAAGAGCCTGATGAAGAACCAGGTGATTCTGATGAGGAAAGCAGGTCCAAATCTGAAGAAGACGAGGAAACAGAGAAGGACTCAGGGAGTGAAAAAGAATCAGAGACTGAAGGAGAGTCAGAGTCAGAAAAGGAATCAGTGTCTGAGAAGACCTCAGCTACAGAGAAAGAGTCAGAGTCTGATGAAGAGTCCAGCTCTGACCAGGAAAGCGAATCAGGAACAGGAACAGCAACAGAAAAGGAAACGAGTACAGAAAGGGATTCAGCAACAGAAAAAGACTCGGATGAAGAGTCTGAGGAAGAAGAAGTGTCTGAAAGCACTAGAGAAAGTGGGTCTTCTGCACGCACTTCTATAAGATCTTCAGCTACTGAGGCCAGCAGAAGGAGCAGTGCTTCTGCTACTGGTAGTGGGACTGAAAGTAAAGGTAGTGAAAGTGCAAGTGCGAGTGGCAGTGTCAGAAGCAGTAGATCGTCCTCTAAATCAAGTGCGAGATCAACACAGAGAACAAGCTCATCAAGAGGCTCCTCAGAAAAGTCCAGTGAAGAACTCAGTGAAGCTGAGTCAGGGACAGGTACAGCTAGTGACGCAGAATCAGGATCTGCAGGATCTGGTTCAGGGTCAGGAAGTGAACGGTCTTCATCTTGGGGGTCCAGCAAGAAGAAAACATCTGGTTCAGAGCTGAGTAAAAGATCTTCATCTGGCAGTCAGCATTCCTCTGGAAGTGAGGAGAGTTCAGCTGGCTCCCAGTCAACTGGTGGAAGTCGACGTTCCAAAAAGTCTTTCCTGAGCCAGGGGTCAGAGGATGCAATCACAGAGGAGAGTGAAGAGGAGGACGAAGAGGAGCAGGAGGAGGAGGAGGAAGAATCTGGGACTGCTGATGAGGGCAAAGATTCTGCGAGTGAGGTCAGTGATGAATCATCATCAAGAAGATCTAGTGTAGTTTCTGAAGGCCCAGGACCTTCTGCTCCCTACCGTGGTCAGACCTATAGTCCTGAGATCAGAAGCACCTCTGATGATACATACGGAGGCCTGTCCCCTATCACTGAAGTGGACGAGGACGCCATCTCCTCTGATAAATCTTCAGTCAGTGCATCAAAGGGCTCAGAAGGCACTGAAGAAACATCAGATGGTGATTCAGAATCTGAAGGGAGCTCAACGGCCTTCTAGAGAGATTTATTGTCCCTGTGAAGTAAGAGTGAATAAAATCAATTACCTTTGCATGGGAGTGAAAAATATTGCTGGCTTCTACAGACTGTTTCAAATGTCTGCTTTTTCTCATTTTCCCTGAGTAGGGGAAAACTGGTTTCCTACTGCACATTATCTGAGTCTGACTCTCCTTTTTCTAGCATTGACTTTTTTCTCTCTTTGATGTTTTCTGTGTGCTTTTCATGATTTTGCTTTTTTGCACAATATTGTAGTGCTATTCATACAGTATAATTTTACATGTTCTTTTTTAATCAGTTTTCCCTGAATGTTAATATTTTACTTGAACTGAAAAACGGTTTCTCACTGTAAACTGACAGACGTTTTCTCAATATGCTCTTTAACTTTTGCGTGATGCCAGATTGTAGGAGAACGTGTTTTATACTCAGGACAAAAAGAATTCTGCTTCAAGAAATATTTAGTCTATCTGTTCCACTGCATATAGAAGGGGAGGACGCAAAAACATTTTCACTGTTATGATGCTAAAACTAAAAATCAGTGGTGTGTTTTTTTGTTTGTTTTGTTTTTTTAGCTTTTCTCCAGATCTCCTATTCACACGAGAACACCAGAAACTGTTTTTTTTTTTTTTTTTTTATCCCCATTCTGGCATGTTTTTTTCTTCCATTGTGTGTGTGTGGCACCAGCTTTGTGACCTTTTATTGCACATTACCAATCAACTGGCTTACAGGGTAGACATATTAAGTGATACCATGATTATTTAATGGTAATAATTTAACAATTGCAGGGAAATTTGTTGATTTTCTGTTTTAAAATGGATGGAACTGTTATCCAATTTTTGTTCACAGTTTTTGCATAAAACCAAGATTATCATACTTACTTATACGTTCACATATTTTTCCTGAATGGAAACATACAGCCTCAATAAAGACTGAGTTTTTTTGTTTGATTGCTGTGCTGTGGAAACTTGATTTCTATGCCTGCATTTTTTGTTTGTTTTTTTTATCCACAATTTGCTTTATCTTCCAAAAAAAAAAAAAAAAATCAATGCATTGACTTTGACCTTTTAATTTTCTTTTTCACAGCCTGGAAGAAAGAAACGGATCAAACTTGTGGTTGATCGGGAGAACGAGTCCAGCTCTACTGGAGAGGAAAGCACTACAGAGAGTCACCAGAATAGGCTGCCTAACAGTCACAGCAACATCAATGGGAATATTTACCTCGCACAGAATGGCACTATCGTCCGAACCAGGAGGCCAGCCCATCTAAACAACCTAAAAATGGGCTCTCCGTGCCGCTTAAGTAAGCATTTCAAAAAACTCGACAAATTAGGTGTGACTCACGAGGAACCCCCTCCTACTGTAGACAACGAGGCTACAGAAAACAACACGGAGGACGGAACGAGCCCGAGTTTACATTCTAACAAGGATGTAAACCTCAACACTCTGTCCTCTTGTGGCTCTTTGGGATCCACCATTACAAATCTAAAAACCTTTGGGTCCAAAGCCAGCATTACCAAGGCCATAATTGACAGCGGGCAGTGTGTCAGCGGGGAGCAAGAGACACCCGTCGACAACCACAACAGTAGTAGGGAAACACTGGAGTCACAACACAGTGACCGCACAATATCAGATGAAGAAGAACTGTGGATGGGACCCTGGAACAATCTGCACATACCTATGACAAAACTATGACTGGTCATTTACAAACTGAAATCCCCTTTTGTTCATTTTATCTTGTTTTTGCACATATTAAGAAAATCAACTTGAAATGTGTGCCTCAACTAGTAAAGCTTCAATCACTGACATGTGGTTGCAGAAATAATCATATTTTATTGAGAGAATTATAAGGCAGAGATTACTAGTACCAGATTTTTATTACTGGCAGGGCTGTACTAGATAAAGGCAATTAATGCCTCCAGCAAACTGAGAATTTTAAATTGAGTCATGCTCGACTCTAATTTCATCTCTTGAAAACACTGAATGGTCCTTTTGTTAAACAGAGTTGTTTGATATTGTTGTTTTAATCGGTAAACACGAGAGATTCCTGGTTATTCCAAAGTGTTGCTGAAGACATTTACAGATGAATGTTGGTGATCAAAGAACTCGTAATTATAGTCTGATAAAAATCAACATATTTTGCTATTTGTGTTTTACTTGCAAACACTCCAGAATGTTGCTGATTATTTTATGTCGTGATCACTTGGAAATGTTTTTAAAAATTTCTGAGCAATATAAATTATTTTTGTCTATTTTATATCCAAGAGAGATTAACAATCTACAATATGATCTTAAAGAATAAATATATGAACATGACTGCCATCGCTGACTTTCAACAGTGAAACGTGGCAGTATTCTCGTAGTGTTTTTATATCTGCATTTGTACTTATAGAATGTGGTATTTTCAATCCCTTTACATGATGCAGACTCACTGTTCTTGTCATGAGTTTGGAACACCAAAATCGGTGTCACATTCAACAATAAATCTCTAATCTGTTTCTTTGTTCAGAGAGTAATAATTGCAAGCATGCATCAGTTCTACAATTTTGTGCTGCACTTTATGCAAAAATGACCTAAAAAGAAAATGCTAGAAGTTATTCTCAAACTAAAAGGAAATAGTTTTATCTTTAGCAGCTGCTGGAGCATTATGTTTGAAGTTAAAAAGTCATAAGTGCAGTTATAATGTTGCTCCCAACAGAATGACAATTGTTCGATTGAGTGGCTTGTTCCCAGAAACAAAAGCAATGAAAGGTCAGCAAGCATTCACATAAATGCTTGGTGACATCAGATGTATAGCACGTTTCAGATGTGCTTTACATCTGAAGCGTGTCTGGAAATTCCAATATTAAGTTCACTTCCTCACCTCACAAGCTGACTGAAAGGAAAAACATGTTTTTCATCATACAAATATCTGAAGAAAAATGCTGAAACAGACCTATTTTGGCACTCAGAGACCAACAGTCTCTACTAGTTTTACCAGAACACCATATAAGACATGTGCATAATGACATTCAAATAAAGGTTTCCTGCAGTCGATCAAAATTTTAAAAGTACCAGTCAAAATTGCAGACTTCAGAATGTTTTGTCAATAACTGGGATCAGGGACTGAATGCCAGAATGAAAAATCTTGGAAAGAGCTTCCAATATGTCAGCAGGAATTTGTTTTCTAGCTGGAACGGAATTTGACTCATACAGACGCCTCACAAAGTTGGCGTTTCAGGTAAAAAGTATTTTTTGTAAAATCACATTATTCTTTGAATTATTCATCAATGATCTTTTTTTAAATTCAAATTATCATTAGACATTTTCTATGTGCATCTTACCTGGGAAATGTTTTCAAGTTTAAAGTGTAACTGAAAATTGTGCTGTTAAGTTGTAAAAGCTTATGCACAGAGTTTATGCCTCATCGAGTTTAAAAGGTTAATGACCTGCACTTGTACAGCAATTTATAACATCCAGAGGCCCCCACAAGCGCTTCACACTGCATTCAGTCATTCATCCATTCACACACATGATGGCAAGCTGCTGAATTGTAGCCACAGCTGTCCTCGTACAGTCTGACAGAAGCTAGGCAGCCATCCAGCAGAGCCACTGTTATGTCTGACCCACCATCAGGCAAGGTGGGTGAAGTGGACACTTGCTATTAAATAAGAACATGCCGAGATGAACAGAGTGGGTTCTCGAAGCAGCAACCCACCAATTACCAGGTGAACTACCAACGTCGTCACCATTGTTTTAGTCAAGTAACTAACGACTGCGCTTCACCCACTTTCTCACAGACACCCAGTAGAATGTCGAGGTCTCCTCACCAAGGAAAAAGTTATGTTGCTAAATGATGCCACTACTAATTCTCATAATTGGCAATGTGTACTCAACTAAAATGGATGCTAAAGGCATGAACATTAAAATGATTGGACACCGCATACCCCTAAAAATATACTCCTAATTGCCACAAATGAACATTTTACTGTCAAATTTTGCTTTTCTCTAGGTCCTCCTCATTTATGTCTTACAACTGGTGTAAGTAGTTTGATTTGTTTATAGTTTTTTTTTATTTTATTTACATAGTACAGTCAAGTGTGATCTAATTTTTGTTTTCATGGTCTGACTGAAAACCTACAGTCATAGTAGAACATGAGTATATTTAATAAATGAAAGTAAGATCAAGATTATCAGTGGTGGATTTGCAAATGCATTAGCTAGAGAACATTGGAGACCATATCTTTTGAATTTGTTTTGTGTGAAGAAACGGAAAGCTTTATTTAATTCAGTCCAGACAAAATAGAAGGGAAATAAGATGCAGTGCCTCTTTTTTTCATTGTGATAATGTGGTGCACACATTTTTAAAAAAACTCCTTTGCTTATTTTAAATTGATATTGCCACAAGCAATTTTTGGCTTTACAGTGGAACGTGATATGTAAAAACTTAAATTATCGACTAATCGCAGAAGGCGCAAGCGGTTTCTCTGTACCGCTTCAGTATATAATCTTCACCCTAGGGATGATTTAAATATATTCATGCGTCCATCACAACAACTTCCACTGCAGTTTGTGTTGATTTGAAATCATCTTCTGCAATATCCCTGTGGATCCCTGTGTCAATCTGACATAGAAATTCTGCTGTGCTTCACAGTGATTCATAAACTTTAAATATTTTTATGAATGGTGATTCTTCATTCCCTGAGGAGCTTGCTAAGTTAGTAATGGTATGTATCCAATAAGCAAAGCTACACCAGGGTCATGGTACATCTTTAAATTTCTTATTC